>NC_041709.1:1397829-1997829 GCF_900700375.1 Denticeps clupeoides
AGATATTTTTCAGAAGTGAATCTTTTAAAAAATAATTTGAATAAATATGTTTGTGTAATTAATATGGCATCTCTGTCACACAACAACTGTTGCTCAAAATCTTCTTTTCTACCCGATTTAAACCTTTGTCTTGTACTTTCACTCTGAGGCCTCCATGTTAAATTGAGAACATTGACGAGAAGAATGAACAATCAACCTGCTTCCCACCAGGCCATAAGCTGCCATTCGCTGGTGCAAACCCCGGTTCATCTAAATAAGTGAAGGTGACGTGCACCGCCCTTCCTCTCTTTTCCGGTCCCCGTCCTGCTCTTCGTGCGTAAGAGAAGCTGCGGTTCCTGTGAGAAAGCCGGCTCTCCATGCAGACGCGGCGATGGGCAGGGGGAGGGAGCGGCCGGCCGGCTTTCCCAATGCACGTCTCCGCTTTTTCGCGCGCTCATATATTTTTCCATTCCAATTTTGTCCCGCGCCTCGCGACGGACTCGGGCTTCTCCCCGGCTTTTCCCAGGCCGAGGCGGCTGACCTCTCCTTCCCTTTACCTCGGCCGTCCCATGGGGGGGTCTCGCATCGACCCTTCCCACCCCGAGCTGCCCAGCGCTCCCAAGCCAAACTGACTCCCAACCCCTGATAACATCGTACAGGCCACAGGAAACACTGCCAGGCCCCAGCCTGACACACACACACACACACACACACACACACACACACGACTGGGATCTCTCAATTAAAATAACTTGAGTTGTTCATGCTCGATCATAAACTAGAGTTTAACTTGTGTCATTATACAGGCAAATCCTATTTCCCCCCATTCTCTCTCTCTCTCTCACACACACACACACACACACACACACACACACAAATGCCAATGTGCGCCTCTCTCATAAACACAACCCCAGACACAAATACACTCAGCACCACAGTTCCTGCCTACTGTCTGCTCAAGTTCACAGAATCAGGCCACACCAGGCGTCCCACTGGGACCAGCCGTGGGGGGGGGGTCTTCAGACCAGTGCCCACCGGTAGCACCCCAGACACGTCCAGATACCCCGCCGCAGCCATTCCCACAGACCACAGCAGGGCAGCGAGGGCCGGGCACTGTGAGCGAACAATGCCACCACGCTATCCAAATCGTTTCCTGAACTTATCAGACAATGGAACTGTGAACAGCAGGAATACCGCATTCCTCCAGGTTTTACTGCGTTCAGGAATCTTGCTGAACAGCTGGCTAATGTGGCATATTGGGTCATATTTGACCCCATTTTCTTATTTTATTTTTTATTATAATTTTACAAATATATCACACACACCAAAGGAAAGGATCCCAGCCCAGCACAGAAAACCTGTCAGTTGGACAGAGGACTGTCAGAGGACACAAGGAAACGGGTCCTCTGCATTTAACCCATCTCCCTTGGTGATCAGTGGGCAGCCATGAAAGGCACCCGGGGGGTTCGAACCTGCAACCTTGTTCACCGGCCTGCTCCGCCACCACTGACCACCACTATTATCTAGTTAGCGAGCAGAACATTTTTTGGTTTTGTTGTAATTCATTTACTTATTTACATTTACGGCATTTACCAGACGCCCTTATCCACAGCGACTTACAGTCAGTAGTTACGGGGACAGTCCCCCCCTGGAGACACTCAGGGTTAAGTGTCTTGCTCAGGGACACGATGGTAGTAAGTGGGGTTTGGGTCTTCTGGTTCACAGGTGAGTGTGTTACTTTATAGAGTAAAGCATTGTGTATATATTTTTTAACCTTTATGAGGAGACATCTCGTACGGTCCCTTTCCCAGACTTCATAACGGTAAAACAGCGTATGAATGCCGTTGTCCTAAAACAGCATCACAGCTAATTACAGTTACACTTGTCCACTTATCTGACGTTCCGATCCCGAGTTACTTCCATTCACTGATGACAGGGACAGTCCCCTTGAAGAGATCTTCTCAGGGATACAAATCCTCTGGGGCCGCGACAGGATTCGCGGGTGAGCTGGTGACCACCAGACGACTACCGCCCTGATAAGGGCCGACAGATGTCACGCCAAGACTCAACTCTAAACCGGTTTTCATTTGGGTCCGTCTTCAGTCGGAGTGGCGAGTGAGACACCTCTGCCGCTGGACCATGTGACCCAGATGTGACTTAACATAAAGCCACAGAAGGAAGTCGGTCCCCAATAGTGGGACAGAATGAGAAATGGTACCTATTAGGGTGGTAGTGGCCTAATGGGTGACACCCACTGACCAACAAAGTCCCAGGTTCAAACCCTGTGACCACTGAATGAATGTGACTCTAGATAGTGGCCTACTCTAGTGGCCTAGTTTGTAACACACTTGCCTACGAACCAGGAGACCCAGGTTCAAATCCCACTTACTACCATTGTGTCCCCGAGCAAGAAACTTAACCCTGAGTGTCTCCAGTGGGGGGACGGTCCCTGTAACTACTGGTTGTAAGTCGCTCTGGATAAGGGCGTCTGGTAAATGTAAAAAAATAAATGCCACAAGTACTAAACAAAAAGGTACAGATGACCAGCATGCAGTGCTTTCTGGTTTGTGGTTCTTTCTGTAAATCCTGAACGCATGCTTGATGTGACATTGGCAAACTGACCCCACGAGCCACACATGTTACAGGACCATGGAAGATGGTCCCCGGCGATTTTAAAATCGGCCATGACACTACTTACTCCTTAAAAAAAAACGAAATCAGCAAATCTATGCTGTTTCCCTGAGTTTTTCGTCAGATTGTGTTCCTTATATCGTACGCGGGAGCCGCAATCTAGGTTCTAACCGAAATCTTGCGGACTACCGCGTAACAGAAACCCAACAGTGTTCCCCCGTCAGCATGTAGCGCAGCTACGGTCTGCTGGAGATCCGTTAAGCACAGAAACAGATCTACAGATATGGTTCTTTTGACAACATATCCAGTGTTTGAGTTACGTGACGGTCTCTCGCTCTCTCTCTCTCTTTTTTCCGCCCTCCTCTGTTTCTTGTGGGAAGCGAGGTTGGGCCCTCCTGGCCCTGCTTGGATAAAGAAATACACATGTATGCAGATATACAACCTGTACAGTGTTCTCTGTAACTGAGGCATGGTAAAACTCTCTCTCTCTCTCTCTCGCTCTCTCTCTCACACACACACACACCTCACAGCCTCTTCACACTCACGATAGCGGCAGTAAACCAGTGACCGGGACCCCCGACCCCTGACCCCAGACCATAAGCACTCCCACCACGAAGCACTTTCGCCAGCATGCATCTGTTATGCCATGTAGTCTCTCTCTCTCTCTCTCTCTCTCACACACACACACCAGGTGAAGATATACTGCAACGCACTGGGGTCTGAATCCGGAGGTCTCCCTCCGCGCCACACACTCCGTCTGTGTGTGTTTGTGTGTGTTAGTGATCCGCCGGCTTCCCTCCCTTTCGCTCTCCCTCTGTGTGCGGTGAAGAACCCCCCCCCCCGTCCGGCCGGCCAGCCGACTCGCCCTCCCTCTCCCTGCCCGGGGCCGGTTCTCATGACATCACCACACGGCAGGAATGCTGCGGCTGTCAAATGCTGCCATCCATCAGCAGAAAAAAAAAAAAAACTCTCTCTCTCTCTCTCTCTCCCCACTTCTTCTCTCACTGACATTCCTTATCTCCCTCTCTCTCCTGCCCCCCCCAGCTGTAACCTAAATTCCGACCAGTTTTCCAACACCACTGAGTGAACAGGGCTGCAGGAGGATGAGGAGGGAGATTCATCTATACCAGAGATAAGAGCGTTTTAGTGGGCCCTGTGTGTGTGTGTGTGTGTGCGTATAGAGGAAGGGGGTGGGGTGGTAAATACAGAGGAAATTACGCACTTCTTCATTGTATTAGTGTTTGGAGGAAAAGCCCAATTGAGGGTTGCTCTCTCTCTCTCTCTCTCTCCCGCTCGCTCGCTCTCCCTCTCAGGACCAAGCCGAGCCAGGAAACAGCTTGGCTCCCAGACAATGGGTCACATCAAACAGCAAAGTCCCTCACCGGCTCTCTCTCTCTCTCTCTCTCTCTCTCACACACACACACACACACACACACACAAAAATGCCAGCCAGCCAATGAAAACAGGCGCACGAAAGCACAAACAGAGCAAGACAAACAGGACGTTCCAGCAGCCGGCTGCAGCGGATTCCTCGCCGTGGTTAATCTGAAGCGGAGAGCGAGAGCGTCCGGGGACGGGGGGGACGGGGGTTATGTCCATCAGATTATAAACTCTACTGCTGTAATGAGCCGTCTGTCAGGACGTGGGGGGGGGGGTCTGTTCACACTGCTCTGGGTGGGAAATCCAGATGAGACGACGATGATGACCCTGGAACCAAGGCTCTCAACAGGGGGGCCTGACGTGGTGCGATATGGGCGTCACCCACCGACAACTGGCAGGAAAAGAGAGGTGTGACGGTGAGAGCAGTTCTCTCAGCCACTTCACACTTATTACACTCATGTAGTCTTTTACAGCACATCACCCCTACCACGGTAACCAGAGTCACGGACCCCCTCGCTGCACACTGGGGGAAATATTTGGGATGGTTTCCCTCGGAATGTTTTGGCGAGTCGGAGGAATGTGTCTCTCTCGCTCCCCTCCCTGTTTCTCTTTTTCTTTCACTTGACTCGAGACAGCAGTGTGTGTGTGCACACACACCCACGTACACGCCCGGTGGTGTGTGCAATGCACGTCTGGCTTATTTTCTGGAGGTTCACACACACGGACAAATGTCCAGACAACCTCACACTTGTCCCAGTCCTCACGTTATGACTTATTGCCCTCAGCCTGCCACCTCCTCTGTAGATCAAAGTGCAAAAGTGCACCAGTCGTCCTCTCTGGTTCGCCCTCTCTCTCTCTCTCTCTTCTCACACTCGTCCAGTTCCTGTGCCCGCCCCTCCCTCCCTCCCTCCCGCAGCCCGTGGGAACTGTGGCTGTGGTCTCAGGCCTAACGGCCATCTCTGTCTGACCATCTTAACACAAAAAAAAAGGAGATCGGGCATCTGAGCGCGGCCCAACAGGGGGCAGTGGTGGCCTAGTTGGGGCAGTGGTGACCTATTGGGGCAGTCGTGGCCTAGCGGTAAAGGAAGCGGCCCCGTAATCAGAAGGTTGCCGGTTCGAATCCCAATCCGCCAAGGTACCACTGAGCAAAGCACCGTCCCCACACACTGCTCCCCGGGCGCCTGTCATGGTGCTCACTCAGGGTGATGGGTTAAATGCAGAGGACAAATTTCACTGTGTGCACTGTGTGCTGTGCTGCCGTGTATCACATGTGACAATCACTTCACTTCAACACGCGTCCCCGAAGACCTCGGCCGGGGGACGCAGAGTGAAACCGCTACGTGGAGTCTTCGTGTAAGACTGTGTATAGTGGACGTGTTAGTAGATGTGTTAGCGTGTTAGATCGGCACGCCATTAACCCTCGGGCTACTCTGGACGCGACGTCTGCTCAGCAGAACGGGACACGAAAAGGCCTTTATCTGCCCGCCGCACGGTGAACCATCCCCGCGGCACGTTCTGCCTCTCGCGTCGGCATGAGAACCACATTCCCGGGATTCCCGGGAGAGCTGCTAACACGATAAGCCCATGACAGCACGAAGACGCGCAGCGCGAGGGCGGGTGCTGCAACTGCTGCAGGTTTGACTTCCAGACAGAATCCATCTTTCTGGACACCAGGACACAGATGGTCATGTAGGATGGATGAAGCATCAAGTTGGCTTTTAACCACAGCGGTGTGTCCAGTACAGAAGCGCGCTCAACTTTCAAATTCTCTTTAGAGAAGATTTAGATGAACTTGTAACCTTCTTCTCGTCTGACTTCTGTATAGAAACTAGAACAGAGTGAATAAAAAGGTTGTATTCATAGTTGGGGTCCTGGTGAACCAGAACTGACCACTTCATCCATGGTGACATGGAAGTACGTTGTAAGTCGCTCTGGATACGGCCGTCTGCAAAATGCCGTGAATGTAAATGTTAGAAAAGAGTCCTGTTTATATGCAGTTCTGGTGAAGGACATGCACATGAGCAAAGGTGGACTGGGTTCCAAGGGGCTCGTGGAAACTAGTCTGGTCTTCGGGGGAGCCAGACACTAAACATGAAGTGTCATGCAGACTGCAAAAAAAGAAGAAGAAGAAAAGAAGGACTGATAAAGGAAGAGGCAGAAAGAGAGAAGAGAAAAAGAGCGGGATTATCAGGGAGCTGGAAATGAAGGGGTTAATCATTAGTGATGAGTATCATGGGGCCACACAGGGGACTCTGAGGGAAGTCCAAGAATGCCTGAAGGAGTTTGGGCGGGAGGGGGGGGGAATCCACTGTTAATCAAAGGACTTTACAATCAGATAACAAAAGGGTTAACTTCGCCTGGGTGGGCTTTTGACATACCAGCCCCGGGGTGCACCTCTAACCCCCCTATTCCATCCCATCCCTTCTCTTCTCTACTCACAGTGCAACCCCCCCCTGCCTGTCCCTCTCTCCTGAACATACACATTCCTTCACACACACACACACACACACACACACACACACACACACTCACCTCCTACTGCTCAGGAACTGAGGTTCGGGGCGCACCCACACACACATACACACTGTGCCATTTGTGGAAGTGAACACGGAAGGTGTGGGACAAATGGTGGGACATGGGAACCCACCAGGTCAGGAATTTGATGTCCCGACCAGGTCTACAGCCAGAGGACCTTCTGATTACGGGGCCGCTTCCTTAACCGCTAGGCCGCCACCACCAGGTTTGCCCATTGGAATTAAATTATGATTGGGATGGATTATTTAATCAGAATGGCAATAAATTACTGTTATTTCTATCACAGCAATATTTCAATATCGCTGATACAACGTCTGGTTAAAAAGTAGTGACTGTGGTGACTGTGGCTGCCTGATCTGAGGTCAGCGCTGCTCTGGGTAGGAGGAAAATATCTGGCATTTTCCATAAGGCCACCGAATCTGGCACTCAAACGCATTCTTTTCTGCTTTAACGTCAGCGCGCTCGCGCTATCCTTCAACCCCGGCGGCCGCGTCCTACGTCCCTCCAGGGGTTCCCACCGTCTTCCCCTGTCCTGTTTTGTGGCGTACGGATCCCATTGTTCCCAAGAATACCAGAGTGGCACATCAGACATATGACTCACAGGAAGCTGGTCTCCAGAGGGCCTCACACTATCTGTCCCACTTCCTCCCGTCCCGCGGCCCGCAGATAAAGCAAGTCGAGACAAGACAGCCACCACGACACACGGCCAATGTCACTGTCACGCTACAGGGAATTTTCCAAGAAGGTACAGTGACTCAAAAGGAAAGAATACACAGACACACACAGAAATGCAGACCTGGCAGCGGCTGAATATGTCCTGGGGTGTGAGTCGGATGTTGAAATGCTTCAGCACTCGAACGGCCTGGTCCCGCGCCTTCTCAGAACAGTCCAAGGCAAGACAGCGTCCCTCTCCAACCTGCGACTTCAGCTGAAAAACACATGCAGTGAAGCGATAGTCACTTGCGTCACAGCACACGGTGCACACAGTGAAATTTGTCCTCTGCATTTAACCCATCCCCCTGAGTGAGCAGTGGGCGGCCATGACAGGCGCCCGGGGAGCAGTGTGTGGGGACGGTGCTTTGCTCAGTGGCACCTTGGCGGATCGGGATTCGAACCGGCAACCTTCTGATTACAGGACCTCTTCCTTAACCGCTAGGCCACCACTGCCCAATATGCGCACACACAATATTTTACATTATAAAAAATATTTAAAAACACCATTATCCCATACTTTACTTTATATTTGCCAGACGTTTTTTTCCAATTCAGTTACTTACGCTAATGTAGGGCTGGCCTGAGGTGAGGATCACTCGTCCTTCTCTGCGGGCGAGCTGAGCGGAACCACAGAACAGTGTGTGAGAGGGGAGTGTGTGTTTATGGCTTTTCTAATGTGTAGTAAGTGAAGAGTGCATTTACACCAAGTCAGTTGCAGTGTTTGAATATTTGATTCTGGTTGGCCAGTAGCTGGGCACTGAAATGGGCAGGCAGTGCCAGTGTATAATATCATTGTGTATAATATCATTCAAATAAATTTAATTTAATATCGGTGTGTCACCTCTGCTGCAACTCTGTGGTCGTCAACGTTCTCCAGCATTCGCACGTCCACGCCGAGGCAGCGCAGGAACCGGCCGAGGCCCTGCAGCATGTTGTCGCACACCACATGCAGATCCTGAGGGGCCAAGCAGGGTCCCTGGGAGCCCGGCTTCTCCTGTTCAGTCCCCACAGCGGACAGGCTTGGGTCCTTTACACTCTGGTCCCTCTGAAATATGGAAATTACAGAATGTTCTTGCATCAACACTAGAACCAGCAACATCAAACAAGCAGTTGCGAACCTGCAAGGGGGGGGGCAAGGTATCTTTAAGGAATTGATCATTGCAATTTAGCCATTTTTGTGGCAAACAACTACAAAACTAATCAATTATGCTTTATCTCTGAAATCATTCATTCACTGTGGTGGCCTAGCAGCCCCATAATCAGAAGGTTGCCAGTTCGAATCCCAATCCGGAGCAAAGCACCGTCCCCACACACTGCTCCCCGGGTGCCTGTCATGGCTGCCCACTGCTCACACAGGGTGATGGGTTAAATGCAGAGGACAAATTTCACTGTGTGCACTGTGTGCTGTGACAGTTCACTTTCACGTGATATCAGGCTGTTGGCTTGTGCAGGATTTGCTAATTGAGATATTTTGTGTTTAAAATTCTACATATTAAAGAATCGAGTGTTGGTGCAACGCGGACGGGTGGTGACGCACAGATTTCTTTAAGCCCCGCCGCATCTTGTCTTTGGCCCGCTTCTCTTCTTTGCTCTTGGCGGGCGTGCTGCTGGACACAGAGCGCAGGTCTGCAGGTAGACCGAAGCTGGCCGGGTCCTCGGACAGGACAGAATACACATCCAGCAGGCAGTACGCGTCGGCAACTACAGAAACAGATGGTTTTAGGGAGAGAAAAGGACTGTAAAATGTTCACACTATTACAAAAAAAACTATTGAGTTTCAAAATTTTTAGTGGTTGACCCACAAGGCGTCCAACTCTCGGCGTTTGGTAAAGTGCTTGAAAAAGACCCACAACTATGTGGTAAAAGACCAAGAGTAATGTATGTATGAATAATCACAATGATACGGACATCAAATAACCAGAAAATGGCTTCAAGATGTGAGCGCATTAAAAGGTTTTCTTTAATATGTCTGGCACACTTCCATCGTGTCCATCAAGTCCAGAGAAAATGGGCCGGTTACATGATACAACACACAGTTTTTGAACAGTCATTGGATCTGTTCAAAAGGGCTCAGTCATGAAATAAAAAAAAAAAAAAAAAAGTTCTAATGCAAAACTAGGTTTGTCACACTTGCTCATTTTACCTTTTTTTTTAAAGCCTAAACCAAATCATAGTGCAACAATACATGCAAATAAACTTATATTCCTTTAAGAAACCCACTTATTCAAAAAGTATTTCAGACAAATCTAACACTTACACACGCACATGCACACACACTACACAAAATAAATTAAATTATTAAATTTTTTCGTCTAGCACTTAAGTTCGGCCTTATCAGGGCTCTCGAAATCTATAGAAATCGAACGAGAATTGCTGGTGTCGTCCTCTTGTAAGTCGCTTTGGATAAAAGCGTCTGCTAAATAAAAGTAAAGTAAGGTAAATAAAGTTATGCTTTGTTAATAAAAAAAAAAAGTGCAGGGTTAACGAATTGTCACGAAGTTGAACAGAAAAGATTCAGACAATTATGCAAATCGCCATCATATGAAACCAGTGATTATATTGGTAATAAATCATAGGTAATAACTGCAACAAGCCTAGGCAAACACACAAGACGTTCAAGATGCCACTTATAGCACACTGTGTATACTGACAGTCTGAACCGGGTAAAAACCAGTAGAAAGTGGTATGAGATCGGCATGGCGGGGGTGTGGGGGCCCCACCTGCGTAGCGGAGCTGGCTGGTGCGGAGCGGCCTGCGCTCCCAGTTGGAGAGCTGCTCCTCTTTGTCCAGCGGCCTCCCCAGCACCTGCTGGACCAGCAGACTCAAGCCCTTCTCCGCGGGGCCTCCGGCCACCTCCACGCTGCGCGGGCCGGCCCACGCGCGCCTGCCGCGCTGGATCTGCACGGCACAAGAGGGCGTTAGAGGGCCCCCGGAGGGTCAGAGGTCGCGAGCCACGTCTCAGAGCCACGTAGGGCAGCGCTGCACTGGGGTCCCCATTCTGCTCGGCCATGAATGGGCCACTTGAGTGAGAAGACTGAGGCATTTGAGGGGAGGAAATGACCTCATACTGCGTCTCAGTCCGTTTCAGGGTTCAACCTCAGCGCTGGAGGGAGAGACTTTTTCTTGTCGTCCCCCCCCTTCGGCCTGGGAAACCTTTTCACCTCCAAAAATTCCTCCGCGTTTCCTCATCTCCTTGTGCAAAAACATTCCTGCTTGGCACTACATGAGGGCTTTTCTGAAGGGACCAGTTGTTATTCTTTTCTGTCTAGGAACTCGCCATGCTTACATTTTGGGAATTAATGCGTGAGCCGAGAGATGTTTGGTAGGAACGTTCTGTTGGGTTCCGTCTCCTCCAGTTCCAGTGTTTTGACTATGGCAGTCCCAGTCAAATGCAATGCCACACGTTTATCTAATTTATCATTATGGTAAATAAGAAATGATGATCTGATGAAATAACGAAAAGCTGGGCCGGCTGACAGCAGTTGTCAGTCCAGACCCCACAGAATCCACTGGTTGTGGTTGTTCCAGCGGGACCGTAATCAGAAGGTTGCCGGTTCGAATCCCGATCTGCCAAGGTGCCACTGAGCAAAGCACCGTCCCCACACACTGCTCCCCGGGCGCCTGTCATGGCTGCCCACTGCTCACTCAGGGTGATGGTTAAATGCAGAGGACAAATTCCACCATGTGCACCGTGTATCACATGTGACAATCACTTCACTTCACTACCTGGTCCAGACTATGATGATCATTAATGCATTTATGACTAACTTGGCAGGTTGGGTGCCGTGCGGGATTGAATGAAAACATGCTGCGAACAGGCAAAAAAACGGACTTGTTTACTTAATGATTTTGCCCGTGGTTTTGTTCACCGGTTTGGGGTGGAATACAGACATCAGTTAAAATGGGTTGAGCAACCAATATTGGGAATATAGAACTATTGGTAACTATTGGTAAAGACAATCCAGTACTTGAACGTCAGACTAAACGTCAGGATATTTATTGGGGACACGCTGACTATGTGGCATCGTTGTGTCCCTGGTGCCGTACCTGCTGATGCACGTGGAGGAGGTCCAGCACACCTTCTACCTTCAGAGGCTCGTCCCTAATTTCAGGCCAGGTGGCCACCAGACATTTCAGGTCCCCGGACATACCATATCCTGGAGAAATTGATACGGTATTACACTCTATAGAGACCCCACTACACCAAATGGAGGTACAGGTGAGATTTCTGGACTAACAGCAGAATTAACCTAACGTCACCACATCTCACCCAGTTTCAGGATGCTGCTGGCACAGAGGAGCTGCCGGAGGAACTGCAGCACGTGCTGGGAGAAGCCCGGCGCACAGAGGTCCAGCAAGAAGACCTGACCAGGCGCCGCCAGCTGGACCAGGGAGACCCGTTGCTGGCTCACAGTGCCGAAGCCTGCACGCCACTCCATGTCCACACCCACCACGGTGCCAGACTGCAGGGCGCAAAGGAGAAAACAAATGAAAAACGTGAGGAACTAGAGGTGGGAGCACACTCGCCTATGACCCAGAAGACCCAGGTTCAAATCCCACCTACCAAAGACACTTCTGAGGAGGGCGTCTGATAAATGCCGTAAATGTAGGAACAGGAGAAGCACTAGGCGCTACTGTAGGTGATTGTACAAGGCATGTTCACCAACATTATTCCAGACAGCGGAATAAAAGAAATTGACACACCCACCATTGAACACAATAGATGGGTGGAGTGAGAGCACATATGACACCCACATAAACGGTATATAAATACACACACACACACACACACACACACACATGTTGTATACACAAATTATTCATGTATAAACACAACTGAAACCCATTGTACACAAAACCCACACACACACACAGAGCTACATACCTAAAAAAAAGAAAAAATACACATAAGCACAAAATCTCACATACACACATTCCAAAATTAAACGTCCCAATGAATATACACTGCCCACAAGAAATGAGGGAGATTGTGAGGGACTTGGTGGATGTCATACATACGGTGTTTGTTTCACTTCAGTCAGTTTTGGGATAGGGAGGAAATTGTATTGGGGTGATGGAAAAGACAAAATGAGGTGTGCCTATGTAATGGTCTCATTGTGTACCGGTGTGCCTTATATTGGGGCCAATACCAAGAGACAACCTTTCTCAACGTGGCACCGATTTCAACATTCTGTGGGTATAAAAAGCTGGTATTGTCGGTAAGTGGCTCCACTGACACCAAGACAACGCTTGCAGTAGGCACAAGACCATGTGACCTGGACAATGCAGCATTGGTCTACAGTCCTGTTCACTGATAGATGTCGTGACAGTGTTGCTGGAGAAGGCGGGGTGAGCGATACGCTGAGGTCAACATGGTCCCCGGGGTTTGCTTGGGTGGAGGAGGTGCAACAGTCTGGGCAGCATCACCACTCAGCGCAAAACGGATTTGGTTATTGTACATGGCTCAGTCACTGCAGGTTCTCACCTCAGAGACATCATAGAACCCGTCATCATACCCCAATTCCGCCAGCACACCCCCAAATGTCTGTTCATGGATGATAATGCTCCACCACATAATGTCAGAATTGTTACAGCTCGACTTCAGGAAGCTGGAGCGCCTCTTATGGTCTGGCCATCAACGTCCCCTGACCTGAACCCCATAGAGCACATCTGGGACCAGTTGAAACAGAGACTGAATGATCGTACCCCACCCCGACGTGACCTGGCAGAACTGCACGTAGCACTTGTGTTATTTGGGGCTATCCCTGTTATGGTCTAAAAATTTTTGGGGTAATAAATATTAAACTATTGAAAATGTTTTTTCTTCTCATACATTATTAATTATATCAAAGGGAATTTTTTTTTTACTTATTTCATTAAAATTCAAAGCAAATAGAAAAAGCACTCATGTAAAGAACAATATGCCTAACTTATTGTGAGTGAGCACACACCCCATTCCAGAACAAATTTAGTTTCTTGGTGATTCCTTTTACTCATATTCAAATTCAATCGTGGCTTTTAGGTAAAAACACACATACACACCCACGAAGAGTACAGTCAAGCGTGGAAGTAAAGCAGGTGTGACCGTGATGACTCACATGGATACACACACACACACACACACACACACACCACATCCAGCTACATATACTGCACCAGTACCTGCATAACAGCTTTTTTGCATGACTCCAGCTCCTCCAGCACTGACACGAAATGCACCTTGTCCTTGGCAATGGGCGGCTGATAGAACCGTTCCCTGTGAGACTCGGTGGCTTCCCATGCCTCGGAGGATTGGTCACACACATCCAGCAAGGCTCTGAGACACAAGCAGATAGAGCATGTGTGTGCGTGTGTGTGTATTACTGATCAGGTGTGTGTGAAAGTCTATTTAAGAGACTTTGCATTATAATATTATGCAATATGGTGAACGGTACAATAGAAAGTAATGTTACGCAATGTTATGTGGGTACAAATAAAGTATGCAAATTATGCACGAAAGTGATTATCATATTGTCTCATATTTTTATATGACGAACACTTTCAGTTCTGGGTTTATATACATGTCTGGATCAAATAAAGTCTTTAGTCTTTTAGTCTTTTTTCTATATTTCTGCAGTCATATCAAATTTTGGTATTTTTAACTGTGAATGATTGAGGCCAAGTGCACGTCTCTCTCTAACACTGTGTGTGTGTGTGTGTGTGTGTGTGTGTGTGTGTATACTCACGTGTGTGATGGCGGTAAGCTCTTCACCACTTCCCGCACATCAAAGGGAAGTCGTTCTCTGGGCAAGTTGTAAGAATGCGCCCACTGGGCGGCCTCGTCGATACTGTATCTGTTCAACAGCTCAACTAGATTAATCTGCAGCTCTGTGCATCCTTCTACTGCAGCCTTCTCACACACACACACACACACACACACACACACACACACACACACAGTGTAATCTATAGAGTTTGCACTGCAGTGGAAATTTGCAATGTTTATCAATGTCTGCTCAAGTGCAAAAGCCGACCTGAACGTGATCCCTCCAGTTCTCCACCGACATTGTTTTCTGAGGGTGGAGCAGAAAGTTGAACGTGTCAAGCGCTTGTGTGGAAGGGTGTGTGAACATGAGCTGTTGGTGCCACTCACCTCCACAAACCGCTTATATGCAAGGAAGCGCAGGGAGTCCAGTTTCCGCTTGTACACGGAGTTTGGGCATTTGGCTAAACACAAAAAAATTGGATAAAAAAAAGTGATACTACAATTATATTCCTCTACATGCCTGTCTGTCTATCTCAATCTTTCTCTTGCTCACAAAGACATGCACACACACACAAACCTGGGTCAACACGGAACCTCTCCATCAGTCGAAACACATGCTTGGTGAGCATCTTCGGTTGAATCTGATCGGCTTGGTGCTTGGACAAAGACAGTCGAAGATACAGCCTATGGCAAAACCAATAAATAAAATTCCCTAAAGCCCTTGCAAAAGAACAAGCAAGTATGGGATTACACTGCTTTTACCATGGTCACTTGTCTTAAATTTTATAATAACGGTCAGTTCAGAAGTGCACTGAATTGAACTTTTCTGTTTTGACATTAAGTCCTAATTCCGATGTCATTTCTGCATGTTACGATGGTTACAGAGATCAGTTTGCACTCTTAATGCACAATGTCTTAATGCACATTTTCCAGCCAATGAGAATGGAGTATTCTACATGGCCTTGGCATAATCAAATTACTTATGGTATAGTGAAATTCAGAGTCAAAGTCAAAGGTTTGGATGCCCCTTCTCTGATGATTAGGGAAGCTAATATGGGGCCATTATTTTTAACATTTTTGTAGAATGAGAAAGTGAAGCACCTTCACGGCTGCATCTCATGAAGCCACTTCATGAGATGCTCATGAATACGAGTGAATGATAAGAAAGTGTTCAACATAAACCTGTTGTAAACATTCCTCGTTCTCAAACTTAAGTTGCTAGAGAGAAGTCAACAGTGTGAAATACTGCCATCAGAGCAAAAGCTCCCTGCTTTGAAAATGTTTAACTTTCGTTTGTATGTTACATAACCTACCAGTGTTATGTTATAAAGTGCAAGACCCATAAATGGGTAGGTGCGTCCAAACATTTGACTGGTAGTGTCTAAAGTAATCAGCTGCACTGTATTATTACCATGTACCACAATGTACTGCATTAAAATAACCTCTCATATGTTGCAGCGAATACACATAAACCTCTAAAATGAGATGACCTAACCATGAAAGTGAAGTGATTGTCATTGTGAAACACTGCAGCACAGCACACGATGACACAACAAAATGCTTTTAACCATCACCCTTGGTGAGCAGTGGGCATCTGTGGGGACTGCACTGTGCTTTGCTCAGTGGTACCTTCGGGATTCGAACCGGCAACCTTCTGATTACAGGGCCTCCTTAACCACTAGGCCACCACTGGCCCAGTACAAAATAAAGGTAACTGCTCGCATTATAGCACTTTTAGATGCTGTTTTATGTGTAGGTATAACAGGCTGCTGTGTGAACCTGCACAGATTCTCCAGGCTGAAGTCAGGGCTGCACCAGGAGTCCAGTAGCACGACCAGACGTTCCTGCAGCTCCGCATGGCCATGAACGTACGACTCGGCCAGCTGCAGCTTGTCCAACAACACCAGAGGAACACACATCTACACACACACACACACACACACACAAATGAGGCAGTCATGAGAAATGCCGGGATTACATGGCGATCGAACCTATCCCCCAGCTGACTGACCTTCTCCATGTCCAGCTCTGCCTGGAGCTCTAACTTCATAGCAAGCAGAGCTGCCTGTAAGACACGCACGCAATCACTTTAATCAAAACTCACCACGATCAAGCAAAGCCTGTTAACCATCCCCAACGGCCCAGACCTCCTTGTAGCTGCAGCAGTCCTGCATGTAGTGCACATGCTTCACCAGCAGCTCTCGATCCAAGGACCCCAGCTGGTAGATGTCCAGAAGCGCGTCCACGTAACCAGGCTGGGAGTCGCTGATGAGCCCCAGGGCCCAGCGCTGGAGGCCGGCCGCCCGATCTGCCGCCACGTTCTTCAGGGAGGCCTGTGGGTTGCCGCGCATCCATCGCACAAACTCAGTGAGGAGGAAGTGGCCGAGGGTGGAGGACCTGCCTTTCTGTGGGCCTGGGGAGCTTCCCAGCAGAGCCAGCAGCCCGACCAAGGGCTCCTGCATCTCGGAGAAGCCTCTGGAGGCCTGCAAACGCAGCTGAGTAAGAAACAGTAAGAAACGTCATTTATTAACAGCAATAATCAGTACACGTCAGCTGTCTGAAAAGGTTCTGACAAAAGAAAAGGTTCCTTCTTTGAACCTTGTGTTTCAGTGACATTTGACTTTCCTGATTCAACAAGATCTCTTTTAAATATCATCATGCCTCTGTTACGTTGATTAAAGTTTCAACGCTACTTGACAGGCTGGTGCCACAGCAATGCTGCTTAGCAACCACTGTTAACAAATATATCAACAAATATTTCATAAAAACCCGAATATAAATTATACATATGGGTGTACACAGAAAGCCTAGTGATATTTGAAAAATGTGCATCAACTAATATATAAAATAATAATAACCAATTGTGGTGCGATCTCAGCAATGCGGCCACAGTTGCACTGGTTCTCACGCCGGCGTTACATCGTGCAGCACATCCTCCCGTGCACAAGTGCTTCATTATACCACGACTGTGAACAAGTGAATCTTCTCTTCCTCCCTCCCTCGCTCAAAACGTGCAGTAATTACGGTGTTGTCTTACCCCTTCCAGGTTTTTGCAGGACCATAGGTCAAAGAGGAGCTCTCCCAGGGCATCGGGGTCAGCACCTGGGGGTTCGGACAGGTGATGCAGGGGTTACACTCCAGCCTCTGACCTCACCTGTCATTTCCATGCCCCTCCTACCACGCACTTTCGCCCTTTCCCTCGCAGAGAAAAAAAGGTGAGGCCGCGATGCCTCCAGCATTCCTTCCCTTGGCCCAGCCTCCACACCACAAAGAAGCTCATTAGACCTCCTCGCTCCCCTCTTTTCACACCGTTCCAGACGGAGAGAACCGGCCCGGGCCGAGAGGGACAGTGCGGGCTGCGAAATTAACATTTAATATGCGGAACCGCGGGAGAAGAGGGGGGCCATTGTGGCTGGAGAGGTGTTGGCCTTTGTGATCGGGAAACGATTTCGGGGGCCACAATGCTGTGAGAAGATGAGCCATTTTGGAGGAGAGGAGCGGGAGGAGGGAATGGAGAAGGGAGAGAAAAAAAAAGCCACAAAGGGGGAACAGAGGGGGTGGCATATATGCCTTTGAGCCTCCCCGAAAGCAAGTGCCCCCCTCATGCTGTGTGGCCTGCACCTCCCGGGCCTACCGCCACCCCCCCCTCCTTCCCAGGGTCCAGTTTTCCTCTGCCCCCCTCCCCCACCCAGTCTGTGTTTTTCTCGGATTTCCCCCGGAAAGGGCACCGCGCTGGTCACGGTGTAAAAAACCCGGCCTTCCTGACAGACAGCCTGGGAACACTCAGCAAAGGGCTTTCTCTCTCTCTCTCTCTCTCGCTCGCTCGCTCTCTACCTTCCTCCATATCACCACCCGGCCCGGCCCGCCGCACCTCGCATTCCCTGAGCGCCTCGTCCCCCGAGTCCCCCGGCAAACTGCGTTTGACATGGTTCAGTAACCCCCCCCCCCCCCCCCCCCGACACACACACACACACTTCCTCTGTTTTGGTGAGCAACAGTTGAGCAACCTCCATTTCACACACAAGCCCACCCCAACCCCGCCACCGAACAGCGGGTGGGGGTGGTGTTGCAGGAATGCGGAATATGCGGCCAGTCAGTGCCGCATGGGAGAGCCATTGTGTAGACAGGTAGGCAGCGCCCCTCCGGCATTTACCAGGGGTGTAGGACAGACGTGCAGGTATGGTGTGACGATGGGGGGGGTTCCTGGTAGTATGGGTGGGTAGTGTAGGGGTGGTAGTAGCCTAGTGGTGTAACACACTCGCCTATGAACCAGAAGAGCCAGGTTCAAATCCCACTTACTACCATAGTGTCCCTGAGCAAGACACTTAACCCTGAGTGTCTTCAGGGGGGGACTGTCCCTGTAACTACTGATTGTAAGTCGCTCTGGATAAGGGCATCTGGTAAATGCTGTAAATGTAAATGAAGTGAAGTTGAGCTTTGTTGTCATTTCAGCTATATGCGTGTTAGACATATAGACATTAACATTTCTCCCGAACCTGGTGCCTCATGTAACATTTGAACGAAGTTACACACTGACGTAAAGTGCACGTGTGTGACACCGACATAAAGTGCAACAGTCACAGGCTCAAACTTCTGGTTTTAATTAAATCCAGGTGTGTGTGTGTGTGTGTGTGTGTGTGTGTGTGTGTGTAACACACTGACGTTCACTCAGCAGACATGAAAAGGCAGTCAGGAGGAGGTGGACACGTCCTTTTGAGGACAGAACTCACCTGTCTGGCTCATGCTTCTCTCTCAGGCGGATCCCACCCGGCGTTCAGCCCCGGCCTGCCACCATCAGCTGTGCGAGCGCTCTTTTTTAATGCAGAGACACGGGGATGCGCCGATTCCTGGAAGAGTTATGTTAATGGCGCTCAGCACTGTGGGAGATGTGGTCAGGCACTGACTGGTAAAAAAAAAAAAAAAACACTCAAACTTTTCCAAGAATTCCAGTTGCTTCCAATTGAATCCCCAACCTGTCTGATTTTCCCCATTTGTGATGCTCGGGGCTCTGAGAAAGTATGTAATCACTCAGCACTGGATGTGTCAAGACTCACACAACATGCTCCTGTACCCGTACGCATGTTCGTTCGTTCTCACACACACACACACACACACACACACACACACACACACACACACACACACACACACACACACACACACACACAGCCTCCCTCCCTGTGGGAACAGCAGCCCAAGTAGAGGCGGGCTGCCAGCTGGCTGGCCGACATGCTTTTGAGGCTGAGGATGTTTTTTTAGGTCTGGAGTCTGGACTGTTTCTCTCCCTTTCTCTCTACAGTCCCAGTGGGAGGTTCCTGGCAGGGAGGTGCAAGGTTTACAGGCCTGACAGCCCCCTCTGCCCCTGCCCTGGACTCCAGTGCCACCGCCTGGCCAAAATAGGGCACTGCATGCCGCCCAGAAAGCCCCACGTCTCATTTCACCATTCAACCTACTTTAACTGATCAGTAACATGAAAACTTTAAACTGATCAGACGTTTACATTAACAGTGATCATATTCTGATCTACCTTTGTCTTTTGATCACAAGCACTTGTTACAGCTTCTGTGTTTTAATTTTCAAGTCATTTGATTTTATTTAATAAGTCTTGAATTATCTCTCAATATCATCCCCACCCCTTGATCTCATTTTTGAAATTGCATTTATCAAATGCAAAATCATATAATGTCAACTTCAAAAAAAATCTATTAAAATGGTCAGCTCACAATGCAACATACACAAAACAAATAAATGGTCCTGAAAAATGAGCAATTATAAAAGCACAACAGAGCTGACTTGCATCTAACGTCTGATGAAATGGTCAGCTTCAAAATTTACAAAATATAGAGGTTCCTTTCTTAGTTTCCTGTGGTGAAAATGCTTCTTACATGAACTCTTATTGAACAATCAGGACATAAATCTTAAAATTATGCAGCTAAAGGGAAAGTCTGTAAATCTGTAAAATCCAATCATCCAAAAACTAGTGCTGCTGGTAAGCACGTGATTTACCGATGCCAAATTAAAGCCAATTTATAGCCAAGCTCGGTGCAGCTCATTGTTCCGCGTGATGCGGGACTCACCTTTTGTCATTTAAATGCGGTCCAGCTGAGAGAACAATGAGGACACGCGGCCAGCAGCAGGTCAAGGCAGCTTCGGGACGCCGCACACATCTGAGGCTCAGAGGGCACCAACCTCGGGTCCCTGCTAAAACACTGTGGATAAGGATCTCAGTGCCAGAACACGACTGTTGTGCCATATGGAAACGCGCGCTGAGCTCTGTTGCGCGGTGCGTCGAACAAGCATCTCAAAATGCCGCAGCATTTCAAACCTGGGACAACAATGGCTTCATCCTCATGAAAGATCTCTTTGCTGAAGGGACTCTTATGACATTCAAAACGATACAAAACCATTACAATATTTTCACAGGTGAAATTGTTGCTCTGGACCCCTTTACAAGGAAACCCACACATGCAAAGGTCCGAGCCTGTATTCGAAATTACAACTGGTGCATAATATGCATAACATAAGTGAAAGTCACAGCACAGCACACGGTGACACAACAGAATGTGTCCTCTGCTTTTTAACCATCACCCTTGCTGAGCAGTGTGTGGGATTCGAACCGGAAACCCTTTGATTACAGGGCAGCGTCCTTAACCGCTAGATCAATATGTGATCAATGTTTTTTTGTTAATGTAACAAAGTTTTTACAGTTTGGAGAAACAAATTCTCTTCACTGGTTTGTACTTTTGCACAGCACTGTACATTATATATATATATATATATATATATATATATATATATATATATATATATATGGGGGGGGGGGGGGGGGGGGGGGGGGGGGGGGGGGGTTTACAATTATGAACCCATCCTCTTAAAGGCACAGTCCTGCACACCACTGATCTTAATGCACGCTGCTAACCATTTTCTCCAGAAAATGTGGTTTGCTTGTGGTTGATATGCGTTTGAAACAAGCTAATCGTCCTGACGACTATATGCCATCGTGTTGTTTTAGGGGTTTAGTCCATTCGTCGACCTCAGATAAGATTTATTTAATGCTCATTCGTTCAGAAAGTAGCAATTAGTTCGAAGTTCATTAAAAAAAGGCAATCTAGTTCATTTAAAAAAAGGCAATCTAGTTAAATGAGCACAAATTAAACCTCGCAGTTCAGTAAACACAAACCAAGGCTCGACGTGACTCGACAGATATCTGCAGCGCATAGCGAGACAGTCCAGCGTGGAGCAAACGCTGAATTAACGCAATACAACAGTCCGGGGTCACTACAACACTAGTGGAAAGGAGTTTAAAATCGCTTAACTTACTCGCAGAGATGGACAGGGAGGTGAGTTGTTGTTTTTTTTTTTTCTTTTTCGACAGGACAGCTTCCGCGTTCGAGTAGCGGAACCTTCCTTTTCTGGTTTTTTATGCCCTACGGTCACCAATTGGAGACGCACCGACATCCTTTTCGTCCGCTACAGGGAACAGTTGATCGAGCCTGATTCTAACGCTCTCAGAAAGTTTTTTCGCCGTCGTCATCGTTAACGTATTTTCGTCTGGTGGCACGAATTTTATTTGCAAAAATTCCTCAAATGGGAGCTGTCCTAACGAACGAGTTGCACCTCTGCAGTATCACGCCTGTCTCCGTCTGCACGCATCCCGGGCCTGCATGTCGTGACTTCATCACGGCAGAACCGACCAGGGGCCAAATATAAAGTAAAAATCAGCCATCCGACGGGGCACGTCCCCCCAAAACAGACGGGTCACGTGACCAGGAGGAAGTTGTCACCGTCGAGAAAAACCGCCACACACGCACAACATGGGCGAACGCGTGTGCCAGGGCGCTTAAACCGTCCCCCGCATCCGTCGAGCGGGCCGCGGGAGAGGAGAGGAGAGGAGGCCTGTGGCCGGCGGGGCGCGACGATGGCGTGGCCGAGCGGCGGCGGAGACTTTCCGACCCCCTCCGTCCCCGGGCGAGCTCAGGAGGTAGGCGACTCCGTGGCAGGTCCCACCAGGCCGCCGCCAGCCACGGTCGACACGCGTGGAGGAAGCCCGTGTCCTGCGCGCTTTTCGGGGCGTTGATTGCTCGCCGCTAGCCTGCCTACCGAGGGGACCCCGCTGAGAGGGGACCCCGCTGCGGCACCGCCGTCGCGCTGCTAGTATCGGGGTGGCCGTTTGTCACCGTTAACCAGGCTGCGATGACGTTATAAATGTCAAATTCCCCCGTCGGAGGGAGTTAAACCTCCATGTTTGGACGTGGCCCCGATATGAGGGTGTTTTAAAGGCCATCAGAAACTGTGTTAGATGACGTTGTCTCTTTTGGTGACATTCCCAGGGCCGCGCCGAGAACATGGCGTCCCTGTGCCAGAGCCAGCAGCAGCGCGTCAGGGCCTCCATCGTGTCCAGCTGGCAGCTGGTGGAGGCTCAGGACCAGCTGTGCGGCCTGGAGCTCCACGGCTCGGAGTCGGCCGAACAGGAGCGGGCCCGGGCCCGGGCCAGCTCGGCGGAGCTCTCCAGGACGGAGCAGGAGTGGCGGGACAAGGAGAGCATGCTGGGGGGCCCGGATCCCCGCAGGAGCCCGGTGCTCGGCGCCGACTCCAGCCGAGACGTGTTTGACAAGGTGGGACTTCGCCACAGGAAATGAATGTTTGTTGGTCGTTGTTGGTCGTGTTTTTTATAAGATTCCTGAAGGTTAATTTGATGTTTTCATGTGATTCTTTGTTCCATCAGAGCATCATCAATTCGCAAGCCAGACAAAGTGAAGCGGACAGTGACCGAAACAAAACATTTGTGCAGAAATGCGAACCACTAATTCAACATTTTGGTACGTATCTTTGTGAGGATCACGGGCTTTGTCCTCTCGCGGCCTTTTTCTTTTGTGAGACTGATGTCAAGGAAAGTCTTTGTTTTGAGCAGGAATGCTGAGGCGATGGGATGACAGCCAGCGCTTCCTGTCCGAGCATCCTCACCTCATCTGTGAGGAGACGGCCAATTACCTGATCCTGTGGTGCTTCCGCCTCCAGACAGAAGAGGTCAGACAATGTGCTTCTGAGCCGAATTTGCTCCTTTGGCCGTTAGAGGAAGGCTCTCCAGTAGGAATGGCAGCAGGTTTTGGGTTTGCCATCACGATTAAACATCACCGGATATTATTATCACTTTTCCAGGGGAATGTTGACGTCAGTTGTACAGGGTGGGCCATTTATATGGATCCACCTTAATAAAATGGGAATGGTTGGTGATATTAACGTCCTGTTTGTGGCACATTAGTATATGTGAGGGGGCAAACTTTTCAAGATGGGTGGTGACCATAGTGGCCATTTTGAAGTCGGCCATCTTGGATACAACTTTTGTTTTTTCAATAAAGTATAAAAAGTATAAAGTGAAGTGATTGTCACATGTGAAACACAGCAGCACAGCACACGGTGCACACAGTGAAATTTGTCCTCTGCATTTAACCCATCACCCTTGGTGAGCAGCGGGCAGCCATGACCGGCGCCCGGGGAGCAGTGTGTGGGGACGGTGCTTTGCTCAGTGGCACCTCAGTGGTACCTTGGCGGATCGGGATTCGAACCGGCAACCTTCTGATTACAAGGCGGCTTCCTTAACCGCTAGGCCACCACACAAGAAAAACAATGGTGTGCTTGGTTTTAACGTAACTTTATTCTTTCATGAGTTATTTACAAGTTTCTGACCACTTATAAAATGTGTTCAATGTCACCAACCATTCCCATTTTATTAAGGTGCATCCATATAAATGGCCCATCCTGTACATTGAGCAGAGTGTAGAGGGCGCCACTGAGCAGCTTATTGTCCTTTTAAATGGAAAATCTGAAGTGATTTGGTGCATTTAAAATATTTTGCCAACTCCACAGGGTTGTGTTCTTATTATGCAATAATATTACCTTTTATTATTCCCTCGATCATTTATACAGGATATTTTCAGGACGTTCCGTACGTTTCGTTAATTTGCATCATTGGTGAAAAGAGGGGTTGTGAAACACACAGTATATGTTCCATTGCACTCTTTCCGTGAATATAGTGGTTTTAATATTTATTTTGCAGTAAATAGTCAAACTCTTACAGAAATGTCCTTCTCATAGATTGTTTTGTTTTACCACAGAAAGAAGCCTTGATGGAGCAAGTTGCACATCAGGCCGTTGCCCTGCAATTCATTTTGGAGATGGCCAGCAATGCCCAGCAGGACCCAAGAGGCTGTTTTCGGCAGTTCTTCCAGAAAGCCAAAGTACGTATTGATTGCAGTTAAATTCTAACTTCCAATATGAACTGTCATTATTTGGGGCTTATTTGCTGCGTTTAATAATGCTGTAAATAAGCGAAGTAGCTATGTAGGCCATTTTCTTTTGCCTGATTTCTGGCCATAGCCCCACCTGCTTCACGCATTTCATCAGTGAGTGCACGATAGTCACACCCACACAAGCTGCAAATCTAACCGAGGACGTTGTTTTCTGGTGGACCCACACGTTGCTGCTCCCAGTAGAAATGGGCTTCAGCAGCTCCCTGGACTGTAGCATTAGTAATTCCATTAGTTGTCCGTTCTAGAACAACCTGAGGCAGTGACATGTTCACAGAGTGCTCTTCCTCTAATGAAAGGCAGGACAAGAGGGGTATTTAGACGTCTTCTACGCTGAACTGGACTCCTTCAAGCAGAGGGTTAAGGAGTACACCAAGAAGACCACAGTGGAGGCCTCCAAAGACCCTGAGCTGCAGGTCTCCGCCGGCTGTCGCCTGGATCCCAAAGAGGTCCTGGAGTCGTTACCACCGGTGGGCACAGAGTCTGGATGCAGCGCTCGCTACCTAATGTCCAGAAGATCGGAGTTCCTCACTCTGAATGTGTTTGCATTTAGGAACTGAAGACCGGATTCCTGTTGCAGGATATGCAGATACTACAGAATGTTCTCAGCACCATGAACCCACAGGTAAGGTGCCTTCACCCGTATTTTTATTGTTATTAACAGTGAACTGAAATCCATGCCCATGTTTGGATTGTAGATGTAGCCTCGTTTAGGAGATTTTGGATTTCTCAAATGAACAAGACACATTTAGGACTGAAGTTTGAAGTCAGTGAAAGCCAATTTCTTGCCCCGCAGGCCAGCGATGCAGCCGAGTTAATAGAACGTCCGAGGACCTGGGTGTTCTAGTTAACTTGACACCACGCGCTTCTGGGTTATAAAGAGGAAGTAGCAAGATCTTCTTCCCATTGCATGCTGAGATCAGACAAATCCTGTCTCTACCGTGATAGAAAAGCAGTAACGTGAGAGGCGATGAACTCAGCACTGAGGGAAGTTGCGGAACTCGATCTTGTCTAGCCGAGTGTTAGTCTGTGGACCATCTGATCCGCAGGCCTTTCATCTGCTCACCTTCTCAACACTTATCTGAACGGTCACGTGCACGAGCCCATTAAGGCACACAGATCTCCAGACAGGCGGCGTATGAACTTTTATACCTCAGACCGTATCACAAGTCCCTGTAGACGAGATTGTCCTCCCAATTGTAATTTAACTAAGATAAATAAAGAAGGAACCGCTGTCATTTTTCTTTTTTTTTATTTTATTTTGCTCACCAGGTGGCAGAATACCACGTGAAGCGCTGCTTGGAGGCCGGGCTGTGGACCAACGCAGAGCGAGCGTTGAAAGAGGACACCGTGGACGCGGATGATTTCAGAATGATGGAGACATAGCGAACTCTGGCCCTGCTCTGTATGTCCTATAGGAGTTCAATGAACAGAGGGAGGGGTGTTGAAAGAAGGAGCACCATGGATCCCCCCCCCCCTTTGTCATGATAGTGCACTTTATATTATGCTGAATAACTATTTCATTTGAGTAGATTTTTTTTTTTTTTGATTGAAGAGTTTTTATTTTTACTGCAGATGTGCTTGGGAGGCAACTGCAGTTAAACTGCTGAGGGTTCCGCTGAAGTCGGATTGTGGGCTCGTTCAATATTACAGACGTGGCACGCAAACGTTCAGCCAAGTGACATTTCTTTTTCTAACGCTGGCCGAGTTGCATGAGCGAAAATGCGCATCTGCAACAGATCGCTTGGGTCCTTTCCAATACGTGACTATAACCGAGGCTAGAACGATTACTTCTGATGATCCAGTTATTTCTGCTGCTACGCAAACTGGATGTTCAAGAAAGCTGGTGATGCTGAATGTCCCGTTGTGTCCACAGTGTTTGAGAACAAAAATGTGCAAATAAATGTTATTTTAACACAGTAAAAGTGGCAGGTCTTTGAGTAAAAGCAATGGTCCGGTTACAACGTACAAGCTACAGATTAATGTTAATTGTGACATCCAATGCTGACAAACCTTTAGGTGTAAAATAATGATTGATTTATGTGGGGTTTTTTTCCTGTGTCTCTGAATTGTCCCTTTTACCTGGGTAATGACTTGTCTTCCATTCTTCTGTCAATGCACACTGGAAAATTCTGTTGTATAGCAAAGGTACATAATGAGCAATCAAAGCGGCGTACTCTGGAACACAACTATATGACCCGTCTTTTATTATTATTTAGCCTGTCAATCAATTAATGTATGTGTGAGCAGTAAACAACACAACTGCGTTTACAGTAATTTTCAATAACGCCTTAACTTTGATAGTCCTGTTGAAAATGATTACATGCCCCATGTGCTAAGCTCCAGTGAGGGTGTAGGTTTTCATCCATCCCAATTGTGTCAAACGTCAACAGCTCACACCGGACGAGGTCCTGTATAAGACACCAGTTTAGATAAAGGTTGAAGTGTCAGGGAAAGGCTTTGTGTGTTCTTTACATTTTCGTGTAAAGTTAACAGAGCTCAGTTTGGGATTCTCATAAAGGTCCATAAAAGGTCCTGTTAACCATCATAAAAACCCCTTCTTAAGTGCTAAGCGAGCGTGTGTTCCTGCACGCCTCAGCACGGTGGGTGAGAGAGAGAGAGTTCACATCCCTGCAGGCACTTGTACTTACCCCACCTACAAAAGCTGATTTGTGGGGTTCTACAGGAAAGTCAAAGCTTGTTAGAAGTGGGTCTTCGGCCCTGGAACGTGGTTTCCTTCAGACTGACCTGTTTGATGCAACAACAGGAGCAAAGTCTCCGGCTGCTGTGTAAGAGATACGGTTGCGGACAGAGACGCTGCAAGGCAGGTGATCGCAATAAATATTAACTTGGACGCTTGTACGTGCATTTTCATTGGGTCACATGAAGTTATCTGACAAAAATGAACACGCATTCATCCATTGTTAATTTTTCTGTGGTGCATTACATCAGATAGGGTGTGAAAATACATGAAAACACATGCAAGGCTTATAAACCATCCACTGATCCAGCCAATCCAAAAAAAACTACAGATCTCGTAGTTGTAGAGTTCACATAAAAATTCATGCATTTTTTTTTTTTTTTTTAAACGTATTTATTTAAAAGAAGCAGTGAAGGCAGACAGTAGAACATTCAGTTCTGTATTAAGAGTGGAGCCTGGAAATGGCCCAGTTGAACTGTTAGAACAATCTAACAAAGCCAGCAAGCCTCAAACGCATTTTAGGGACGTAAAACAAAGTTACCTTCAAACCTTAAAACACAAGCTGCAGAACAGCCTCCTGATCCCTTCATTTCTCACACCATCCCTGTAACCAGCAGAGCACTTTACGTTACGGAGCGATGGTGGGGGGGAAAAAAAAAAAAACATTAAAAATCACCACTTAAAAACTATTTAAAATCCCACAAAATGGAATTCCACAGGAATGTGCTACAATTTCTTTTTCAGATTAACAGATCAAAAGGCATAACATGCGCAGTATTAACGTAACGTGTGCAGCCTTCAATTTTTTGATTATGAACATTTTTAAAAATCGAATGCTGCATGAAACAGTCTATTTTAAGGCAACAAATTCTTAGAATTAAACTTTTTTTCCCATAACAATCATGAATCGTTCTAAGGCAGTGAGGGTTATCCACAAGATGAACCATAAAATGTTATCAACAGCGGAGTGTTTGAAAAGGACTGTGACCTTCGCTGCCTCGCACAATATTACAAACCAGGAAGCTTCTTCTGTTGACTCAGTAGTCCATAATTCTGACATATATAGAAAATATAAAAACTGTCAACGTATGTTGCATACACTGCAGCTCAGACATTTGGTGTGTGACCTCTCCAACCTCCCCGAAGTGGCACATAAAATAATCCCTTTTCTCAAACTAAACCTCGTTCCCATTCATTTCAGGCAGGACGGTAATTGGGGCACAGCGGTCTGAACATTGTGTTTGGTCTGGAGTACACATTACATTACACTACCCCGACGGTAACCAAAAATCGCTGTGGTGGGCTACACCTTCCCGAAGGCCTGCTGGTTCCCAGACGGAATTTTCCTGGCCAGGAAAGCGTGGACGTGCGGCCAGATCTTGTTGGTTTCAGTTCCTGAGAATGTTTCCAACACGCCTTTGCTCCTGTGCAAAAGGGACATTAAATCACGCCATTGGCAAATGGTGAGAATGTCAGGAACAGGTCATATGGTGTTACACTTTCAGCCTTATCCAGAGCGACTTACGACCAGTAGTGACCGGGACAGTCCCCCCCATGGAGACACTCAGCGTTAAGTGTCTTGCTCAGGGTCACGATGGTAATAAGTGGGGTTTGAACCTGGGACTTTGTGGTCCTCGGGTTCATAGGAGAGTGTATAACCCACAACGCTACGAACATAACTCTTCATGAAATGTCATTGTTTTAAAGAAACACTATATTTATATCGGACTGTGTGTGTGTGTGTGTGTGTGTTAAGGTTAAGGAAGCGGCCCCGTAATCAGAAGGTCGCCGGTTCGAATCCCGATCCGCCAAGGCGCCACTGAGCAAAGTACCGTCCCCACACGCTGCTCCATGGGCGCCTGTCATGGCCGCCCACTGCTCACTCAGGTCGATGGTTAAAAGCAGAGGACACGTTTCGTTGTGTCACCGTGTGCTGTGCTGCTGTGTTTCACAATCACTTCACTTTATGAATAAAGAGCGGGTACGCGGACAGCGCTACGTTATAATCCAGAGAAGAAACACAGAAGTGGGCACCTGTAATACTCCAGCACTGGCTGCGTCTGACGTTCGTAGGACTTCAGTCTCCTCGTAACGGTCTCTGGAGTGTCGTCGGCGCGCTGGACTAGAGGTTCCCCTGTGGCGTCGTCAAGGCCCTGCCAACCAAACAGATTCTTTCAAAGATAGACAAAGGCGTCGTTTTACTGCAGCGAGAAGTTTCCTAAAACGACGATGTGGCCTGAGGTCAGCTCAGAATGGCCTTGCTCACTACTTCCGTCCTATTGGCTGGAAATGTCCCTGACATCTATTGGCAATTACTCTTGGCCTAATACATTTTGCCATTTCAAAGCTGTGAGCGGTGGATCTCCACCGTACGTGGGAACACATGACGTCCACTGCAAGCAAACTTTATTCATGGTTAGGTTGCATATATAATCCCAATTTGAGTTGCAATCCACGCTCATCTCTGCATACTTGCACTTCCTCACCAGCTGAGTAAAGAGTTGGCAGCGGGCAAGAAAAGAGTTGAAACCCCTTGTGGTGGAAGGAATTGGGCGCACTTCATCTGAGCAGGTAAGACATTGACAAAGCGCCTTCCTGCAGTAAACACAGTGACCACACAGTCCCGCCATGACCAGGTCACAGGAGTTCCCAGAGGCCACTGCATCCTGACCGGTGGACAATTGATCAAAAGAAACAGCTACCTGGGGGGGGGGGACTTGCATTTACATTTACAGCATTCATCAGACGCCCTTATCCAGAGCGACTCACAATCAGTAGTGACAGGGACAGTCCCCCCCTGGAGACACTCAGGGTTAAGTGTCTTGCTCAGGGACACGATGGTAGTAAGTATGATTCGAACCCGGGTCTTCTGGTTTGTAGGCGAGTGTGTTACCCACTAGGCTACTACAGTCAGCGGGGGAACAATGGTAAGTGCCAGTAGACCTACTGATCAGCCACTGTACTTTTTATCTGACGAGTCAGATCCAATCACAGTACAGCACAAGTTACGCCACTTGGTATCTTGGTACCACTTGGTACACTTTATTTATTTATTTATTTCTCCCGTCCCCGCCCGGGCGCTAAACAGGCCGTTCTACTTTAATAGCCGGGCGGAGCAAAGGTCTCTGCTTAGATCCCGCTGAACAAACGTCCCAGTGTTCTTATCGGGCAGCTCGGGGCGACACCTCATCCACCCACCACTCCTCAACCGTACGGTCCGCGTCCACGTGGCCTGCTACAGTACCGAGGGTCCCCTCAGGGACACACGACGGCGGTCCGTCCTTACCCGAAACGCGAGTGGCATACGCTCTTAATCGTTCTGCCGTAGCGCGTACATGCAAGCGTACACAGTCTCTAGTCTAGAGAACTTGTCGCCGTCCCACAAATATTATAGCGCGTCTCTAGTCTAAAGAATTATCCGCACACGTTGCAAAGAATTAATCACGATTAATCGGTTGCTAAATATTCCATTGACAGACCTATTTATACCATATTATTTAATTTTCTAAAGATTACAACATTTAGAGCCTAATAGTCCGGAACCAACCGCCGGTTTAATAGAGCAGGAGAACAGCAGCTCAGCAGCAGGAGGTGAAGAGGAGCAGGTTAAAAACCCAGAAGACTTGCTTCATGTGATGCTACAAAAGAGACCTACGAGCTCTGGGGCTACAGCAGGGGAGGCTCACCGGGATCTTGGGGGGGTTGAAGTCAGTGTTGTAGACTCGACCGCTGGGCAGGTGCAGCCAGCGGGAGGTCAGGCGCCCTTTGATGGTCTCGAAGGGCACGTCCAGGTTGATGACCGAGTCGATCGCGTAGACCCCCTCCAGCGCCTCGGCCTGTGCCACAGTCCGGGGGAAACCTGCCAAAACGAGGGTCGTCCCCCCCCATTCATGAATGGACTGATTCCACGTTGCCAGGCGCCGAGCACAACGGCGCGTTCCAAATACAAGAGAGGCCTCGCCGAGGGACGTTCTAAACCATTTATAGTCAAGGATAAAGCCCTCAGTCGGCAGGAATTAAACAGAGAATATATCTCATTCTCAAACTTTATGTTTCTTTGTTTTATTATACACTCATATGGATACACATTATAGGCTTTCCCCCCCCCCACTCAGATGTGCAATACTACTCACCTGGATGTCTTTGAATGTTTGTTTTACCCCCCTGCACACACTGCTACCCCCTCATACTTGTACCCATGGCATAATCATTATGTCACTTAGCACTATCTCGGGCATTTCACTGGATATAGTAATATCATAATTGCTATTGAGCCTTAAGCTATTTTTGATATTTGCTCTATTGTAATTAGTGGTGGGCCGTTATCGGGCGATAAAAAAATTATCGCCGTTAATCTATTCACAGAGTTGTGTTGGGAGCTGGGTCTATACTACGCAAGCTATTGTGCCGGAGTTAAATGGTTACACTAGATTTATAAGTATATTTCTTATTTCTTGTGTCTTTTAGTTTCTTATTTCCTAAAGACTTTTATTTTGTTTTTGAGACCCGGTTCAGGTCTCTTGGACACATGGTGTGAGTTGTGAGAGGTGCAGAAAGACGCGATGTTCTGACGCGACCTTGCTTTTTGTACAGAATACACTTTGCACAGAAAATCTCTTGGGTGTCAGCTCATCATTTGCGGTTCAAGGAACGAAGTCAAAAAGTTACACAACGCAGAAGAAGAAGCGCTACACTATGATGACTTTCACCTTGATATTTTAGCGTGGATGTATACATAGCCGAATTGCACTGTAGGGGGCGAGAACGAGTCTTCGAACTGTGAAATTACCACATCAAACGTGACGTGGTAACATGGATGCAGCTATTTAACTGAATAAACAGTTGGTAAACACAAGTACATCTTATTGAACATAATTTATTTTCATCACCAATTATCATAGTAGAACAGCTTTCTCAAGCAGTTTGTGATGCATTTTGGAAACAGGAGATGAGCCCCTGGTCTAATGCGCCACCTGGCTTGAGAAACACGTTCTCAAAGACTTACTTTTAGTCATTATTTGGGTAGCACACATATTCTGAATGCCTTCGGCAGAATTCAAATGAGCCATTTTAATCTAGATTAATGTAGATTAATCTAGAATCTAGATTAATTTTGCTTACTCTAGATTAATTCCAAATCTAGATTAAGAAAATTAATCTATGCCCACCTCTAATTGTAATATTTTTTGGAAATATAATTTATTAATCTTGTTCCTCCTACTGCACTGAGCATGTTGCTGACAAAAGAATATCCTTCGGGATGAATAAAGTTCTTCTTATATTATCTTAGACACTATGTGCAAAAAGTAAATTTTTAGATGTGCTGTTACCATCCAGCAGCCAGCCGCTTTCTTCCATGCATCGAAGCTGGGACAAGATGAGGCGGGAGATGACGTCATCAGGCACTAACTGGCCCTGGTCAATACAGGACTTCATCAGGAGGCCAAGGTCTGCTCAAGAAAAACAAAGAACAATACAGTCCATCGAAAAATAGAACCCGCGGCACGTTCAACACGTGCCAATCATTAACCAAACAGATCATACATTTCAGCGCAACGGGTTACATGGTTCAAAAAAATACTGTGGGTAAAAAACACTCGTCTATGAAACCCCACACTTGCTACCCTTGTGTCCCAGAACAAGACAGGGACAGGGGGGCTGTCCCTGATGTAATCATAAAACTTATTACACTATAATATCCTATATAACGTTACAGTATATAAAAACAAATGGGTTTTAGGCGGTCTAGCGGCTTTTTCCACACATTGACATTGGATTAGAAGAGCTTCACTTGCTGAGGACTTTCCATTAAAACAAGTGGCACTTTTAAGGTGACACAAAACAAACCCCAGCTGTCCCGTTTCACACGTCCGGGTCATGTCACCCCGACTCGGAGCGATCGTTTCAACACTCGCAAGTGGAAAAAAAAAAAAACGGGCCATATGGGCCGAATACATCCCCTCCTGTGGCCATACCGGCCCTCACACACACATGACATTAATGATGCTCAGTGTTCGTAAGAAGGCCACCAAAAACGCACACGAACTCATGCGCCTTCTTCGGGTTGTAGGGTGGGTAACACACTCGACTACGAACCAGGAGACCCAGGTTCAAATCCCACTTACTACCATTGTGTCCCTGAGCAAGACACTTAACCCTGAGTGTCTCCAGGGGGGGGACTGTCCCTGTAACTACTGATTGTAAGTCGCTCTGGATAAGGGCGTCTGGTACATGCTGTAAATGTAAATGGACGCTTCGAGAGACGCTCCCGCCACTTCCCAGCTGCCCCGCGTTTTGACTGTATCGTACGGCGTGGGACTCCAGCTGATTTAAAATTAAAATTTTTTTAAAAAAGTGTAAAAAGCAGAGAGCTTTTGTCACAAGAAACACCCGAAGTCACCGAAGCTGCCTGGTAACTTTGCGTCGAAGACCAGGGCCACCGTCCAACGGATGACAAGCTGCACGGCGCCGATAATAATACCCGCGTTCGGATCGGCCACGTCCGATCAGCAACTCCATCCCCTTTTTAAAAAGCCGCGCAACTTCCAGGTGGGTGAAGATGGTGTGAACTAGCGCCTTACCCGTCTTGGCTTTAATGTTGGAGCGCAAAATGTCGCCGCTGGACAGGTGCTTGAGTCCGAAACTGTTCGCAATGCGCCCGGACACCGTCCCCTTCCCGGAGCCCGGCGGTCCCACGATGACCGCACGAAACAGCGTCTGCAAACGCATTTTCGGCGTCTTCCGCGCACCCAGGAGGCCACAACGTTCCTGGAGCTAAAACAAACAAACAAAACAAAAAAACTTAAAACCCGACGCCGCTGGGTAACGGCGCTATCGCATGCTGACGACGTCTTCCGCCACAAAACTTCTTCAAAATGGTTACAGCTCCTTGGGCGGCGGGGAGACGGGAGGAGGAGGAGGAGGTGATGATGATGATGGAAGAGGAGGAGGAGCGGACCCTCCTCACGTTGCAGGAAGTGCGCCGAGACGCGCACCGGCTCTCCGCTCCGCGCACCGAAGGCCGGACGAGGAGCGACGGCGTTCACGGAGGCGCGGATTTTAATTCGGCGTGTTATATAACGCCGAATTACGCAACCCGTCCATATCCGCTCCTCTTTTTTTTTATTTTATTTTTTTGACTGAGCGCTTTAGTTCCACACACTTGCTCTAAACATTTCACACACACACATATATATATATATATACATATATATATACTTAACTGTTAAAAAAAATGACCTGGGCTACTCTCCTCACTCCGCGATCCCAGATCTCGCGAGAACCAACCTGGCGCGACGTACGGAAATTAACCAGGAAATTAACCAGGAAATTAACCAGGAAATTAACCGGGAAATGTGCACATACTGCCCGACCAGCCCACGACGACGGGGGAACTCTGGGAGGACGGCGATCTGTGGAAGTGAAGCGATTGCAATTGTGAAACACTGCAGCACAGCACACGGTGCACACAGTGACATGTGTCCTCTGCATTTAACCCATCGCCCTTGGTGAGCAGTGTGTGGGGACGGTGCTTTGCTCAGTGGCACCTCGGCGGATCGGGATACGAACCTTCTGGTTACGGGGCCGCCTCCTGAACAGCCAAGCCACCACTGCCACATTCGGTTTCGAATTTTCGCTATTATATAAAACGAAATAAAACACACTTTACCTCCAAAACGAGTTCAGGAAACTTCAATGCATCTTGACCAGGGGGAACCCTCGTTTTGGCATTTTACCACTTTTCAGGGCCCGATGATGGATCTGCAGTCGCATAACGATTTGAAACGTGACATTGAGGGCAGTGGCGGCCTGTCGATTAAGGAAGCGGTTGTTCATCATCATCAACAACATGTATTTCTTATATATCCCCAAAACACATACAGTATGGCTCAATGGGCTTTGACAGGCCCATTCTGCACACATGGAAAAACTCCAGACAAAAAAACTAGGAGAGATAAAAAAGAAAGGAGGCAACGTTGGGAAGGAGTGATAGTAGCCTAGGGGTAACACACTCGCCTACGAACCAGAAGACCCAGGTTCAAATCCCGCTTACTACCATTGTGTCCCTGAGCAAGACACTTAACCCTGAGTTGCTCCAGGAGGGGACTGTCCCTGTAACTACTGATTGTAAGTCGCTCTGGATAAGGGCGTCTGATAAATGCCATAAATGTAAATGTATGTAAATGAGTGATAGAGAGAGGGACCCCCTTCCAGGGTAGAGTGAGCCTGCAAATGGTGTCAGTGCAGGGTTGGTGATGATTTGTCCAATAAGAAAGAAAGAAAGAAAGAAGAAAAATAATAATAAGTCCTACAGTTGTAGGGTTGGAGAAGTCCAGAGTGTAGTCCAGTGTCATGGTCTACATTACATGTCCATTATGATGGCACACGTTGCTTATGAAAACGACATTTTAGCCGAATGCTGCATCTCTCTGGTCCGCCACGAGGTGACGCCGTTCACCTTAAAATAAATAAAATCGTCATCGACCCCGCCGACTATAAACAAGCAATTTACAGACTGATATTTTTGATAGTTTTTTTTGTCTTCATAAGTTTGCAGACAACATCAATGAATAGGCTTATACACACACACGCACACACACACATATAATTATCTGGTCTAATGTCTCCTTTATTAAATTATGCATTCATAAAATACTTTCCCACAGTCCTTCAAGAAAGATAATCTGTTTGGCCCTGAGCAAACGATGGGGATTATGAATCATGGGAACACTGCACATCCACAGATTGCTTAATCCTTTCAGGTCTGTTTTGTCATGAAATGATTTACTACTATGGTAGCAGAAGGAATGTGCCTCTTGGGAAGGTTTGTGAAGAGTATTCTGAGAGAGAAACGCCCCCAAAAACCTTCATCGGAACAAAAGACAATTACGGCAGGTGCCTGTCCTGCCCAAACTTTACGACTTTACGGGGAGGAAACGGTGATGGAATACCAAGTTGCTTGCCTTGTGTTATCACGGTTTACGGCAGTGACGACACACACCCACAAGGCCGCCAGCTGCTGTCATGCATTCTCCAGCCGACTGGTTTCACTCAGGATTACTACATGTGGCCATAATGTTTGTTCCCACCGATTCCCATTCGGTCATTTACTTTACTTTACTTTACTTTGCTTTGTTTAGCAGACGCTTTTATCCAAAGCGACTTACAAGAGGAAGACACCAGCAATTCTCGTTCGATTTCTATAGAATATTGAGTTTACAAACTAAGAGCCCTGATAAGGCTCAAACTTGTCAGTGAAGAGCATGCTCAGAGATTGTTAGGTGCTAGACGAAGAAAAATGATAATGTATTTATACATTTTTGTATTGTTTGTGCAATGTGTACGCATGTGCGTGTGTAAGTGTTAGATTTGTCTGTAATATTTTTTGAACAAGAGGGTTTTCATCAATGTGTTCGGCTGGGTTGGCCATGAGTAAACAAGCCACCAGTGGCCGACCGGGAGCCACAGTCCCGTTTCCAACCCTTCTCGGAGCAAAAAGCCTCTTCCGTCGGAAAAGGGAGGGGCTGGACCACTTCATACGGGGAGTCGCAGGCCCCGCCCCGCCCCGCCCAGCGCCGCTCCGACCCCGCCCCTCTCCGCTCTGCGGATTCCCGGCAGAGCTGCGGACCGAGGACCGCGGTAGAGCCAGTCGCCGCGCCCGGGACTAGACTTCATTCAGCCATGGCGCTCCTGGATCTCGCCATGCAAGGCTTTGCCATTTTCGGATTTGTTTTGTTCGTCGTCCTCTGGCTCATGCATTTCATGTCTATTGTCTACGTGTAAGTACTGCCTCGTTCTAATGGTTTTATTCTTTATTATTTTTTTTATCTGTGTAAGGAACAAAGTGCGCGCTGCTCCGCGTCCGAGGTTTTTGGCGGAAATGTCTGAATTAATTGAATTAGCTCGCAGGATCCATGTGTTACGTGCCGTGCGTCCGCCAATCAGCCCCTCAGTTCCGTTAGCATTCCATTAGCTAGCCGGCTAACCAGCGCCGCGGCGTCGGCGCCTGAGACGGGTCTCCGCCGCTCCGGGGACCGGGGACCGGGGCCGTCCCCGCGGACGGGTCGCCGTCGAACGCACGGAGCCCGAATCCGGGCCCGGCGACGAGCCGGAGCGCCGAGCGGACAGACCGCGCCGGAGTCTCCGGAACCGGCGTGAGCGGCCAGGCGACGACCCCTCTTATTTACAACCGCGCGGTCCGTTTTTACGCCAGAAGAACCGAGTCAAGTGTAGGATTTTCTTTTAAATCGCGCTGTGACGCGAGATAACGCGGGTTTTTACCGTTTTTATTGTACGGTGGTCTCGGTTAGTTGCGCTTTTAGACGGGAGACACCGTCCGTGATTTCAGGACACCTGACACACTCACGCAAGCAGTCGGAATAAATATGTTTCAGATAAGGGCTGATAAATGTCCCTTTTTTTTTTTAAAGCCTGCTGGATCGTGGCTTCATTACAACCTGCTTAACCTGCAGGTGCACGACTTAATAAAACCCCATCGAGCTTTATTCTTATGATCCTGCATTCTTGTCAGTCTGTTTCCTACCCTATCTTATGAATTATATTGAGAAAATTAGGAATACAAATAATTGTTAATATATAAGTTAAAATGCAAACTAGAAATGTAGATTTTTTTTCAGTTTATCTCTAGAAATTGCAAATGCCCGACTATATTATTATTTTAAATTTTTTATATAAACCATAGTTAATCCAGGGCCTGCCTTGTGGTGGTCATATGAGAGCTGCTGACTTCTTTCACTTCGTTCACAAAAAGTCTCTGATTCACCAGGGCGCGATCGGCAAGGGGCTTCTCTCTCCGCACAACTCGCTAAACAATCCACGTTAGAGCTTTGATGCCCGCATTACCATAGGCCATAAATATTTTTACGATGCAGCGGTGACCCCTCAATACTGACCCAGTCCAGGAGGTTGTTCACCTTTAACTTGTGCTGTAAATATGACTAATTGGCATGTTTAATTCAAATAATGATTTTTGTTCTTCGATGAAGCCTCTTGTGCAGGGCTCTAGACTAACTTTTTGCACCAAAATGTCAGATGGCGTCGCATTTAACAACGCAGTTTTACAGGTTCACTTTTTTTTTCTTCCTCAAATCGCTGTTCATATAGGCAATAGTGAATATGAATTAAATAATAATCTGGTGAACAAAGTTCTTTAGATGAAGTACAATTCTACAAAAAACTCTCTGGAAAATGTGCTGGTGGTTACAGTGCTTAACTGAGCTGAAATTAAAACAAGATACATTTAATAAAAAAAAAAAATCTTTAAGGACTTGAACTTGCTGAAGTGAAGTGATTGTCACTGTGAAACACTGCAACACGGTGACACAACAAAACGTGTCCTCTGTATTTAACCCATCACCCTTGGTGAGCAGTGGGCAGCCATGACAGGCGCCCGGGGAGCGGCGTGTGGGGACGGTGCTCTGCTCAGTGGAACCTCAGTGGCGGATCGGGATTCGGGGCTGCTTCCTTAACCGCTAGGCCACCACTGCCCCAAATGCAGCGGGGACACGGCACGCTGGGCCAGTACGTTTATCGCTGCTTGTAACGTGTTTTATCGATGTATTATGCTTTTTCAGTGTTTAATTTCTATCATTTCACCCCGGCCCCGTGTATTAAATGAGTGGTCAGGTGATTGGTTTCGATTAGCATGAAAATAGATCCTGAGGTGGTGGAACGGATGCTGGCTTCTGGCGATTATGCTCTGGTTGCCTCGGCAACATAAGCACAGTCATGTGTGCCGGCGTCCACTGCCACAATATTGCCGGGCTCGGGTCTAATTTCCAAGTCCTTGAATATGTGGACCACGGCCAATCAGAGGCGAGGCCCCGCCCTGTATGAGCTCTGATTGGTTACGATTACGATAAAGTCTGTTGATTGAACCACAGGGAGATTTTCGGAAATGAGGTTGTGTGTGCGAGCACGTTTGTGGCGATGTAGAGCCCTGCTTTGGTGGCTTTTGATGGTTAACCGGTGATCACACGACTGCCCCCTGCAGTCTTCCATCTCTTAATGTTCACGTCAATGTCCACCAAATGTCCGCGGTGACTCTTCAAATTCAGTCAGGGTTTGTTTCACAAAGGAATAAACCATCTCATGATGTGCCACACACATTCAAAATGCCGCACCACGCCTATTTATGGTGCGATGCTCTGATGTGCAGTGACGTAACCGCGTGGAGCGGCGGAGCACGCGAGGGAACACCGTGTCTTCCTCAGACACACCAAGGTTGCGGGGCGGGGCGCCGGAGTAACCGGCAGGAACCCGAATGTGTCGTAACTCGCGTTGGGCAAGAGGAGCCGCTCCGCAGACGCAGTCCAGCCTGTAGTCCCTGCGCAACCGCATCTGCTCGGTGGGAATTGGCGGTTGGCGTGTCTTACCGTGACTGCACAGGAAACCAGCGGCGGCACAACGTTGTCTTTTTCTGGACCCTTTCGCTCTGGAGTCGGTTCGACGTCCAGGAAGTGCAGTCGTTCACACCATTAGCAGGCAGATCTTAGACATGAGACGTTTGTCGTCTTTTCTGGAGCACTTTAGGAGGAGAGAGAGGAAGTAATGTCGGGCCCGCGGTGCCTTTGTTTGGTGCTGCTCAAGTGGGTTTATCTTGCCGTGTTTTTAATGGCCGCCCTTGTCCTTGAAAGCCCTCTGGTTTCCTGTGCAGCAGGACGGCGGGAACTGTGCTGAACACTGTCCAGAACACCGCCGCCAGCCGCCCGCACGCATGCACAGGACGGGGAGAAGGAAAGGCGGCGCGGCGGCACCCGTAATCAGAAGGTTGCCGGTTCGAACCCCGATCACCGTCCCCCCCACACTCTGCTCCCCGGGCGCCTGTCATGGCCGCCCACTCCTCACCAAGGGTGATGGGTTAAATGCAGAGGACAAATTTCACTGTGTGCACCGTGTGCTGTGTGCTGCTGTGTATCACAAGTGACAATCACGTCACTTTATGACATTTTTTGTATGAATTAGAGTATAGGTGTAGCCTTCACTTGGGCGTTCCCACATGTAGTAGCGTATCTAGGGAGAGAAGGGAAGTGCTGGGGGGGACGTGAAATATGGACGCCGAGCCAAACCCCCACAAAAAAAGGGGCACAACCTGTTCGGTGAGCTGCCGTTACGAACTTGTCTGCTCCACGCAAGACGTAAAAATCCGCTACTCGAGGCCGACGCCCAACCCACGCTGGTGGCGCAAGGGAGAATGGCGAATGGCGCGGCCCGGAGAGATCGGGCATCGTCACCCAGGCCGGGTCTTTTTGTGCCGTTTAACCCCATCTTGCTGCACCCTGGATCCACCGGAAAACTACCAGAAGACCCAGGTTCAAACCCCACTTACTACCATCGTGTCCCTGAGCAGGACACTTAACCCCGAGTGTCTCCAGGGGGGACTGTCCCTGTCACTACTGACTAAGTCGCTCTGGATAAGGGCGTCCGGTAAATGCTGTAAATGTGTGTCATTTCCCTCCCGGCCAAATATTAATTCCCGACGTCATTATTGTCCGTTTAAATAAAGTTAGGAACGGGGAAACTGTTAACGTTTAACCCAAGCCAGGTCGGAGACGAATGTCCCCAGTCCATCTAAAGCCAGGACACCCCGCGAGCTTCAGGCAGCGGGATGCATTTGCACGTTATTGCGCTCTAGTAAATGAGCCTGTTTAATCAGATTAGACCAGATTAAATGGCTAAGAGTAAATAAGGTTGTTAATTCGAACTCGGGATTGTCCGCTTAAGCCAGGGCGCAGGGGGTTAGACGTTAAAAGCGTTCGTTATTCTCACAGCATCCTTTAAACGGCCTTACTAAGTGTCACGCCGGTCACCGCTGGCGGTTTCCCATGGCGGTAGCCTGACTGGCCCCATCGTGGCTCTCGCGGTCGTGCCCGGTCAGCTGGAAGGGCTTCTCGCGGCGTCCTTCATTCAGGATTTACGTGGGCCATGGGCGCGGCGACCAGAGCGTATTGTGGTACGTAGCGAGGCGGTGGGATCCCGTTGGCGTTGCGAGTTAACCATCGGCGTTCTTTGGACACAATCCTTGAATCCCTTCTTAGTTCTGCAAACGGGCGACTCCCTCCGGACCTTTTATTAAGGGCTTACGTCGTGGAGCAAGTAGAGACCGGCAGACCCCCCCCTCCCCGAGTTGGTTTCTTCTGACGGAAACGTTCGTAGTAATCGCTGCCTTTGACTCGCCGCGTTCTCTCCTTTTCTGCAGCCGCCTGCATCTCAACAAAAAGACCACAGACAAGCAGCCATACAGCAAGCTGGCCGGGGTCTCGCTGCTAAAGCCCCTCAAAGGCGTGGACCCCAACCTTATCAACAACCTGGAGACCTTTTTTGAGTTGGATTACCCCAAGGTAAGGTTGAGGCTGATGCTCTGAGCTTGCTCTGCACTTGCATTTGCTGTCCATATAGGCAGTCCATATAGATTATTACTTTTTTTTTTTTTTTTTTTTTTTTATGTTCTTTATTTCTGGAAAACAGACATTCATGTTGATACTTTGTGATTTTAATATGTGTAACAATTAATATAGAATGTCAATCAAAAGTAACTGATCTGGTTAACATTAAGTTCTTTATTTGTAGCGTTATTCTACCGGAAAATGTGTTGGTGCTTAAAGTGCTTCACTGAGCTGAAACTAAAAGGAGATAAATTAAATAAAGAAAATCTAAATTAAAAGAGAAAGTGTTTTAAGGGCTGGAGCGTGATTATCATCTCGGCCTGACTGTCTGTTAGCTGCTGCCTGTTGTCTATTCTATCTATTTCTATGGCTCGTGCTCTCATGGTTGTGCTCAGTGGTCTGGTGATTTTGACAATGGATGCCGAGGTGGTGAAACGGTGTCTTGCTGATGCCAATTACGTTGTGGTTGCACTGGTAAAAATTTTTTTTAAAAATCATAAATTAATTTTTTTTATTTTATAAGGGACTTGTAACGCATGCAAAGCATGTTGGTACAGTTATGTTGGCTGACATCTCTGCCATGATAACAATGAGCTTGGGTCAGACCCAAATAAAGCTCTAATCCGTGGCTTCATCAAATCTGACTATCTCACTGGTCCAGGCTACTCACCCCGTAATCAGTAGGTTGCCGGTTCAAATCCCGAGCCACCAAGGTGCCACCGAGCAAGAGCACCGTCCCCACACACTGGTCCCCGGGCGCCTGTCATGGTGCCCACTGCTCACCAAGGGTGATGGTTAAAAGCAGAGGGCACATTTCGTTGTGTCACCGTGTACTGTGCTGCAGCGTCTCACAATGACAATCGCTTCACTGTCTTTTTCTATCTGTCTGCAGCACGCTTACTTTCAAGCAAAAGCCAATCAGAGGTGATGCCCCGCCCTTCACAGTCTCTGATTGGTTTAGCATACAATATGTTCATAATATGACTGAACCACAGGAAGTTTACAGAGACTTTTCTTCTTATTTACCCTGAATGGCTTTTTTAAGGTTTGTTTTAGTAGGCCCATTGAGAAATTAGGGGACCAAAATGTCTGGTGTGTGTCTCCCCAGTGTTCGCGCGTTGTGTCCAAGGGGATTGAATATTTATGACGTTTCCTGTTGCTGACTTCGTATGTTGAATGTTGTGAACTGACAGAATTCCTGAGACGGTATATTTTGTTCCCCAAACACTCAGTTCTTTCCTCAGAATACCGTCTTTTTGATAAAAGTGAGGTGTGGTGAGCGAGTCTAGCAAGCGTGAACGGAGAAGTTATCACGGCTGACTCGCGTGACCTGAGGTGGAAAGGCGGTCCTCGGTAAGATCAGCGCCGCACAGTCCTCTCCGCCCTCGCTCTGTAAACACTTCCAACAGGAAGTGGATGGGGAGGCCATAGAAGCGGTGAATTATCTAGTCACTATCATTAGAGTGAAGGTGTGGCCTCTCCGTTGCTTCTCCGTATTACTTGCTGATTCTGCTTGATGCAAGATTTTATCACTCCTCACCGGGGAACATATGCCGCACGGTCCAAAGGTGCATAAGTGGAACTTCATTAATATACAGTAGAGGCCAAACGTTTGGAGACACCTTCTCATTCAATGTGTTTTCTTCATTTTCATGACCATTTACGTTGGTAGATTCTCACTGAAGGCATCAAAACTATGAATGAACACATGTGGAGTTCTGTACTTAACAAAAAGTGGAGACCTGGCCTCCACAGTGACCGGACCTGAACCCAATCCAGATGGTTTGGGGTGAGCTGGACCAACAAGTGCTAAACACCTCTGGGAACTCCTTCAAGACTGTTGGAGAAGCATTTCAGGTGACGACCTCTTGAAGCTCATCGAGAGAATGCCAAGAGTGTGTAAAGCAGTAACCAGAGCAAAGAAACTAGAATATAAAACATGTTTTCACTTATTTCACCTTTTTTTGTTAAGTACAGAACTCCACATGTGTTCATTCATAGTTTTGATGCCTTCAGGGAGAATCTACCAACGTAAATGTTCATAAAAATAAAGAAAACACGTTGAATGAGAAGGTGTGTCTGGCCTGTACTGCGTATTAAACCTAGGTGAAAATGACACATGCACGTGTGGTGTGCACCATTCTGGTTTTAGTGCCGAGGTCATTTGAATATCACCAGCATGCTTTCACTTGCAAATACCCACGAGCCCCTTCAGCAGGTAACTGGAGTACGTGAAAGGGCTTCTGGATTTTCTCGTTTTTTCTTTCCGTAAACGCTGCAAATTGCCATGCCAAAGCTTGAAAATTTAAGGCCATTCACCGCACCCGTCCTTCGATAAGATGGTGTGAATTTTTGCACCCATGTTTCTCCTTTTGTCAATCTTAGATCCTGTAAGATGTCAGTGGTGTTAATGCGTGTTCAGATGTTAACAATCTGCCTTTGCTAGCGTTTAGAAGAATGGGGCTGGGTTTATTTATTCGTTTATTAATTTTTCCTTTTGGTGAGAGCACTTTATGGCCACATATGCTGTGAGCTGCATCCGCTTTCGTCATGATTTAGTGGGACATTTCTGTCCCTGAGACCCTGCCAAGAACGTTTTGAGTGTCTCTCCGAGGAGTCCGTTACAGTAATTTAGTCTAGTGGAAGCAACGACTGCGTCAGGAAAAATAACTTGGGCCGTTCGTGTCATGGCGGTCGGAGCGGATTTTTGAGGATGCCTGGGTTGAAAAGGTTAAACCGTCCTTGCCTGAGACAATCCGCCACAGCATCCATGCAGCGTGTGAAATGACATGCAGGGGTTTGAAGAGGAAGAGGAAGCCAGATCATTATCAAGCGTGAAGACGGCACCGCAGTGCGACTAAGCAGTTTTATTTCCGTCTGGTGACTGGCCTGACCAGTTTGTGGCTAAACACCCCCGCCTAGATGAAGAGCATCCGTATCCGATTCTGCACGTTAAAGTGCGTGTAAGATTGTGTACAAAAGATAAGAAAAATATGCACTTCACTGTTCACAAGTCATAAAATAGCGTATTACCGCCAAGCACCGTTAAAAGCACTGCTCTATAAAAAAAACGGTGGTATGTATGTAGTTGTGGACGTTACCAGCATTTATTTAATGAATAAATAATCTCCGTTAACTGAGACACCCGCAGGTTTTAGACGCGTGTGGTTTATTTATTCGCTTTCTTTTTCCGCTTAAAAATTTGCAGGTTCGCTCATTTTTAGTCCGGAATTTTCAAAAATTACGCAAGAACACTCACCGTAGCGACGGGGGGGGGAAAAAGTACCAACGATTCTTTGAGTTCCGCCCATTTCACGGAGAAACAATGGTGAACGAGGAGAAACAGCGAACGCACCATTTTATAAGCGGTCACGTGAGCCCTCCAACCATCATCAAGGCTCATGACATAACGTTTCGGGTGACATGTACCTGCTGGCTATAGTCCAATGAGGCACTCCCACTTTGAAGACGTGCGTGTGGGACAGCGCGCCCAGAAACCCGGCAGACGGACCGATCCGGCAGGTTCTAGCGTAGCGATGTGCAGGTCGGTACTTTCCGGCTCCGTCTTTCTCGGCGTGTCATCTGTTCCTTGTACGCCTGTCTAATGAGTGAAGTCATCTCCACGTGGCGCTTTGAGGTTTTGTGGTGCATTCCTGGTTTGTTGGGTCGGGCCGAGCATCCACCGGAACGGTTGGCTTAGACTGGCAGCCGGCACCTTCCGGGAAGAACATTTTTCTTGAGATGTCCTTCCCTTGCCAGAGGGAAATGGAGGACCGGAATGCAAATCACAGTTCTTGGACGCTCAGTCTCTCTTCTGTACATAGTTACTGTACAGTCGCTGACAAAAGTCCTGTCGCTTGTGTACAAGTGCCGCTGAAATATACTTCTAGTCAAGATTTTTTCTACAAGAAACGGCTCGTTTTATTCCCTATCAACAGCTTTTGTAATAATGTTTCAGTGCAAAACAAAAGTGGCAAAAAGTATTCTAATATTCAAAGCTTCGTAAAGCCCATTGAGTCCATTTTTGCAAAGAGATAAGTGTTGTCGCCTTGTCATATGAGCGTCACCTGAGACTAATAATGCATCCATGAGGTCTCAGGTGTGTATAAAAGAACCCCAGAACCCCACTAGACTTTCACACCAACTGCAACTAGACCTCTGCAAACATGCCCAACATTCACCCTGAGACTAAAGTGTGGATTATCAAGAGGCTGAAGACCAGGTCCACACACCTTCAATGTGTCTCAGCGTCAAGTGCAGAGGATCAAAAAAAAAGATTTGAAGAGACTGGAGACGTTTTTGACGAGCCCAGGTCAGGCTGACCCCACAAGACAACCGTTTGTTGACCCTAAAATCCAAGGCCAGCCACTGCAGTAGAGCTCCATGAGACCTGGACACCTGAAGTCCCTGTCCCTCAAAAATGCCCAAATTAGAAGCTGGTGCAGATGTTTTCGCCACAGGAAGAAGGTGAATGAGTTTTTGCTCCCCTGCATCAACACTCACGTAGACAATGCCAGGATGGACTCTTGCTGGTGACCCGGCACCTGGATTTGACTCTTTAACACCGGCTGCTCGGTTATCAGAGTGACATCACCCTGACCTTTGACCCTTGCTGCATTACAGCTGCCTTTTTACATTATAGGTCAAGGAACCAGAGGCGGCCTTTTCCGGGCTGTGGACAGGCAGTGGCCCCGTCTAAACGCACAAATCCAGCCTTCCCAACAACACGTGTGCTTTTACGTTTTAGCTGTTGGACATGTGCTTGGACCTCGGAAGACCTGTAACTTTAGGCGTGGTGACGGTTTAGTATAAACAGTTTCCCTGAGGCTAATATGGAGGCGATAAAAAGCGGCGCTTTGTCTGTGTCCACCACTGCCTCAAGCACGCCTGCAGGTGGCCTAGCGGTTAAGGAAGCGGCCCCGTAATCAGAAGGTTGCCGGTTCGAATCCCGATCCGCCAAGGTGCCACTGAGGTGCCACTGAGCAAAGCACCGTCCCCACACACTGCTCCCTGGGCGCCTGTCATGGCTGCCCACTGTTCACTCAGGGTGATGGTTAAATACAGAGGACAAATTTCACTGTGTGCACCGTGTGCTGTGCTGCTGTGTATCACATGTGACAATCACTTTTTTTTTTTTTTTTTTTTTTGCCTTTACGTTGTTTATTTTATTAATAAATCGAGTCACGCCGTGGTCCACGTTTTAGTAGGTGTAGGTGCTGCTGATCCGTAGGTGCACTCTGTAGCCCATAATTTACTGTATGTTCTGTGAAGCCCGCTCATTTCAGCAGAGACCGTATGAACAGAGCCCGCCAATGCCGCACGTGAGTCCTGCGAGGACATCACTGGGACGTCCAATGACGTCCGCACGTGGACCCCATTCAGTCGAAGTGCAAAGTTTACGTCCCGTCACGCTGGCCCCGCCCTGTCCTAAAAGTCATGTAATGCCGCTATCTCAGTGAGCGAAAGGTAATCCGATGTGTCCGTCCAGAGTTTACACACACACCAGCAAAGCCTGACGCCGCGTACGTCACCGTACCGTACGGGTCGGGGTTCCTGTCTGGCCCAGTGAAAATCTGGATCATCTACACCGCCCCCGCACCAGGAATGCCACGATTGGGGCGCTTTGCCGTGCAGGAATCTGCTTGAGATTTTTTTCAGATGCGCGACTGGGTCGTGCGGCATGACAAAAATGCTCAGGACGCTTTACAACAAAAAATGGGGAAAAAAAGATGAAGAAACTTTTTTGAGATGCCGCGGTCTTTCTGTCCGTCCTGTTGTGGTTTTGGGCCTGATGCAGTGACCACGCGTGCCTGGTTGGACATGGCGTCCCGCGGGGCGCGTCCTCCACCCGCCGCATGCTACGCACGTCCAGCAGAAGTGCATGAATGATTTAACACGAGTGGGCCACGTGCCCTGACGATGAGAGACGAGAGGAGGCTTCAAACGGCGCGACAAAAGTGTGTGTGTGTGTGTGTGTGTTTTGTTGCCTTCTCTTACGGCTGGACGTCTGATTCGTCTCCGGTGTTTATAGAAGGGCCTCTGTGGAAAAGAGCTTAGCTGCGTTGTGTTGTGCAGAGAGGGGGACAGAAGTGGCCTTCTGTCCATTTTCTGTAGACCCCCCCCCCCTCCCCTTTTTCCATCCCATTTCCGATTAGATAAGTGGACCTGGTTCAGTGCGCTGCCCTCACCGCGCCGTCCCTTTTCTGTCCCTTTTCCGTCCCTTTTCATTAGCGCGTTGCGTTCCGAGCTGCTTTACAACATCACATTTGTTCAGAGCGTTTCAAGCACGTCCACAATTATGGAGCCACTGTGGTCCGCTTCACTCTTACACTCCAATCGTGTGTGTGTGTGTGTGTGTGTGTGTGTGCGCATGTGTGCGCGCGTGTGTGTGTGTGTGTGTGTGTGTGTGTGGTTAAGTGGGATTCCCTGCAGGTCCCCCGCCCACTCTCACTCTGCAGATTCCTCATGGGGAAGTTGAGTCCTGCACTCCAAATCACCAACACACACACACACACACACACACACACACACACACACACACACACACACACACACTGAATGCCCTCTCATTAACCAACATGGGAATGGCGTCCCCGTTCATGCAGAAAAGGCCCTTTTTTTTGTGGAGCGACTGGGCGGCTCCCCATCGTCATGGCGACGTTGTCCCCAGGCCGCTGGCGCCTGCCGCAGGTAGCCGGGCTCTTTCACGCCGCTTCTTCTCATCGGCTCCTCCGTTTGTGGGCCCTGTGCGGCGTCTCGCGCTCTGGTTCTCTTTTGTGAGGTGCAGCGCCGCTGAAGTGCGTGTTCATCCCGTAATTGGCCTGCAGCTGTTGGGGTTTCCGCGAAAAGATCGGATTTCCCAGAATCTGAAACAAACACTGCTTTTCATTCATTTATTTATTTCTTTATTTATAGCCGATATTTTATATAGAAACGCTTGTGACCTTTTGGGGGTTCGAGTGCAGTAGACCTCTTTTTTTTCCGAAATGAGAGGAATGACGGACCTTTTTTTTTATTTTCACCCACAGTACGAAATCCTCCTCTGTGTACAAGACCATGACGATCCTGCCATCGACGTCTGCAAGAAGCTCCTGGGCAAATATCCCAACGTTGACGCCAGGTTATTTATAGGTAGGTGCACGTCCCTGGCTAATTAATAATATTCAGTGTGCTTGTCTTTAATGCAGAAACGATTTATTTGTTGTAGCATGAAATCACTTCTCAGTGGGCTTTAAAAGAGGATGTGGGAGAAAAACTGGGGCTTCTGATCCCCTTTGGTGTCCCTGGTGTCATTCCTTAAAGATAAGGTGGGGTGGTAGTAGCCTAGCGGGTAACACACTCACCTGTGAACCAGAAGACCCGGGTTCAAATCCCACTTACTACCATCGTGTCCCTGGGGGGACTGTCCCTGTAACTACTGATTGAAACTCGCTCTGGATAAGGGCGTCTGGTAAATGCTGCAAATGTAAATGTAAATAAGGGACGCCATGAGACCCTACGACCCTGAGAGAACATCTCCCCGGTTCCAGCGCGGGTTGGTGGTTGCCTCAGGGAGGCGGAGATATTGATACTCTCTCATTAGGAACATCTGGTGACGGGGCTCGGTTTCCCCAGGGGACCCCTTTATCCGCTCACCTGGGAGAGCCCCGCGCTCGGCCGTGGGAACGTTCCATTCCTGGGTGGGCGTGGCGAACCGTAGTGAACTGCGCAGCGTGCCATGTTCCTGGCGGCTGAAACGAACAGAAGCGCGGCGCTGGCGTGAACCGCCGCTCCCCCCAGCACCCATCTGATTTGGCCGGGTGTCCGATTACTAAACCACCATCATCATCATCAGCAGCAGCAACGCAGGCCGCTGGCAGCTAAACAGATAGATTACGTCTTTAGAGCGCCGCATTAGATTATATCATGAATTATGTAAATACATATGATAAATACAGCGCCAGCTGTTGACATCACCAGGACACCGAGGTCGTGAGACCTATTATGAAAATCAACCAGATTAAACCCATCATGTTGTGTACATTATGTACAGTGCATATTCAATAACTGCATAATAATACCACAGTGTGGGTTTGACCAGAACAGTGTTCCATGATTGGCCTCAGGTCTCAATAACTTCATAACGGTAAATTCTCTCTACAAACCACATCTTCTAGATGTTGTTTCTTCCTATGTACTGTCTTGTAAAGACCGCTATGTGCTTTTTATATAGTGGCTGCAGTTGCATTTTCAACTAAAACCTGATCTTGAATCAGTTTTCTGTGTATTCTAGACAACTTTTACTCTTCTCATTACCTTGTTGGGCCGCTGGCGCAGGTTTTTTTTTGTCCTTCGGCTTGACATGCAGACTTGTTCAGTCTGGCTGAGGACGCGAACGCTAGTAAGATTGTGCGGCGTGACTCGTGACACTATAAGGCTCCCATTGTCCCTCAGTGTGTAGGTGCTTTCATGCTTTGGGGTCATTTGACCCCTTCTGACCCCATGAGAGCTTTGATCTCCTGTGAGTATTGATGTGTATAAAAGGGACTGGGACTTGGTGGTGGCGGTCCGATCAATGAAGCTTTCATTGTAAAATGGCAGCATATTAATGGCATTTGTAAAGGCTTTCCCCCCCTTTTTCCCCTTTTGCAGGTGGGAAGAAAGTTGGGATCAATCCCAAAATCAACAACCTCATGCCCGGATACGAAGGGGCGAAGTACGACCTAGTTTGGATCTGCGATAGTGGAATTCGCGGTATGGGCTCTATTATCTTCTACGGTTGACACCCATTCATGCAGTAGCTTCATTCAGATGAAAAATAATCTTTTTCTCTCCTGTGGACCCCCCACCCCAGTGAGGTCAGACACTCTGACCGACATGGCCAATCAAATGACCGAGAAGGTTGGCCTGGTTCATGGGCTCCCGTATGTGGCGGACAGGCAGGGCTTCGCTGCTACGCTGGAGCAGGTGAGGGTGTTTGTTCCCCCCGGATTTGGGATCATTTGGGGTTACTGGGGTAAAATATGGGAGCAAAGCACGCCGGCCACACCCTGTTCCACAGCTCTGTTGTCAATGGAAACATGTCGGGTGGTTGAAAGAGAACTCATTTGAATTTGTGCGCTGGATGATTTTAGTATTACCGTAATTCTTTTTAAGGCAGCCCGACTGTGCCGTGAGTGGGGACGTTACCTTTCTTAGGGTTCGAACCGACAACCTTCCGTTTACAGGTCCGCTTCCTTACCCACCAGGCCACCACTACCCCACTTGGACTTCCAAACTGTCCAATAGGAATGTTCTACAAGTGTTCTGTATTTACCTTCTGTCGGAATCTGTCCTGATTCAGACAAAATTTTACTTTGTTTCTATAACGATGTAAAAAAAGTACCACAAACAAAAATATGGATACCCCTAAATAAAACAGGAATGGTTGGTGATATTAACGTCCTGTTTGTGGCACATTAGTATATGTGAGGGGGCAAACTTTTCAAGATGGGTGGTGACCATAGTGGCCATTTTGAAGTCGGCCATCTTGGATCAGACTTTAGTTTTATCAATAGGAAGAATAGGAAGAAAATTTATTGGTAATTTCACAATAAAAACAATGGTGTGCTTTATTCTTTCATGAGTTATTTACAAGTTTCTGACCACTTATAAAATGTGTTCAATGTCACCAACCATTCCCATTTTATTAAGGTTTATGCATATAAATGGCCCACCTTGTAGTTACATGTGGAAGGCCCAGGTCCACACAGTGATTTTTAAAAACAGGTGTGTGTGTGTGTGTGTGTGTGTGTGTGTGTGTGTGTGTGTGAGTGAGAGAGCTGGACAATCCCACACTGGATTTGCTAGACAAATGCAGCGTTGTTTGAGCTTTGCTAATCACTTCCTGTCCAAACCTCCATTGAAGTTGAGATGTTGGTGTGTCTGTAGTCTGTTCTGGTGTGCAGTGTCATTTTAGTGTCTGTGAATACGGCGGCCATTGGCCGGACAGACACGTTTTCATCCCGGTTCCCTGCTGTTTAAAGTCACCAGACTGCATCTTGCTCTGCTACTGTGGCCCTGCCCGTGAACAATTCCCATCATTCCATTTGTTGTGCATTTGCGCAGGTGTACTTTGGAACGTCCCACCCGCGTTCCTACATCTCGGCCAACGTGACCGGGATTAAGTGTGTGACGGGGATGTCGTGTCTGATGAGGAAGGACATCCTGGACCAGGCCGGGGGCCTCATTGCTTTCGCCCAGTACATCGCTGAGGATTACTTTATGGCCAAAGCCATTGCAGACAGGTGAGGGTCTAACATTTCCCGGCTCTAGATCCCTGCCTCATGTCACTTTCCACAGGACACGATGGTCGTAAGCGGCAGATGTATGAAAGTGAAGCGATTGTCATTATAATGCACAGCACACGGTCACACCCACGAAATGTGTCCTCTGCTTTTAACAATCTCCCCTGGTGAGCAGTGGGCAGCCATGACAGGCGCGGGGGGAGCAAAGTGTGTAACACACTCGCCTATGATCCAGAAGACCCAGGTTCAAATCCCACTTACTACCATTGTGTCCCTGAGCAGGACGCTTAGTAATATTTTTTTAGCCTTTTTTTTATTAATTTAAGGTGACTTATATTTAAGCTTGTTTAAATTAGTCATGGATGCCTGGATGCATATAGATGTGGGGTGGTAGTAGCCTAGTGTGGGGTGGTAGTAGCCTAGTGGGTAACACACTCGCCTATGAACCAGAAGACCCGGGTTCGAATCCCACTTACTACCATTGTGTCCCTGAGCAAGACACTTAACCCTAAATTGCTCCAGGGAGACTGTCCCTGTAACTACTGATTGTAAGTCGCTCTGGATAAGGGCGTCTGATAAATGCTGTAAATGTAAATGTAAATGTAAAAGATAAGTGTCTCCGGGGGGTGGGGGGACTGTCCCCGTAACTACTGATTGTAAGTTGCTCTGGATAAGGGCGTCTGATAAATGCCGTAAATGTGTGTGTTGGGGACGGTGCTTTGCTCAGCTTGGCGATTTCGGAAGGTTGCGGGTCCACATCCTTACCCGCTAGGCCACCACTGCCCCAACATGTGGGTCAACTGGTTGAACGGCCAGGGTGCCGCCATGTTTACTAAATTTCGACCCAGTTTCCACGAAGACATGAGCTGCTGTTGATTTGCTGAATCAGCCACTTGTCCCGTGAATCTTTATTTAAATTGAACTAAAAATAAAGGAGAATGAATGACGTCATGTGTGTGTGTATATATAATTAAAGTTTGTTGTATTTTGCTGATCTTGACTATTCTGCAGGTTTTTTGTTTTGTGCGTTCGTGGTTATTAGTGAAGCATGGACGCATGGTGGTGGCTCTCTCTGCTCTCTGTGTTATTTATTGAGGGTTTCCTTTGAACGGCAGCCTGTTGACACTCAACATGTTGCCGTCGCATCTTCACCTGGGTGTGAGTTGTGGTCATTTTTCTCCTCCGCTGTCTCCTGCACAGAGGGTGGAGGTTCTCCATGGCGACGCAGGTGGCCCTGCAGAACTCGGGCTCCTACTCCATCGCCCAGTTCCAATCGCGCATGATCAGGTATGGCCTCCCTCACCCCCCAAGTCCTCCGCAGCGGGCGGTAATTTGACCCATCGGTGCGCCCCACCCATTGTTGCGGCTTCCGTGCGCCCACTGAAAAAATAAACACAGCGCTGGTTTCTAACAAGCAACCCGGCCTTAGTTTCGTCCCACTTTAGGACTGTCGTGGTTATTCTGTAAGATAAATTTTAAGTTCTGGACTCAAAGTGGTTTATCTATTACGAGTAAATGTCTTCTTGAGCTGTTTTGTGCCATCGCTTGTTTAATCGGCCCTGTTGGCCTTTGTAGGTGGGCCAAACTGCGCATCAACATGCTACCGGCCACCGTCATCGAGCCCATCTCTGAATGCTTCGTGGCCAGCCTCATCATCGGTTGGGCCGCCCACTACGTCTTCCGCTGGGACATCATGGTCTTCTTCATGTGCCACTGCCTGGCCTGGTTCATCTCTGACTACATTCAGCTCAGAGGGGTTCAGGTACGTTTTCCAGCAATACCACCATATATATAAATACAATATATATTCCATATGTATTAATTATTCGGGTTAATATAATAGTATTTATCATTTTGAGTATTTGTTCTGTAACAATATTAATTTCCAGTGTTTTCTCCATCTTTCCATCACCTGCACTGGGGATCAATGTAGGGTGGCCCCCCGTGCTTCTCCAAGTTGGACTATGCCGTGGCCTGGTTCATCAGGGAGTCCATGACCATCCAGATCTTCCTGTCGGCACTGTGGGACCCCACCATCAGCTGGAGGACTGGCCGGTACCGCTTACGCTGTGGGGGCACGGCCGAGGAGATCCTGGACGTATAACCCCGCGCCTGGGGGCCCAGAGACTATCCGCACATGGCAGCCAGAGGCCGAGAGGCAAGCACAGTGGACAAAGGGACTGCTGCTTTTCTTCCCGTCTCCCTCCTGTATTTCTGACCATGTAAGAATTGGGCCGTAGAGCGGACGTAGAAATTTTTTTTTTTTTTTATGGTGCTGATGGTGCGTAAGTTCAGTCTTTTGTTTGTTGGTATGCTGTTTTGTATTGTCACGAATAAGAGAAGTTCCTGCGGTATGAAATGAGCCAGCGGTGATGGAAGATCAGGGGTAACTGGTGCCACGACTAGCAGGCCTAACTGGGGGCCTGGCTGCTTAGACTAAAACGAAAAGACCGAGAATCCACAAAACAATAATCTCCCCGTCTTTTCTGTAGAAGATTTTATTTATGACTCTGCTGTGTTTTTATTACCGTCCACAGCCGTGTCTGGAGTGCAGGCTGAGGATCTGTGCGCTGTCTTCGCAGTATATGGCCTCTAGCAGCGTGGGTGGCGAGGCCTAGCTTCATGCTTAATAACCGTTATAATAAGACTTCATCAAGTCCCCTGTCCGTGAATCAGACTGCAGTATTCCACACTTGACTACGCACATAGGTGCCGCCCCCCGGCTCATGAATCAGGAGGGTCCATTTATGTCCAGACATTTCAGTCCTGCTCACTCGGCCTCATTTCAGCATCTTCTGTGGCTCTGGGGTAATGCACATTTTAAATAAAATACAGCAATATTTTTGTAGCCTTTTTTTTTTTTTTTTTTTTTTTTTAAGGTGACTTATATTTAAGCTTGCTAGCAGTCAAAAACGCCAAGTGCCTGGATGCGTATAGATAAATATTACAATTTATTCATCACCCACCCCCTTCCTGCAAAACATTTCACGCTTTTTTTTTTTTCTTTCCCCCCTCACCCACCCACTAGGCACTAAGTGCATTGAAGCTGTTCACAGTGTTCTTACCAACAATAGGTTTCGCTTCCTCCTGCCCACACTGGAAACTAGGTTAGGGCCCCATTGTGCAGTGGAAAGGGGAGATTCTGCATTCTGCCCATAGCTCTGCTTCCTACCTGCCTTGCGCAATGCCCACTCGCCCTCAGTGTTATTCGTCTGTATTCCGCAAAAACCAAACTTCCCAAGGTCCTTTGGGAGGCGGGAACGTGTCCGGCCGTTGTGGCTCGCAGAGACCGGGGATATGATCTGATGCAGACCTGTCTGCTTATGAACAAAGATTGTGGCCTGGGGTGTTTGGAGGAGGGGTTTATATCAAACTCCATATTATGCATGAAGGAGAAACGGCGCCGAAAGGCCCTTTATCAGCAATAATCGGCACAGGCATAAGTCCCTCGCGAACAAACAAGCGGCCACTCGGGCCTCTGTCAACACATTTCACATGTGGGCGTCCTTGAAAATCCATTTCAGGCCACGGTTCCCTCTGAGCAGCTTTCACTTTGAGAGATTGATGCATGATGGTGCGCAGTGGCACGCGCTGTTAAACATGTAACGTAGACGCAGCGAATCGCTTCCGATCCGAGTCGGTGATGTGAGGAGTCAGCTGGTCCGCAACTGCAATTTGTCCATTTAATTTATTATATTTTTTTATTTGAATTAAAAAAAAAAAAAAAAAAGGTAATTAATACACCTCATTTATGAAAGGTCTACCGTGCACTGTAAATCAAATGTTTTAGACTTTTCCTATGTCTTTGAATGTGTGTGAGGGAGTTGGGGTGTGTGTGTGTGTGAGCGCACTATGATACGATAGGCTTGGGTTCTTTTTATAAATCAAAGAAAATAAATTATTCTAGAAAATTGTGTTATTTTGAAGTACAGTGGGGAACTGGACTTGCTTTTTAGTGTGTGTGTGTGTGTGTGTGTGTGTGTGATTAGGCCCACGTGTTGTGCAGATGACTGGCGGTCTTTTAGTGTAACGGTGAGATTTGTTGCTTTGTGCCCATTTTGAGTTTGTAAGCGTCAGTACCAACAGCTGCCTGATGTGGAAAATTGCGGCTCGTCCGGTCTGTCCGCCGCGGCCCGGCGTGCGAACCTGAACTTCAGGTCGGTGCGAGACGGTCCCGTGTCGCGCAAACCTGGAATCAAAATGGCGGAAATCCACGATTTTGTTGCCAGATGCCTGCTGAACTACTGGTACTGATGCCCCTATCAAGACCCCAGTCACTTCAGATGAGAAAACAGTCTAGTTGTGATCCACCACTCGTATATATATGTTCTTTTTTTTCTGTAAACTTTGATCTGTACAATGCGTTGATGAAGTTTGGTTGATACCACGGCATACACTGCTTTCATTTGTTCTCATGCTGGAGATATGTGTGTATATATTGATCCTGTTTGTAGCTACTTGAACTGTTAGCAGTGTAAACAGTATGGCTGGACAGACTTCTCTTTTTAGATGTGTAGATATATATATCGTATCGTATCGTACTCCGAAGCTGGAAAGTGTAATGCCCCACTGGGCACTGTTATTACTGAGAAATTAAAAGACATGAAATAAATGGGGTGTGGTCTTCATTCATTCATTGAAAGGATAACCATTATGGTAAAGTGTAATCAGGTTAAACAATGCAATGTGCACTCACTCTGTACCAGAGTTTTAATACGTTGTAATACTTTATAATGTACAGGGAGGGCTATTTATATGGGTACACCTTAATAAAATGCGAATGGTTGGTGACATTAACGTCCTGTTTGTGACACATTAGTATATGTGAGGGGGCAAACTTTTCACGATGGGTGGTGACCATAGTGGTTATTCTTTCATGTGTTATTTACAAGTTTCTGATCACTTATAAAATGTGTTCAATGTCACCGACCATTCCCATTTTATTAAGGTGTATCCATAGAAATGACCCACCCTGTACAATGCTCAAAAAATCATGGGAACACAAAAATTTGACTTCCTGGATCTGAATTAATTAAATGTTCTTATGAAATAATTTTTGCTTTACGTAGTTGATTGTGCTGATAAAATCACACAAAAGTTATTGATTGAAATCAAACCCATGGAGGTCTGGATTTGGATCCACTCAAAACGAGGCTCAGTAGTGTATGACCTCCCTACAACACCTGGGCATGATCCTGATGAGGTGGTGGATGGTGTCCTGAGGGATCTCCTCCCAGACCTGGACTAAAGCATCCGCCAACTCCTGGATGATCTGTGGCGTTGGTGGATGGAGCGAGACATGATGTCCCAGACGTGCTCACTTGGATTCAGATCTGGGGAACGGGTGGGCCAGTCTATAGCATAAACGCCTTCATCTTGCAGGAACTGCTGACACACTCCAGCCACATGAGGTCTAGCATTGTCTTGCATTAGGAGGAACCCAATCGCACCGACATATGGTCTCACAAGGGGTCTGAGGATCTCATCTCGGTACCTAAAGGCAGTCAGGCTACCTCTGGAGAGCACATGAAGGAAATGCCACCCCAAACCATTACTGACCCACTGCCAAACCGGTCATCCAGGAGGATGTTGCAGGAAGCAGAGCGTTCTCCACGGTGTCTCCAGACTCGGTCACAATTGCTCAGTGTGAACCTGCTTTCATCTGTGAGGAGCACAGGGCGCCCGGATTTGCCATTCTTGGTGTTCTCTGGCGAGTGCCACAGAACCACCTGTTGTCTAGTCCTTTACTGCACAGCGGCATGTGAAATCAGTGTTTCCTTGGTGGACGGTTTTACAGAAGTGTGACTGGCTTGGAGTTTAAAAGGAAAAGAAAAAAAAAAAGTGAAAGTGAAGTGATTGTCACATGTGATGCACAGCACATGGTGCACACAGTGAAATTTGTCCTCTGCATTTAACCCATCACCCTGAGCGAGCAGTGGGCACCATGACAGGCGCCCGGGGAGCAGTGTGTGGGGACGGTGCTTTGCTCAGTGGCACCTCAGTGGCATCTTGGCAGATCGGGATTCGAACCGGCAACCTTCTGATTACAGGGCCGCTTCCTTAACTGGCCACCACTGCCCCCCATATTGTGTTGTTTTTATTTATTTATTATCAAAACTGTATTATCAATGTTGTATAATCTTAGCCTTTCCCTATAGTCAGGAATCTCTCGCCTTTCCCTATTACTTTCCAAAGTGTTTGAAAAATAATTTCACTAAAAAGCTAATGGGATGTGCGTGTCTCCCTCCGCAATACAGTGTTTCTGGGCATTCGGCAGGGGATTCAGGCCTTGTCAGGGCCAGAGTCAACACGCCCGTCTCTCTCTCTCTCTCTCTCACTCTCTCTCTCTGTCCCCCCCCCCCCCCCCCCCCCCCCCCCTCTCTCTCCCCCCCTCTCCCGGGGCCCGCGGTCACATGCCATTGCTAATCCAGCCACAACAAAAGCACCCTTTGGCCCCCAGCGCGCTCGAGTCTGCTCCTGTCCCAGCAGCAGGGCTGAAGTTTAGAAAGCCTCGCTGGTTCCGTTCGCCCTTTGTGGGACATCTAGGGAACTGAGATAGGACTTCTGTCGATTGTGGCGGCAACGCAAATCTGACACGAGACAAAGGCCAGTGGAAGTGAGCAGAAACCCGCTGGCTGGGGGTGTTGTCCTGACTTCTTTTTCATTTGAAGGCTCCTCCCGTTACCCTCGGACACATCTAACGTGGCACGGTGACACTTAGTGACCAAATGGTGAGCACGGAGGGTACGCCTTGTTTCTATTCGCTGAGAGGTGTCCCGCTCTGCTGGCTGGGGCCAACACACACACATCATCTGTGTCCTATAAATACAGGTATAGACACGGCAATCATTTTTAACCCGACATCATGACCTTCATGACCAGCATTTCATGTGACTGGTATTATCATATTCATCATCATCATCGTCATCAGGTTTACAGGCTACTTCTGATGTTATGCAGCGGAAAAAGCACATTGAGCCCGTATACGGGTTTTATTAATGCAGTTCCTACTTCCCCTCGTGTAACGTCGGAAAAAATAATAATACAGAAGTTAAACAACTGTTTCTGATCAGCATCAAACTGCTCGTAGATTTATGAGGCCCTTTTTCACTAAATGGAAGCTACTCTCATATTTTACGTTTTTATTGCTCACCTTACACATTCTGATATTAAGCGTGCGGCAAAAACATTTACATTTACAGCATTTATCAGACACCCTTATCCAGAGCGACTTACAATCAGTAGTTACAGGGACAGTCCCCCCCTGGAGCAATTTAGGGTTAAGTGTCCTGCTCAGGGACACAATGGTAGTAAGTGGGATTCAAACCCGGGTCTTCTGGTTCACAGGCGAGTATGTTACCCACTAGGCTACTACCACATAAAAGCAGATGTTGCGTCTTAGTTGGTGATTTGAGTGCTTTTTATCTGCAGGGTGTCCATTCCTGGCATCAGACTGGTGTTTGTTAGGGGCGGCGGTGGCCTAGCGGTTAAGGAAGCAGCCCCGTAATGGGAAGGTTGCCGGTTCAAATCCCGATCCGCCAAGGTGCCACTGAGCAAAGCACCGTCCCCACATGCCTGTCATGGCTGCTGCTCACCAAGGGCGATGGTTAAAAGCAGAGGACACATTTCGTTGCGTCACTGTTCATTTCACCATTTCACATTTACAGCATTTACCAGACGCCCTTATCCAGAGCAACTTACAATCAGTAGTTACCGGGACAGTCCCCTCCTGGAGACACTTCAGTGTTAGGTGTCCTGCTCAGGGACACGATGGTAGTAAGTGGGATTTGAACCTGGGTCTTCTGGTTCATAGGCGAGTGTGTTACCCCACTAGGCCACTAGCACCCATGAATTTGTCCCACGGATCAAGGCTGTAATAGTGCGCTGCCTGTGGGCCACGTTTTTTACCTTCAGGCGGTGTGTAAGGAAGCGAAAGTTCGAAGAACCACAGCAAACCTCCGTTATCGGTGACTTATCAGTTGTTTTTTTTCCCTCTCTGGCCCAGTAGGTAAATACAGATAAAGACCACACAACCATTCATGTGTTTTTGATGGTGATGTTATTGCATTATAATTCTTTTCTGATGTCTTTCAACATTGTTTACATTCGCCTTGCAGAACGGCAGGTCTTCAAACACCGTTTCTATACCGTACCGTTTCGTGTAAATAGCAGGAGGAAATGCTGATAGATGGACATTTCTGCTAAACTCACGGAACGATTTCCAGGTCTGTTAAACGCACACAAGGAGATCCGTCTGGGATCAAAACCGGAAAAGATTTTGCTGCGTCGGCTGCTTGGTACCAGAAAAACAAGCACATGCTGATCCTCCGAGGCGGCACAGAGGAGCCGGAACAGTATTTTGGGGGAAAAGGTCCTTTTAAAGGAATCTGTTTTGTAAATCTCAACATGTCGACACGCGCATATTCAGAGAAGTGGGGGCCAAACTCTTGCGCCGTGGCGCATTAATGATCATAATGAGTTGCGGTGTGGTGTTTCACACCGAGAAAGAACCACGTTCACTTTAAATCTGCGGGTCGAGACACAATGGCTGCTAGCAACCACTTCCATTCTCAGGAACGAAATCGATTCATTTATTTATTGATTGTGAGATTCCGCTAGGACAACTTCTGCACATTCCGTACCTATTCTTTTAGATGTACTGAATCTTTAGAATCACTTCACTAAAAAGATTTGTTCATCGACTCACCGGATCATTCCGACTTCCTGGGCCAAGTGTTGTGTGTCGTGTCTGTGGTTCTTTAACAAACTCTTTTGTAAAAGTAAACCTGTTTGGAAATGATGATGTTTTAAGTGTCCTGTCCTGTGGTGTGCTGTTCAGCTGGTCTACTCTGCAAATCGGACTCAGAGAGCGACCACCCACAGTATGGGGCAGTGGTGGCCTAGCGGGGGGTTAAGGAAGTGGCCCCGTAATCAGAAGGTTGCCGGTTCGAATCCCGATCCTGAGGTGAAGTGCCACTGAGCAAAGCACCGTCCCCACACACTGCTCCCCACACATGGCTGCCCACTGCTCACTCAGGGTGATGGTCAAATTCAAATTTTATTTGTCACATACATAGTCATACACGGTATGATGTGCAGTGAAATGCTTTTAGCGACTGCTACAGACCACAGTGTTGCAAATGTTGCAAGTATTCAATGAACCAATATGCAAATATTGCAAACGTAACCAAATATGACACTTTCATATCTTTAACATAAAATATGTGTAACTGGTAGGGTGAAGGCATGCAAATGAGTGAAAGACAATGTTTAAAGAAAAGAGCCATAAAAAAAGAGTAGTAAAGTAAAAAGCACAAAGATTTTGTGCAAAGGTCAAAAGCAGAGGACACATTTTGTTGACACATTTCACATTTTGTGTGCTGTGCTGCAGTGTTTCACAATCACTTCACTGAACATGTATCGTCACGCATTTTCTCAAAGAACGTGTTTATAATCACTATTATAGACTAATATCATGCCGTGCCATTTAAACGTACAGTACATGTTGCATGCTGTGTCCTACTGTACGTAAGTACACACCAGGACATGCCACCTCACCTCACAGCCTGCTCACACGCTGCTCACACGCTGCTCACTTAACCACTACCCTGCAACCTGTTACTGCCACACTGGTCATTGCACATCTATCCACAATGCACTTTAGCAGAATCCATGGCCACTACCCGTCTGTGTCTTAAGTTCTCCTTGAACGTAAACATTTTAAATGCTTTTTTTTTTTTGTAACTTATTTTCCCCTTTATTCTATTTAATTTAGTTTTATAACTAATACTTTAACTATGCAGTCAAAACAGAGCAATTAAAATACAATGTCTGTGTTTTCAGTCATTTTTAATTCATGAGTAAATTTTGCTTGTCTCTCCTTCAAACATGCACATTTTTCAATTACTCTTTTGTTAAAGTCAGGTATGTCCATAACAAAATGTAATTTTATTCTATAAATACAATATAAAACATGAGAAAAACTAAATGTATGCCTTTAAGAGCTGCTATCTCACTTCTGTAGCTAATCTCTTTAGTTGTGGTGTTTTTCTGTGAAATGTTTCACGTTTTAGGGACGTAACTGAAATAGTTTCCTTCACGATAAAAACTCCAGTTAACTGCAAACAAAGTACCACGGTGAACTGCGGGGAGTTTCCTGGTGAAATTCCTGAGCGGAGCTTTGACTTCGGCCTCGTGGGAGGGCAGAATTCTGAGCCCGAAGGTTCTCCTATACTTTTTATTGGAGGGGGTTCCAGTGTGCATGAACCAGTTATAGTAGTGACAGGGACAGTTTCCCCCTGGAGACCCTCAGGGTTAAGTGTCTTGCTCAGGGACACATTGGTAGTAAGTGGGGTTTGAACCTGGGTCTTCTGGTTCATTGGCGAGTGTGTTACCCACTAGGCTACTACCACCTTTCGGTCATGGTAAATGTGAGAACATTTTTAAACTACACTTGAAGGCAGATTATGGGCCATGAACGTCCCTACTGAATGTCCCAAAGGGCCCTGCGAAGGGGGCGGCAGCCAGACCTACCCAGTCACCACGGTGCTTATTAGCACAGCCCGAAAGTATTTTGTTTCCTGGCCAGCGCGTACGTCTGGGAAGGAAATGAGGGGGCTGTTGGAGTGGGCAGCATATCCGCCGGGCCCGGCCCAGACATCAGAGGGGCGCTGAAGAGGGTGAGTGTGAGCAGCCGAGTCGGAGACCAATTCAGTGGCGCACTTGCCCTCAATGTTCCTTTTGTTCTAACCAACAAACTGGCCAGTCTCAGCCTACTTTAATGGCTGTTTCTGTATAAAAGACCAGTCGCCATCTGTTTTAGTTACATATACATACATGCTAACGCATATCTTCCTTTAAACTGGGAAATTCTGCTATGTCTTATGGGAAACGTTCCACCTCACTAGTGCTCAGGTATCATATAATCGCTCTTTGTTCAAAGCATTTTGTGTTGTTTTTCGGACAATAGTGCATTATTGGTTTAATGACATGTCCTTGCGTGCCACCCGAGTGTGTTTGTAAAGGTGTTGCCCGTGCGCTCTAATGTCAGGGGGTTAAATTACACGTTGACCTGCCACCCGCTGAGGCAGATTGTATTTCGCCGGGATTTGTCCCTGCCCGCCTTCTTCAGGACTAATTAGCGGAGCACCACCAGTGGCACGCTGGTGCAAAAGCTCGCCGCCAGTGCAAGCGTGTCACATTTGTAGGGTCACTGTGAGCCATTCGACTCACTTCGACGGTGGACCGAGAGACCCGAGCCACACGTCCCTCGGCAGATGTGGTTCGTTCTGCCCAGATTAAGGTTGTCTTCAAAAGTAATAAATTCAGTGCGTTACTCGGATGCCATTAAATGTACTGAAAATGGCTGACTGTGACATTACTGTACAACAGAGTGCACTTGACTCGTTTTTTTTTTTATTATTATTTCATTATATATCCTTAATCTAAAGTGATGTCCTTTCAGCAAAACTGCTCTGCCATTCACGCAAGAAGTCATTTTGGATGACATCTGAAAACTAATCACGCTGGCTCACAGAGAGACACACGATCCAGGTTAAAGCCACGTTTGCTATATGCCCTTTTAAGAAAATTTGCGACTGAGCCTCCTAATATTTCAGGAACCCACACAAGATGGTTTAGTATAGATTTTGTATCGGCCCCTTCTGGCCCCCAATTCATTTTTATTCCAGGTTACGCTAAACAGAAGGGCAAATGAATAGGAACGTGTGCAGGTTACATGCATCATTTATATGTTGCCTAATTTTAACCAAAAATTGCATTGCTGCATTCCTCACATTCCTGCTGTGATGACAAGGAAAGTCAAAGATGGGCCGGGAGTGTCGGGTGTGACATGCTTGTGTATTTATGGAATGGGCCAAATTTTTTGCAAGAAAAGGCCAGGTGCTGGAGCATCACCTTTGGTCTATCTGTGCATGTGCTTTATCATCAATATATCCACACATTAGAAAGCACTGCTCCATTTTTTTTTTTTACAGCATATCTGCAGCTCTGCTCAGATGGGTAATGTGGGCCTGGCACTGGCCGCTGGCCTCAAATGGGGATGACTTTCACATGATTGCTTTAGAGCTTTAGGAGATCATGGGATGTATAGCCAGTGTAATGAACGTCCCCCTTGCCACACATGTGACTCTGTCAAATATGTCAGGAATCCCAGGCACACAAGCAGCTTGCGCACCCCTTCACCACAGCTGCCTGCTTCACTGTGTTCCCGAGGGATTGACTTGGGAATTTAGCTGCAGCTTCCAAGCCACAAGGGCTGTAATTTTAGCTCTGCCAATGGTCGGTTTTTTAATAATAATGAGCTCAGGAAATGAGAGTTAACTCAAAAGGGCTGTTTTCCTCATTTAAACCCTCTCTGTTACATCCTTAGTATGGCAACTTATGTTCTCTTAAAGGTTTTTTTGACATTTCAGTGGCATTTGGAGGCAGAATGTGTTCTAAACATGGAGCAGGTGATCCATCGCCACTCATGCAGGAGCAGCAGAAGATACACAGATTTAAGGAAGGAAACCCACTCAGACCCGTTTCTATGGGATTCCACAGTTCTGGTTTTGTGTAGCTCTGGGTGTGGCTGGGTGTGTCTTATCTATTATCTCTGACAGCCAGAAGGTTTTATTATGTTTGTCAGCATACGAGAATCTGCGGATCCTGAACCGTGTTAGAATCGTTTTGGAATGTACTTTTTGAAGACATTAATAAGCATTAGCATAAAGACTGACAGGTAATCAATGGATTTATTTAAAGCGGAATCATATGATTTCCCAAGAACCAGAAAGAGAAAAAAAAAACGCAGCCGGATAGTGTGTTGTTGTACTATTGGCTAAGAAATGCGATAACCAATCATCTGCATCTTGATAAGCAGCAGCTCACGTACACATGACTCCCTCACACGGGTTACTCTACTAATGACGGTGAACGTATTACCAAACACATTCACATGATCCGCACGTTACGTTCTGAAAGGAAGTGAGAGCGAGAACAAATGACATCTGTTCATGAGTAATGCATGCTCACTGGCCAGTTTATTACTGAATGTATTAGGTTCACCTTTACAAGGAACGATGCTCTTCAGTAGCTAGAGTAGCTTTGGCAAGGGCAACGGTGGCAGAAGCCTATCGAATAAGTCACTCACCTATGATCCAGAAGACCACAATGTTACAGGTTCTAACTAGGGGCACTGAAATTAATCGCATCACGATGCAGACGTGGACTATTCTGCAGAACATTATCGATCATATCGTAATGACGTTGCTTGGAGAGTCTCTGAACTCTGACCGCTGCGCGCCCAATAGTATCAAAGCAGGTGACTTTTCTTTCTGCCACTTCGAAACACACACAAAGCGTGCATGGACATAACAGTCTCTGAGTGTCCAGAGATCTACAACATGGCATGTAGTGCAGGAAACTCTGGTGAGGCATGCAGAGAAAGGTGAACTACCTACCTGAAGGAGCACTACCAGTATATACAACTCTTACTAGGGTGGAGCTCACTTAACAGCTAGTTTTTCTGCTTGTTGTAGCAAATGAAGAGTACGAGACCTTAACTTTTGTATTTGAAAACATCATGTGACCACATATAGATTTTTTATGCAACGAATCATGATGCATCGATATCGAGGTATTGATAATCGTGATCGAATCGAATCGTGAGACCTGTAAAGGCTCACACCTCTAGTTCCATTCCTGTAAGGCGCTCTGGATAAGGACATCTCATAAATGCTGTAAATATGACTGTACATAGCAGGTACATATTTAATGCCAGGATTTGTGCAAGACATAAATGTATATAACCCTCGGCTTTACTCTACTGTCATGTGGGATTGTTCACCACAAGAAGTGTCCAAATGGCTTTGCAAATTCAATTTGGTGTAATGAACAGTTAAAGTGGGAGCCCAGACTCTCTCCATTTCAGGCTTCTATTAGTTAACCAGACTATTTGGACCTTAATAATCGAATCTACACTAAAAGGAATCACGGTGGCGAGAAAGACAGAATGTTAACGCCGTTGCCATACACATAAATATATGGGATGAATTCTCACTGCCCGAAGCCGCATTGCATGTGTTTGGCAACGGCGACAAATTTGAGGTGTGAAAAGAAGTGTCCTCTCCGCCCTCTGACATTAAGAAATTAGTCCAATCGTACAAACAGCACAGATGCACTCAACACCTCTGGCAGGGGGTGAAAATAATCATCAATTATGGCCGATCATAAAACAATTGCAGCAATATTACATTCATCTCAGACGGACAGAAAAGAATTTGCGTTGCGACCGTACCCTGAGGTGGGGACCTTTAAAAGCACGTCTCATATGACAGTCAGTCGAAATGTTATTTCTTTTCCCTCTAGACAGAGTCACACTACTGTAGACCCTTAAATTTAGTGACGTGGCCTCATACCTCCGAGGTTTCGAACCTTGTGTGTGCAGAGGTTGCACGCCCTCCCAGCTTTTTTTTTTTTGGGGTTCCACAAGGTCCTCTCACTATCCAAAGACATGCAGACTGGGTGCACTGATGACTCTAAATTGACCTTAGGTGGAGCAGCGTGTGGGGACGGTGCTTTGCTCAGCGGTGCAGTCCTGCAGTTTTTGTGCATCTACTCCGTTTGACTCCCCATCTCCAATAATCCATCTTTATACCTGCTCTGTCCTTAAAAGAGCCTTTCCATTGTGAGCCATGGAACAGAACCCATCGATGGCCATTATTTCACCACTGCTCAGGGGGGAAAAAAAAACATGTTAATCTTGTAATTATTACAATAATTCAAAAAGCCTTAATTCTGCCTCTAACTGTACATGGCAGGCACAGAACTGCAGTGAAGCACGTTCCCCGTGTGACTTTTTTACAGTCTTACAGTGACAGCCGCCAGATTAATGGCGTTAGAGCCCAACGTCTGACCAAGGTCCTCGCCTACAGACCTGCGCCGGTTTAAATATGCTGCACAAAGCAGCACCAGGCCCCATGCTGCCTTGATTAAAGGGGCGGCGGCTGCTTCCCCCCAGTGGCGGTTAAAGATACTGCAGCCAATTTCCCCGCAGACCCACCTAGGGAGCACATTTTCAGGGCATTGCCTGACCCCACATTTCATGCATGACACAGTCAAACCGTTCCTCATTGAAAGATGTTAATGCATGTACAGCATTTATCAGATGCCCTTGTCCAGAGCGATTTACAGTCAGTAGTTACAGGGACAGTCCCCCCTGGAGCGATTTAGGGTTAAGTGTCTTGCTCAGGGACACTATGGTAGTAAGTGGGATTTAAACCTGGGTCTTCTGGTTCATAGGCGAGTGTATTACTTACAGAACAGAATGGGCCTGATCTACTCATTCTGAGTGACGCCCATCTGCCTGCAGCCTCCTTCTGCAATCCATGCCCTCCAGGTATCGAAAGAACAAACTTGTGGAAATGTTTTATATATTTATATTTACAGCATTTACCAGACGCCCTTATCCAGAGCGACTTACAGTCAGTAGTTACAGGGACAGTCCCACCCTGGAGACACTCAGGGTTGAGTGTCCTGCTCAGGGACACGATGGTAGTAAGTGGGGTTTGAACCTGGGTCTTCTGGTTCATAGGCAAGTGTGTTACCCACAAAGCTACTACCACCCCTTTAAACGTTTTTGACACGTTTAAAGTAAGCAGAGACGTACTTCATACCCCAGAGCACATTAGGAAGTGGCTTACATACATCGTGAGAAGAACACTGGGCCATTACCGATGGGGTGGTGCTAATGAACCGTCATGTGAGTATTCTGTTATGGACACTCATCACACAAAATCCATCAGGAAGCCCAGACTGGGAGTGAAGTTGGACAATTGGTTGTGCGATGAGGATAAGGTTTCATTTGGGAAGTGATAGGAGTGGTGTCAGCAAAATAATTTCAACTTGGTTAATTATTGGAAATCTTTTGGGGGGAAGCCTGGACTAAGTAGGAGAAATGGCCTCCACCCCACCTGGGAAGGGTGGTGCTCTAATCTCTAGCAATTTGACATTCAGTCTTTTTTACTCCAAAGTGACACCGAAGAGCGCAATCCCGGCAGCAGGCACAGCGGCTTATCCAACTGCCTGCTAGTCACCTAGTAAGTCCACCCAGAGACCCTGGTGGGGACGTTCACTATATTGAGCCTGTGTCTCTTCCCCGTTCAATTAAGTCAGTAGACCCTTCAAGCGAAGCAGGACCCTCAGATTGGAATGAAACTGGCGTAACTCAGAACTTTAAGTGTTCAGATGAGCCTGGAAGGACAGTCCCGTCCAATTTCTTGACCTGTGCTATATTATGTCCTTTGTCAAGTTTTTGTGTTGTGTTATTTTACATTTCCATGTGCACTATGTCTTTTTGCACACCGTGAATCCCTGAATCTTCGCAATCTCGTCAATATCGAAAAGCTCTTTTCTCTGCTAGTTCAGCATATCTGTCTTCCTTGATAGAAGAAAAAAGGTTTGTCCTTGATTCTTATTTGACGCCGTTGCTAAATTAACAAGCGCAAGTGACAGTTCCACAAAGCCAGCAAGGACTTTCATGGATTCTTTTAAACCAGAAAACAGCTTAGCTAATACTGTCCTCATGTTCCTGATGACTTAACTCATCCATCAGTAACTACACTTGATTTTTTCACCCCACTATTACACTTTCTGAACTTGTTTCCTTGGTCTCCTTAGCTAGAAACTTTAGAAATGTAATTAGTTACATTACGATTACATTTTCAAAAGGGTAAGTATTGTAACTAATTACATTTGATTACTTTTGTAAATGATGATACAATTGGTGTCCCTGAGCAAGACACCTAACCCTAAGTTGCTCCAGGGGGGGGCTGTCCCTGTAACTACTGATTGTAAGTCACTCTGGATAAGGGCGTCTGATAAATGTAATGTAAATGTTATGAATGAATATTTTTAGCATTTTGAAATGTTGTAACCTGGAAGTGTTTACCTTACCAAACTTTCAATAAAAAATGGATCATAAAGATAATATAATAACAGCCACCACAAGGTCAGACTTCAGACTGCTAAATGAAAGATTAAAACCAAATATTTAACACTGTAGAGCATTAAATAATGTGAGGAATGTCATGGTGTGTTTTTGATGTCTTCTTGTTATCAGCACATATTCAGATTCCTCGGACGGGTGTCACCAGTAAAAAACGGATTTTTCTTTTACCCCGACTGTCAACACCAATTAACCTTGTAGCTGGAAAAAAGGAAATCTGCTTCTGAAACCTACCACTTGAAATGACCTTACTACCTAAACGCTAGATCGTAATACATAACTGGACTACAGTAAACTCTATACACCATCATTCCTGGATGTACATTTACAGCATTTACCAGACGTCCTTATCCAGAGCGACTTACAGTCAGTAGTTACAGGGGACAGTCCTCTCCTGGAGCAACTTAGGGTTAAGTGTCTTGCTCAGGGACACGATGGTAGTAAGTGGGATTTGAACCCGGGTCTTCTGGTTCACAGGCGAGTGTGTTACCCGCTAGGCTACTACCACCCCATGGATGTAGCCCAGTGTAATCCAGTGCTGACCAGAGGAACATGTCTTTCTTGGCCACTGTTCACCTTTGGCTTGCTCACTGGGGGTCTTTTTGGTTTGATTGAGCGCATGTGTTTAGCTCCCTAGTTTGTCTGAATTTCTAGACTGCACATTGTGAAAAGTGAGTTTCCGTCCCATCACGGGGCCTGATCTGCAGGAAACAGCCACCAGTGACAGTGTGAGGCAAATCTGACACTGGGCTCTGTTCTCTTCTCTACGGAAATTGCATATCCCCCTTTACACTTTGATGATGATTTTTTTGTTCTTTTCGAGGTGATATCTTCAAGACCTCAGCTTTTTCCATTGCTCACGTATTGCTTAGTGCTGCTTGGGTACAGTCACCCTGCAGAGGCTGTTCATTTCAAGAGAACATGTGGAGCACGTCGAGCAGAGACTTAGGAGCCACAGCTGATGGAATACTCACGTCATTTATGTGTGTATGATTTAAATTTATGCAAATATTGCAAATCTACGATGATTAATTGTAATGTCAGTAATAGACTAGTATAATCCACTGCTAACTGGATCCCCTGTATAATCCTTCATACACCAGAATTAGTCCCTTTGATCTTTGCTCAATCTTTCCTGCAACGTTTGAGAAGAAAAAAAATACAAAATCAGCATTGACTACAAAATTCAATTGATAGCGTAAAAAGCTCAAAAAGGATGTGATGAGAATCTAAACAGAAACTCCCATTCTGCAACAGGCCTCTGCGTTCAGACACGGCGTCGTTGTTTAGCGACACATCCGGCTCCGAAGCATGCGGCCGAGGTCCCCTTGTTCCCGATGGCAGAGTTTCAACAGTCTGCTTCGCACGCTGAGTAATGAATGTAATTAATCATCATCTGCGGCCATACTATTTGTTGTTGGGCCTTCAGAAATGAACATTATTCTTGTGTTAAGTGTTGATTGTGGAGCAATTCCAGGGCACAAATTATTGTATGACAGCCAGGCTGTCATATGGAGACAAAATATTTATTCTTATCCCACCCACACCCACAGCTTAATTGGAGACTAAATGTGAACAATGAGCATAACCGGAATACGTTACGGTACTCAGCGTTAGGGGAGGAGTCTCAGCCCTAATAGAAGCTGCCACAGAATGGTGTTAAAAGGTTAATGCTCAGCAGGGACGGTGTTGGCGAATGTAGAGTAAGGCGCTTAGTGCCGAGGAAGCAGACAGGACGCACAAGGCTGGGGCAGGAACAGCAGTCCCAGCATGCAGCTGTGCACGAGGGCCCAGACACTCGGCCTGAGAGAACAGCCCAAAGGCGATGAAGCAAGAGTGCAGTCAGACGTCAGAGTCACAGAGAGATCGAGAAGTAAAAGGGACAGTAAGGAAGTGTGAAGGAGAACGAGAGAAAGACGCCAGACACTGAGGACTGAGGAAAGTACAGGTGTCATGACATTTATTCAAGGCATGCTACAATTAAAAGTTGATTAGGAAAAAAAGCGCAGAGATTCTGATGTCATAAATATACGCCTAAGTCATGGTTGTGAGTAGTAATAATATTCTTGCAAACATAAAATAAATGCTTCTTACAGAATTCAAAGAGTCCACTCAACCATGCACTGCAAAAATTAGAAAATATGTTTCTTTAATAGTTTATCTTCTATTTGCATTTTATTACATCAACTCATAGACTCAATCTTCTTTGTCTCTCGCCCATTTCCCACAATGTCACAAACTGCTTTACAAATGAAAGCTGGTTCTGGTATGATATACAAAATACAGAAGACAAATTGTGTTTTTTTTCTCTTCATCTTCTTGAATATAAAACCAGTCCACGTGGATGATGCATCTTGTTCCCCGAAACCATTTTGGCCAGGTTCAAAACGAGAACAAAAACTACGGGAACACACACACATATATATATATATACACATACACACACACACACACACATATATATATATATATATATATATATATGTATATAGTAACAGTGTTTGTTTCCGTTTGGTAGTGGAACATTCAAACAAACTAGAAATTCATGCCAAGAAAACATTCTGATGCAGAGATGTGGAGTGTGCGGGCGCTGGGTCCAATTGAGAACCCTCGCATGTCAGAATGTGACCCCTCCCTTTTTTGTATATATATAAAAAAAAAAAAAAAAAAAAAAAAATTCAGATAATTTAAAATCTCCCAATAATTTATAAGCACGAGGAAAAGCTAGACGTTATAAATATTGTTTGAATTTAGATCACTGAGAGGTTTTTGCAGGTTAATGAAGAAAAATGGCTGTAAAATATTCTAACCGTGCGCAGCTCCTTTGGTTTCAATATCATTTTTTAACGCACTTTAAAATTGTAAAGCTTTTTTCATTTTTTTCCATTTTATTAAACCAGTTGTGTTCCGTTAAAAGTAAAAACTACAGCAGTGGTGCAGCCCACTACACCAGAACAGCGGGCCGTCAGTAGTCATCAGTAAGGGCACATGGTCAATTTTTACCCATGATCCTGCGCTCATGAGATTCTGCCCCCCCCCCCCCCCCCCCCCAGCACATTCTCTTCAGTGATAAACAGCAATCGTGTCAGATAGTTTGAACAGAAGACGACAGGACTAGTCGATTTTTCTTTTTCTTGAATGACTGTCAGGAGGAAACTCAAATAAGCGAGATGAAAGGCACATAAACTTTGGTCCTGCGGTTATTTGTGACATTTCAGTATAAAACTTTTAAGAGGAGGCAAAAAAAAAATAAAAAATAAAAAAGCATCCTGGTTCTACAGGAGAACGACTTACATTAGGACTGAACAATGCGGCCTGAGTTGAGACATGGTTCTCGTGAAGATGGAAACCCAAACAGCCTGTTAGAACGAATGCTCGGAAAGCATGCAAGTTTGTGGGGTCTGGCTTTTCTCCTGGTTAAAGGAAAAGGTGGGGGTCACCAGTGACCTTCCCTCCGGCCAACAGCGAGGAGGAGCTGGAGGAGGAGAAGCACCATCCAGTCTTGGAATAAAAGGTGAACTGCATAACTAATTTTCTCAGCTGGGGTTTAGTATAGCTGATGGACTGAAGCTTTCTCCAGCAGACACTGACAAACACTCAAGATTGCTGAAGAAACCAGAGTGACAGACCACAACCTTTACCGGTTTCACATACAAATGTAAAATAAAACACTACAGATTACAAACCCAGGCCAAAACCCCTTAAACATGATTAAAATGTAAGGTACACTAAATAAAAGAACAAGTCCAACATAGACACACATTTGTGAGACAGCTTCACACGGAAAAATAACAAGAACCAGAATTCAAAAATAAAAAATAAGAACAAAAACACCAGAAATGGAGGCATACCTGAAAACAAGGAGTGTGTGCTGTGGGTCTCAATCAATTGGGGACAAGGGCTAAAGGGATCAAGACGGTGTCAGACCAAGCCCAGGCTTGAACCACACTGCTTTGGGTCAAGTGTGTTTGTTTTATTTTAAATAAGTCAAAAAATACGATTGACGGTGCAGTTACACGTGGGGTCGAGTGGAGTTAAAGTAGTGCTGCAGTCAACCAGCAGGGGCACTAGACCTGATGTGCAGATTCTCTGGCTTGAAGTACTACTTTTTATGAACATTCTGCAAATGTAAGGCTCGTGTCTCGGATTGGCCAGGTTTTTCCTCATGTCACCTGGCCTCAAGCAGATTTTTTTAGAGAGGTTTTGCACAGAACTGGCTCTGAGAGGACCGATCAGGTGACGTCCATGCAGCCAGTGGTGACCGCGTGTCACGCCAGAGGCCTGAAGTAGCACCGACTGAGCGCCTGTAAGACAGATGTGAGTTTGTTATGGCGGCGTGAAGGGAGAGACGCAGCCCAGCGATGGCTGCTGTTGCTGGGCAGGCGGGGTTTAGGCACACTGGATTATGAGAGGCTTTCCCAGCCGGAGCCGAGCAGCTCAGCCCGGTCTTTCATGCGGTTTCATCATCAGGCTCCTCTGATCTAACATTCATATCAGGGGGATGATATCGTGTCCACACACACACACACACACACACACACACACAACACTCACAATACCAACACAAACAGGACTTCCATACATATATTATATTATTCTGATATACACACACACGCACACGAGTTATATATACATGAACAGATAAAAATATACTCACACAGACACTATTATACACACTCACGCTCAAAAAAACAGAGAGAGACCCACAGCACACACTGAATATTTTAGAGTTTACCATTCTTTTTTTTACTTTTTTTCTTTAACTCAAGCACTCTGGGCACCAACATTAACTTACGCTTTGAATTAAGACACCAGAGTACTGAGCCCCCACAAAAGTTCAAACCGAACAAAAACGGTAAAACAACCAACCCGCTCACCAACCCTACAAAATAGTAATTCCTAAAACCTATTTGATTATGAACACATTATAAGGCACATAAGAAGAAATTAAGTAAAATACACAGTAAATATGATTTTTTTTTTGAATCTGTGATTTTTTTGAAGGATTATAGTGGTACAAAAACCCAATGAGGTTTCAGATTTGTTTTTTGTTTTTTTTTTCTCTTCCATAAAAAAGAACAAATTACCAAAAATAAGTAACTTTTTTTTTTTTTTTCTTTTTCAAAAAATCTTGACAATCCTTAAGATACATAGACCTGAATAGTTTTGCTTTATTTAAGACTGTAAACTTCAAAAAGAAAACTTTCAAATTTCGAGAAGTGTTTTGCGTTGGTATCGTTTCAGGTGAACGTTAGATGAACAGACGGATGCCACCCCTTGCCTTGCGTTAAGTTTGCTTTGGAATTTTTTTTCTTTGTGTGTGTGTGTGTGTGTGTGTGTGTCAGTTTTTCAGAACTCTTGCGTATAAAGATTTAAACATGGGAGCTTTAATGCTTAATGGGTGACTGAGGTTTGCCGGACTCAGGCTCTGAAGTGCTCCCTCATGGTGCCTACAGGGCCCTGCTGAGCCCGTCCATGGAATGTTAAGGCTACTGTACGTTGGCAACATGAGCCAGCACAATCGCCTGGGTACAACTGAGGGCTTCAGGCTGCCTTACAGTCTTGAGGACGTCAGACACACACACACACACACACACACACACACACCACACACACACCACACACACACCACACAGTTACCACAGCGACAGCTGACTGTGGAGCTCCCAGTGCTGTAAATGTTTGTCCATTTTATTTTAATTTTTTTTGGTTTGATTAAGTGGGGAGGCATGATCGGTGGGAGTGCAAGGCAAAAAGAGGGCGCAACTATACACACACACACACACACACACACACACACACACACTCTCACTCACTCACCTCACACATAAATAGATACACATAGAAGAAAACACACCAGTTACTGTGAACTGCCCTCTGAGGAACAAACAGACTCAGATGTCACGGGCACAGCCAGGCAACCAAGGGCAAACCTTTACACTTAAACTGATCCGGAAATTTGAAAAATAAAAAGAAAACACACAGATTCAATATAAAGGTCAGGGGAAAGCCAATGGAGAATCAAATCCCATCTACAAACTCATGGGGCTACATCTTTCACATTCACGGTTCCAACACGGAGTTTGGGGAGGCGGGGCCTCCCTACAGCCGAGCACTGATTGGAGGTTTCCAGTAGACTGACAGCTGGCCTTTAAAATTCCTGGAATGAATCGTTTCTGCAGTTCATTGAGTCAGCATTCAGCTTAGAGGAGTCAGGAATAATAGAATCATGTTTTCATATACCAGCATGCCCTCATTTCACAGATCATTTACAGTCTGGCCCAAAAAAAAAAAAAAAAAAAAAAAAAAAAAAAAGTCTTTGCACGTAAATATTAAGGTGCAAATCATCCCCCCACTTGTTGACCTCTTCAGATAAATAAAAAAAAAATTCTGTAAAATATGGGTGTGGTGGAATGGTTTAGCCTGTAAGGGTGCATGACCTGTACCCAGGCCTGGAGCATGCATGCTTTTTTTAATGCTACTCATAAGGGGGTAGTTGTTGCTACAGGATATTCCCAGCGCTACTCTGTGACGTGGAATGAGTGGCGGGTGTCCATCACGCTGTGCACCACCCCACCCACTGCTTCACCCACCCAGCATGCCGAGGTCAGTCCTGAGACCACTGGTTTGGTGAGAGAGGCTGTGAAGAGGTTACAAGGATGATTTCCTTTGGCTGCCCCATACAGTTCCCACCTACCAGTTGATCTGGTAAAAGAAAACAAAAAGGTCACACGGCTCCATGCACCAATGTTAACCTTTCACAACTGCACATCATGCAGTTTTTCTCTTGCTCTTCCAGACAGGCTAACTGTAAGCAGGGGGGCTAGCCATTCTGGATCCTGTCAGGGATCTTTGGTGAGTTGTCTGAACACGCTCACTGTAACAGCAGGTACTGGAAGGCCAACACCCTCACCGCTGAAGGGTCCAGGGATGTTGCAGCAACACCGTTCATCCCCTACTCACATAAAAAAGCCCTTCTGATCTCTGAAGGCTTTGTTGCAGTCAGTGTGTCTTTTTGCAATTGTATTTTTGCAAAATATCTAAACTAATCTATTGAGATTATCTGTCTTTGTCAGTCTGTTGTCTTCTTTCTGACTTAATCACTTAAAAAAAAAAAAAACTGGGGCTGAAGCAGTATGAATGCCAGCAGTCAGAAGGAAGAGGAACTGTTAGATGGTAGATTTAGAGAAGGACACCCTAAGGTGGTGGTTCTCTCCTAGGTCATGGTTGTGCAGGTCAATCAAGGCCTGGATGGCCTCCTCCACTGAGCCCAACTGGATCAGAGCCATCTTCCGGTCCTTCCTGCCAATCACAGAGACAGCCATGTCAGTAAGACAATCACTAAAAGAATTTGAGAATAGAGCAGCTAATTTGGCATGAGAAGTCATTTGCAATGCAAAAAATATTGAAAAAAAAAAAAAACAATAATAGATAGATCGGCATGTTATTTTGAGGCCACTGGGATGATATGAAAAACCTATTGAAGATTTAGTTCTGGTTTAACAATATATTTTTTAAATTAATAGTTATGATTTTATTATTACTTTTAATCAAGTATATAACGTAATATCAGCTCTCTCTCTCTATATATATATATACATATATACACACACACACACACACACACACACACACACACACACGTACCATTTTATGGGTGAATATTTCTGATTGGCGGGTATGTGCGCGTGAAAAAATGCAGTTGCATTTAAGAGAGATCAGTGTCTAAATGAAAAGCAAGCCTGGGTCTTGAATAACTAAAGTGAAAGTGAAGCGATTGTCATTGTGATACACTGCAGCACAGCACACGGTGCACACAACGAAACGTGTCCTCTGCTTTTAACCATCACCCTTGGTGAGCAGTGGGCAGCCATGACAGGCGTCCCCCCCCCCCCCCCCCCCCCGGCCTGTGGGGACGGTGCTTTGCTCTGTTCTGATTACGGGACACTTCCTTAACCGCTAGGCCACCACTGCCCCAAACCTACATACCTGACATAAAACAAAGCAGCCCGTGATGATTTGACGTATTTCAATCTATATTGTTTAAAAGTGGCAGGTGCAAAACCAAAAACTACCAGAGTAACTATTATATTATAGTAGAAGAAAGTATGAGCTGCTGTGTTTTTCCTATTTTCACACACTGTGAGAATAAACTGCTTCTCTCTCTTCCGCCTCTCCCAGACAGGGAAATTAGCACTGACACATCTGTGAAGTGCTGCTTTTAACTGGCGTGTCTGAACAATAAACCGTCTCCCGTGAGCTCCAACTTCATCGTCCGCCCGGGTTCTGCTGCCGGCTGGCGTACGGTGCCACGCGCTTCTGCCATCTAGTGGTGATGCGGCCCCGAGGCACCCACGCCTCGTAGGAAGACCAATCCCGGGAGGGCCCTGTGTGCAAGCATTGTGTGCACACCTGTCCAGCCCGGCACACAAAAGCGGTCGCCTCACACAACCGGCCGTATCCATGGACACGTTGTGTAGGGGAGGGGGGCTTATTACAGGAACCAGACAACAGGTGAACACAATGAAGAGGGGAAAAGAATATGCACGGCACTTACTGGAAAAACTTGAAGGCCTTCACTGTGTATCCGGAGGTGGCGAACAGGTCTTTGAGGATGTCGTCTGTGATCGAGGGACTGTGTGGGGGGGGGCAGCGAGGGAGGAAAACATTCAGAAAAACAAAAACCCAGACAGGCTGAGGATGACAAATGGCCCCTGACTTTGATCTGTGTGGAACTTAATGACCGGGACGAAACGACGGGGAACAATAGCGGCACGTAACCGCGCGCGCATTGCTTTTCTACGGCAGTAAACCGCACTGCGAGGAAGTTCTGAAATTGCAGTCAAGATTTGAGGACCTTGGGCAATTGGCTGCATGAATATGAGTATCATTATTCATTCATAAACATATAGATTTTACTATACACCCTCTGGACCTAAATGCAAATATTATGCAGAGAAAATCTCCTGTAATCTACAAACTGCCAGTCCAACGTAGCCACATGGTCAATACTGTGGTATAAGCAATTTTTCACGTTCAGGTCCAGGTTTTATGACTTTATATGCATTATTTAGTAGGGTCTGGGGATCATAGCCATAAATAATCTAGGCTGAATTTCAGAACTGCAATGCTTCAGCTATTTCTCAAAATAATAAGTGAATAATTTTGCAATGGGGGGGGACGCTCCAAAATGATATTTACAAAACCGCTTTGCATAAACAAAATCAGTCCCAGTTATTACATTCAGTGTTTGATAACTGATTATTATTTTCATAGTATGACATGTGCAGTGACAGATGACTTTAATTAAACTCTAAAAATAATGCTGCCAGGGAGGAGACGAGGAATGGCGGGGTGGTGGAGACTCACGGTATGTTGGAGAGGTGCAGGGTGGCGGAGGGGGGGAAGATGTTCTGGAAGTTTTTGGAGCCCGGCTTTTTGAAGCGGTGCAGCGGGCTGCCGCTGTAGTCCTTGGTGAGACCCTGGTCCTCTTGTCCCTCACGGGGCAGCTGCACCGTGTGGTGTTTGGAGATGGTGACCCGGATCACTTTCCCATGGAGACGCTGTCCGTTCAGGTGGCTCATTGCTAGACGTCACAGGAGAACTAATGTTATTGCCTGTTGACATTTCTGATCTCCAATGTCCAATGGAGCCACATTTTAAGACTGCAGCTCTACAAAACATTTACAGCATTTACCAGACGCCCTTATCCAGAGCGACTTACAGTCAGTAGTTACAGGGACAGTCCCCCCCTGGAGACACTCAGGGTTAAGTGTCTTGCTCAGGGACACGATGGTAGTAAGTGGGGTTTGAACCTGGGTCTTCTGGCTCATAGGCGAGTGTGTTACCCGCTAGGCTACTACCACCCCAAAACTGACTGGTCACACAATTTGGTTGACAATTTAAAATCATGTGAAAATGATGTTGTGATACACTGCAGCACACAGTGCGCACAACGAAATGTGCCCTCTGTATTTAATCCATCTTGTCATGGCTGATTCGGGATCGGGATTCGAACCCACAACCTTCTGATTACGGGTCCGCTTCCTTGCCCGCTAGGTAAGTCTGAGTTGTATCAGAATTGATCAGGATGGGAGATGATTTGAAAATACGCGAGGGGCCATCCTCAAAACCACAGTGGCACTGATGTTAGTGGCAGAGGGCTCTGGGTTTTTTTTTTGTTTGTTTTTAAGAGATATATATCTAGGCAAGAGGGTGGTCAATCAAGCAAAAAAAAACACCGTACATCTGGACCGAACGGGATTTCATACCAAGCTGGGCCTGTGTTGCGTCTGCCATCTGCACCAAGGCGTTTTCTTTCTTGTTGAACAAGATCTTCACTCTGTGCACGTCGCCATAGACCCCTGAGCGGCGAGGGAGGGAGACAGAGCGGAGGAGTAGAGTTACGGCCGCACTTACACACTTTATTTGGCGCGTGTACGTGGGAGTGTGTGCGTCACGGTCGGCCGTATTTTACTGGCGGGAACGGGGGGGGGCGCCGCCACACGCTGGGGCCACTGGGATACGAGGCGGCATATCGCGGGCATCAGTCAGAATAAAGCCGCGCACCCCGTCAGCGGCTGACAGATATTAAATTGCGGGGGGGGGGGGGGCAATAACCCGAGCGGAGCAGGTACAGGAGATATGTCGCCGTTTACGTGCCGCCATTATTTCCTATCAGCGAGCGATCTGCTCTTTGTTTGTGCGGCAGCACCTCCATTTTCTCCACCGTGTAGCGCTCCGCCTTCATAAGTGAGCAAACGGGGGGGAGAAGAAAAAAAAAAACACATTCGTCCAGAAATTCAATTTTCAGCATAATAATAAAAAAAAATGCCGCTTACCGAATAAGATGAAGAGTCCGTGTGGCGATATGCTCTGCGTGACACAGGGAGAACAATCCTTATTACCCGTCAGTCAAACAATTGATTGAGGTGAGAGCAGACGTGGTGGCGGCTTTCATTTAGTAACCTGCCAACACGCCATCAGCGGTCTAGTTGTCAAACAAACACGTTGTAGACCATGATGCATCTCATTTTAAAAACAGAAATTAAATATTTTGTAATATATTAGGTATATAAAAATATTGTAATAATTTTTTTTTTTTTAGGATTTTGTAAAATACTCTCTCACGTGAACATGAAACCAGTAAAACCAACACGCAAGCTACCGCTCCCACACAACTGTTCCTGTGTGGAGAAGCAGCAGGGGGCTGGGGTGTAGCAGCGGGAAGGGGACAGGGACAAGCGGAGCGGGGCCACTCACGTCCGGGTTCAGGTTTGACACCAGGAGCACGGAGTGGAGGGTGGTGGGTGCCATGCCGTGGATGGCCATCCGTCCCGCGACTGCCGAGGAGGGGATGGTGAGGGGTCCCAGCGCGCCGGGCATCGTCTGCATGGACAGGCCTGAGGAGGGAGACGGATCACCATGGCAACAAAGACGGGGAGAGGAGGACAGGGCAGGGCTTGGGGAGGCTGGGATATATGAGCTGTTTGGCCTTTAAAACACAAAATGTTACATGCTGCCTGTTCGTGACTGCAGCCCTTCATCACCGGTCACTTTTTAACCACAGAACGTCTGGTGTGTGTGTGTGTGTGTGTGTGTGTGTGTGTATATATATATATATATATATATATTCCATTATGTTCATAACCAGACTAACTTACACTCAGTTGGAGCAATTTCTGGTGTCTGCTAGTGACTATTGAGAATTGGAAATTGGACCAGCATCGACACCAGTGTTTTAGAAGGGTCTTACTGTGGGAGTCCGACACCGCAGCCTCTTAACAAGATGATGCGGCTCGTTTCAATGTCTGCGAGCGCGCTGAGACGCGCATCTCATTAATCCGCGCTAATGCAGACCAACCAAAGCAGAAAAACCCGCTCGCGGGGGGCACCCGGGGACACGCGAGCGTTCACAGCTCTCAGTCGACAGTCATCTGAGGAAGCGTTGAGGAGAGCACGATTCTACCGTACCTGCGGCCTGAGGGAGGCCGATGGCGGGGGCGAAACCGGCCACCCCTGCATACGGTGAGGAGATGATCCCAGGAGCCCCTGCAACAGGAAAGCCAGAGAAAGAGAGAGAGAGAGTCAAGCATCTCCACCAGAAACCACAAGCTGCGTGTAAAATGTCCAACCTGCAGGGGACCAGATAAGCAGAGTGTACAGTGTGATTAATGGAGTGAATCACTTAGTAGAGAATTCATTAAGCCCTGCAGCCATATGGCTTGAAGTGTTTCAGTCCGATGCAAAAAATAACTCCAACCAGCAGCACGGCCCGTCGAATCCACGTCCCCCCCCCCCCACCCACGAGCGTTCAAATCAATCACCATCGCCGCCTCGAAAACGAGGCATCAGCAAATCGGAGGGTCGGAATATTCTAGCCCGGCACCGGCTCTGCGCAAAAAAACCCAAAAATGTATTAGAAGGAAGAGAACATTATGGCATTATGTTGGGGGGCTCGAGAACATGCGACTCCCGTCTGGGGACTGTGCCGCAGCCTCGCGAGAAAAACGATGTTTCTATTTGCATTAATGTGGGGGCAATAATGGCCGCCGTTTTACACCTTTCACACAGCGCCACGTACAGCGAGGGGCCATCAGGGATGATTTACAGCGCGGGCACACACACGCGCGGCTTATCGGTATCCCCAGCACCCCGCTACACAGACAGGACGGCTGATTTACAGGACCTGGGACAACAAGATGAGTGTCTAGCGAGTCTGGCCCCTCCCGGACCCTCTTAAATCACATGTTCCCTTGTGCACACACACAATCCCCGATATATCTCACACTCCCGGGCCGCCGGTTTCCTACCCACTCGCGACTTTGTGTGCTCGTGATAAAGATGACGCCAGCTTTTGATTTTGCGTGTGTTCCGACGGTGTTGACATCAAACGTGTGAACAGCAGTCGGGGAGGGGAGGGGACAGGCAGACAGGCGATTGGCTGTTGTGTTGCCATGCTGCTGTTCAGGAGGAAGTTAAATAAAAACCAACCAAAGACTCAACTCTTTCTTACACACCTCAAGAGAGCTATAGGACTCATCATCACCATCAACCAGGCGAGACATTCCGCGTTCGGGACACTGTGACAAAACGGGACAATGTCTTACCAAAGGCAGCAGTCATGGTGGGCTCCAAGGTGGGCTGCCCATCACCGGAGGGCAGGTCCAGGCGTGTGAAGTCCCTGCTCTTGTCGTTGTTGTACTTCACATTCAGGCTGGTCAGCTTGGAGAACTCCACACGCAGCGTGCAGCAGGCATTGTAGATGTTCTGGCCGTCCAAAGTCTGGAGGACCAATAGGGATGAGATCAGCCTGAAATTACCGTCTTTTACACAAACACACAAAAAGCATATACAGGGTGGGCCATTTATATGGAAAACTTGTCAGAAACTTGTAAATAACTCATGAAATAATAAAGTTACGTTAAAAACAATAACGCCATTGTTTTTCTTGTGAAATTAGCAATAGATTTGATGTGTCACATGACCCTCTTCCTATTGAAAAAACACAAGTTGGAACCAAGATGGCCGACTTCAAAATGGCCACTTTGGTCACCACCCAAGTTCTACTTCTACTATGAGGGTTCTAAACTAAACGAAAGTTATCATTTTTTTTATTGTGATAAGTCAGTACCGTCCGGGTAGTATGTTTTTGATCAAATAAAATTAACACTTCATCAGACAAATCTATTAGTTGAGGATTATGGTGAGGGAAACCGTTTTCAGACCAGCACATGTGAGGCGACGGATGGTGAACAAACACAATCGAACATAGTTTAAAAAGTCGTTCAGACACCATTTCATCACCAATAACCGCGCCCGCCTCAGCTGAGTGTCTGGGCAAATAAAGCCAAATTTGATCTTACGGCTTTAACGGGATCCAAACCGGCAGGACGTTATCAGCCTCATTCCGACAATTTCCCCCACACGCCCGATAATTTCCCATCACGACTGTGCCGGCGAGGACGGACGCTGAGCAAAGGCTCCGGAGCAGCACCTGCAGATCGATCACATCTGATCTACTTAATGACGCCTGGCCCCTAATAGAGATGACTGCTGTTTCCTCCCAACATCAAAGGGCACCGCTGCTGAAAATCAATACGCTAAACAGGGCAGCTCGGCCTGTCGTCCGGGACAAAAGACAATTTGGAGTTTCGTTTTTAATGCTGCCATCTGGCTCAAAACCTTTATTTTCTTTTAGCCCTTGCATTTCCAGGGTACGATAAAAAAAAAAAAAAAAATAAATAAATAAATAAAAAATGGATGCATCACTTCGGCAAAAACAGATCCATAAAAATTCACAGCAGAACAGCCTCAGACGACAGATTGAGGGGATTCAATTTTAGGCAGACCACAATTTGTCGAGAATTGCTCAAAAACACACATGGCGTATCTTCTGACAGGAAACCTTTCGGGCCATCGTGATGGGAGTCGCCATTAGAAGATAAACAGCAGGCCTGGGGGGGGGGCACACCCCGCCCCCGACACGCCCTCCGCCAATAACAACGCACGAGGCTTCTTTCCTACTGAACTCCTCTCTTCAGCTAATGGATAACATCTCGCTTTTCCCTGGCAACTTAACACAAGAACACGAGAGAGAACCCCCCCCACGCCCAGCTAGCACTAATAAATGCATTCATTGTGCAGGAGAGCGAGGCAACATGGCAGCAGCACAATGGATAACACCAGCAGTGCAATTACGAGCTTTCTCCCCCCGCGCCCCTTCCCTTGGGTTCAACTGGCAGTGACAAAACGCATCACGAGACGATTCCTCCCCCCCACCCATCCTTCCTTCTTTCACAGGATTTGGGAAAAGGCAAGACGGCAGGCTGAGAAGAAAGACTGAGAACCCTGAGGCCTCTAGACAGGAGCCCATGGCCAACGTCACACGAGAGGCCAGCCTGGATTGAGGGGGGGGGGGGGGTGATTTATTTCGACACCTTGATTACGGCAACCTCGGCGGTGACATTCGGGGCCAGAGATGTTCACTGTTGAGCGAACCAGCATTAATGATTCAGACATTAATGTTCTCCCAGCAACCCTGGCATTTATATTCGAAGGTATAAAGCTAATTAATTGCACTGAGTCATCGCAGATTAGTGACAAGTAAATCTGTGGATCTGGGGGCGGGAATAAGTGGGGGAGGGATTTTAAGGACGTACCACTTTGGCATGATGTGCATTCATGGGGTCTGCATATTGTAGCAAGGCCTGAAACTGGTTATTCTTGGTAAAGGTAATGATCTTCAGCACAGTTCCAAACTTGGAGAAGATCTGAAGTGAGAAAAAATGTCATCGCAGTCATTTCAGTAAAGTGAAGTGATTGTCATTGTGATACACAGCAGCACAGAACATGGTGCACACAGTGAAATTTGTCCTCTGCGTTTAACCATCACCCTGAGTGAGCAGTGGGCACCATGACAGGCGCCCGGGGAGCAGTGTGTGGGGACGGTGCTTTGCTCAGTGGCACCTTGGCGGGGTCGCATCCTTAGCCGCTAGGCCGCCACCATTTAGTCAAGAGAACGCTGCCGAGTGAGCGCAGTGTTGCAACACGTGGCCTGACCTGGTGTAGCACTTCCAGAGAGACGGGGTAGAAGAGGTTTTCGATGATGATGCGCAGCACCGGGCTGTGTCCGGGCAGCAGGGCGCTGTCGGGAGCCGACGCCGAGCCCGAGAGACTCATGTTCCCAGCATGCATTGCGTTGACAGCCTGCAAGGCTGCTTGAGCTCGCTGTGTAGAGATTGTGTGTATTGTGAATTGCAAAGACTGGTCACACACTTTATAAATACACTTCATATACTTGGCAAAGCACAAAATCATATATATATCAGATTTGCCAAGTTCACAATAGAAAAAGTATAATGCAGCAATTATCAATCATTATCAACGTGTAGCGCACACATACCCCTTGGTTGGGCAGATTATCGGTCTTGAGTTCGCGGTGGTTGGAGTACTGGATGTAGACGGGCTGGTTGCGTACATGGGGCGTGGCAGTGGTGTAGTAGTTAACCATGGTCATGGCTGCCTCCTCGGATGCCATTTCAATGAAAGCCTGGAAGGGAAGCACAGAACTGCAATATGAAGAGAAGAGGAATCAAACAACCCACGAAAATGCAATAAATAAATAAAACGCTATTGCGCGTCGCTCAAGTGCCACATGAAGAGTATGAGAAGAAAGGAAAAAGTGAAAGAGGAGTATTTTTAAAATGTCAGGCAAATTTCATTACAGCAAACAAAAGCAGCGTCTCTGGACGCTGCGTGGGGATGGATGAGGCGGATTTGGCAGCCAGGGAGAGGGATTTTCATGCCCTCACCCTCGCGAAAGAGAAATATTCTGACCAGTTTACACAAGGAGTGAGAGGCCGATAGATGGGAGGCGTGTCTCGCTTTGGCGCCTCATCGAGCAGTCTTGCCATCTCGAATTCTGCCCGTCATTTTAGTCTAAATATGCTGTCTGTCTCTGAGTATGAAAAGCTACTCGAGGGTGGAGTGCTGTGGTCTGTTCAGCACCATCTTATCAGCACTCTTATTAAAGCAGACCGTGGTGTATTCTGAAAGGGACGCATACGGGCGTTAGTGCCGTTAACGAAGCGTAACTGCCCACAACGTTCTTCTCAGCGTGTCCAAGCATATTTTTACTGCTTTTGGGTTGTTGATTTTTTACTTTTTTTTTTTGGAAGGTAATGTGAGATTCTGAGTGTTTGAAGAATTTCTAAATGGACTGGAACAGACTCGTATTCAATAATGCTCGACCTCAATTTCATAAGCCCGGAAAAGATTGGACAAAAAGTAACTTGGACAGCGCCGTGAAAATTGGCACTGGCAGGCGGCCAGCATGGCCCCGCTTTACCTCTCCGGATAACAATGACACGCTTCCATGTAACGTTTGAGGAAATAAACCGATTTGAAATGACCGCAGTGATTCAAGCAATAAAATCAGAGCAAAAAAAATTCAATAAAATAAATATAAAGACCTGCTGGACGGGGGGAAACGTACTTGGTTTTTGCCTTTAAGCATCAACAGGTTGGTGACTTTGCCGAACGGGACTCCTAGTAAGACGACCTCGGCTTCGGAGACCTCGATGGGGACCTTGCGGATGTGGATGACTCGGGAGGGGACACAGGGAGATCGGTCTCCTTTAAACGCTTTGCTCTCGTTGCCATTAGCTGCCAGACAAGGGAGAAAAGAGGCAGGATTTTAGCAACAGAGCGGCCTTTCTTCTTTAAAATCACATACAGACATCCTCCCCTCCAACTCCTTGTGAAGAACCCCACAGTACAATGCCAGCCACACCCCAAAGGGCTACTCTGACCAATGCCACACCCAGTGGGCAACAGCAGTTCGCCCCCCCACCACCAGTACAAGCCTCTTAGAGGATTACATAAATCGTTCCGTCTGGCAGGGTCCGAACGCTGCCCAATGTGGCACCTCAGGTAGCTACTGCCTCACTATGGATGCACTATGGAACTGGCATGTAAAGATAGTATATACAAGGTGGGCCATTTATATAGATAAACCTTAATAAAATGGGCATGGTTGGTGACATTGAACACATTTTATAAGTCGTCAGAAACTTGTAAATAACTCATGAAAGAATAAAGTTACGTTAAAACCAAGCGCACCATTGTTTTTCTTGTGAAATTGCCAGTAAATTTGATGTGTCACATGACCCTCTTCCTATTGGGAAAAAAAAAAAAAAAAAAAAAGTTGGATCCAAGAGGCCGACTTCAAAATGGCCACTATGGTCATTTACATTTATGGCATTTATCAGACGCTCTTATCCAGAGCGACTTACAATCAGTAGTTACAAGTTACCTGGAGCAACTGTCTTGCTCAGGGACACAATGGTAGTAAGTGGGATTTGAACCTGTGACTCTGTAGTCTTCTGGTTCATAGGCAAGTGTGTTACCCACTAGGCTACTATCATCCCTGGTCACCAACCCATCTTGAAAAGTTTGCCCCCTCACATATACTAATGTGCCACAAAAAGGACGTTAATATCACCAACCATTCCCATTTTATTAAGGTGGATCCATATAAATGGACCACTCTGTAGTAATAGCAAGAAAACCAGCTTCTAGGCTCTGCATTGGTATTCACAACGCATTAAATGCTGATAATGTTCACGTTGTGATGCAACACAGTTATCTTCACAACACGTATGTACATTAAACTATACATATCAAATGCACCATTATCACAAATAGCTCAAAAATGCTCAAAATTGGTCAGAGTTGTGCAGTCTTGTTGAATATTTGCAGCCTGACTCTCCTGAACCACGGTCATTACAGCCATTAAGAAGGCCCAAGGCATGTGACATGTCCTCCACTCTCCAGAAGCCCAGAGAGGCCGAGAGAACTGCATGATCGCCATCGGGACTAATGACCGCCACCATACCAGCAGGAAACCAAACACCTTCTCAGTCCCAAAATTTCCACTGGGGAACCCGGGGATACAGCCTCGCGTTCTTTCCGATGGAAACAAACAGAATGTGTGTGTTTGTGGGAGTGATAAAGGGCCTTCAAGTGTACACTAATATGCTTTCAGACACACACAGACGCACTTCAGAGTTAATCCTGCAGGCTGAGCAGAGCAAGCAGGGATGTGGGGGGGACACACAAAAGAAAGTGCTGCTGTCAGCATGACAGGACCCCTCCCTCAAAAAAAAAATCATCTCACTCATGTAAGACCCCACCTGAGGCCGCTACAGGGTGTTGTGGGAAGGTAAGGGAACCAGGTCGGGCCCTGTGGTCGCAACTTGACAGCAGAACAAACCTCACCATCGTGGGTGGAGTCTGGACTGGGCCCCGAAGCACCTTTACCGTCCTGGCCCTTCCATCGGCCCCGTAATTGGCCTTCGACTGGGGCCACAGCGGCCCTCTGCACTCCATCAGAAGGCAGTCTTGCTAAGTACCCTCCCTTTTCTCCTCAGAGGTCATTAGTGAAGCCGGGAGCTTCGGCTGGACCCCGTGGACACGGCGGGTTCTCTGTGGACCCCGATTTAATCCCCGAGCGAAGCCATTAAGCTCTTCGGGCCGCAGGATAATGTGCCAGCGTCCGTCTGCAGAACAGTCGCGGTTTCGAACAAACAGGAAAAAGATGGGAGGCATGCAAATCCACAAGGCCGCAAGCTCGGGTTTCTTCCATGACATCACCACGCTGGGAGTGGCGTGGGGGCAGGGATTAAATGGGGAAGTGAAGCATGCTTTATAGCGAGAACGGACCACATGTGACACACACACACACACACACACCTCGCAAAGAGTAAATAATGGCCCAGTCCTCTCGGGTTTCAGCGTGAACCTGCCCGCCGCGGCATCTGTCAGCACTCTCAAGACCCAAAATGAATCAGGGACCTTATTGGATTTGGCCTCTCCTTAGTGCACATCTTTCCGCGGCCTCGCCTCACCCCGCCCGCCCGCCGAAGGGCCGGGTGAATTACGGCTCGGCCGGAACGAGCGAACGTACGTACGCGCGGGCGGGCATCGGCCTACCCCACGCAGAGAGAGATAACAAGCTGCGAGGCGAAACTCGATTATCCCACAGACGTAATGAAGCCTGGGGAACGAAACCGAAATCTGGATTTTACCAAGGCCAACTTATGGACTAGAACGTCCGTTCCATCTTTTTACTGGAATTGTACCCAAGTCATCGCATCCCATTAAAATCCCAGGGAATCCCGAAAAAGCCAGGAAAACGTAATTAAACGGCTCCTTTCCTTCCGTGTGGACCGATCGGTGGGCTTCGCGGCGACGGCGCAGCAGCGTGGGTCTCCTAGAGACAGGCACCTTGCCACATATCAGGAAGCAGTAAAGGAACCGGCTGTGATTGGCTTGTTTTCCAGTGACCCCATGTTGCCATGGTGACATTCACACGACCAATCAAAAGCATCTGGCTCCGGGAAAGCGATCGGTCTCGTTGCGGCGCTAACAAATCTTATCGCGTGTTTCATGCGATAAGGGACGCGATCACACATGCCGGGTGCCCGATCTGCCCGATCCTTCTACATCGCAACTTCCCAAACCTGCAAGCAGGATCATCAGAGGCAGAGGAAAAGTCCTGCAACATCCAGGGACGCTCTCCTCCTCAAGGTTCAAGAGAGGTTTATGGTCAATAGACCAGGCTTGAAATGTTGCTTCATACAGACCCTGCAGTGGTGCGATTACAAAATTAATATTTATCCTGTGGATCATGGATTAAGCCCAGTCCTAAACTAAAAGCATTTTTGAACGGGGAACTTCACCGAGGTCCTCTTTTAGTAAAGGACCAGGCTTAATTCATGAATGGAAAAATGACCCCTTGTGTTGTGAATTTCACCATCTTTAAGCATTTACCAGGCGCCCTTATCCAGAGCGACGTACAATCAGTAGTTACAGGGACAGTCCCCCCCTGGAGACACTCAGGGTTAAGTGTCCTGCTCAGGGACACGATGGTAGTAAGTGGGGTTCGAACCCGGGTCTTCTGGTTCATAGGCGAGTGTGTTACCCACTAGGCTACTACCACCATCTGAGCCACTAACAATTTAAAGTATGAAAATTTTATTTGCTTTTACGCCAATAACCATCTATGTAAACCCTTCACAATATAGGGAAGGGATGAGCCTGTTTGATTTCTGTACATGTAAACAGTCTTGGCTACCCGATTACATTTACATTAATGTAAATGGGTGGTAGCAGGGCGTCTAGGGGCAGTGGTGGCCTAGCGGTTAAGGAAGCAGCCCCGTAATCAGAAGGTTGCCGGTTCGAATCCCGATCCGCCAAGGTGCCAGTGAGCAAAGCACCGTCCCCACACACTGCTCCCCGGGCGCCTGTCATGGTGCCCACTGCTCACTCAGGGTGATGGGTTAAATGCAGAGGACAAATTTCACTGTGTGCACCATGTGCTGTGCTGCTGTGTATCACATGTGACAATCACTTCACTTTCACTTTATATAAATGCCGTAAATGTAAACAGTCCTGGCTACCAGATTAGAAGAACATCAATCACCAGATCCCTCACCACCTCAGTCTTTCAGAGTCAAGCCTCTGGTTAATATTTCCCTCTTTTGCGTTTAGTCCTGCGGTTCCCTGATTCCGCGCCACGGCCCTGGGCAGATGAAGTTGGGCCGCGGGGTTGCCAAGACACTCGGGAATTTGGGGAATCCGAAGAAACGTTTTCTTATTACTGCACGTTCAACAATATGTACGGATACCATTCCCGGAATGCCTGGCTGCCATTCCCACTGTTGTTTGTTCTTTCCCTCCCCACCTGCTACCACTCGCCATCCCCCCCAACTCGGAAATTCGAGGGTTTGCGGCACTTTTTCTACTCAGTGCCTGAAGGGAACAGGGACGCCCCGGTCTGACAGGCAGAAGGACGCCTGTGATTGGTCCCTGCAGGGACTTGTGTTCCATGGGATGGGAGGACAGGGAATCCTGAGGCGGTCAGCCCGACGCTGTGTGAAGGAAATGACAGGGTCGCGGTGGCTTGAAACACGTTAACACTTCACGGTCCACGGCACAGACACTCCTGCTCTGCCCGAGCGAAGACGACCTCCGTCCAAAGCCTCGAGAGGCAGAGTCCCAGCAGAACATCCATCAGCGGCTCCTTCTTCTGGCTCCCGGGCTAAATGCGCTCAGCTTTTACTCCCGACTGATATGAAGCACTTACCACCACCACCACCACCACCATCTTTAATGGCAGCCCGACTGGTGGTGGTAAGTGCTTCATACCACTGAACACAAAAAAACAAAAAACAAAAAAAAAAACAGATTAGACCTTTTCTTCCACAACAGGCTACGCTGCTCCTCGTCCAGGGAATGGTCATCTCTCTCCTGGCTGGAGCTTCTGCAGTCACCATAAAACCCCTCCAGATGGTCCAAAATGTGGCCGCCTGCCTCATCTTCAACCAGCCGAAACACACCCACGTCCCGCCTCCTCACCTCTCTCCACCGGCTCCCGGGAGCCGCTCGCATCGAGTTTAAATCCTTGATGTTTCCTACAGGGCTGTAAATGGAAGTTCTCCCTCTTACACCAACACACTACTAGCTACACTCCTGCACGCCCATGAAACCAGACTGAAAATTCCCTCTTCACGGGGCCTCCGATCCCAATCCACTCTGTTCTCCTTTCTTGTCCCTGGCTGGTGGGACAACTTGTCCTGCTCCATTCGACCAGCCGAGACTACCACCACCTTTAAGAAGCAGCTGAAAACCCACTTGTTCAAAAAGTATTTCAGACGAGTCCAACACACACACACACACGCACGCACGCACACACACTCACAAAATAAAATAAAAAAAATTAATCTCCGAGCATGTTCTTTTTCTGACAAGTTGGGCCTTATCGGGGCTCTTAGTTTTGTAAACTCAAAATCTATAGAAACCGAATGAGAACTGCTGGTGTCGTCCTCTTGTAAGTCTCTTTGGATAAAAGAGTCTGCCAAGTAAAAAAAAAAAAAAAAAGGAACCTCAACGTCTGAATTTAACAGCGTGCTTGTGTGTGTGTGTGTGTGTGTGTGTGTGTGTGTGTGTGTGGGTTGTTTTGTTTTTTTTTAAACTCCGTTATAGAAGGATGAATGGTGAGGCACATGGCAGCTTTTCAGATCATCACCCATCCATCAAACCGACCACTTTACAGAAACCAGCAGCGGTGGGTTCCTCCAGCATGCTCTCCAAACTGCTGTCAGCACCTAAAAAAACAAGGGGCAGTGGTGGCCTAGCGGTTAAGGAAGCGGCCCCGTAATCAGAAGGTTGCCGGTTCAAATCCTGATCCGGTGACTCTGAGCAAAGCACCGTCCCCACACACTGCTCCCCAGGCGCCTGTCATGGCTGCCCACTTCTCACTCAGGGTGATGGTTAAATGCAGAGGACAAATTTCACTGTGTGCACAGTGTGCTGCGCTGCTGTGTATCACATGTGACAATCACTTCACTTTCACTTTTTTTTTTTTTTTTTTTTAAATATCCACCTTCCATGTTTTGCTCGACCGCTGGGCCTAGGTGGGCAGCCCGTGTTTTGTCCCTGGGACAGGGAGACTATGGCCATCTCAGTCGTCTTGACTCGCGAATGAGGATAAATATGCTGGCACTAATGCTTTGGCAGCGTGGTTAGCTCGCCGCTCGGTTTGGGGTGAGCTGGACCAACAAGTGCTAAACGCCTCTGGGAACTCCTTCAAGACTGTTGGAGAACCATTTCAGGTGACGACCTCTTGAAGCTCATCGAGAGAATGCCAAGAGTGTACAAAGCAGTAATCAGAGCAAAGAAACTAGAATATAAAACATGTTTTCACTTATTTCACCTTTTTTTGTTAAGTACATAACTCCACGTGTGTTCATTCATAGTTTTGATGCCTTCAGTGAGAATCTACCAACGTAAATGGTCATGAAGATAAAGAAAACACGTTGAATGAGAAGGTGTCCAGACTTTTGGCCTGGACTGTATGTCTAACAACACTAACAAGCCTAAACCAAAAACCACACCGGTGGAACACGAAAGCAATATTTCAAAAATCAATTCTTTATTTCCAGTGTATGATATGTGTTTCTCAAAAAAAAAAAAAAAAAAAAAAAAAAAAAAAACCCAAAAAAACATGGCTGCTCAATACAAGTCGCTGCTTACAATCAACGGTTTTAAATGAGTAAAGTGGAGTCCATTTTACTCGCCAGTGCGTGTGTTTACTATAAGGAGCTATAATTCGCAGATTTCACTCTCTGCATGGGGGATGGGACGTAGTGTGTAGGATAAAAACGTACTACGGCCGTAATTACCGCGGTGGCCAGGCGGAACATCCATTAAAACCCCCCGCCCGCCCGATGCTTTTTACAAGCGATAAATGCAGCGGCCCAGTTGTAGCCCTCCGCTGCGGCCGAGCAGGAGAGATGAACTAATTTTCACAGCTTGACCCCCGGACATTAGGGCCACGCTACTCCCCCTCTTCCGCCCGGGCCCTCCCCCTGGGCGCGCCTCCCTCCCGCCGCTACTGCACAAAGGAGGCTGTGCCCCCCCCCATCAAAACGCACGTAGGACGGGTGGACAGATGCGGCGTGCAACAGGCCCGTTGTGGGAAAGAGAAGGGACCAACATGGACGCGGCCGCTTTCCGCTATATAGATTTTCTAGCAACGTGGCTTCACGAAGCAAAGTTCTAAAGTGCTGTAGCTCTGTTTCAGTTAAACGGCAAAAAGAAACGACCACAGCCAGTCCAGACCTAATGTCCCAAGCAGCACATTACCATTTATTACCTCACTAAGGACACTGAAAAAACCAAGTTCAGTAACCTATGAGGACAAGGGATCGCTCCGATTACTGGACAATTTACAGAACACTAACTTTACTACAGGGCATAGGTGACAAAGCCAGTGGGAAAGGCCACAGGCCGATGCCATGTTCCAGTTGTAATTAAGGTTTATTATATTGTTAGTACAGCTGACTGACCGTGGACATGCTGACCACATATCTACAGGCACTCTACCAATCGAGGTCCAGCAACGGATCTAGTGAAATTTTTGCCTGTGAATTAAATCAGTGAAAGGTCAATTTGGAGCACAGGAACACCCCCACATGCCGGGCATGTCCTGCTCGAGAGGGGCGGGGTTACCTGTGGAAGGAGTAGAATTGCTCATGGTAGTAGGGCCACGCATGAAAGTGGAAAATGCAGGCTCTTCAGGTCCCCACTGAAACACAAACAAAAACCGAGAGCTGAGGGTTAAATCACATCGGAGGTTCCGCCACCCTCCCCACCCGTCTCTCTCTCTCTCTCTATTGCGCTCTCTCTCTCTCTCTCTCTCTAAAGGTCACCGGCCTTTTAAAAAAAAAAAAAAAAAAAACTTTATTTACATCAGCAGAACACAATTCCCATTTTCCCCTATATGTGGACGACCCGAGCAGCCCAGGATAAATACAGGAATGTTTACATCAAACACACGGGGAGCAGTGGGGCAGTTACTTGTGAGTTCAAAAAAAAAAAAAAAAAAAAAAAGGATTAAATGCATTTTTTCTTAGTCATTATGGGGTTTTGTATGTGGAATTCCAACATGAATTCCAAGAGGTTTAGGCAAATTGAATAAAATCACGTGCATTTAAAAAAAAAAAAAAAAAAAAAAAAAAAAAAAAGAAAGAATACTCTAATAATATATAGGTGGATCATGAATTTTATTTTACGATGAGCGTGAACAAACGCCGAGCACAGTTTCCCAGCCGCTGCACAAAGCCGACTGAGGAGCTGCATAAGCAGGGAAGAAACATCAGGAACGTGACACGCCCCTTCAGGAGCACCAAGCCAGCGATTACCATCCAAGTTACCGAGAGGCGCGGCTGATTTTATACGGAGCGGCGGCGTGGCTCTAAGGCCGGGAAAAGCTTCTGGTGGCCATCCGCACCTTAACTAACGCGCAAAACACATTAATGGGGGGCTTCTCGAGCTGCTTCTCAGCATGGCACCATGAGATGGTGACCTCACACACACACACACACACACACACACACACACACACACACAATATGCAAGATGGTCGGCGATTCTCTGTCGGCTGCTGGAGGAAACGTCTGCATTCGTGCTTTATTTCCTGAGCCGGAGGGAGCACGTTACTAATTGACTTTCCTCCATTCTTCCAATTATAGCTTCTTTTCGCCCCGGGGGGGGGGGCCTCTAATGTACAACACTACTCCACAGCTGTGACGGCGGCTGACAATCACACCGATTGTTCTCCGCGCACTCAGGACCATAAGGCCAGTCCAACCGGACCCACACCGACTCCCGCAGGAGAGCTCAACGTTTTTACATTTACAGCATTCACCAGACGCCCTTATCCAGAGCGACTTACAGTCAGTAGCTACAGGGACGGTCCCCCTCCCCCGAGACACTCGGGGTTAAGTGTCCTGCTCAGGGACACGATGGTAGTAAGTGGGTCTCTTCTGGTTCATAGACGAGTGTGTTGCCCGCTAGGCTACCACCACCCATCACTGATCATTTTTGCTATGCGTCGCTAACTAAAAAGTCAGCCAACATGCACATAATTAGCGTCTAAAAAGGAGAGGAAATAGAAACAAAGCAAATACTGAAGTCGGATGAACGGCCAAGAAGGCCAAAGTACGGAAACAAACTGCTTCCTTCTTATCTCATACAGACACAACTGTGCTGCTCAGGGTCACCGAAAGAAACAGCGACGGCGCGAAGTTGAACCCCGAGGCCCCGCCGAAGGCCGACCAATCACACGCGAGCGGTAGATACGAGCAGGAATCCTGCCGAGCCAGGTGGCCGAGAGGCAGCTGCACGTCCCTCGCCGGCTCGTCATTTCGCCTTTCGAACTGGGGGCTCATCTCTTTTCTTCTCAGGCCACATTCAAATCACGTCTGGAAAAGAATGACCAAAAAAAAAAAAAAAAGATAGAATCTCTTTACCCTTTCCAGCTATGAGCTCCTCTCTGATGCCTCTGACATTTCGTCTGGCGAGTGAAAAATGCACGTGCACACGGGACAAAATGGAACCAAACACACACGCGGTGGCCGGTGGGGTCAAACACCCTGAAGGGGTGACTTCACACAGGCACAGGGCGTCGGCACCGACCCCACGGAGCTACCGTGCCGTTTCTCACGACGCCATCGCTAGTGTCTTTTAATTGGCATCCGGGAGCAGTCTGTTCACCACGAACCATCTTCTCTCATCGACCCCGTGCCTTCGTGAAAATGGCCGCAGGTGCCTTTTGGGATGCCGTGTGAGGCGTGGAGAGTAAAAAAAAAAATAAAAATCCTTCCACACGACCACATTAATCTGCAAACATGAGGCTGCACATGCTGAAGGCATTAGCGTTAATAACGGTTCCTTCTCACCACGTTAAGTCCAGGCCGCACGCTAAAATAAACGTTGCGCCACCGTGGCTGCAATTCTGCGAATTTCAGCATCAAATCTGGCAATTCCACTCGCCATTTCCCAAAACTGAATCCATACATCGAAACACTACATGTCGCACTCAGCCTCACAGCACGCGTATTTAGACGGGGTTCCAAGGTGGTACGAGCGAAGGACTGTAATACCGTAGGACCACGACATTTCATAAGTGTTTATTTTACGAGAATTCGACAAATAACGTTATTCATGTTACAGACCATAGCACCTCATAAGAAAGACACGGCTTCTGTTCTTGACAAATCTACACAAAATGCCTCTGTGTATGGACCTTCCCTGTCTAGAGTTATTTTTTTTCCAAATAAGCAGGTAAATAAAAATCTTTCATATTATATATATATAAAAAAAAAAGTAGCATTTTCCTTGTCAGATAAATGGATTGGTGTAGAGTTCACTGTCTACAGTTCTTTACAAATAGATACAAACACCTGTTGCTTTGGATAAAAGCGTAAATATAAATGTGTACGTATAAAAATGCTAAAGGGCTTATCATGAAGATTTCAGCTAACATTGCTGGCCTTTTTTGATGTGTTTTGAGGTGAAAAAAAATTACAATATACACACACACATTACATTTTGAACATAAAATTATGCTATATTTTCTCTATCAATTTACTCATGTCTCAGTCATGAATACATGTCTGACATTTGAAACGAATTGAGAACAAAAACTGCTTCTGAAATTCGCCGGTTTGCGGCCCTGTAATTCTGTATTCCACCTTGGAACGCATTCGCTCCCATAGACGGACGCCATTCAACACGACATCTAGTCTTTATATCCATGCACTAAGTCAAGCACATTTGTGTCAAATGGCATCCAAAGATGTGTACAATAAACACTAAAGATGTGTTTATTGTAAAATTAGAAATGAACCTCGGAACGAATACTTCACCTCATGGGAAAGCTAATCAATTAGCAACAATTTTTGAATGACCTAGTTCAGCCTAAATGCTAAAGGCTAACAGATTCGCTCAGATGTCAAATACAATTTATAATTTGTATATAACGCAAGATAGATGAATTTGCACTTCGACAGGAGTAAATCCCATTTTTCCCATTCTATTCTGTATGTATAATAGTCCATACACATATTACCATAAAAACAAGTGGGCAACTTTGCGGTACACGACTCTGCTTTTGGTCTTGCTAACGCACGCTAATAATTAAGCTCAGACATCTAACTTACAACGTAAATGAAGCACATTAACCTTCATATTCCAGTTAGACTGAACCCTATTACAATATTATTTAGCAGCGGCAATAACCAATTGTATGATTAGTTGCTTAGCTCTACAGGACCTTAGTGTCTGATTCAGTATATGAGAATAAATAATACTTTACACAGATGTAAGTATGTCAGTTGAGAAATAGTTGAAAAAAATTTTTTTCCCAAGATCTGCGTGCATGACACCAAGCAATTACAGCTGCTTCGTCGGGAAACAATGGTTCCGCCAGGCTTCAAACCGTTGGTTTGGGATCAATTATCATGCTAAAAAACAAGGCATTGTTGTTTCATGACTGGTGTGAAAAATTAATCCTTATAATTCTTTTTCATTTGAAATGCAGGAAGAAAAAAAAAAAAAAAAAATTGCCAAAACAGGCCCATCTCTTCTCGGCCAGAGCACAGCTTCAGGGTGTGCAAAAGTCTGGAATAAAAGCTTTTGGTACATGTCCCCTCACCACCTCAGGCTACCGTTCTACCCTGGTTGCACTATGCAAACATTTCACTACATTTGCCAATACTGCGGAATATTATGGTCAAAGGATCATCTACATCTCGTTTCTGTGAATTCTGTGAATTTCTATTAGCCATGCAGTCTAGTTACTACCAGAAGAGATACAGTACAGTCCTTTAAACAAGGTCTCCGGTCTCTTCCATCATATTCTAGTCAACAAAGTTCTCACAACCTTCACAGAATGATATTAAGACAGTGGTCACACAGCCACAGAACTTTCAAAAAAAGAACTGCATGATGTTATATAAAGAACGTAGGCAAACAGCACACACACACACAAAGAAAAAGAGCAAACTTGCTTTGTTTCAATGAATGCCAAAGCGTGTGCATCATGCAATTTTCAACACGCAGGAAAGAAGAGGCCGACCACACCAGCCTGCTCAAGCCAGGCAGGTGTGTTTCGGCTCCACCGCTCTCCATCTGCCAGCTGCTGGCCTGCACGACTGAAGACCGCCACAGGTAGAGTAACCGAAATGAACTAGACAAATAAACTTCGTTCCAGGACGTCGGGTTTACCAGCTGGTGTATTCAGCGTTTGGCCATGACAACTACATTGTTTTACTATTACTACAGGGTGGGCCATTTATATGGATACACCTTAATAAAATGGGAATGGTTGGTGACATTGAACACATTTTATAAGTGGTCAGAAACTTGTAAATAACTCATGAAAGAATAAAGTTACGTTAAAACCAAGTGCACCATTGTTTTTCTTGTGAAATTACCAGTAAATTTGATGCGTCACATGACCCTCTTCCTATTGAAAAAAAAAAAAGTTGGATCCAAGATGGCCGACTTCAAAATGGCCACTATGGTCACCACCCATCTTGAAAAGTTTGCCCCCCTCACATATACTAATGTGCCACAAACAGGACATTAATATCACCAACCATTCCCATTTTATTAAGGTGTACCCATATAAATGGCCCACCCTGTAGTTATGGCTGCACTTGACCGGCATGATGACAGATTACACCAACAGACTCATCTCTTGAATGACTTCCTCACAATATACAAATTGATATTACTGATATATCACCCAGTTATGCCTGTATGTACTCGCGTGTAAAACGTGCGCAACTTTCTCCTCATTTTTGCTCATTTGAATGTACGTTTTCAAAGGACGACTATGTGCATTCCTGTCAGCTCAATCAGGTGCAGGAGAAAGCGTGTCGTCCTAGTCCTCCGTAACCGGCATGGGGACTGGCCGAGCGGACATCGCGTGTGTTCAGGTGCAGGACAAAGACAAACAGATCAAAAAGTTTAAAAGACTAACAAAGTGAAAACCAAAAGAGACTTAAACGATAAGTAAACAGGGTTTCGCCCCTCCCAAAACCCAAGCAGAACCCACGCCCAGCGTTGGAAAAACTGACGGGCGATCCTGTCTTTCGTTTATGAACATGGTTGCATCATCATCATCATCATCATCATCACCACCATCACCATGACATGAAAAACGACCCTTTTAAGGGGTCTCCACGTGCAATGCTGACACATTGTGTGGACACCGTAAATGCCTGCACGAGCTTGGTTCCAATAAGGACAGGGTGTCCCCTGCCTTGCAAGACACAAATACACTGGACTTGGCAGCCAACGAATCAATACTTTGGTCCCAGAGCCATCCGGGCTGCCGGGTGATGACTGTCATGTCACCGCGATGAACCGTCGGGTTACCCTGGGCTTTTTGTCGGGGGACGCACAACATTTTTGGTCAAATCCAATGGAAATGCTTTATGTGCCGCAGTGTTCTTCCTGCAGTCGTTCGCGTCTCGCCTCCCGCCGCCTCTTAAAGGCAACACGCGTTCATTCCACGCGGATTCCCACGCCAATTAACGTGCTCGGGCAGGTAGAAAAATGTCGGTCCTGCTTTTCCGATGCCTCGTCGGTACGGTGTTACAATCTCGCCATTGTCCCCCCTGACTCGGGTACTAAATGTTCCCCATACGGTGCGGATCCCGTATCGGGAACAACCTTGCAGCGGTGCTGCGACTGCCGCAGCTGGAAGAACAGCGCCGAAGCAGAACGAGGAAGCCCAAGCGTTGCCATTTTGAGGATGGCGGTTCACCAGGTACCGGATGGAACGGAAGGAAACGCCGGGGTACAGGAGCAACACACACTCGTTTTCTGCCCCCTTTACTGTCCAGTACAAAATGCACGTGAACATAGAACTAGAATCACTCGTTTGGTAGCGTTGGCATTTCAAGAGGTGACATTTTATTCGCCATGGCCTGGTACCGTAGGATTCGGGTATTGTGCATGTTTATGTGCAGGCCTCATGGAACAAGAAGGAAAATAAATACAGCTCAGGTTTCACCAGCAACCAGACCAGTTTTGCAATGACGTCACTTGCCACAGCAAGACACCGAGACTCCTTCATATTTCCCCGAGCCGTTTGATGATTGGTCCCTAAAAAAAAAAAAAAGCACCCGGCAGAGATCGGCTTTATTTGAATTTTTTATTTAGTTCATAATTTTCTTGACTAGGAAAAAAAAAGGTTCGACTTCATAAATCATGTTTGCAAAGGTTTTCGAATAAAACTTACAATATATTCCGCTGTACGCAGTTTAGTAGCACATACCAAATTAATATCCATTGCAAAATGGCCACCGGTCTGCAGTAAAAATACGGCCTCCTGCAGCCAAATTTCACCGTAACTGTCGGAGCTCAGGCCACCAGGACTGGAGGATTAAACACAGCTCGAGCGCAGGGTCACGATATAAGTCAAGACTGCAACCTTCAATCTGAGGCAAAAAAAAAAAAAACACACACACACACCAAACTGGTTTCTTAAAAACACACTCACTCACTCACTCACACACACACACACACTCACTCACACTCACACACACTCGCTACTTCCTTCCCAGAGACAGAGGGAGACAACAGAGCAACAAAGTGAAAATGAATTTTGTTTAATGCCCTGCAGATTAAACATGCAATAGATGCAGACGCACAAAATGGGGGCTTTTATTTACCAAGCCCACTTGGTCGGGCTACAACAGACACACACACACACACACACACACACACACACACACAGCGCAACAGGTAAGGTCTCCTGTCTTTAAAAAGGAACCGAAACGCTTGCCTTTACAAGCCCAGCGGGGGCGCACGCGAGTGGGCAGATCCCGGCCCAGAAGGACTGTACCTGAAACTCACTGGCAGCGTGTCGGCCTAGTCCTCCGTCACCGGCATGGGGACTGGCCGAGCGGAGATGAGGAAGAGACGAGACACAGACAGATTGAACGTTAAAAAAAAAAAAAAAAAAAAAAAAAAAAAAAAAAAAAAAAAGGAAGAAAGGGTGAGGAAGAAGTGGAGAGAAGACCGAATAAAAATAAATAAATAAATAAATAAAAAGAGGAGGAGGAGGAAGGGGCTTTCAGAGCAGAGAGAAGTGGGAGAGACGGAGCTGAGGAGCAGCAAGTGCAACAGTGAGGCAGAGAGAGAGAGAGAGAGAGAGAGAGCGAGAGAGGGAGCGAGCGAGACGTGGACGACAGGAAGAGCAATAAGGGAGGAGCCGGGTGGGAGTGTGCGCATGTGATCAGAGCATCTCAAAAAACACCACACACACACACACACACACACACACACACACACACACACACACACACACACACACCACAAACTCTGTTCAAACCTGTCAGAAATGGGGAAGGGAGTAGAGATGTACGAATGTAAATGAAATTCAGGCACACGACCAAGCGTTGTTCATTTAAATAATAAACCCCTCCCACGGCCGCGCGGAAAGGTTACGGGGGGGCGGGGCTTCAACAGGTTGATATAAGCAATCTCCCTAGAAACAGGGGCACAGCGCGCTGCTGAAGGGAACAGCTGTCCCGAGCGTGGGCGGGCGGGCGGGCGGGCGGGCGGCATACGTGTGGCGGCCCCGCCGCAGGTGATGTATCCGTTACCGCGGCCGGCCCTCCCCTCCGTCAGCAACCGGATACGGCCGGACAAACAAAAGCCAGCAGCGCACTCTAATTAAACAGCGGCGCTGAAAGCCAAGCGGCCGCCCGGGGCCCAGCGCTCCTTCTTATTTATTCATCCGTTCATTTTTTATCTCTTTTCAGGGACCAGAAGCGCCAAACACGGCCAGACGAAAAAAAAACAAAAAAAAAACAACACTTTATTATGCGGCGACGCGGCAACGTCACATGAGGCGTTCCCAGCCTGGTAATAAAAATCCCAAAGATGGCGATCAGGGCGTGCGGAGTGTAAGAGTCGCTTTTCTCTTACGTCCCGGCCCGCCAGGAAACCGTTGCAGACGCGTCCTCCCCCGCCACAATTTAATAAGGCCTTTACTTTCACCGGTGTAGAGTTCCCCTCGCTCTCCCCGTCGGAAGCGCGCAGCCGGCCGGAATGGCTGGTGTTCGGTTGTCGTTGTCCTGCCCCGAACGCGCACGAGTACGCGCTGGTATTCTGTTTTTTATCCTGTACGAGGGCACGGCAGCGGCCAGCCCTGTGTGTGTGTGTGTGTGTGTGGGGGGGGGGGGGGGTGTTGCGGGTCGGGGAGGAGCAATCTAACGTCTCCGGTTCCCAAATCCCACATTTCTCGCGGAAACAGAGAAATCCAAAATGGAGCCGGACTCGCGACTTCCAGACACGCCACGTTGGCCTCAGTGGAAGGACCCGGCAAAGCTGCATGACGAGAAAAGGAAGAAAGGGGAACTTCTCGCTCAGGTTTCTGGGGTTGGGCCAAGCCTGGTGTCCGTTTCCCTTTAATATTCTACGGGGGTAATAAAGAAGAGTGAACTGAAACCGGCCGGGATGACAATCAAGCCCGGTAGGCCGGCCACCCGATCCCGTGCGCGTCAACAAGAGTTGTACCTGGGCCGCTTTGTCTGGGAAGGCCATGAAGAGAAACCCAAACGGTGGAACGGCGGACCGGCCTCATTAACTGGCCTCGGGTCTGGAGACAAGGCCTCCAGTGGACGTCATTAACCAGGGCAGTGGTGGCCTAGCGGTTAAGGAAGCGGCCCCGTAATCAGAAGGTTGCAGGTTCGATTCCCGATCCGCCAAGGTGCCACTGAGTAAAGCACCGTCCCCACACACTGCTCCCCGGGCGCCTGTCATGGCTGCCCACTGCTCACTCAGGGTGATGGTTAAATGCAGAGGACAAATTTCACTGTGTGCACCGTGTGCTGTGCATCACATGTGACAATCACTTCACTTAACCTGTCCAATGGCGGCGTCCATACGGTTTCACCGCTATTTGAAGCCATTTCTCCAGCCTAAAGGATGCTGGGAATTGTAGTTTGAGCGTTTTCCCCCCCCCACACAAAATTTGATGCACTTCAATGCACCTGCGCACTTTAACTTTGTGTGCAGGTTGTAACTGTCACATTGCACTGACCAAACAAGTAAAATGGTATTCAAACAACCCCAAAAAAACCTACACAAATGTACACATTAAATCACCTAGTGGCCGACCCCGCAACACGTTCTCAGCCCATTTCAACACGGCAGGAGGCCACCACACGATAGTAGGACACCCGTTCGAGTTAACTGATAGCGGACGACGTTCGTGTCCTTGCCACCTTGCGGCCTTTGAGCGTGGGGAAGACACTGGATCAGCCGCCTTCCTGGGAAATCTCAGTCCTGGGTGCGTTGTCAGAATAATAAAAAAACATTACATTTACATTTAAGGCATTTTTCAGACGTCCTTATCCATAGCGACCTACAATCAGTAGTTACAGGGACAGTCCCCCCCTGGAGACACTCAGGGTTAATGGTTGTAAGTGGGGTTTGAACCTGGGTGTTCTGGTTCATAGGCGAGTGTGTTACCCGCTAGGTCGCTACCACCCTAAACATCACCTCAAAATCTCATGCTATAATGTAATAATAAAATAATAAGAAGAATAATTTCGTTTAAGGAAATTTCACTTCTGGTCCAGGCACTGAAGAGTTGGGGGGAAAACCGGCCGAATGCTTCGCCGGTGTTGCTTAAGAGTGTTTTTAATAATGCAACATGGCCGCAGGCAAATTACCTAATGAGCACATGATATGAAAGCCAATTTGTTGAGAAAGTCGAACGCCTGCCTCAACAGGCCTGCAGGCGAGTGCGTTCATCACGAAAACACAACTGAACTACCGACTCACCGCTGCGCGCCCTTTTTAACGTTACAAGCACGAAGACCCAAGCGGTCACTTCATTAAGAAAGAAATATAAATGATCCCGTACTCTCTAAAAAGGATCTAGATGGGTGGAAGTAGCCTAGCGGGTAACACACTCGCCTACGAACCAGAAGACCCAGGTTCAAACCCCACTTACTACCATCGTGTCCCTGAGCAGGACACTTAGCCCTGAGTGTCTCCAGGGGGGGACTGTCCCTGTAACTACTGAGTGTAAGTCGCTCTGGATTGGATGTGAACCCAGCAGGGCACCCTGTGCCGAGCTGCCACATACTGATCATTCCTCACAGACGAGGGCTGAAGGACTGCGGGAGCGAGGGCCGTACGGTATCAGAACAATGGGCTCCGCAGCCACAACACCGCCAGCGGAATGGCGACCCGGAATACCAGCAGCGCGCCAACAATACGCGGTAGTCAAAATACACGGGCGTGGCAGCCTCGTGTCCCCAAACACCCTCGGGTCCATGACCCTCCGTTTGTCTGAACAGGTGCGTGTCTGGATGCCTAGTGGTAGTAGTAGGGTGGTAGTGGCCTAGTGGGTAAACACACTCGCCTATGAACCAGGAGACCCAGGTTCAAACCCCACTTACTACCACCGTGTCCCTGAGCAGGACACTTAACCCTGAGTGTCTCCAGGGGGGGACTGTCCCTGTAACTACTGATTGTAAGTCGCTCTGGATAAGGGCGTCTGATAAATGCCGTAAATGTAAATGATGCCGGACAGTCGCCTCCACTTTGCAGACGCCCGGCTCGGGTCTCGTGGACCGGAACGTTTTTTGGCAAAGTCGCCCGGTCTTGGATCAGACGCACGGGTCAGCAGCAAGTCTGACCACGAATATTTCACTTTTATGTGCAGACGCGTCCAGACACCCGTGCAAAAGTCCATTTGCAGCTGTATTAAAGTCTCGTCTGAGGATGCTGAAGATGTTTTTTCTAACCTGAAGATCTAATTTTCACGAGAGTTGGTGGGGGGACAAATATCATGTGGGAACCGAGCGATTGCCGTGTGCAAATGGGAACCAAAAACCAATAACAGGATTTTAGAGTCATATGATTTGTGGCATTCTTTGCAGAATTAACTCAACCCTAAAAGGAAATGGTCACGAGAATAGGTGGCCGGGGGGGAGAGAGAGAGCGAGAGAGAGAGAGCGAGCGAGAGAGAGAGAGAAAGGCCCATTGGAAAATGACAAGGCAGGTGGCAGTGGACAAAGGCCAACGGGAAGGATATGGTGACAGCCATGAATGTTTAAAGCGCCGGGCTCCTTTTCCATCAGTGGAGGCGGTTCTCTGAGGAGTCCCGGGTACCAGAGATGGGTCAGCGACCCCGGGCAAATCTGATGGCATCAGCAGCACCGGATTTATGGCTCTCTGAAGGGCACATGGCCCACCGACTCCGCGCCAATCAAGTTGAAAAATAACCACAGTAAGCGCTATGCCAAATAACACAATCAAAAACACAAAAAAAGTTGAGACCGGTGACCATCCAGTCAGCAAGGACTTTTCCGATTTTCTGGACGTTTACGGATCGTTTCGGCCACGCCCCCACGGGCAGGAAGGGGGCCGAGCGTGCGACATCAATATTTCATTCCTGAGGTTGAAAAGCGGGGAGGTGCGCAAAGCCGCGTGTAACATGAGCCCCCCCGGTCACCAACGTGGCATCTGTCCCCTTAAGCCCGGCGGGCTGAGAGGGACCGGGCCGCAGGGGCGTGTCTGGAGCGACGTCCCTCCCAATCCAGCCCAGTCACCCAAAGCGGCTCGGGAAGGGGGCGGCGGCCTGATTGGCTTTTTCCAACGAAAGAGGAAGAGGATATTCGCCCGATAACGTGGAACAGATGGACACTCGCTCGTGGCGGCCGGTGCCAACAACCCTGCAACCGATTACGGCCGCTCCGAGCCGGAGGGCCGACTGGAAAGTCCTGGACCGTAAAAAATAATTAGGAACCTCATCTCAAACGGAGTCGACGGCAAAGCGAAAGCCGGGTCTATTCCACCAATCTCAACCTCCACTGGCCAATCAGATTGAGTCATTTCTGCAGAGCGATGGGAGGGCAGCGGGTGGATGAAATCAGGCACTGGGCCTCCCGGCAGGACGATGGACCGCCGCTGAACCAGCGTTCCTCAAAACGAAAAATAAAAAAAAACAATGTCCAGAGAGCTGAAGGAGCCCCGGGGCCCAAATTCGATAAATCGCCCACTCCTACATAGAGACATCAACTCAAAACAACAAGTTATAAGACTGTAATTGCTTTAAAACAGAAAAAGCGAAGTGATACAAAATCAAGCCAATCACCTTTAAACGTATAGTTTTATTGGGGCTCTAATGATTTCTGTGACTGAATTGTGGAATCAAACAAATAAAACGGAACCCATTGAAACCAGTCCACGGGTTTCCTGTCCAGGCGGGACTTCTGCGCACACCACAACGCAATGTAAAATGTAAACTTGCGGTCAATTGCGGAATTTGACTCTTAATGCTAAGTTTAGAGCTGGACAATACCCAAACTATTTTTTATGAATTGGACTCTTTTATGAGAACATATGTGACGACCACTCACAGTCAATTGTCCAGTTAATTGGTTTTTTTTTCAATGTTTATTTATTTATGTTTTTAGGATTATTACAAATGTGAAGCACTTTAATTTCACAAAAGGAAGAATGTGTAATATTGTGAAATAGTTCTGAAATGCACATAGTATTCACATGAAAGTGAATTGAAGTGATGGGCATTGTGAAACACTGCAGCACAGCACACGGTGACACCACGAAATGTCTCCTCTGCTTTTAACCATGACCCTTGGTGAGCAGTCTCAGTTCTGATTACATGGGGCAGTGGTGGCCTGGCAGTTAAGAAAGCGGCCCTGTAAATGCCCAAGCACTTTATTGAACAGTGGGATGTTCTTGCAGGTTATTTTTTCCCCACCCACTCCATAATCATACAGTTTTAATAAAAACGTTTATAATGGAAAACAGGGAATTCTGAAGAATTTAAAAGGAAAAAAAATGAATTTAGGTAAAAACTAAAACTGATTTCATAGGGTCCAATATTACTTTGTCTTGCTGAGGGACACAATGGTAGTAAGTGGGGCTTGAATCTGGGACTTTGTGGTCATCTGGTTCAGAAACTTTTCTGACCCCTCTGCACCACAGAAATTAGGAGTGATCACTGGTTCTGCTGGGAAACTTGGGTCCTGCATTCATGTGAAGGATGTGGCGGTAACACTAAACATCGCTACTGACCAAGGGCACCCCTTAATGAAATTCCCTTGTGGCAGCACCCCCTTTTCCAGCAGGTTAAACGCACCCAGTCACACTGTGAAACTGGATCAGGGCTGGTTTGAGGAACATGACCGAGTTCAAGGGTTGACTTGGCCGCCAAATTCCCCAGATCTCAATCCGATGGAGAATCTGTGGCATGTGATGGAAAAACAAACAATCCACTCCAATCCACAGTGGCCCAACATCACAACCAACCTGCTGCCAACATCCTGGTGCTACAGGACACCTTCATGTCTTGGTGGTTCAGAGCTGATTTCGCCACTCAAGGCTAAACAATAATATTAAAATACATTTAATTAATGTATTTTCCTTGATTAATTAAAACACCCCGTTTCTAAACTCTTGTTTAAAATTTGCAACAGTCTTTTAGCACATTTAAAAAATATATAACAGAATATAAACACCACTTCTTCAGTTTTCAGTTTCATAATAGGGTGGTAGTAGTGTACTCTCCTACGAACCAGGAGACCCAGGTTCAAACCCCACTTACTACCATCGTGTCCCTGAGCAGGACACTTAACCCTGAGTGTCCCCAGGGGGGAACTGTCCCTGTAACTACTGATTGTAAGTCGCTCTGGATAAGGACGTCTGGTAAATGCTGTAAATGTCAATCTATAAGCTGAAATGTCAAATTTCCGCCAATGAAAAAGCCTGAAAGATTTTGTGTAAACATTTGATGGATGAAATGAATTCGGCGGATAAAGCGGCGGCACATTTTCATTATTTGAACAATTGTCTCGGCACAACAATAACTTTTCTTGTAATATTGTCGAGGGGAAAACTTCAAAAGAGGCAACAGGAAGGTGGCCGAAGCGCCTCAGTCACATTCCTGTTCGCTCCTGTGGGACGCAGACCAGGAAAAGAACTAAAGGAAGCCTGCATCACAGCACCCCCCACTATATTAAAAAGGTCAATCTAATATATATATTGCAAATGTAAAAATAAATAAATAAATAATAAATAAATAATAAAAATGTTATTAATAATTCCTGAATCCCACCACATGCACCGATACCGGTTTATTTCCAGAGGCGGAAATAAAAAGGTGAACCTGCACCCTTATGCATTTGTGTCATTTTGTTCAACGGCGAAATTGTGACAAAATACAATAAAATTAAAAATAATAATAAAGAAAAAATTTCCAACTGACATTGGTGTTGGGTGGAACCCCAGAAAGAAGATTACGAGAGAGCACATGGAACAGGGAGACATCCCCACATTTAAAAACCCCGGTTCCACCTTCCACGGCCACGCCGGAGATCCCGAGCGTCCCTGCCACTTCCTGCTTGGTTACGAGCAGCAGAATTAGACGTCTTATTCGGCTTTGAAGTTAAAAAAGGGAAAAAATAAAAAATTAATAAAAAAAAGTTGAGCAACAGCGAGACCTTCGAGTGCGAACGCTGCCCGAAGTTGGCGTCCTCGCTGTGGGACGAGGCCTTCGTGAAACCACCGGCGTGCGCTTCCTTTCGAAGGGACATTCATCGGCGCTCTCGACCGACGCGACTCCGGTTTTTGACAGTCAACTTACGCAAGAGCAAAAGACGAATCACATTGCAGGGTGTTAGTGGCCTAGTGTGTAACACACTCGCCTATGAACCAGAAGACCCGGGTTTGAATCCCACTTACTACCATCGTGTCCCCGAGCAAGACACTTAACCCTGAGTGACTCCGGGGGGGGACTGTCCCTGTAACTACTGGTAGTGAGACGGCCTGGATAATGGTGTCTGGTAAATGCTGTAAAGTGTTAAAAATTTGTACTTGCACTGACGATCCGAAAGAAAAACCCCGCAAATATTCACCTCGGAAGCGGAGCGCCGGAATGCCATCCCGCAGGAGGGAAGAAAACGATCTACCGGCGCCGGTGCGATGCCGGTATTCCTCCCCCCAGAGTTATATCTGCGGCCCCGTACGGCGTCAGATGATGACAGGACTCGCACAATGGCCCCTGTATGCAGGCGGCCCCCCGTCCTCCCGGCAACCTGCCTTCCCCGGCGCGGCCTTGGCGGGGAACCGACGTTCCGTCAGCGGAACGGCCCTCCGGAGAGGGAATCGCGCGGCTAACGTTCCCCCAACGGCGATTACCGTCGCTACTTACGCACGGCCGTCATAAACGGCGATAAAACCGCGAGCTATTGTTGCTTAGCAACGTGGGTCGGGTCAGGTGGGCAGCGGATGATTGCCATTTTACGCTCCGGCTGGTACGACAGCCAATCACAGCGCGGGTGCGGGGCCACACGGCGGTACCAGGGAAGGGCGAGCGGGAAAACGCGTAATTACGCACGGCCCCCGATTAAAAACGGAAGAAACGACCCCGCCCTCCCGCCGCAGAACCTGGTAACGATCATTAAAAAAAATGGCCGCGGGGCCATTCAGCACCTCGTCGCCTCCGAGGGGGTGAGGAGAGCGGGACGGGACGTGCCCGTCGAGCCGGGTCGGCAGACATAGAACTTGGGGCAACGGTGGCCTAGCGGTTAAGGAAGCGGCCCCGTAATCAGAAGGTTGCCGGTTCGAATCCCGACCCGCCAAGGTACCACTGAGCAAAGCACCGTCCCCACACACTGCTCCCCGGACGCCTGTCATGGCCGCCCACTGTCACCAAGGGTGATGGGTTAAATGCAGAGGACACATGTCACTGTGTGCACCGTGTGCTGTGCTGCTGTGTATCACAATGACAATCACTTTCACCACTTTCCACATCACGCAGGGATACGGGGCCACTTGCAGCACCGCCGGCTTCGTTTCGGTGAGTCCATCGTCTCGGCGTTTACTCACCGAGGGCACCGCTCACCGCTTCCGACTGGTGGGCTCCAGCCGAACCGCACACGCGGATGAAGGCGACCGACTCCATCGACCGCACCGCGAACGCTCCGTGGCGTGACGTCTGGAACACGCCGCCGGCGTCTGGTCGTGGGTTCTTTCGCTTTTTTTTTTTTTTTTTGGAGTGGAGCGACTGTCATTAATTATTAAAAAAACAACCTGCTCATATAAAGCGGTGAAACATCCGCCTGTAAACGTACACGGTCTTGTAGTCACAAATCCAGCAGCCAACATCCTTAATAAAGCGGCGCGTACGCCAACCTCGCAGCGGGGTCCCCCACTAAAAACGGGGATAATGGGTGGTAGTAGCCTAGTGGGTAACACACTCGCCTGTGAACCAGAAAACCCGGGTTTGAATCCGACTTACTACCATCGTGTCCCTGAGCAGGACACTTAACCCTGAGTGTCTCCAGGGGGGGACTGTCCCTGTAACTACTGATTGTATGTCGCTCTGGATACGGGCGCCTGGTAAACGCTGTAAATGTAAAATAATGGAAGGTCGTTGAGGCTTCAGCTCTTTCGGCCACTCACTGCGGGGAAAGACGCAGACTTGTTGAAAGTGGGGGGGGGGGGGGTCCCCGAAACGGGACTTTCCTTCACACGGGGTCGGGGGGGGGGGGGGGGGGGGGGGGGGGGTCCCCGCTTTTGTTCCGCGTGATGGCACCGGAGTGGCAGAACGCGTCGATGTCCAGGACGACGGGACGAAAACACGCTCGACACGCCTATGGACGCGGACGCGCGCACGCACGCACGCACGCACGCGCGCGCGCGCCCCGCGCTGTAAACAACGATGCGGGGTCCCGAGTCGCGGAATAAAACCCGGGCCGGCGCGTCCCGTCTTTGTTTTCCGGAGGAACCTCTCCGCGCCGCCGCTGTTGTTGATGATGATGATGATGATGGCGGTGGTGGTGTTAAAATGGCAGCGGGCGGAGAGACGATCCTCACGAGTTCATTTCGCCCGGTCGAGGCGGACCGGACCGCAGCCTTCATCACTTGTGGCGAATAATCCCGAGTTGCTCGCAAAAACAAGGAAGGAAAGAAAGAAAAAAGAGAGAGAGAGAGAGAGAGAGAGAGAGAGAAGGCGAGACGAGCCTACTTCCTTAAAGCAACTTTGGTAAACATCCACTTTGCGGACATGTGGCGGGGCGACGCGGTCATCCGCGGCCCTTTTCACGGAACAAATTAATTAATCTTGTTTTTAATGTTTTTAAAAAAAAATCCGTCCGTGTTCCTCCCCCCCCCGACCCTCCGGCGACGAGCCCGTCACCAGCAGCGGGAATAAACACGCGCGTTGTAATAATAATAAAAATAATAATAATAACGCGGTTTAAAAAAGGGGAAATAAGGCAGGAGAAGTCACCTACCCATCCATTGCACAGAAGGAAGAGTTGCGAAGTGGCTCGACAACAGCAGCTTCGTGAAACGGGGCAGGAGGGCGAGGCGGAGGAGGGCAAAAAAAAAAAAAAAAAACCGGAGGAGGAGAAGACGAAGGAGGAGAGGAGGAGGGAGAAGAAGAAGAAGCAGGAGGCGTCGGGCGCTGCGGCTGGATCTCCACGCTCACGGGCACAAAGGCGCACTTCCTGCCGCCGACGTACAGACAAAATGGCCTCCCCTCCGGAGGAGACACACCTTTAGGAGAGTCGCGGTCGTGGCGCTCCGTCACGTGTGTTCGGGAAAGTGGGTGTTGTTGTTGTTTGTTTGTTGTTGTTGTTGTTGACCTGACGCGGGAGCCGCGGGCTGGAATGAATTAACGAGCTAAACGGATAAAGGCCGCGCTTCGGCGTCCGGTTTCCCCCACGCACGAAACGCGGGCCGTCGTTTGCATTTGCTCAGCCTGCAAAAAAATAAAAAATACAAATAAAAAAAAACACGCGATTTAATAATAAAAAGTGCAAGAGGTTGGCAATGGTGTCGGTCTGAGGAGTTATCCCCGCAGCACTGCGTGCAAGAGGAAACTTGTTTCACCAGTTAGGCGGGTTCTGCGGAGCCTAATTTGACATGGCCCAACACATCCAAGCAATGCAATAAAAAGTAAAAAAAAAAATGCATACAAACACGCGGATTCTAGGAGGATTGTTTATTCATTTGCATAACTTCTAGAATTCAACGTACAGGTAGGACCAGCAGAACAATTTGGCCCGCATTTTTTGTTTGTATGCTGTATTTTAATACAGTTCAGTAAAAGCTGTTGTGTAACGTTTTAGAGGATAATAAGACCATTCACTTACTGACCGCATACTGATGAAAATGTCAATTTTGGGGGCAGTGATTTAAAGAGAGGCCTTTCGGTAAACGATCTTATTTACCTTGCTCGGTGGTTTCGGTTTCACTCGGCCGTCTTCGTTCAACCTCGTCTGAGCGGGACAGAGATCTTCGCCGATCAAGATGCGTCACTTTTACCCAACCATTTATAAATCGTCGGCACTGCCAACCAAAACAGTGGCAAAGCAATTACCAGCAGTTCAAACCATTTCACACAGCGAGAAGACAGACCAATAAAGAAACAACGATGGATAATATGGTCAATAATTGCGTTGTATATTTATGACTAAACGCGTAACGCTAAAGCCCAACCGTAAATACATCGTATTATATAGGATTTAAGATGTTATATCACTGTTTAAATGAATACAGGAGTAACTAAATGAACAAATCACTAGAACCTCTTTTGACCAACAGGGACGTCTGCCGCTCGGTTTTCGCACATAGGTTGCGCAGAGTGTGTTGTCTCGGTGTCGATGTGTGTCTTTGCCTGGTTCCTGGTGTAAAAGTCAATTTCATGGTCGAGACGTTGCACCGCTGCCGTCGCAAGGTCCCGTTGGAGCTGAGCTAGAACGTCGTCCTCGCCGATTCGGATCGATACAGACAAGACATGCTGCAGAACACGGGGTGAGTTTGATGCTCCGATCAGCGGCAGTGGCTGTGCACATGTTGTAACACTTTCGAGCTGTGACGTTGTTGTGGAGCCCTCGGGTGCCTTTGGTTAGTTCGTTCGTGAACCACTAACGTCATATGCATTCACGTTAAACGCGTTTCACGTCCTCTATCTGCCAGAACTGACCTCCATATTGCTGTGAACTATAAATATTACTTTTGTCACTCGGCTAATCATGCTAGCCACGGCGGCTAGCTTTTGACTTTGAACGCTACCTACAAGGTCCTCTTAATCAGCAATTAATTTAATGGAAGCAACAAATGCTTATTTAGACATAGAAATTGCACTAGTTTAATGCATTCGAATGCATGTAGACAGCACACCAGCTGGCTAACACGAGCTAATAGCAGGTTGTGCAGAATGTAAAGGTATGCACGTTAGCTATCACTTCATTTCGGTTCAATTAGCCTAAATCAAATTGCACTTTGCATGCCGTAATCGGTACTCCACACTGCCCGATTGATTTGTGCGCTATATGATAATATATCATATTGTCAGCTTCAGTCCGAAACGACGTCGACCTTTACCCTATATTCCACGTTGGCCTCAGCCGAGGTCAAACACGCTTGACGTCACTCTCAGATATCAAGGCACGGCCCTTCATTAAAAAATGGGGATACGTGTCCCCAGTGACCGGACTATAAATGCACTTTTTTCATTTAATGGTCCTTGCTTGTGTGTTCATTTCAGAAAACTGGCTGGCTGTACCCTGTTTGTGACGGGCGCGAGCCGTGGCATTGGGAAGGCCATCGCCCTGAAAGCTGCCAAGGACGGTGCCAACATTGTCGTTGCTGCCAAAACCGCCGAGGCCCATCCAAAACTACCCGGAACCATCTTCACCACCGCCGCAGAGAGTAAAATAAGAAATTCGTTTTAATTGCACCTAATTATGAGTTTTCTCAGTCGAGGTTTATACCTAACAGCTGAAATGTTTCTTGTAAGTCGAGGCGGCGGGCGGGAGGGCCTTGCCCTGTGTCGTCGATGTCCGTGATGAAAAACAGATTGGTGACGCTGTGGAGAAAGCGGTGCAGACGTTCGGCGGTGAGTCCTGTCAACGCTCTGGTTTTGGCAAGCGATTCTGACACGGAGCAACCGTTGGCTTTTACTGTCGTGCTTTACAGGAATCGACATCTTGGTCAACAATGCCAGTGCCATAAACCTAACGGGGACTCTGGACACTCCCATGAAGAAAGTGGACCTTATGCTGGGTATCAATCTCAGGGGAACGTACCTCACGTGGGTAGTTGTCTAATCTCAAATAAAAAAATATTTCATTTAATTTGACTTGAGGAGAACTATTGATATCCAGGGAGGTGCTACAAGAACTGGGGGTCCGAAAACAGTATTGTCCCTGTTGGACAACATCTCCCACCCCATGCAGGAAAATCTGACAGCACTGAGCAGCTCCTTCAGTGGCAGGTTACTGCACCCACGATGTGGGAAGGAGAGGTTCAGAAGGTCTTTTCTTCCAACCGCTTTCAGACTCTATAACAAAGACCTCACAGTTGACCACACACACACATTACCAACTGTACAGGTGTACCCATTGCATTTTACCCATTACTTTCCCCATTGCACATGTGTAGATTTCAATTGTAGATATATATACATATTTATTTTTTTGCTGCTATTTACCACTGTTTTTGCTGCTATTACTTCTGTTTCTATCCACTTTCTGCCATAACAAATGCAATTTCCCACTTGTGGGACTAATAAAGGTTGATCTTATCTTATTGTATTGCGGATTAGGGTGTACTCACACTAGGCATGGTTGCCGTATACCCGTGCATGGTTCAAACTGCCTAGTGTGAGTACACCTTAGAGAATAATAGGCTAACGTAGTCTTTCTTCACAATACTAAGATTCTGCAAGAATTTTAGGAAGATCAATATCTGATAAGTGTGCATTTCCCATACAGTTCTTTCAGCAATGTACTTTCACTTCCACTAGGTGGCAGTACCTCTAGCTGCGTAGATTAGGGCGTTGCCAGTGTTGGTAAACACATCAATTTAAATCATGCTTTGCTGTCTTCCTTACGAGATCCAATATTTCTCAACAGGTCTAAACTGTGCATCCCACATCTGCTGAAGAGTAGAAACCCGCACATTCTCAATCTCAGCCCACCTCTTAACCTTAACCCGATCTGGTTCAAAAACCACACAGGTAGGCTTTGTGCGGCTTTCAAGTAAAAATATGTCCAGCGAAACCGTTCTGTTTAGCCTTATGCAACTTTAGGCTGTTTTAAATTGTGTAATTTAGCATTTGTTCATTAATTTGCACATTTAGCGTATACTATGGCCAAGTATGGGATGTCCATGTGTGTTCTGGGAATGGCGGAAGAATTTCGAGGCTCCATTGCTGTTAACGCATTATGGCCCAAGACAGGTGAGATGAGGAAGACGCATGTGCTGTTATTCATTTGCATAAACATATGAATTAGCCTTTTCTGGCACTCTCTGTAAATTTCAGCCATTGAAACAGCGGCCATGAATATGCTTGGAGGATCTGGCATTGGCAAACAGTGCAGAACGGTGGATATCATGGCTGACGCTGCCTATGCCATTTTAAGCAAGCCCACAAGCTTCACCGGGAACTTTGTAATTGATGAAAACATCTTGAAGAACGAGGGCATAAAGGATTTAGACATATATGCAGTTGAGCCAGGTTAGTAGTTTACAGTGCAAGACAACCTTTCAAAACATTAGTTTACCAAATTTTTTTAGGCTTGATGAAGTTTAACATTTTTTTTTCTCCCTCAGGGCATCCCCTGCTCCCAGATTTCTTCCTGGATGAAGTGCCGGATAACCTGGTAAAACACATGGAAGATCACGGTGAGCGCTTGGTTTCTCACGCAGCACCGGATGTTGCCGCCTGTTGCCGTTGGTTATGTCGCGTCTTTTTTTGTAGGTGGGAGTCCAGTTTTCAAAGGAGGAAAAACCGTCGCAGATTCTGCAGGCAGTGGACCCATTGCTGAGACATTTAGTGTCATAAAGGGCATTCTCAGCCCTGACGTGGTCAAAAGTACCCAAGGTGTATACAAATTTGACTTGTCAGGTAAAATTACTATAGTTCTTTTATTTACCGATTTAACTCCAATGCACTATGCGACCATATTCACTCTATGCTGGTCTTTTAGGAGAGCATGCGGGCACCTGGTACATTGACCTGAAAAATGCCGCAGGAAGCGCAGGCAGCGGGGAGCCGCCGGTCAAGCCTGATGTGGTTATGAACATGGACAGTGCCGACTTCATCAAGATGTTTGCAGGTGTGTCACCACGGTTCTTGTCGGTCATGAAAAGACGTTCTTTGTCTCATATGTATAATATATATACAATGATGGCATTTGTCAGACATCCTTACCCATCGGTTTGATTTAGGCCATCCTACTTCCTTTGCGTTATATCAAACCATATATATTAAATGATTTTTAAAAAATTAAGTAACAAATGATTTTATTAAGTTGATCAAAAACGTGATTTGGCATTGAGTCCAAACATGTTAGTCAAAAAATTTGATTTTAACTGTGATTCATTGTGTTGGGAACACTTTAAATATTCAGTTGAATCGCATGTGATTCAGTTAAAAAGGGAACCTTTCCTTATTTCCAGTGTAGTTACAGGGACAGTCCCCCTGGAGACACTCATGGTTAAGTGTCTTGCACAGGGACACAATGGTTGTAAGTGGGGTTAGCCGCTAGGCTAATACAACACATGACAATATAAGCTCATATAATCTTTCTAAAAGTAGTCGTTTTCTCATCAGGCAAACTGAAACCGACTATGGCGTTCATGTCTGGAAAGCTGAAGATCAAGGGAGACATGGCACTTGCTATTAAAATGGAGAAGATGATGGCTCTGATGAAACCCAAGCTGTAAAGAATGCAGAACGCCTTAAACGCCTCTCTGTGTGACCTAAAACGGTTTGTAATAAATGAGTTTGACTAATTGTACCATAGTTTTGTTTTATGTAAAAACACAGTGAAGTGTTAACAATGTAAATACAATAAACTTTCTAATAATAGTAAAAGTCTCCCAATTGTTATTGCACTCTGCTCATAAAGTTATGAGTTATTGATTAAAGTCCAGTTATTGATTAGGGTACAAGGATAACACACAAGCTTTTATAAAAGTAACCGGTCGCATTTAAACCACAGCATTAATACTTAGGAAAAAAAAAAAAAAAAAAAAAGATTTAGAACTTGTTTTGCAACAGATCATACACAACTCCACAGGCACAGGGGGCAGTGGTGGCCTAGCGGTTAAGGAAGCGGCCCTGTAATCAGAAGGTTCGAATCCTGAGCCGCCCAGGTGCCACTGAGCAAAGCACTGTCCCCACACGCTGCTCCCCGGGCGCCTGTCATGGTGCCCACTGCTCACTCAGGGTGATGGGTTAAATGCAAAGGACAAATTTCACTGTGTGCATTGTGTGCTGTGCATCACATGTGACAATCACTTCACTTTACAAGGTCCGAGCTCACACCTCCCAACTATTTACGGGAAGCCTATAGTAATGTTATTAACTTTCGTTCATGCCACAGCTAGTGATTATTCAATTGTATTACTTTAATAGCGTGGCTCAGCGTGGCCATGTGACTATGATGGCTGGAATTGAAAAGTACCCGGATTCCGCCTGCCATCTACCGTAAAACCTGTAAAAAAATGGCCCGAGTGCGTGCTGACGCGGACGCCCGAAAGCCCGCACGCTTGCGCCGCTCTTCAAGTCAAGTCAAGTCAGCTTTATTGTCAATTCTGCCACATGTACAGGACATGCAGAGAATTGAAATTACGTTACTCTCTGACCCATACAAGTAACATTAAATACAAAAACAGTAACAGTAACATTGAATACAAAGTATAAATACAATAAAAAAAAATAAAAAAAACAATATACAATTTTATAAACACCATATACAAATAATGGTGGAGAGTGCAAAACCATGTAGTGCAACAGAGGTAAGTTTAAAGTGACGAAGTGACAAGTGAGGTAGTTGGCAGAAAGTTCTCGATGGCGCACGTCCCGTGTGCCCGTGCGCGGGAAACAAACGTGCGCTGCGCAGCTTTTACAGGAGACGGTCTACTATCAGAGACGCGATGTTATTAGAAGTATTACGGTATTCCCGGTAAGTTGAGGAACTCGGCGGTGGAAACTCTCCTTGGCGTCGACTATGAGACGACCGGCAGCATGGCACCGAAGAGAAAGTACGACGTCAAATTCAAGCTGGACGCCGTCAGATACGCAGAGCAGCATTCTGGAGAGGACCCGAAGCGGATCCGAGACTGGAGGAGGCAGAAGCAGGAGCTGCTGTCGGTCCCCGACCAGCACAGAGCGAGGCTGGAGGGCGGGGGCAGGAAGAAGGTCAGCGAGGAGATGGAGGCCAGGCTGGCGGGGTGGGTCGCGTCCATGCGCGCCGGTCGCCGCCGCGTGTCGCGCACAATGATCCGGCGCAGGGCCAGAGAGGTCCGGGCGTGCGCGGCGGACGGCGGCGGGCAGTTCGCGGCCAGCCGCGGCTGGCTCGACAAGTTCCTGAAACGCAATGGCTTCGCGGGGCGAAAGCACGCGGCGGCGGCGACGCCCGATGGGTCCGACCCGGAAGCAGTTAGACGCGGTGCCATCGCTGACGCCGCGGACGAGGTGAGAGAAGACGCACCCTTCGTGATGTAGACAGTTAAACGTCGGGCGTTAAGAAGGAGCGGCAGGTTACCACGGAGACCTCGGCGACTGTTTTGATGACGTCACCGCGCACACGCCCACCTCGTGCTTCGCAGCTGGCGTAATGGCGGTCCGTCCACTCCACTCTCTTAATCGTCTGCTAGAGCACCTACTGCTTCATTATCTGTACAATTTCACCGACACCGTGGTAGTAAAAGCAGACAGACTTCATAAAAAATGTATTTAAAACTGTAAAATAGTGTCGGGAGTGCGGTAGTAGGCGTCGAAGGACGCGGAAGTGGACAAGTGCGCATGCGCGGCCGAGCATCTCCGTTGTATTGTTGTTGTTGGTTTTTTTTTTTTTTTATTGCGCTTTTGCATGCTCGCGTCTCGCCATTTGCACGCCTGCGTCCGTGAGCCCGCAGCCGAGCAGCGACGCCCGGTCGAGCTGCGTGTGAGTGGACGCTGAGCGACGACCCTCCCGCGTCGAGGTAAACCGTTGCGGCTGAAGTCTTTGTTCGGCCGGCTCTGCCCGCTAGCCAGCTAGCGCATCCGCGGTCTGGTGATGCTAATCCAGGCGCTAAAACATTTTTAAAACGCGCCTTGTTGGATTTGATTTGCCTGGGGGACGCCTTCGGTCAGCCATACGTGCGTACGACGAGCCACAGTGTCGCTAGTTGTCACCAACTGTCACTAATGCATTCGTTAAATACGCTTTGCATATTTTAGGCCGAGATTTATTCTCTTGTGTGTGGTTATTTCGTCTAAAATATCTGAATCTAACCGGTTGCACCTTTAGTTGAAAATTTAAATGGGGAAAAAAGTACAGTGCATGTTTTTATTAATTTATTTGTTATTTCAAATAAATCTAGACTCTTCTCCATCCTCGGTGGTGGAATGAACTTCCCCTTGAGATTTGAACACTTTCACACGGCAGCTCAAGACCTTCCTCTTTAGAGAATATTTAGATGAACTTGTGACCTTCTTCTTGTCTGACTTGTGTACAGAATCTACAACAGAGTGAATAAAAAGATTGTATTCATCTGATCACTTCATCCATGGTAACGTGACAGCACGTTGTAAGTCGCTCTGGATAAGGGCGTCGGCCAAAGGCCTTAAATGTAAATGTTATTTTATTTATTTACACTTTATTAATCCCGCTGGAAATTGCGTCTCTGCTTTTAACCATCACCTTTAGTGAGCAGTGGGCGGCTGTGACAGGCGCCGGGGAGCAGAGTGTGGCACCTTGGCAGATCGGTATTCGATCCGGCGACCTTCTGTTTACGGGGCCACTTCCTTAACCGCTAGGCCACCGCTGCCCCCCCATTTTTAATTCCCTTCGTTAAGCGCCGCGTCGGATGTTCAGTCTTCATTCCTCAGGGTCTTGACTGACCAGCGTGTCCCTTTTTTGACAGGGGAAGGACCTCAGCATGGAAGACTGCTTGCACACCTCGTCCGATAACTTGTCTAAGCTGGTCAGTTGGGCCCACAGTCACGGGACCATCTGCACCCTGATTCCCAGTCTCAAGCACCTACTGACCGAGGGGTCCCACGGTAACCTGACCGCGCTGTGGGGCTGCAGCGCCGGCCACGCTTACCACTGGCCGCTGATGTCCAACTGCACGAGCGGCCAGAAGGACCGAGGGGGCTACCCGGACGCCGACGCCCACCTGCCGGGGCCGGGCTCCGGCAGCCAGGGCGACCGCTTCCTGGAGCGCGCGGCGAAGGGCAAAGCGCACTGCGGCCGGACGCGGGACTCGTGCGACTTCTCCAACTGCAGCGAGGCCTCCGAGGCGGACGACAACGGCGAGGAGTACAACGGCAACCTGTTCGACATCGTCTGCGAGTCGTCGGCCACGGACGAGGACTCTGAGCCGCAGCGCGCGTCCCGCGTCCCGCCGAGGAAGAGGCCGCCGCCGCCGCAGGGGGGCAGCTCCGACGAAGGGGCCGGTGACCCGCTGGTGAAGAAGATTAAAGAGGAGACTTCGGAAGACTATTACACCGTAGCCGGCGCGGAGGCCGGCCACTCGTCCGCAGGGGTGTCGCGGTCGCGCCCTCCGTCCCGGTCCTCGCCATGCCGGCCCTTACCCCACAAGCCCCCCTCGCCGGACGGAGACTCCGCGGGGGTGTCCCCACCGGGGAACTCGTCCCCGTACGACCCGCCCGTGGCCAAACCCGCGCGCGCCCCTCTCCCCGGCGCCCAGTGCAGAACGGCGGGTCAGAACGGGAGCGGGTCCGCCGGGGCCCTACACCTGGCGGGACGCCCCCCCAGCGACGACTTTGCCACGGCCACAGCCTTCGGAGACCTGGGTGGCGGAGCGAACCCGGATCTGGGAATGATGTCGGCTCAGGCCTTAAGTGCTGATCCTAAAGGAGACCCTTCAGGTATGGTACCCCCAACTTGGCATGACACACCTACACGTTCCTTAGCAAGAACCTCCAGACGTTTAAATCGTCTCTAAAGGTTAAAATACTTAAAACGTCCTTACACAAATGCCACCGTGATTATTGAATGACATGGCTATAGATTTGCATTTGTACATTTTTGCTTGGCTGGTTGTGAGATTTGATCACAGCTCTGCATGAGTCTGTAGTTGGTAAAATATGTCTGGATTGTGTGTAGATGTCTGCACAACATGTTGTTGTTTTCGGTGACTTTGTGAGGGCGCGTTAGGCCCGGCGGGCTGGTGTGCACACTGCGCCAGGCTTTGTTCAGATTTATACGTCTAATTAAGTTTACGAGGCTGGCACAGCTCTCCCGTCCGGGCAGAAAATTCAATTTCTCATGCTGCAGCCGAGAGGCCACGCCCCACGCTCGGCGCGTGTGCACAGCGCTGCTCCACCCTGACGGTGCAGAATCGGAGAGTTCATGCGTCGTAATTGTTTCCGCCTGATTGCAAATTTCTGTAAATTCACATATTGCTGGGCAGATTATAAATGGTTTTAATGTTAGTCAGATCAAATATACATATGCTTTTTAATGGGTGTTAATTATGTATTTTGATGCACACATGAGACCGGGGGGGATTTTCCACAAAAAAAAAAAAAAAAAAAAAAAGGTTCTCTCAGATTCCTGGGTTATTTTAAGCGAGTTTATCAGCGAACCACGACCTTAAGCTTAATGTAACCCAACTAACACCTGGAATCCTGTTTTGCCGAAGAATTATTCCCCTGAGCCGGGCATTTCTGCCGGGGTGCCACTGATCACTGCACGCCAATGCTGATCCGGTGTATTCGTGCACTGGACGGTTACCAGTGTGAACCGCGGGTGCTCCGTATTATTGCCATATGGCGACTGAGTCTCTTTAACTTTGAAGATGTCTGGTTTGGCATTAACCTCATTTTTACCATTCACTTGGAACCACAGGGCCGCTGGTTCAAAATAGCCTACCGTGTACGTGTTTCGCAATTTCGGTTCAGAAGTGAAAGGAAGACGGTGCCCTATTTCATTTTACTGCAAGACGGAGTTGCTCTATAGGTGAGTGTCTTTTATTTTTTTTTTATTATTTATTTTTTATTTATTTGTTTATTTATTTATTTTTATTTAACTTTTGTCATAATGACCCAAATGCACTGTGGGTGATTTAGTTTTTGAGTGAACCAGCATTTCGTCATATTTACAAGTATAGATGAGAACGAGGAAGATGGAATGTCTGTTTTCGCTGTATGTTCAGTGTTAGTTTTTATTGCGTCAAACGGTGATTTTTTTCATGATAATAAGCAGGTGGGGCAGAATTGAATTAAATATGATAACAAATCTAATGCATAAAATAAAGTTCTTGTTACCTAACATGTTTTTCTGAATTTACTTCTGTGAACAGCTACTTGAACCAACATGAGCATTTTTTTTTATATTGGGGAAGAATGGAAAGTTCAGTGCAGCCATGTGCAGAATTTAAAAGACAGCAGATACTACAATAGACTGACCAGCCCAAACCTGCATTACAAGTTTTTGAAGTTGTAAAAAAGCTGACCCATGACGCTTTAAAATCAGGCCGGTGCGTGTAGGAACTATTATAACTCTCTTCGTTTTAGGCTGTTTATTCCCTTTTTTTAATTTATTTTTCTCTTCCCGCTTTAGGCTGCGTTCACAGCTGCTGCCGCACAGGCGCCGTGGCCTGTGACCTCACTGTACAGCCCCAGCAGCGAGAGCCCGTTCGCGGTCAAGCTGCAGCTAGAAGAGTTTGTAGGCAGCACAGGTAAAGTGCAGCCCCGTAACCGCTCTACACGGCCCCGCAATTCCCACATGATCCATTAATGATCCGTTTATTTGACCACATTGCAGACAATCGCCGAAATACCCGCCTCCCGTCAGAAGACTCTGCCGTGGGCGGCCAATCCTGCCTGTCCTGTGACCATAAGGCCGACCAGCCAGAGCTGGGTGGGCCAGCGGGAATTTTTTTCCAGGCTGTGCGCCTTGAACCAGGAGTCCCGGAAAGACCGCGTGAGGCCCTTTCTTCTTCAGCGAGGAGGACCTTGTAGGTGCGGTCACATTTGGGGAGATTTTCCAAACAGATTTTAGAACGTAGCACAGTTGATGGAATCATATGTGAGTTTCCAAGAACTCTTCGAGATGTTGCCCTGACGTGAAACTACGTTACGCCAAATGGAGGTTTAAATGCAACAATGCAAATGTTAACCAATTAATCATTCTGTTTTTCTTTCTTTTGCAGCCCACGTTCTTCAGTGTTCCTCACTCGACGGGTGGACATCGGTAGAATCTTCTAAACTGAAGAAAAATAAATGCCGGACAAGGATGACTGGAGGTTCTCTCAGGGCACGTGTTGCGTAACAGCAGGCCACAGTCACCTGTAGTTGTGAATTTTACTCTCTTATCTCTGCATTTTGTGAAACATTGCTGTAATCATCACTACAGAGCATCTGCAGTAGGTGTTGTCTTTCTGTTGACTCATTAAAACCATGAATTCAATATTGTAATTTTGTGGTTTATTTTCCATTATGGGTTGGATTGGCAGATTTGACAAATGTCAGATTTTATGTATCCAATGGATGACTATTTATTTATTTTTATTTTTTTTGTGATTTATTATCTGTGTTTCCATTACTGTACACTAGAACAATGAATGCTGAAATAAAAGAAAACAAATCACGTGAGATCCAATGAAACACGTTCTAATGAACTTTTACTGAAATTACCAGCAGGACAATTGCACGAAAAGGAGACCTCATAGAGTAGCTATTGTTAAACAGCAAAGCAGAATTTTAATAAATTTGGTCCCTGATTACTTAACAAATGTGGCATTGACATCGCCTTTTTTCCTCTTAAAAGAAAAAGCGGTAGTGATTAATATGCTCTATGTGGGACTCAATTTAAGAAAAGGAACGTAACATCGTAGTAGCAGGTTAGCAGGTAGGTTACAGTCTCATTCAGTATACATTTATTTATATTGTTATGATTGTAAAGTTTTATGTGTTACTACCACATGTAATTTATGAATACATATAAAATGGCATGTCCTGAAAAACATTGTTTACTAATTTGTTATTAGCAGGCAACTACATATAATTACATGTAATTAATAATTTATTTAATTTAGTCTCTTATAATTTCTCCAGAGGAGAAGATTAAAATATTAATCTAAATACTTCTGATATATGTCCTTGTTTTATGTGGTCGTAACTTCGTTTCTCCATGGTCAGGCTGTGAATGCTCACAAACTCTGCAGAACTGCATGAACTGAACCGCTGCGTCTCTTTCAAACAGTGCCTCCTGCCGCATATGAAATAGAGAGGCTCAAAGCGCTGCTGCAGGCAGAACGGAGCAAAAGTGAGCTGATGGGCGAGACCATAAGCAGCCTTAAGCAGGACAAGGAGCTGCTGCAGCAGGAGTTGACCAAAAAGGCCGAGCTAATCTGTGACTTCCTGCAGGACCAGCTCCGGCCAGGTACCTCCATGTTCAGCCTCAAGGCCTATCGAACGTACACACGTTTTTAGAAGCAGTTTTGGACGCGAATGTCCTCTTTTTTTTTACCTCCTCTGTACTTTCCAGAGAAGAGGAGGGGTCATCCCTCCAGTCAGATGGAGCCGGGCAGTTCCCACCAGCTCATCAGCACCTTCCCGGACGACGCGGTCCAGTTTGAGTCCCCTGCTCTGTTTGACTCATTTGAGGAAGTGGAATTGCACCCACTGGACAGGCAGAGGACCATAAAGATTTCTAAGAGGAGCAGAGAGGGGGAGAACACCCGCGTTCGCAGTAAGTTGTAATCTGAAAGTGTTGTGAGGTGTTTCTGTCATGTTTCATTACATTTACAGCATTTATCAGGCGTCCTTATCCAGAGCGACTTACAGTCAGTAGTTACAGGGACAGTCCCCCCCAGAGACACTCGGGGTTAAGTGTCCTGCTCAGGGACACAATGGTAGTAAGTGGGATTTGAACCTGGGTCTTCTGGTTCATAAGTGAGTGTGTTACCCGCTAGGCTACTACCACCCCATTGATCATAGGTTCTAATAATTTGAGGTGCTGGATTGCCACTATCAACGTTAAAAAATAAAAATCACTTTATGTGTTAAAGTGAGGGGCAGCGGTTAAGGAAGCGGCCCCGTCATCAGAAGGTTGCCGGTTCGAGTCTTGAACCACTAAGGTGCCACTGAGCAAATCACCATGACAAGGGCGCCTTGTCATGGCTGCCCACTGCTCACCTAAAAGCAGAGGACACGTTTCGTTGTGTGCACCATGTGCTGTGCTGCAGTGTTTCACAATGACAGTCACTTTCACTTCAATCTGGCATATGTGAATGTCAACTTTTCTGGACCAGATTTGTGAAGAAATAACAATGAAATATGAATTTCCCTAGATATACATCACTGACTGCGTGCGCGCTTGCGTATTAATCAACATCTGTTCTCCCGTCCCAGTGAAGAACGTCGTTGGCGTCATTGCGCGGTACATGGCCGCCCTTCAGGAGTTCCGGCGCAGCGTGTCCATGAAAGTGGCCTTCGACCGGGTCGGCGTGGACCGCAACACCATCTCCAGGACGGCGGCCATCGCCGAGCTCAGCCTGGCCGCCCCCGAGGTCTTCCACGCTCTGCCCCCCTGGGACGAGAAGGAGGAGACGCTGGCGCGCTACGCGGTGCGCTGTCGCCAGGCCATGGACGACAACATCAAAGCCAAGATTAAATCCATGAAAGCCAAGGGGGACCTTTTGCCAATCGTCAGCAAATGACGCACTGGATGAGCCGTCCCTGTCATTTTTCCCAGGCCTGATGTCTACGTCCTCATCTTCCACCATCATGGACCTTGTAGCCACGGCCATTGTGTGATGAAACGATCATGTCAAGAACACTAGGAACTAATGAGCTGTTCACGGCTGTGCACAAACACGTTGGATCTTCACCGTAATCACCTTCGTCAGTATTAATTCCCGTCTTTTGTAGTCTGAGCGTTGGTTTTAGCGTTTTTTTGGGGGGGGAGTGCATGCTCATATTGCTACAGGTCACAGGGACTGTTTCCTCTGTCTTTTACTTGTTTGTGTGTCTTGGTACCGTGTTTCTAATGAGCCAAACTCGCACTCAGTAGCCACTGGCCTCATGTAATAATAATAAAAAAATGGAATAAGAGGCGAAACCCGTCTGTGTTCGTTATTTTAAAAGCTAGTTACGGCCACACATAAAAACAGCCATGAAACGACGGAAAACTTTCCACCCTAATAATTCCAAAATAATTATTCACTGAATAAATGAGCATACCTCAAAAATGGGACATTTTTGTGTTGGGAAACGAATAGCGTACGTGGAGGTAAAGTTTTTTTTTTTTTTTTTTATATTATGAGATGCTCTAGTAGATTCGTTGTAAAAGTCCCACCCTTTCCTTCCCAACAGAACTGGAGGAAAGAGTGGACACCTTCCGGGAACAGAACGAGAAAACCATCCGCAGCACCCAGACGGCGCTTCGCAACTTCCGTGACTTCCTGGTGTCCAAGTACCCGTCTGAGACCAGGGAGATCTACTGCGTCCCCTGCCACGAGCTGGACGCCTACCTGGCTTCGTTCTTCATGGACGCGCGGCAGAAGGACGGTTCCGAGTACGAACCCAACAGCCTGGCCAACTACCAGTGTGGCCTGGAGCGCTACCTGAAGGAGCAGCGCTACGAGTACAGCATCACCCGAGACAGGGAGTTCCGGTGCTCCCAGGAGGCCCTCAAGCAGAAGCAGCTCGAGCTCAAGTTCAAAGGTAAGGGCAACAAGCCCCACAAGTCCATGAAGCTCACCTTCGCAGACGAGCTCATCCTGAGGAAGAAGGGCCTGCTGAGCCGCTTCAACCCGGAGGGTCTGCTGAACCTGGTGTGGCTCAACACCACCAAGGCCTTCGGCCACTGCACTGGCTTCCACAGCTCCGTGCTGAGGTGGGGCGACGTGCGTCTCCTGGCGTCAGAGACGGGGCTGGAGTGCCTGGAGTGGACCTACCAAGACCCGAGCAGCAGCAACGCCAGGACCAGGCGAGCGGGGACGGAGTGTCGCATCTACGGCACGCCCCAGACCCCGCAGACCTGCCCCGTGCAGGACTACAAAGAGTACGCCCAGCGCAGGCCCCAGGCCATGCTGCACGACGACGCGCCCTTCTACCTCTCCATCAAGCCCGTGGTCAACCTGGCCGCCCTTCACTGGTACAACTGCCAGGCCCTGGGCAAGAACAAGCTGGCCAAGATGGTGAAGACCATGTGCGAGAAGGGCAACATTCCGGGGAGGAAGACCAACTTCAGCGTGTACCAGAGCTGCAGCTCGCTGTCCCAAGCCCAGAGCAACCAGATAATGCTGATCTGCAACAACCTCGGTCAGCAGGCCAGTCCGTCCAACTACATCATCGCCGGACCCTTCAACCCATCCTAATCCGGATTTCGGAAGGACCCCGCAGACCCCGATTCACTGCTCACTCGTCCTGTGCCAACCTCTGTGTGCCACTCTGGCAGTACATATGAATGCGTGTTCACCTGCATAAAGTGTGGTTCCTGTCTTTGTCAAACTTTATATGCATCTAATTATGTAGCAGCTATACAGATAATAATTCCCCAGAAAGCCTTATTTATCCAGGATTACAAAGCACTTACATAAAGACCCTCCTCTTAAAAAAAAAAAATACACATTTAAAGGTGTCATTATTATGCATTCGTTCTCGTTGCCAGGTCAATGTCCCAAAAGACCCAGGTGGCAGTTTACAAGTTGGTTATTTGAAACCTATAATTACGACTGTTTTTTTTTTTTTGTAGCAACGCTTTACAGGCTACAATGACCAGTAGAAGGATTCCAACTTGCAGCTGCCAAACTGAATAAATTCTCCATCCCATGACAGTTTTATTATTTTTATATAAAGCAAAAAAACAAAAAAAACAATAGCACTATTGTATTATTGTCCATTTGTGGTCACTTTATTAAAAAAAAGGAAAGTAGAGAAAGATGAATGACTGTCTTCTGGATTTATTCTGGATCCAGTCGTGGCAACACCGGAAGGATGAGGTTCCCGAAGGCAGAATCCTGGGTGATGAAGAAGCCTGAAGAGTGTGCGTGGGCATGCTGGGAGATGCAAACAACTAAAAAAATCACAAAAACCTACGCAGAAAAATGGAACCAAATGTGGGGAAAGGGGGAGAGAGAGAGAGAGAGAGATTCGCGTCGGGTGTTTTACCTGCAGCGCAGCCTTCTGCTGGGCGGCGATGTGCTGCTGCTCGGCGTGGTCGCGGAAGTCCTTATTCACGGCGGGCCTCGACAGAGCGATGCTGCGGGCAAAAAAAAAAAAAAAAGAACCACATTGCGGGCGTTTTAATGCCACGGCTCCGCGGCCGGTTCGAACGCCGCCGGCTCGGAGAGCGCGTCACCTGGCTCCGGGACTGTTCAGGGACTGGCTCTGGATCAGGCGCCTCTTCTCCTTGTCCAGCTCGGCCAGGATCGCAGCTCGGTTTTTGTTCTGAAAGCCTGACAAAACGAACACAGCAGGCCACTTGGTTTAGAGGAAATAACCCACGTTTCACCCTCCCATACAAACCCAAGATCTTACCTTGCGGCGGATTCGAAGCCATCTGAGTGGATTAAATCCGGAGGATTCCGAGACAACAAATGAGTCGATACTCTAATCACTAAAACCGATATTAGACCTATATATATAACGTTTACTATAATTTCAACACAAACAGAACAGGTATTAATGTATATTAGCCGATACAGAAACCTTTAAAGCAGGCGTCGGAATGGCCTTTGAATAACGTTACACTCCGGGAGTAGTGGAGTATTTATCAGGATCATAAAGGAAAGAGACAAAACAAACGAACAGCAGACAGGAAAGGACGCGCACAATGTGCGTCATCAGACCGCGCCTCTTTTACCGTAAACCTGATAATACGTCGCGCAACGGCTTTCTTATTTTACCGTTTTACTAACATGTTGCTGTTTTCTATTAATTAAATTAATTAAAATAGGCCGTTTTATATCTCGTTCTTCCGTTCAGTCGAAACATTCGTATAATATTCTTGTAGTCCGTGTTTTGCTCCCCAGCTGATAATGGGCGCTGTTTGGTCACGTGAGCTGCCTGTGATTTGTGTCTCTTCTCTTTGTACTTCCGGACCTGCGCGGTGCAGACCAGCTGACAGATGTACGCGGGTCCAGTCCACACGGTTTTCCGGGCGGCAAGACACCACCTGAGGACGAGAACCCGAGCCGCCCCCCCATCCCCCGGGAGCGCGTCCCTTGCTCCCGCCGCCTCGGCCGCACGATGAGCGGCGGCACCCCGAAAACGCTCTGCTCGTCGGGCCAGAGGTCCCTTCAGGAAATCTGCCACCCGCTGTCCGCCGAGGACTCCTCCGTCCTCACGCCCAGCCCCGACGTCGGGACCGCCGCCGCGACCGGCAGCATCGGCGAGAAGGTGCGTCCCCCCACCCCTGCCCCGCGGGTTCCATCTGGGGGACATCGTGATGTCCCCTTTTACCAGCGCGCTGACGCCGTATATCAGAAAAATGCTGAGTTCGTCGCCACGGCTCCGGGTTTCTCTTCCTTAAAGAAGTTCCACGATGTGTGTAGAACAGCCGAGTAACAAAAACGCCTTTTTAAAAAGCCTCCAGATCCTTTCTTTGTTTTCCCCTCGCACGGTAGTCGTGGTACTTTTTCTCTCCTTCACGGGCTCAAAACGAAACCCTTCGATCGCCGGTGGATCGTGGCATCGATTGATTTAAAAAAAAAAAAAAAAAACACTGCAGCACAGCACACGGTGGCACGACGGCATGTGTCCGCTGCTTTTTACCACCGCCGCCCCTGGTGTGCGGGATTCGAACCCGCAACCTTCGGATTGCGGCCCTGGTGAGGGTGCGCTTTATTAGAGGACTGTAATGGGGCTTTTTTTTTTCTTCTTTTGCTTGGATGATTTGGTGCTTCTTGACTTCCTTCCCCTTAATTACACTTTTTTTTTTTTTTTTTTAACTGTAGGCTTTATTTAGACTGACAATTGCTGAATGATATTTTGCTCCCAGTTCTATCTTTTTTTTCATGCCATTAATTCTAAGCTTAGAGGACCAAGCAAAAGTACAACGAAGCTTAAAAAACGCATAACGTTCTTTAAAACGTCATTATTATTGAATAATTATTGGGTGGTTTCACTGGACGCTGGAAGCCTCGTCTTTGTCCTGACGGTCGCAGGGACGCTGATAATGGTGCCGTGTTTGGCTGGTGACGCCGAGCCCATTGTCTATTGTCGTGCAAGTCACGCACGGACTCGTTTTCATTTCTCTGCTGATGTCGTTTCCCCCCTTTAACTGTGACCCTAAAGCGTTGGAAATGTCACGCGGTGGACGTGGAGCCCCAGAAAGACGCTGAAGCGCGTTGGTCTTGTTGTGGCTCTCGGCTGCGGCTCATGTGCCGTGAGACGGTTGTGAGGTTTGTGCGTAGTTTGAACGAGTTGTCTGGCGAGTTTTGAACGGGTTTTCGGTGCGCTGCCTTGTTGTAAAGTAAATCCAGCTGAAGTGACCGTGTATTTTCGCCGCGAGGGAACGTGCTGGTCAGCAGCGTCTTAGTTCAGGTCCTCGAATTTAAACGTGTGATCGTTCTTTGTCTTCTGTATGTGGATTTTATGTCTCCATCTGACATTGTGGGCTTGTTTAAGAGCCCCTAGACTGTGTGTGTGTGTGTGTGTGTGTGTGTGAGAGAGACAACAGTCTGCCTCTCAGTGGTGTCTGTTACCGACTGACAGTTTCCCTGCTGCTGGCAGCGCCTGGCAGCGCCAGAGGTGGATTTTTCAACACACACACACACACACACACACTGACGTAGAGGTCACGGAACGGCAAGTTGTGGCATCCTGACTAGTGTCCCCCTGAAATGTGCTGGATATCAGGGTGGTGTGAGGTGTGTTGTTGACGGCCGTCTGTCTGCTTCCATCACATCAGCGCCGTGGTCGCCTGGCGGCTGGGGACTGTGGCATCTGTCACTCGCTGCTGCTTCACCATGACCGCCCCACCCCCCCGTGCCCTGTAATGACAGCGTTGCCTCTGGTTATCGTAGTAATTCTAAAATCTTGCCTTTTGTTGACCCGCAGGGGATTATTAGCGGCCATATTTAAATGATTTTAACCCTAAAGGTGGGTCCATGATTTTGTCTCTCGGAAAATTCCTTCCGGAGCCTGTAAACGTGAAGGGGTCGCCTGTCATGGTCGGTTTTGTGGATATTTATGTTACGATGCTCTACTGTATTGTATAACGCTGAACTCTGGACACTATTTATGGTTGCAAACACTACAGTACAATCAATAAAATATAATATGACCCGGCAAGCAATAGCCCCTCCACCTTCTCCTTACAACAGCATCAGATTGCAGTTCACAGTTATCGTATTGGCGATTCTGTGGAACAGTGGGGCAGGAGAGACATAACGTGCAACACGAGATGCCATTTGTAGACCATGTTTTGGCAGGGTTGCTCTAAGACCTTCTTTTGCTCCATCCAGGACCTGAGCCTCCCCAACGGGACTCCAGTGGACACATCAAGCCCCGCCTCCTCCTCCTCGCTCTTGAATCGGCTGCAGCTGGACGATGACCTGGATGGAGAGACCCGTGACCTCTTTGTGACCGTGGACGACCCAAGGAAGCATGTGTCCACCATGGAGACGTATATCACGTATCGAGTCTCAACAAAGGTTAGCGTGATAAATAAATGAATGAAAAAGACTTCTTAATGTTGCTCTGGTGGAGAAACCCCTGAAGTGTCTGACCCATTATTTCATCTTCTATTAGCTCTGCTGGTGGTGTTATTATTATTATTATTATTATTATTATTATTATAGCAGAAGTATTTGACCCAAGATGCTGATTGGCTAGTCTCAGTGTTTTCATAAGAAGATTATCTCTTATCCATATGATGAAAAACATGCTTATTTCTGAATTGGACATTTACAAATACTTATGCTCATAATAAATCCATCGTAAACCACTACATCAATGCATATAAGCAACATTAAACAGCAGAAATCAGATCTTATTACGCTTCATATTATGCTGTTTAAGGAACAATTGGTTGGCTGTTGGCTGTTTGAAGTTGATCTTATTCTTAAACCTACAGCGTCGCGTCAGGGCGTTTGGTCCTTGTAAGCATTCTTTTGCCTCAGCAAACCGAGGGCAATTAAACTGTGCCGTGCCTCAGCTCCGTCCCCCTCGTCCGGCGTCTTTTTCCTCAGCGCAGAAGAGACCGTTAATGAGCGCGGCGATGGATGGCGTGTGAAGAGAGGTGGAATCAGCACAACACCGCGTCGGTCTGGGAAAACAGAGCCTGCTTGGGCCTCGTTTGCCAAGATCCTGACGAACATTTTATTCTCCAAGTTCCTTAAACAAATTCCAAAGGACAATTTTTGTGAAGACTGGATAAGTGTGTCTTCTTAAGAAGCCTTTTCTGACCCATTAGTTCATCTTCATCTCGGAAATTAATTGATTGCATTTTAATTGAACCCCCTGTTTTACTCTTTATTCTGGGCTCAAATGTCTTTGTGATATTCATGACTTTCATCCGCGTGGGAAAACCCAACCCGGCCTTGATGGGTCCACTAGTTCCTTTTGAACTCCAGGGCTTGAGTTGACTCGAGTGTGGTGGATCTGGGAGAAGAGAGTTGGAGGGTCCTGCTCTAGACTGGGCGCATTTCTTTTTTGATTAAAATGGCAGCCGGCACGTCTCCCGCACGCTCTGCCGCCCCCCAGAAAAAGGGGTTTTGCAGACGGCCATAAATAAACGGAACAAAAAAAAAAAAAAAAAAAAAAAAAAAAAACTCAATTTTTAATTCCGTTCTCCTTTGCCAGACCACCAGGGCCGAGTTTGATCTGCCAGAGTACTCGGTCAGGCGCCGCTACCAGGACTTCGACTGGCTGCGGATCAAGCTCGAGGAGAGCCAGCCCACCCATCTCATACCGGTAGGCAGCGGAGGCTCCAGGCCATCAGTCACGAAGCCATCAGTCATGTCGTAAGATGGCTGAAAATAGGCAGCCTGCCTCTGCTCGCCTCCCTCCAGCCGCTGCCAGAAAAGTTCGTGATGAAGGGGGTGGTGGACCGCTTTTCCGAGGAGTTTGTCGAGACGAGGCGGAAGGCCCTTGACAAGTTCTTGAAGAGGGTCGCGGACCACCCGGTGCTGTCGTTCAACGAGCACTTCAGCGTCTTCCTCTCAGCTAAGGTGACTGATGGCTTGACATTTTTTCCCTTTTAGATCTGGTAAGATCTCGTGCTCGATATTCATCATAATGGAAACAGGCCTTTTTGTTTAAGTGTCACCCAGTAGACCAACCTGATGTTTTGAAGGGGGAGGAGCCAGTAGGGGTGATTTTATTTAGGTGAGAGACGTTATGGTTTAGACATTTTAAATAATGAAAACTACTCCTGTTATGAGCGGCCGAGTCATAAAAACTCAAACTAATCGATAGTTTTGACTTGTGGCCAGAACGGCCTTACAGATGGGTTTATCAGGGTCTCTAATGACCGTTTCACTATCGACCTGAATGGGTAAGGCCCGGTGAAATTGTTGGCTGAGGTTTATTTAATAAGTCATGTTGTGCCTGGGCATTGATTTGTATATTTATGTTTTATATTTATTTATTATTTCTTCGCATATCTTTAGTTAGATGCTGTTTCTGTTTGGATTATAGGGCCTGTTGGGGAAATGTAACCCAGGTTCTAACTTCCTTCCTCAGGACTTGAACGCTTATAAAAAGCAAGGCCTGGCCCTGCTAACGAAAATGGGCGAGTCGGTGAAGTACGTGACGGGAGGGTACAAGCTGCGAGGGCGGCCGGTGGAGTTCGCCGCCATGGGAGAATACCTGGACGTGTTCACCCAGAAGCTGGGCACCATAGACCGGATCGCCCAGAGAATTATCAAAGAGCAGTCAGGTGAGCGCTGCAGTCTGTCTGCGGTGCAGTCCCAACGGGGTGCTGGGAAGGCAATAACCCACAATGCATCAGTGTGGATCAGTCTCACTCTCGCCCTCGCTTTACCAGAGTACCTGGTGGAGCTTAAGGAGTACGGGCCGGTTTACTCCAGCTGGGCATCCTTCGAGGCGGAGCTGCAGGAGCCTCTGGAGGGCGTGGCTGGCTGTGTGGCAAACTGCTGCAGTGCACTGGAGGAGCTCACGGAGGAGATGTGCGAGGACTTCCTGCCTGTGCTCAGAGAATATGTTCTTTACATCGAGTCCATGAAGGTACACGAGCCCCCCTCTTAAGCCCCTTCGCCATTTTCCCGTATTCATTTCCAGGGCAGTGGTAGCAGGTAAGGATCCCGAACAGTCAAGATGCCACTGAGCAAAGCTCCGTCCCCACACACTGCTCCCCGGGCGCCTGTCATGGCCGCCCACTGCTCACTAGGATGATGGTTCGTTGTGTGACAATCACGTGATTGGTGACATGGTTTGGCGAGAGAACCTAGCGCTATGAAATGAATCTCTGAAACAATAATGGCTTTGTCCAGGTGTCCCAGGCTTGTTCCCAGCCCAGTTGACCTGCTTGAACTATCTGTAATCAATTCGGAGACGTCTTGTTTTATTATTATGATGTTGGCACTTTTCAGAAAACCCAACAGCCCGTCCTGAATCTCTTCATCTTCATAGATTGAGGACAACCTTTGTGTGTCTTCCTTTGTCCAGTACCCCAGTGTATTTATTTGCTTCTCTGATAATGCAGGAGGATGAAATATGCTAGAACCCACTCTTTGGTCCTTCTGAGCATTTGCTAGCTGGTAGTGCGTCTTGTGTGGTGGGAAGGAGCCCTTGGATCTCAGTAATACTGGCACCGCTGCTGCTGTGTGGGGATGGACTGGGCGAGATGTCTCCTGTCAGCACCGAGAGAGCCCTGGAGACCCGACGTTCACCGTTCCCTGCTCCATATGGTGGCTCTGACCTCTCACCCCAGCAGTGCGCAGCGTGGCAGCTCTTCCTGTCAGGCTGGGGACAGGAAACTGACGTTTGCAACTGTGGGGTGATGGCTAACTTCCCCTCACTAGCAGAGATATGATGTCTGGACAGAAACACCAGAATGAATTTTTTTTTTTTTTTTAAAGTTAAAACATTATTAAATGTTCGCAACCGTCATGTCATCCCACAGAATGTCCTGAAAAAAAGGGACCAAGTACAAGCGGAGTATGAGACCAAGCTGGAAGCTGTAGCCTTTCGCAAAGAGGAGAGGTCAGGGGTGAGTCCACAGGTTCGTCATGAAAGGATTTTGTTTTAATTTTCACTTCTCACTGCAGAAATAAATTAATAAAAAAATCTGTCACAGCACACAGGGTAATGGAGTAGTAATGATTTTTTTTTTAGTGCAGAGGTGTTACTTACTAAAAAGAAGCAATCATTTACTCTGCAAATTGAACAGGAGCCCATGGTACAACCAATTATTCATTGTTTGCTATTAATTTTAGGGAAATTAAGCCGACTGTTCTGATTTACGCTAATGCTATTTTGTTTTTGTGAATTTCCTGAACTTCAAATATAAAGTGTAGGTGACATTGCCATTTGCTGAAACTGTGGTGCTGCCGGTGACACACCCGGTGACCCCTGAGTCTCATTTCCACAGATGCCCACAGATGTGGAAAAGTGCCAGGACCGCATGGAGTGTTTCAACGCTGACCTGAAAGCCGACTGGGACCGGTGGCAAAACAACAAGAGACAAGACTTCAGGCAGCTGCTCACGGGCATGGCAGACAAGAACATCCAGTACTACGAGAAGGTTGGACCGAGCAAGGGCTGCTGTGGGACAGGGGACCGGGGGACATGACATTTCCCAGTAACATCTGCTCCTCAAGGTCCCGGAATGATCTGGGCTCTTCTTCATTTTTAATCCTGCTCTAGATTGAAAAGGCCCTTTAGACCCTTGTGCACAAATGTACAGGGTGGGCCATTTATATGGATCCACCTTAATAAAATGGGAATGGTTGGTGATATTAACGTCCTGTTTGTGGCACATTAGTATATGTGAGGGCAAACTTTTCAAGATGGGTGGTGACCACAGTGGCCATTTTGAAGTCGGTCATCTTGGATCCAACTTTTGTTTTTTCAATAGGAAGAGGGTCATGTGACCCATCAAATTTATTGGTAATTTTAACGTAACTTTATTATTTCATGAGTTATTTACAAGTTTCTGACCACTTATAAAATGTGTTCAATGTCACCAATCATTCCCATTTTATTAAGGTGTACCCATATAAATGACCCACCCTGTATTACACTGTTGTACCACTGATCCTGTTACACCATATTTCTGAACCTTGATACAGATGCTATGCTGTGTTTTTACTTGACTCTTCTTCTTACAAACGAACCCGGGGGCTGAAACATGACATTCTTGGCACTCCGCTCGTAATGTGCAACTTGATATCACTGACAGCTTGTTGCTCACAGTATGATAGCGGTGTTTCTTGAGCACTGCTATTAAGCAAGCTTGCGTGAGATTAGATTATGTGGAAAATCAAGCTTGAACAAAAGAACGTTTTTGACATGCTAACCAAATCCTAACTGTTGTTTCGATTTTGGAGTGGAATCAGATGGGTTCTAATCCCGTGTTTTGTGGCCCCTTGCGTCTGATGTTTGCGCTTGACTTGCGGAGGACTTCTCTCACCTTTTAGCGTAGCTCTGGCACAAAACACCGACACGGCTCTGCAAAATTCCAACGGCTGCTGCCAACTGGGAAGAGTCCAGGGTGGAAAATGGAAATGCAGAGGTTGGCTTTTGTGAAAGCTGGAACATTGTTGGCCGCGTTTACATGATAGTGATGCAGTATGACGGAGGTCTGTGGCCAGGAATGGAATTCTCTGCCCAATAGTTGGGTTCCTGCAATGTATTTATATGTGGTTATATATGGAGAGGGACCCGTTCCACAGAGGTCTTCATGTTGCACCATCATGTTTCTAAAATAGCCAAGAGCAGCTCGCTCAGCATTTGAATGTGAAATTTAAAGTTATTTACTGTGCCTTTTAATTATGATAATTATTTGAGTGACACTTCAGAAAATGTGGAGTGGGGGCTTTTGACCAAGGTGCTGTTGAACAATTTTTTAAAAATAATTCCAATATTTCAAAGGTCCCCTATTATGAATATTTCACTTTGTAAGATTTTTTTAACATTAATATGAGTTCCCATAGTCTATCTATGGTCCTGTAGTAGCTAGAATGTATAAAGAGTCCTTTGGTCATTCTGTTTCGCCCAGACAGTCGGGTCTGGAATTTGTCCCATTATGTTGTCATAAGGGGAAAGGTTACCTTCATCCCAGAGAATTTCCCACGAGTCCCCTAAAACATTGTCATCACTGACCATCATGTCTTGAAAATGTGTGAAGCATTTTAATGTTTTTTTTTTTTTTTTTTGTTCCGTGTAAAGAACCAATGGGTTAATTACATTTTTTTTCTAGAAAAACACTGACATGACTTCCTGTTTGCGGCAAACATTCTGTGAATGCCCGCTCACTTCTATAGGCCTCTCTCCTCCTCATTATCATTTAAAGCTACACACATCAAAATGGCACATCCTGGGGAAATCATTGTGGGACGGGCTCAAAGTGGTGGTAATTCTGTACCAAGACTGAATTTCAGAAAGAGACTTCAGAGATAGTCTTTGGGGACCAGTAAGACCTATATAAAAGCAAAAAAACTATTTCATAATAGGGGACGTTTAATAATTCATATTTTGATTGCTTGCTTATGTTTGCGTTGCAGTGCCTGGCGGCCTGGGAGTCCCTCATCCCACTGTTACAGGACAAACAGGAAAACGGCAAACCTGAGACGAACTGAGCTGCCGTCACCTGCCACACAGCCTTTCATCGGCGAGGGTGGGCGTGGCCACGTGATGCGGTTCTCTGACTGGGCCGCGTTCGTCGCCGGGGTGCTGGGAGGGATCGCAAGTATTTCATCATGCTGTTTGTTTTCTTTCCTCAAGCGTTTCATCTGTGAAACTCTCCGCTGGCCATCCTCCCATCCGGCGGGTCTAAGTGCGCCGAGTGGCCAACGCTCATTCTGTTACGTCTCTTTACAAGCACACCAAACCAGCCTGGCCACAGACCCACCCGAGGAGAAGCGTCTCGAAGGATCATGGGACAGAAATGAAGGATACGTCAAGCGAGCCAACCTGTACATTTTTTTTTTTTTGGTGACCTATGGCTAATTTGTAGATTTTTAGCACATGGTTGCCGGTGGTCCTTTTTTTTTTTTTTTTTTTTTTTTTTTTTAGAAGCGAGACTCGTCGTTTTTGTTTTACCGCTGCATCTGGTCTGAGCTGCAGTGTATTTTTTTTTTGTCACTTCTCGTTTCGCCCTCAGACCAAGCAAAGACTTTTGAGGGTTTGTCCAGCCCTCTGGCCAAAGATTGAGGGGGGGACCTAAGGAGCCGCGTTTTCCGTTTAATTACAGGACCCTAGTACGCAGGCGGAGGCTTCTCACTGCATGAAGTAGCATCAAACCCCACCCATACTCAACATGAACCGTCACGAGCGTTGTTGCTTTGCCCTTCGGTGACTTCACTATGCTGTTTCTTAGGTACGAACTGTCCATTTCACCAAGGACCCGGGGTGAAATGTCTTTTCTCATTCTGTACATCGTCCGCGGATTTTACTTTTTTTATCTGTCAAATGTCTTTTTCAGGTGTGTTTCCAGGTTGTGTTTATAGCCCCTGCCCATCCACCCGGTCAAGTAAACGTCCCAAAATGTTTCTATGGGACCGCAGATGTGTCTCGGGGGTCTCTCGGTCGCCCCCGGTGGGAGCGGTCCAAGCCTCGCGTCGAGGCCTGAAGTGCACGAGACTGTGGAGGTTCTACGTGGCGTGAAATGTTGTAGAGCCGTCTGGGGTGGTGTGGGCGGGCGGGTGCGGAATTCATGTTTCCTGTTGCTGCCTCGACGGTCCTGTTCCAGGAGCGCTGACATCGAGTTTCATTTGTAAAGCTGTCAGCGTGCAACACGAGGAAATGAGGTGGCGGAACCCAGCACTCTTTAATAAAAACTGTGTAAGATGACCTGTTCTGTTTGCATTAGAATAAAATCCGAGTTTCATCCTGTTTCCTCCGCATCCTTCAAGCAACACGTGCCAAGCGACACCGATCCTGTTGGCTTTGCTGAAATATCCGTGTCAGCAGCACTGTGGCGAATCGGTTTATATCTCCTTCATTTCTATAACCACCATCAGATACGGTCATAACACTTTGATATAACTTCAGTAGAGGAAGTCAGAGTCTTGGTTTGTGGATTTGCGGGTACTTGTTAGAAGTCGTTGAAGACCCCTCCAATGGTGATGATACGCAGGGCCCACTGTTTGAGAACCTGGGAATGTATTAGCACTGGCCCAGCCCTGCCAACTGCAGCAGACAAACTTGTGCTTTGGTCAGATATATTTTTACATGACGTTTTTAATCATCATATTTTGGGAAACCAAATGGGTTCTAGATTATTTAAACCATAGAACAGTCTTTGTGAAGCATCATCTCCCTGAAGTAGATTTGGGTCTGGATTAAACCTATTGTAAGGCGCTTCTAATAAGAGAATGTAAATGTTTATGATAAAAAGTGATCTTTTATGGTAGCATTTTTATAACTAATGGTACAATAAACATTGTGAAAGTATATAAAATATTTTATCTATCTAAAGAGTTGCACAATATTACAAAATGTCACAGTGACCATACTTGTTTCGGACCAGGAGATTTGTGACTTTGTCACCCAGATCCTACTTATCCAGCAGCAGGTTGGGAATGGCAAGTGCAATATGCCAGCCCTCCTGCTCACATGGTCCTGGCATACTGATCTCTGTCCTCTACCCCTCGCTGGGCCTGCTGCTGAAGCTATTTCATGTTGTCTTTACAAGGGTACATGAGGGATGAAAGTACCCAGCATTTGCATCTGTTGAACCGCACGGTAACTAATACTTAAATGCCCAGATTTCTCTTTGAGCTCATTCAAGTAAAGGTTACTAGGTGCATTAGAGAGCTGATGGTGAGAGACTGTGCAGAACGGCAATATATGTAGAGCGCTGGCTGGGACTATTGTTCTAGTAAATGCATTTTTGGTTCTTTATATTTCTAATGCAAACCTGAAAATGCTTTAAATGTTGTTAGCGTTGAATCAATATACCTATTGGGTTATAGATAACTGGCTTACAGCTTCAAGATAATGGATGAGGCCTTTTTGGATGAGTGAAAAGAGCGATACATCAAAGTTATGGTACATTGAGCTATAAAAAATTAATTCCAACTTCACATAAAAAAACAGACATGGCAGAATCATTCTGCACATAAAATCTAAAGAGAATAATTGACTTTTGAAATATTACACGCATAACATCATATTACAAACCTTTCAAAATTGCAGTAAATAGACATCCATGTGAACTTTGAAGGAAAATGTCATAATTATGTTTCTGCAAACTCATTAAGTTCACTTTGACTTCGAAAACCATTAAGACTTGTAAATGGCAGGTGAAATTCTTTAACCAGTAGTTTTGGTTGAAATATTTGTTGAAAGAAAATTGATGCAATTCAATGGTTAATCCAACCCATGGTCCAAAAATCTGTTTCGACTCTGCCCCCTGGTGGTCGCACAGGGAGAAGACAACCAGGATAAAATATTCAATTTAAATTAGACCTCATGCTTGATCCAGCTAGTTTGGGCAGGGAACATTTTCATTTAAATTGTTGAGAATAGTTGAGAAACCTTGTTTTGTGACATGGCTGCCCTATAAAGGGCTAGCATTGTTGCTAATGGTATTGTTGAGGCTACATATTATCTGTGCAGGATGACGAAGCAAATTAATTACTTATCAGTACGATGTCTTTGTTGTCTACACTTTCTTCAACCACATGTGTTCAGCTTTTCCGATTTTCATTTTCCCACAACACATTGCTTTGTGTTTACATAACTTAGCAAAGGATATTTAATTATGTGTGAATTGTTTAATACTGAATTCATAAAGTGAACATTTTGATGTTTGATGTAACACTTGTACATTTTGAAAGAAGCCTGTACATTTGTGTCGTTTTGAAGTAACTGCCTTTACCTCAAGTGATTTAAATTATTGGACCAATAAAACGAATGTGAGGAATAGTGCCTTTGTCGAGTGTCTCACACATTTTTAATCTAAAAAGATGTAAACTTACCTCGGGAGAAGGTGACCTGACCTCTCACTTCAATTTAAAGGCCAAATTAAAAAGAAGTCCACCTGCTTCTGTGTTTCATGACATGTGGCAGTGGTGGCCTAGCGGTTAAGGAAGCGGCCCCGTAATCAGAAGGTTGCCGGTTCGAATCCCGATCCACCAAGGTGCCACTGAGGTGCCACTGAGCAAAGCACCGTCCCCACACACTGCTCCCCGGGCGCTTGTCATGGCTGCCCACTGCTCACTCAGGGTGATGGGTTAAATGCAGAGGACAAATTTCACTGTGTGCACCGTGTGCTGTGTATCACGTGTGACAATCACTTCACTTCACTTCACATCTTCCCTTTTCAGTTCAATATTCAAAAAGCTACCAAAATGGTGCATAGAATGTCATGTGATGACAGTTTTGACGTTATGTCCAGTTCTATGAGCTAATCAAGTTAGCATGCTAACTGGCTAGAAGAGTCCTGTAAAAATGTCTTGTAAGTAACACACATTGTAGGACTGCACAAGAGATGATAAGGTCCTGTAAGTAGCCCTCGGTTCCACATGGCTGAAAATGTCTGTGTAGTTCTAAGAGAGGTCCTGCTGTAAAAAGACATTGCAGCTCATTAGCTTTAGCCTGCATCACGTCCTGTAGTCCTGCCATCGCTATAACTTGGCCAGAACTGGCCCTTGTTTTAACAACTGAAAAGAAATCCAAGAAATCCATAAAATATTACCTTGCAAATGGACAATGTGATTGGCATGGATTTATTTTCCCCATAAAATTTCTCATTTTTAAAAACGGGAGTCTCATTCTTTCTAATGCTAATTGTGGTGGTGTACTGCTCCACTTTGATGGAGTAAAAGTTGTCCATGTGGCTGAGGTATGACTTGCATCAAGCATGCTTCTTGGATTTTCTTTAGACTATATTTCTGGTGAAAATATTTTTTTAAAAACCAAACCAGAAGTCAGGGAGCTTTTGCCGTGATTGCAGCATTTCACACTCTTGACAACAAGGATGGTTTTCCAACAGTCCTGAAGTGTTATTATGCTGAGCACCTTCACTCATGTTAATGAACATCCCAACAAGCGGCTTTTGATGATGACTGTAGTGGATAAAGCAGCCATCACGGCAAAAAGAGGCGACTCTGAAAAAACATCAAACATACTCAACTTTCTCCTGCTGCAATAAATACTAAATAGGTTTCTGGCATTAGATTCTTCAAAATGCCTCCATCTTTGACTCTATAGCCGCCACAGACTAGGTGCATCCGAACTTATGTATGTGTTAGTAATGTAAAATACTGTATGCTATGTTTTATTACATAACAAGCTCAGACATTTGTGAAGTCACCCGACACACTTGATCTGGAAAATTGTCTTCTCTGTTTTTTTTCTTTTCACTAAACAGAAGAACCTGTTATATGCTTCTTGACAATTGTTCCAGCTTTTCCAGTTTTCCTTCTGCCACTACAAGAACAATGTGACAACGTGCTGATCCTATGTCTTCTCCACCCTTCTTTGTTAAGTTCTGAAATCTGTTGTCACTAATGGGACCAGTAGGTTCGTATTTCACATGATTATGCAGAACAAACTTAAAAAAAGAAAGAAAGAACCCCCTGCATTGTTTTGAAACTACTTTCCTTACTTGAAACTTTGCATTTCCTCACATGACAACATTAAAAAACATCTAGAGATGTAACCTGTTCTTGAGAGAAAGATGCAAGATTGGTTTATTGTCAGTACAACAGTATACACAGTACACCGTGTATTGAAATAATGTTTCACACAGACCCCCCCATAGTGCAATCATAAAAGACAGGAAAAAATATATATACGTATGTACACAGTAATCTGAAGTATAGATACATCCCTTGGTTCAATTTCAGGACTTCGGACAGGAAGGAGTACAATTACTGATTAAATAATTTCATGTGTGATATGGATGTGTGAATTTCCCCCTTTACAATTCAATGTTAACTCTTCTACGCTTATATTTTCATATGAACTAAATATGCAAGGTTACCATGTGTTCAACACACTTTTTTTATTGGCTGGCATTTGTCAAAAAGTAAACCACTAAGTTTTAAAAAGTCTGCTTATGTTGAAAGATTCAATATAAAATTGAGATCAAATCACTGATCAGTTGAATTTAACTTACAAAAATAAATATTCATATTGTACTAAAAATGGTTAATAATTCCATAAAAAAAAATCTCAACACTGTTACAAAAAAATCTTGACCTTTCAAAAGCCAATCATCACAATGATGAATACAAAGATGCTGTCAGTCATAAAAGACTAAAATGCTAAAATGACCATGATTTAGCACACACATACACACACATGCTATACACTCAACACACACTTCTACACCCTAGAAAAAAATCAATTATTCACAATCGCAAGTGGGTCTTCAGTAGCTTTACACCATGTTGGGTGTCTCTGCGCAGATATAGGGTCATAAAGGCACAGTGTCAGTTCCCCTGGATTCTTTCATATCCTTCGTGTGCTGTTCGGCACCCAACAATGCTGTAGTGGAAATAAAAAAAAAACCCAAAAAACAGTATAGAGTTAATATTAATTTACAGCCAATATATTTACAGTAAATTGAAAATGAATTATTTTTACCATATGGGAATTATAGCCAGGAAGCAGATTATGCTGGACATTGTGAAGACAAACCCCGGGAAAGTATCCAGTGTGGCCTGGTATACTTTGGTGTAGACTGGAGTATAAACTAAACTGGCCATCATCAAGGACAGTTGCAGTGAGATGAGTACGAGTCCTTAAATGAAAAGAAAATAGTTAAGGCACCATTCATCTGGTTTTGAGCAGATGGCAATGATACATCGTGCATGCTTTAATTTTCGGTCATCAGAAGACCGGCAGTGACCCATCGCACACATTAACCAGCTTGTGATGTCAGTCTGAGTCAGGCATGGCATTCCTGCCTGAAAAGCAGCTCAGTGTACAATATTTAGCCCAGTCCAGACAACCAGCCAGTCCACATTTTCAAAAAATGTACTGAAGGCTGCGTCTGGTACTCCTCCAACCTGCGTCATCTCTGCAAATTACATTTACGCCATTTGGCACCCACCCGACTTACATCATGCTTTCATGTCACCATCAATGAAGTCATTAGTTCTGGTTCACTAGGACTCACGAATACAATCATTTTATTCCCTCTGTTTTAGGTTTTCTTACATAAGTCAAACTATAAGTTAGTCTAAATGAGACTATAAGCTAGTCTGACCTCGAGGGGAAGTTCATTCCCCCACCTAGATGAGCGTCTTCCTTTTACCTTCAGAGATGGAGGTACCAGGCGAGCAGTACTGGAGGCTCGGAGTATACGAGGTGCAGTGCGAGGTGTAATAAGGGCTGTGAGGTAGGATGGTGCTACTCCATGTTTGGCTTTGTAGGCCACCATCAGTATTTTGAACCTGATGCGTGCAGCTACTGGGAGCCGGTGGAGGGAACGTAGAAGAGGGGCGGTGTGGGAGAATTTGCTGCTGGATGACACTCAGAGGTAGACCTGCTAGCAGGGAGTTACACTAATCTAGTTGTGAGATTACTAGGGACTGAACAAGTATCTGGGTGGATAAGGGCAGATTCATCTGATATTGTAGAGAAGGAATCTACAAGATTGGTGATGTGAGTTGAGAAGGAGAGTTGGTTGTCTATAGTTACTCCAAGGTTGCGTGCAGTTGTAGAAGGAGAGATCTTATAGTTGTTCAGGTACACAGCAAGATCCTGATGTGGTGAAGAATCTGCTGGAATGATTATTTATTTTTGGTGGGACTGGTTTTTAGACGATGGGCTGCCATCCAAGATGAAGTGTCAGTTAGACATGCAGAGATTTTGGAAGCAGCATGTACATCTGATGGAGGAACAGAGAAGTTAAGTGATCATGCCTGTAGGGTGAAAAAGAGAGGACTGAGACCTGAGCCCTTTTACAACTACTTTCAGTAGAGGGCATGATCTGAACCTGTGACTGTGGACTGGCTGGTGGACCCCAAAGACAGGAATAAGACACCTTCTCCTGACAGCTCTGTCTGTCAGAATGAAATGGTGGGAGAGGGAGGGGTGGTGGTTATAATACGGAGAGAACTCTCTGAGAAGCCTCCCCAAATACCCCCAAACGCTGCTTACATTACCACCACAAGGTACGCATACATGCTTTTACATTATTCTAAAATCTGGCAACAGGATTTTCCTTCTTACAGGCTGCCATGTGCCAAGAGAGATTTAAATGGGGTTGTCTAGTTCATAGGCAAGTGTGCTACCCATTAGGCTACTACCATCCATTTCCACAAGAAGAACACTTAAGCTCCACCATAGTAATTCTGTTCTTGGTCACATTTCACATTCTCAGAATTTACCAGACGCCCTTATCCAGAGCGACTTACAGTAGTTACAGGGACAGACCCCCCCTGGAGACACTCAGGGTTAAGTGTCTTGCTCAGGTTTGAACCCGGGTCTTCTGGTTCACAGGCGAGTGTGTTAACCACTACTCAGGGGGCCAGAGGATCCAGGTGGTTTCAGGGTTAATGGAGACCACAGTGCTTATTTGGACCTAAAATAGTTTTTATTATTGTTATTGTTTTTTTTTTTTTACTTTTCCAAGATCTGTTCCTTGCCACAATCCAGTGTCAGAGGTCTGCAGACCATTCCCTGGAATGGGTTCCAGTCAAGTTGTAGAAGCATTTCAAGGATGATCAGTGAAGGTTTTCACTGTCATAGCAAAGCAATGTAACTATTGTGTATAAATGTTTTAATTTTTTAACAAATTTGCAAAAGAGAACAACATTCAAATGTATTTTAGAATAAGGCTGTAACGTAACAAGTGGTGTAAAAGTTTTCAGCTTTTTCTCACTTGAGCCAACACATTTGTGCATCAAATCCATGGGGGTTTCAGTTGTACACCGCTCAAAAAAAAAAGGGAACAACAGATGTAACTCCAAGTCAACTGTCCACTCAGGAAGCAACACACATCCTTTCACATCCTGTTGTGCGAATGGAATACGAGGCTGCGGATGCCACAAGAGAAATTAACCAAACTTCCCATCACTTGTTCCGGGAAACAATGCTGACACTCAAATACCTGCTGGCCAATGGGGCGAAGCCCCGCCCACACGAGAGAACTGTACCACAAGTGTCCGAAAAGCCAGCGGTAGTAAAACTGTAAAAACGAGCAGCGTGACTGAAAGTCTCACAAGTGAAAATGAAAGAGAATTTTGAAAAATTCCAGACGTTGAAATGTCTTTGTTTGATATTAGGAAAGTTTTGTTTTAAAATTTTGACACAAATCTGATTCCGTAGTCTCACTCCATCCACCAATGGCACGTTGCACCACACACTATCCAGGAGTTGGTGGAGGCTTTAGTCCAGGTCTGGGAGGAGATCCTTCAGAAGACCATCCGTCAGGAGCCTGTCCATGTGTTTTAAGGAGGTTATACAGACATGTGGAGGCCTCACACACTACTGAGCCTCATTTTTACTTGTTTTAAGGACATTACATCAAAGTTGGAAAAGCCTGGAATGTGTTTTTCTGCTTTAATTTGGAGTGTGACTCCAAATCCAGACCTCCATGGGTTGATCATTTGGATTTCCAATGATAATTCTGGTGTGATTTTGTTGTCAGCACATTCAAGTATTTAATAAGAATACTTCATTAATTCACATCTAGGATGTCTTAATTTTGTGCTCCCTATATGTTTAAGTTAATTCTCAACTTGGTGTAAAAGTAACATCTTTTTGCATTTAAATATAACGCTTTACTGCTAGTATAGTACTAACTAATATAGTACTAATATTTATTAGAGTCAATCAGTCTTACCATAGGATGAGCCTTTGATCTGCTTTGAGAGTAGAGACCGGATTGTTGGCATCGGGATCAGTGCGAACAAGGTGAGACTCCGGGCTGAAGAGACAGAAGGGTTCAAGTCAAATCAGTACTCTCCCAGAAGATGTGGCGAGCAATATGTACCCTTTCACGATTAAATACATACAGTACACTTATAAATAATGTACAAAGGGCACTGTTGATTTACGAGAACCGCTGGCGCTCACAAGGCTTTAGTTTGGAATCTCTTCTTAATTTCACGTCCCCATTTTAGGACATCAAGACTGCGAACAGCAGGCATTACATTTAAACACAGTGTGAAACATGTTGAATATGTACTATCACTTCCTGTGCACCAGGCTTATGAAAGAGAGAAAAGGGAAGGGGAGAAAGAGGAAGCAAAAGGGAACAAGTGCAAATCTGGCGAACAAACGGTTAAACGTTTGGTCAGAATTGTTGTTCTAGTAATGCATATTGTACCCAACTTTCATTGTGGCTCATGCATAACTGACGGCCACCACACACACGGCATAATTATTATAATTTTTCGGGGTTTTTTTGGGACATACTATGAGTACTTAATCTCTCTCTGTGTGTGTGTGTGTGTGTGTGTGTGTATAGTGTATATTTGCATTTGTTGTGCTACTATTAGGGAAGATGTCACATCTTCGGCTGATTGTTGCAAGACCAGAAAATCCAGCTCCTGGATGAACACTCCAGCAATGTAAACAGGTGATGCGGAGGTCACCCCAAAAAGGCTGCCTACGGCCCCCACCCTCAGTGGACAATATTTCATGCAGGGGTCTCACACTGCAGTGCGTTAGGGACATTTGACCATCCCATGGATAACGTGAAGGAAATCTGGGTGACAGGGACATCTCCAATGGGGTGAAAGGGGAACGGGCCTGGGTCAGAGGTGTAGGACCTTACCCAGGTAGTACATGTAGGTGGACGTGACGAAGGCCATGAAGTAAATTCCGGCGCAGAAGGACATCATGCCGACCATGATCATGGACGCGTCGCTCAGGCGCCTGGAGAAGACCTTCACCCCCAGGAAGCTGGTGATGAAGATCACGAAGCCGGCGGCGTTGCCGTAGCCGATCAGCGTGGCGCTCCAGTTCAGCGGCTCCTTCATCACGAAGGAGACCAGGATCTCCACGCCCCCGCCCACGGCCACGTCGTACAGTATGGCCCCGCAGAACAGCAGCGCGATGTTGGCGGTGTCCCGGGGGCGCCGGTCCAGGATGCCGGCGCTGCCGCGCCGATCGTGGCCGCCGGCCGGGCGCGACACGTCCAGGACCAGGGCGGCGTAGGCGAGGCACAGGAAGTAGAGCAGCACGCTCAGGCCCACCAGCAGCACCCCGCCCTTCAGCTCCACCGTGTACAGCTGGAAGAGGTGCCCGGAGGACAGGCTGCCGACCAGCCCGGCCAGGCCGTACACCAGCTCCATGCGCATGATGCGCACCGAGCGCTCCTCCTCGGACGTGCTGACCGACACCAGCGCCATCACGCCCGCCCAGTAGGACGAGAAGCCGCCGCAGGCGCCGTGCACCACCGTCGCCGCGTACATGGCCTGGATCGGCCACTCCAGCAGGATGACGAGGAGCAGGAGCAGCCTGGAGACCAGGTAGCCGACCAGGGGCGCCACGATCGGCACCTTCCTGTAGCCCCTGTCTCCGAGTTTGGAGAGGACGATCGCCGGGACGATCGGGACGAACTTGCCCAGCATGTTGTAAGTCATGTAAAAGTCCGACATGGCCTTCTGCTGCCTCTCCTGCTCGGGGAACGCGAACCGCTCCTTCATCATCATCTGCAGGCCGGTGTCGTAGAAGGCGCTGCCGACCTGCGCGCAGGCCACCACGGGCTCGACGTGCCTGCCGAGGAGCCGCCACACCGCCATCCCCGCGACTTCGAAGCAACGTTCAGGTCCGTGGCTGCATCTGATCAAGTTCAGTTCCGCAGACAGACAGAGAGAGAGAGAGAGAGAGAGAGAGAGCTCCTGTTCCGCGTCACCGTTCAGCTATGGGGAAGTGGTTTTTACCCCCCTGGTACCGCCTCTTTACCAACAGAACTGGCCGTTTAAACAAGTCCAACCACTTAATAAACAGCAAACAGCATTTACCGACTTACACTCAGTAGTGACAGGGACAGTCCCCCCCTGGAGACACTCAGGGTTAAGTGTCCTGCTCAGGGACACGATGGTAGTAAGTGGGGTTTGAACCTGGGACTTCTGGTTCATGAAGGAAAAAAACTGCCATAATATTATCACCACAGAGGATCTTGTTACGGTGGCACCTGACAAGGACCACATAGTGATGGCCAGACTGCCTGGAACTGGTGGATAAGGAAGCAGACACTGAGGTCCCCACATGCCGCTCCCCGGGAGCCTGTCACGGCTGTCCACTGCTCACCAAGGGTGATGGTTAAATACAGAGGACACGTTTCGTTGTGTCACCGTGTGCTTTGCTCACAATGACAAAAACAATCACTTTCATTTTTATTTGAAAAAACAAAAAAACTGTGATGTCTGATCGAACAGAAGCTGGAAGTTATGCTTTCAAATGCCGAGAGATCGCAGTGTCAAGGTCCCAATGCTGTCCACCATTCGAAGAGCCATCTTTGCAAATCACAATCAGAAGGTAAAGTGAGGTGATTGTCACATGTGATGCACAGCAGCACAGCACATGGTGCACACAGTGAAATTTGTCCTCTGTATTTAACCCATCACCCTGAGTGAGCAGTGGGCACCATGACAGGCGCCCGGGGAGCAGTGTGTGGGGACGGTGCTTTGCTCAGTGGCACCTCAGTGGCACCTTGGCGGATCGGGATTCGAGCCGGCAACCTTCTGATTACAGGGCCGCTTCCTTAACCGCTAGGCCACCACTGCCCCGGTCGGTATCCTGCACTGTGTACCTGGGGAAGACGCTGTACCAGGATAGTGAAATGGGTCAAAGAGTCTCCCAGATCTCCTCCGCTGGCCGGGGTCCTGCTTACAGGACTTACAGGATCTGCTACTGGCAGCTCGGTGAACATCTCAGCGCCACGGCAGACCAGAACATGGCTGGATCATGGCTGTTTTTGGGGACCTTCTGTAAATGTATGGCTGATCAGTATAAGGCTGGTAGTAGTTTTGATTCGCCCTACAGATCGCACCCCGCACCGGGGGCCGCCTCCCTTAAATCAAACTTTAATAAGTTGAGAAAAGAAACAAATAAATCACCCACAAACTGGACAAGGACAAGATTTACTGCAGCAGCCGAGACATCCACTTGGAAAGGGGCAAATGAGATGATTGGTTTCGCCCACAGTCAGTGGGGGACGAGTCCACTGATCTCCTCCCAGACTCAGTCCGGAAGAGAAGTGCTTCTTTTTCGGTCCCACAAGCACCACTACGAGCCGACTAGAGGGCCTGTGTCCGTCAGACCCCAACACAAAGCCCCGCCCCCGTGTCCAACTCAACTCTTGTCCTGTGAAAGACTCATGGAGAAAAAGGGAGAAACGTTGGGGAGGAGAAGACCAAAAAGCAACAGGTTCAAACCCCTCTTACTACCATTGTGTTTTTGAGCAAGACCCTCAAGCCTGAGTGTCTTCAGGGGGACTGTCCCTGTAACTACCGATTGTAATTCTAGATAAGGGCGTTGGCTAAATTCTTTAAATGTAAATATAAGTAGTCCAGCTATTATGAAACATCTTAACTCTCTTATTCCACCCCAGAACTGTCAAACTGGTTCTGCAGCCTGTGAAAGGGGATCTGATCTGGGTAGGGTGGTAGTAGCCCAGTGTCTAACACACTCGCCTATGAACCAGAAGACTTGGGTTCAAACCCCACTTACTACCATTGTGTCCCTGAGCAAGACACTTAACCCTGAGTGTCTCCAGGGGGGGGACTGTCCCTGTCACTACTGATGGTAAGTCGCTCTGGATAAGGGCGTCGGATAAATGCCGTAAATGTAAATTTATTTAAAAAGTATTTACAGGAACAGTCGTCCCCCCCGGAGCATCTCTCAGTATCCCTAAATTGAAATGGAATTTATTTGTGTTGCAGGCAACGGTAGGGAGCTTATCAATACATTTAACTTGTTTAAAGTCTATTTTTATGTGTTTTTTAGCCAATAGGCCACTTGTGTCCCTGGATCATATGCCAAAAAACGCCAATGACAAATATAAAATATCTGAAACATTCAGAAAGTAAATGTGTGTGAACAGACAGCCATCCAGACATAATCGTTTAATTTTTACACGCCGCCGGTCACATGCAAAAAGGAAATTTCCATCCTCTCGCTCAATAAATCCACGCGTCCATGTAACATGTGAAATTTTTGTATTTTCTTTTTAATGAGAAAATAATTATATATAGCACATGTATAAGTGTGAGGATTACAATAACTATAAAACAATATATGCAGAATATGAACATACAATAAGTGGTTAACATATGAACAGAGGGGTTTATAATGAAGGCGATGAATTAATCACATTCACGTCATAACTCCTTTGGTATTTTCCAGAGTGAAAGAGCTCAATAAAACCTGTTACACTGGTTAACAATATAATTTTTATTATAAACAGCAAAAGCATAACAATGAAATCTGTGTGTGAGTTATAATGTTCACAGAGCTTACACACACCCACAGAACCTCGATCGGTGCTGTCGCTTGGTTTTGTTTTCTTCAATGGAGACAAATGTGTCGTGAAGCTCTAAGCTTTCGTTGGCATCTTTAATACTGTATTTGACTGCATTTGTCATTGCTGCATGCGGATGAGGTTCGCAGATGGCAGGCGTCTGCTGAATACACTTCACTATGGTCCAAACTCCCTTTCCCAGCCCTGGATCCTCAAGAAGAACTAATAAGCCACTGTCTCCCTTCAATATAATGAATCCACTTCGGAATTCACTGTGCAAGTTTTCCTATGTTATAGCTGTTAGCTATAAACCAACCCTTTTGTGTTTCTTTCTTTCGTTTTTTTTAACTACATGTAACTTGCATTCGGCCCGAAAAGCACTAAAACTAGAAAGTAATGACACCTGCCAGTATTGTATAGTCATAACGGAGCAAGTCAGCCAGCGTTATCATGAATATCTGAAGTACATTGTGCTATCGTCGTGTTTTCTATCGTAAAAAAACGGTACTTTGACATACAGAAACAATTCTATGCCAGCCACATGCATGTGGCGTTTTGTGAGAACTGCGTACGAAGCCGTATTCCTCAGCCTCCGTCTGCCCGATTCTGCTGGGGAAAAACCCGCACACGGTCCCACACGGACACGGGAGCGGAATTAAGCAATATTATGTTCAGAAAACTCCTGTTAAAAAAATGACAGGTCTTCAGAGACACATTTCTAAAAAGCTCACGCGCTACTGAAACGCCAGTCATTTTGCATAACCTATTTTCCCATCCATACTCACGATGCAAATACTCCACTGCACAAATAAAAATATTCTGATTAAGTGTTTCCCGTTCATTCGCCACGTCCAAGTAGACATTACATTTCCTCCGCTGAGTGAAATAACTGTAGTACTGTAGTAAAAAAAAGGATTTAAACATTCTTCTACAAAGGACTTTCCCTTCCGGAATATTGCGAGCATATAAATAATTACCCCGTCCCGCACAATCTGACACCGTATGTATCGTAAGCAGGGTGTGGGTAACTACTGCGTTCACCTGTGATATACATTTTCATGATATACACCAAAAACCCATGCCTAGTGCACGAATACGTGCCGTTCTACTCGAAGAACTACAACAGAGCTTTGTTCTACTTATAAAAGGACAATAGTCCATTAAATACTTTTTTTTAGATAATATATTATGTATGTTTTTAATCCACATTCCCAATGATAATGTTCTCGCATTTTCATTAGAATATGCATTTTCATTGATTTTATATATATATATATAAAATTTAAAATACAGCATCAGGTTCGGCAAGAAATCCACAAGTCTCATGGAGAGGTTCCCCAAAAAAAGTCCTCTGTGAGTGTCTGACAGTTTTGAAGATATTGCTCATTGCCATTTTACAGTTGCATCGCTGAAAATACCGAACTACAGTCGCTCCAAATAGAATCTCCAGAAAAACCTCTTCCACACATCACTTAATTCACCAATTCACAAAAACAGGAATGATCGTAAATTCCTCCTTTCCTTTTAAACCCCAAATGCTGGCATTCACCGTCTCCACCAGGCCTAAACGGACCCCTTCCCTAAAAAAAACACCCCACAGAAACGTCCCCAGATTCGCCCTCACTTTCCTCAAAGCCTTCGTATTACAAATAATTACAGTCATTTCACACACGTACAAATACTGCTTACGTCTGCTTACAAACACCCCGCTGCTAATGTACAAAAAAAAGATCGCCGTTATAATATAGTTGGATTATAAAAGGAAACGTAAATGTCTGATTGGTAAGAGCAACAGCAGTTTCAAAGTCAAAAACCATGCGTCACTTTCTAGAACGTGATCCCAACTCGGAGATCTTACTTGGATTGTCTATACGGGCAAACTTCCTAACGGTGAATCGCTGTACCCGTCGAAGCGGCTGCATGCAAAGCTGTCGCTGTTTCCCTCCTTTCCTTCCTTCTGGCCTGAGTGGGGAACGGAGCGGCTGCTCCTCCTTCTCCACAGCTGTCTACAACTGTCCCCATATTCTCATTCTGTGTTTGGAGAAGGTCAACCTTGGGTTATATCATCCAAGGAGCATACACACTGTATTAGGTATTAAGGAAATTAACAACGTTTGAATCAATGTTGTGTTTGATCCAAAATAATTGTTTCTTTGTATGAGAAATTAAAGTTTTAGCACCCCCCCCCCACTCTTTTCACTTAAAAACATGCATCCCTCACTTTTCAGGTGACACCCAGATCTTCATGAACGTTTGGAAGCTTCATATCCATCCATTTACAAAAAAAACCACTTCCTTTGTAACTGCAGCGTGATCCTCAGCACGCTTCTCAAAAATACAGAGTAGAAAAACCAACAAAAGGGACTCCTGAAGCGCGGAAAGGAAAGAAGCTCTTGTCCTCATGTCCTCCCCTGCGTTGAAGAAGAGTTTTCCTGGTGGCCCGTGGACCAGAGAGTCACCTGTGTGATATGTCACCCTTGCAAAAAAATAAATACACGTGGTTGTCCTATAGCGTCGTCCACTCCCCTCCTCTTGCTCTCAACTGTCCCTCCAACCAGGCTGGGAAGTTTGGGAGGAGGCTGCTTACTCCTCCTCTTCCTCCTCCTCCTCTTCCTCAGCCTCTCCTTGATTGGCGTAGATTCCTGCCTCCCACCTCAGCGCCATGTTGCTTTTCCGGCGGGTGACGCGTGTGGCCTCCATCACCTGTTGAGAAACAGCGCGTGTCAGTTTTATGAAGACATGCCTGTGTCTCATGTCCTCTTGTATGCAGTTGGTTAGCATTTCAAACATGGTTCCCCCTAGAAAAAGTGCTGCCATGTTTTGTCACTGTCACACTGTGACACACTAATGCTTATCATAGGTAAATGTCAGCAAATAAGAATTAGAACCACAAAGTGTTTATTACTGTCACTCAAAATGGGCGAAAAATCATTTGTTCCCACTTCCCACAGCAATCGCATAAAAACTATATAATTTCAAGGTATAAAATCTCAGTATCCAATGTTTTTGTCTTACTGTTGCAAATGTTCTAGATGTTCAATAATGCTAACAAACCTCCTACAGAAGGACTTCTATGGATTACTACCTGCTTACTCTGTGCCTGGTCAAGAAACAGTACAGATGTGTTCCTGTTTTCACGTGACTGTGAAGTATGTCGGTGGAAATGCCGATCATCTCTGGTCCCCTTTAAACCCAGTAGGTGCCAAACTGAAGTCATTATATGCTTACAGTACAGCTTACGGCCTGTGATGGGCATTCAGAAAGTAAAAATCCTCTCCAGAGTTGTGGTTCAACCAAACAGCCGGGAATGAGAGAGCTCAGCTGGTTGACTGATCTGGATTTTTACTTTCCAATCCTGTAATGCAACATCACGGCTCTGCAGTCATCCATACCGGCATTTACTAGCATCGTCTCTTTATGTTCATTTCTTCAAGCTTAGTGTGCCAGAAACCAGTGATATAAACACACACATGAACACGCAGCACATGCACAGCCACATTTCAAGCATGCTGAGTCGCTTCTCGGTCACCATAAACGGTAGACGGACAACATGAGTAAAAAATATCTAGAGCACAATAAAAGCCGCAGGGTGAGGGCAAGTCACGGCACGTCACGGAGGCAGATGGCCGCCACTGTGTGAAAGTCAGTACGCTGTGGAGGCTTTCAGGGCCAGTTCACGGAATGTGAATGTCCAGCTTGTCACCAGATCGCTTTCTGGTTCAAAACGGCAACGAATTGTCTGCATAATTTATTTATGCTGATTAAAAAGTCTGGCTGGGGGGTCATTTTGCCACTGCAGCCATGACCACATGGAGCAAGTGCTTTGTGCCCGGTTTCAGCGTACCAGACATCCAGTGACTGGTTTGGGTCAGAGGTCAGGCGTACATGTCAGCGATGCTCCTTCCGGTCTTTGCATCGAAGTTATTGCCAAAACACTTCCAAAGGGGGGTAGTCATGCAAACACAGCGGCAAAAAAAAAATAGGAACAACATGCAACAACATGGGCAAAAGCAACGCATTGGACAGGTACCTCGGATGTAACATCGCTAGCGAGCAATAAGTGGGCATACTGACAAAAAGGGAAGAGGCAACGTTAGTCAGGTTCTGTGAAACACTGGTCGGGAACATTAGGTTGGTACAGGGGCGAAGTGTGGATGTGAAACTCCTCCGAAGCACATGCTCATTTCAGACCTGTGTCTTTTGTGCACGGTGCGGCGACAAGCCGACCGTTTTCAGCTGCCAAGCGGTGTTGAGATTTGAAACGTAAGTCTGTAAGTCTGGCTGTGTTGCGTTTGCACAGAACCATCGGGCCACTGCGAAGGCACAAGAGAGCAAACCCAGTAGAATAACCTTTTTTTCTGGCCTGACTTGGGATTACGCTGTGCGTTTGACAACTTTTGGTTTCGTTTGATTATTTCGGGCTGGAAAGTCCCCTTTTCCAACCGAATTGCCAAACGCTACCTTTTCTCAGAGAGGAGGAAGGGAATTTCCTTTCGCGTTCACGATCATAGCCTCAGCTTAATAGAATTATTACACACTGGATACACAAAGTGCTACATTACGCCCGGGCTGTCATCCACAATGACGTGGATAAACCGATAAAAAAAGAAAGAGCTCATTACAGATCATGTTGGGGTCGACAGAATACATTGGTAGTTACTTTACTTTACTTTACTTGGCAGTTTTTATCCAAAGAGGTTTCTATAGATTTTGAGTTTACAAAACTAAGATAAGGTCGAACTTGTCAGGAATAGAACGTGCTGGGGAATTGTTAAGTGCTGGACGAAGAAATTGTAAAAAATTTTGTGCAGTGTGTGTGTGTGTGTGTGTGTGTGTTAGTACTTTTGAACAAGTGGGTTTTCAGCTGCTTCTTAAAGGTGGCAGAAGAGATCAGAGTGGATTGGGATCGGAGACCCCGTGAAGAGGGAATTTTCCGTCTCGTTTCGTGCAGGACTGGAGCTAGTAGTGTGTACAGCCCTGTAGGCAGCTTCAAGGATTTAAAATCGATGCGAGCGAGTGGAGAGAAGTTATCTGTATATTCTTCAATATACAGATAACTACCAAGCAGGTTTTATCCATTTTTTAACCTTCTTAGCGTGTAGCATTGTGCTTAGCGCTTTTTTGGTAATAAAAGTGCCCGTCGTATTTAACCCCACAAGGTTCTGATAGTGAAAGTTGGAGAGTGAAAGATGGTATAAGCATGGATGGCACATGAGAGAACAGACATTCTGCTACAATGCTATATTCATCTAAATCCAGCGCTAATCTCGCACTACCGTGGCAGGAGGCCAGCAGTGCCGTGAGGTTCACCCATTGTTGACTTACACTGTTGTCCTCCATCTTCTCCCGGCGCTTCACCTTGTGCGTCTCAAAGTCCTCCATCAGAGTCTGCATGAAGTTCTTGGGGCGCTGGCCGCCCGAGTCGTCGCTGCCCTGGTCGGACAGCGGGGAGGGAAGCGGCCCGTCCGATGAGCAGGGCGATGCCGGCGGGACGGTGCGGATCTTCTCGATCTTCCCTGTGTGTTGAGTCAGACAATAGATTTGAGGCTGCGTCATCAGCGGTGTACAAGAACTGCAAGGACATCACTGTAATACACATTGACTGGGTTTGGTGAAATGTCACTGCACATAAACAGAGAGGAATGACACTGAGACAGGGACTTTTTACGGGAAAAACTTGTTCTAAAAAACGAACTTTTCTTGTCAACGCCCCAGGAGTGGATGAGAACAGAACGTAACCGAGTCTACAGGCCTGGAATTTCCCACTGGATCCGAATCCGGTCATGCATGAAAAACCTACCTCATCCTTGCAACATCATTCTAGGGGCCACTGAGGTGCCATTTGGCAAGGTACCGTCCCCCACACCCTGCTCCTTTCATGGCGGCCCACTGCTCACTAAGGGTGATGGGTTAAATGCAGAGGACACATCACCGTGTGCTGCGAGAATCACTTCACTTTCATAAACACACTGTCCAGGACTGTGCATTTTTACTGCACACAAAAAAAAGTCCCAGTTTAATTTCCTGTGAATTTGTAGCTTTAAATACCCAATGAAGTGGGTATTTTTTAACTAAAAAAAAAACTTTTTTTGCCTAAAAAAGAAACATTAGAACTATTGTTTGTCCTGGAGGTCTACCAACATGGTAGATTTGCCACCGAGGCATTCTCATACACTTGTGATACAAGGCAATCAACGTATCAAATTCACGTGAAGTGAAAATGAAGTGATGGTCGCTGCTGCACAGCACACGGTGCACACAACGAAATCTGTCCTCTGCATTTAACCCATCACCCTTGATGAGCAGTAAGCAGCCACGAAAGGGGACATTCCCTTGCTCAATGTGACCTCGGGGTCACATTTTAAATTCGGGATTTGAACCCACCAGCTTCCGATTATGAGTCTGCTTCTTTACACTTCTAGGCCACCACTGTCCATCAGGTAAAGTTGAATTTGGCTCGTAACATCTCCAAGGCCCAACCAGACAGGCATGCATTAATTGCCTTTGTTCTATGCATTTCTATGTATAATTTCCCAATAATATAGAGACGCTGTTGGTGACTCCTGATGTTTTAATAGGCAAGGTTTGGTAGACCTGTGGTTCTCAAAGTAAAACATGGGTTGGGTTCTGCAAAAAATTGTAAAAAATGTTTGTTGCCAGCACAAAAATATCTGTAATGGCTAGTTTTCTAATTGGAAACAGGGTCAAAAGACTTCAGGCTCTATTTTGTTGTTGTTGAGGGGGTACATAAAATGTGCTTCCACGAAGGGGTCCCTAGCCTAAAAAAACGTTGAACACAGATGTAGACTTCAAAAAGATAAGGAGGTACTGCTGGCCACATGTAATGCCATTAGAGACCATTAGGGAGCAGACTCGCACCAAGTTTCCAACATCCAAATACCCATGACCTCACTCTCTCAATAACAGAGACCTTAGAGATCCTGTCAAGACACATACTTACTTTTACATGACAATACACTGAAAATTCCACTCGACAATGGGGACATTACTAAAGAGAAGATGCCGAGCCCTCAAACTGCAATGACATACATCTGTAATAATGATTGCTTTCAACAGTAATGACAAGGTTGCAATAGGAGGCTGAGAATCTCCACCAACGTATGTGACCGATATATGGGACCCCTGAAATATGAGGATCAAGGTACTTTACACTGGTAATTACAATGATTTCAAAATGAGCCACATGAACAAATGAAGAAATTACATGTGAAAATAAAAGCGGACTGAAAAAACACTGCACAAAGAACAGGTTTCATGGACACATCTATGACACATTTTTTTCTGCATGGTTAATAACCCCTGCAGCCTGTCCTATGAGGACAATGACCTGGTCCGAAGCCATTTACACCAATTTGCTCATCCCCAAAGCAGACTTGTTAGGTTTACCAGTGCCATTTCAGATGCTCTTCGTCATGATGACTTTGTGTAGATGTGATGCATCTCTGGAGATTATAACAATCACAGATAGGAATGCAGGATGTTTTCTTCATGCTAAAGATAAATAGGGTCACAACTGTGACTACGCTCTCTGGTGACTAAGCCAGAGTAATGAAGCGACAGTAATGGAAGGGATGGTTTAAATGGACTGACCTGGTGCTGTCTTCCCTGGGAGGACCAGTTTAGCAGGCAGGCTGTTTGTCTTCTGCCTGGCAGTAGGCATTGGGCAAACGTTCTGCCTCTGCCGTTGTTTCTTAAGCTCCTCCTCTCGCTCCTGAGCAGCCCTGATCTCCTCCTCAATCATCGACAGGGTCCTTTGCTTGCGAGAGCGCAGTTTGAACGGCCCGGCGCTGACTTCCGTGTCCTGGGCCCGCGTGACAGACGCTGTGCTCCTCAGCTCCGCAGCTTCAGAGTACTTACTAAAGTAGCTGAACTCCGGCTTTTCGGCTGGTGGTGGAGATGGACTAGGTGGCTTGTAGGTGTTAACAGGCACAACAGGCACTGCAGGGACGACTGGAGCCTGAATTCGAATGGGGGGAGTGGTGATTCTATTCTGTTCAACTGGTGATGGCACTCTGGGAGACAATATCGGAGAGGGAAGTTTTTCTTGTGCTGGTGGAGGTGATGGTGCCACAACCTCAACATGCCTCTCGGGGATAGGAGATGACTGCTGCGTCACCTCTCGCGGTTCCCACTCATCACTTTGCTGAGCAATAGCTTGCTGGATGGCATTTTGGACAAGGACACCAGCATGATACTCAAGCTCGTCCTCAGTTAGACTGTCTCCTTGGAAAGACAAGGACACACTGTGTTCACTGGGTGATTTGGTGCCCCCTTCCAGCTTTCCATTAACAGGTGTGGTTGCCACTGGGGTCGGAGGAAAGGAATAATCTCCAAGGGAGTTCTCCAGGATGGCGCTCATAGTCTCATTTGAGGTTCCACTGTCGCTGACATTGTCCATGCTGAAGTCGTTGGACAATGTCTCCAGGACAGTGGTGTCCTGAGAACGAAGTGAAAGGTCATCTAGGCCTGAGTCAATCTCTTCGGGGTGATAGGAACTGTTTGTGGATTGCTGTGGCGGGTACATGTCAGTGTCCTCGTCCTTTACTACGGTCATCACAGCTCGAGCGCAAGTGAAGTCATCTGTCCACGTCTTTTGACCCTCTGCCAGATGTTGCATACGTGAGTCCCCTGGAAAACAGTAGATCGGTTCGGTTCTGACAGTTGCCACATCGCAGGTCTCCTCTAGGGTACTGTGCCCAAGGCTGGAAAAGGTTACTGAGCCACTTGGCCTCTCCACGTGTGTGACCTCTGACGTCCTGGAGAAGGGTTTGGCAGAGTAGAGTTGAGGAGCCACGCCTCTCTTGGTACCTGCAGACTGCTTGGTGTGCTCCATCTGCAGAAACTGCTTCCGTGCTGCGGAGAAGTCAATCTGCTCCACAACTATGTCCTCCCTCTTGACAGGGTCTTGTTGGGTGAAGGTGGTGGATACATGCTTGAAGACTGTTTGTGGCACGTAGGTGGACTCAGGCTTCTTCTGCTTCCGCTCTTCATACCTTCTGAGTGACTCCAGTTTTTCTGGCTCTAGCTCTTCCTCAAGGGTCTTCTCCTGGGGAGGGTTCCACCACTTTGCAGCAATCCCTGGGTTCTTCTTGACAGCCTGTCCACGTATGAGCTCTAGTCGCTCTCTCTCAAGCTCCGCAATCTCTTCAGAGGGTCTGATCTTTTTCACTCGGATCTCTTTCTCAGTGGAGCCCTCAAAAAGCTTAGATGGCTTCTTCTCTTCGTGAAAAGCCCGGAGCTCAAATCGTGCTGTTGCAGGAGGTTCTCCAGATCTCTGGCCTATTACAGCTGAATGGCCATTTGGTTTGGTGGTAATGTTGTCATCACTTACAAATGTAGTTTGCTTCCTCCCCTCTATAATTACATCACTGTTTGGAGAGGGTGGAATTTCAGAAACGTGTACAGATGGCCGATTGCCGTCGATATTGATTGGCTTCAGATCGGGGGAAGAAGTGCCATTTGAGGTAATCTCTGATCCAGGCTCACAGCAATTTGCCTCAAGGACCTCATCAAGGTAACGGATTTCCTGGGCAACCTCAGTGTCCAGGGCTTCACCTTTGTGTCTGACCCCATTTTGGCCACTGGCGGCATAACAGTTGTACTGACTGTCAGCTTGGGCCTCCACCTCCATGTTGTCCTTCCTTTCTGATATAACACTTTCACCGTCTAAGAAAGTGACACTCTTGGGCCTTCTCTCCCTCCTCAGCTCACTGTCATCCTCTGAGAATTTGGAGGATTTCTGGCGGGCAGAAAAAGAGAAGCAAGCTTAAACAAGGACATTGGAATTCTAGGCACAAGGTGCCTAGCTTTTTACTGGACGAATCCTTACGGGGAATTTTTCAGAGCACAGGCTTCAGTCAACAGACTGTTCAAAAACATTTACACTCGAAGGTGGTTTGCATAATCTGAGCACACTTGAGAGTATCCTATAGGGTTTCAAAACAATCATTGCATGGGACCAGCATGCATAATGGAAGAATGTACCCCCTGATAAGATGTGGGGGATAATGGGCATGTCGAACTCTGACCCAGGCAATGTGATCTTAGGTGTTAATAATGCATCAGCCCTGTTGCAGTAAGGCTTTACACTGCAGCTCTTGCACCATGAACTATCCTATGAAGCCTATGTCTTCCTGTTCCCGCTGTGCAAAATTTCTGACAACATTAGACACGTGCAGTCAGATATGCAAAGAATAAAATTTAGTCAAATTAAATTTCAATTCTTCTAAAATGAGAAACATTTATAGGTGTGGATATGCTGTCTCTGCTACAGAGCAGATGTGATACTATTTACTTATACTTTACTAAAAACGAGCATTCTTAGAATAAACAGCATGCATGCATGTCTTAATGCACAAGTAATCAAAACACAAGTGGTTTGTGGAACACTGACATGGCCCATTACCTCGTCTTCATAAATCACATACACATGTGTAGTCCTCCCTGGGCGAATAATGGCTGAAATCTGAGATAATTGTGATGTGAATGAGAAGGTTTGTGTGTGTTTAAAGATCAAGACTTTGAGTGTATAGTCCGTGTTGACTCAAACTCAACTTCTTTGTTGGACTGTTTGGCTAATCTTTAATGTAATCTCCTGAATGTATTCCATGGATTGGCATTATATAGATGACTTCACACAGAAGAAAAATCTGATGGAAAAAGGAATATTCAATCATGGGTCTTGAAGGAAAGTTAAATATGTGTACAATGTAAGAATAACATGTATATGTTCAGATTTAAAATTATACAAAGACCAAAGTCAAATAACTAAAACATTGTCCATTTTTAACTTTCAACCACACCTCCTGACCACTCAGATTACAACCTGTCCTTTGCCAAACAAAGCAAATAGTCCAGTTCAACCTCTGGCCTGGCATTACTGAGGAGTAGGCCCAACAGCAAATAGATTTATTTCTTGCTCTATGTCAAATATATTTGTACCAAAACCGAAACAGTACAGTGACCGTAAATAACTGCCAAAGGCCCTAAAGAAGTACACCACCGAGCACATGCGTGGAACACTGAGAGGGCTGCCGGTGGTCAGATGCTCCCTAGGCGAAGTCCAGACTGGATCTCATTCAATATTCACATGGCCTACATTCTTTAACTCTGGAAGGAGCAACTCCACTTTCAGCCTGCACCAATTTCTGACTCGCTGGGTTACATAAAGACGTGTACTCTGTACAGTATGTAAACCATATACATTTACCACTATTTATGGGGACGTCCCTTTTTAATGAAACCTTTAGTGCAAGGTTACCCACATTATAATTCTTCACCAAATGAAAGTCATGGGACAAATGTACACCAAAATGCCTGTTGTGGATAAAGTTATGGGGAATTATGGTCCTCATAAGAAGATTAGCCAGACTCACACACATGCACACTCACACACACCTAATTGAATTTAGGTTTTCGGTTAACTGCCTCCAAACCAAATAAGGGAAACAAAGAAGTCCGGCTTAAGGCTCTATTATATTAAAGTAGGCAAACAGCATTTCACGTTTTCTTGAAGCAAACACTTTCCGACACAATCATAACGATACAAGCCATTGCAATATCCCGGCAAATAAAACATTCAGCTTTACTTTAAATTATGCCAAAAATTCACAAGCCCTTCCTGTGTGGTTTTCAGGGATGAATGACATGAGGTGGATTTATGCGCCTCCTTGCGCATAAATCCAGTGGTGGCCTAGAGGATAAGGAAGCAGCCCCATAATCAGAAGGTTGCCGGTTCGAATCCCGATCCGCCAAGGCGCCACTGAGATGCCACTGAGCAAAGCACCGTCCCCACACACTACTCCCCGGGCGCCTGTCATGGCTGCCCACTGCTCACTCAGGGTGATGGTTAAATGCAGAGGACAAATTTCACTGTGTGCACCGTGCTGCTGTGTATCACATGTGACAATCACTTCAATCACATCACCTACAGTGGTGCGGTGGGTAAACAGATCAGTACCTGATGATCTAATCTCAGATAATCTACAATCTTTCTTTGGAAAGTGTAAAAGCCAACGTGCTGTGATGTGATCGATGGCTGGAGTGGCTTTCTGTCTCTGCGTGACGCTCCCATGGCAGCTTCTCTAGTATTTTTCATGGGACACATGGCTCTGGGTCTTACTCACCCCCTCCCTTCCCACATCCCCATTTCCTCAACAGCCCGGGCTCAGGAAAGCTCCCACCAAGAAAAAAAAAAAACAGCAGACCAAGCAGCCCTGGGCATCCTCCCAAACATCTCCATGTTTCGTTGCTGCATACCATCGTCCATGTCAGACGGACGTGTCTCGTTTTTTAAACCATAAGCCTGGAGGGAAGCAGGGGGCCGGCAAGGCGCAGCGTCCACAGTCAGGTCTGCGTCCCATCGGACTGCTCTGACCTTCCCAGCATGCACGCCTCAGCCGTCCTGAGGGCCGGTGCCTGAGTCGATGGATGCGCAAGTGCCTCTCGGGCGGTTCTCACTTTCGGCCCGGCATCTGGAAGTGGTTACCTTGCCACGCGCCATTACCCCTATGCAGATGAGCTCTCGGTGTGAGGGACTTCCACACGTTCTTCCACACATTCCTTTACTTCAAAGTAACATCTCTCAGAGAAGTAACATCTCTCTGTCCACCACGTGCATGCAAGTTTTACTACGGTAAATTTCCCACTTGCGGGACCAATGAAGGACCATCTTTATCTTATTACAAGACCGTATCTGAGCTTTTAACTAATCTAATCAGTAGCGAATAATGGCGAGAAAATCATACCAAATATCAATTTGTGGGTTAAATAGAGGTGAAATATAAAAAAAGAACAACCAGCGTTTACCTCCTGTAGTGTGATTCCCAACATCCAGACCAGTGATTTACGTGATGAGCCCTTATCTGTCCTGTGAACCTCGGCGGCTGTGAGGATCGAAAGGGTCCTTCCTACTGCACGTGCGGTCTTTCCTGGCCTCCTCCACCACTTCCCCTTTATCTGCGCACGCATGTGCGTTTGAAAGAGCGACAAGCCTCATACGCTGCTGCCCACCCCCCTTCTATTCCCTCCTCTTCCACAATGATCCTCTTCTCTTTGGCTCCCAAAGTCAAATTCCTTACCCCGGTCTCAGCGCAGCCAGTGATGTCACCGGACGAGGGGGCCTGGCTCCCTCTCACTCCTCCTCCGGCCCATTCACACAAAGACCCGCTCTGTCTGAGCCGGCCCCCTGGCCCTCCTTCCCTCCTCCTGGCTGGACGTGGGCTGGGCATCTCCATACGCTAGAACGGCGGGCGGCGGCACTGGCGGCGGGGAGCAGCAGATGCCACACCACGCTCGCAGCAACTTGGGCAGCGGAGGGTGTGGAGTTGTGTCAGCTGACCATTAAAATAATAGCTCAGCGGGCTTTAAATGTTAAAAAATGCATAAGCAGGCTAAGAGACTTCATTCATTACCACATGATATGATGAATATAAACCATTTTTGATGTTTTTTTTATGGCAAATGTAGACAAGTCTATGTACTTCAATATACCACAATTTTCCTTTTTTTCTGACTAAGCTGAGAGAATTAAAAGAAGTTACACAACTTGGAAAGTAGTTTTAGGCTGCGAATTTCAGCACACGTTGCAGAAGGCATTGGCTTGAAAACGTGCCGGTGTGTGTTTTCATCACGTCGCCAACGGTAACTAAACGCCAAACACCGGGTCTCTTTTGGGGCCTGGCTGCATTGCCTAATTAGCATGTGTCTTGTGTCGCATCTTCAGTTTCAGCTCATCCATCACATGCATCTTGGCCAATAAGCCGTTGTCCAGGCCTTGATTTGCACTGTGATTTGCACCCTTCTGCTCTTTAAATAGAACCAGCCAATATGTTTGGAAGAAAAATGCTTTTGCATGCAGACGCAAAATGCACAGAACGTCCTTGCATACAGACTAATTTGCATAATTTCGCTTAAGGATTTATGAAGAGCCACTTTCTGTGTTTGAATGGCATTTTACGGCCATTTTTTTAGTACCCCAACTAATAATAATAAAGCATTTTTATTATGCAATCACACGCCCTGACCACCCATATGCAGCTGCATCCATGAACCGATAAATCAGGGCCTGCTAAGGGCGGGGCAGTAAATCAATACAACAATGTACGCCGAAGCACTGTTCATATGTCATATGTCACTGTCTACATCGGTGGACAGATTTTGCTTAAAAATCTAAAATCAAAAGGGAGGTTTCAACTACTACAGCAATAACTCATACAAACTCACATGTTTGCACAGTGATTAATGGTAAAATCTAAATAGTATCTTAAGGGTTATGGTTTTTTTCTGATGGTTTCATAGACTACTGTAGTGAAACCAAGTAAGCAAAGCTGATTCCCTGATTCCAATTCAGTAACACAATAGGCCAATAACTGTGTGGTTCTGGATCACTAGACCAGTTCCATCGATCAGTCGTGCATTCTGGCCTTTTTGATCGCTGAAGCCTTAGAGCTGGATGAAACTGGATGTGAAGGCCTTCAACTTATAAAGCACTGATTTACGTTCAAGGTTCAAGTGAAAGGACAGAGGTAGGTTACAATACTAAAACACATACCCTGTGCTTCAGTCGCGAACGGTCTGTAATGTATCCTGGCTGCGGTGAAGGAAGGGTGTGGCAGCGTCCTGTACGACGTGCGGGCTGCACCCTTTCTGGTAGTCAATTCCCTTACTGTTCTCCGCCTACATTCCACGTATCCATGCGCTTTGGAAATTGCTCTGCCTGACAGTGTCGTAGGATCCTGTCTAAAAATGGATCTTCTGGGGAAAAGAGGAAGTGGTCCACGCGTGGACAGTGACACCAGACAAATGTTCCATTTTATTCCACTGCGTCTGGTGCTATTTGGAACATGCCGAGCTTTCTGTTATTGCATAGTGGTAAATTATGAGGACCATTAGATAAACATATATAAATATCAATATCTAGTGGCCTCCAGAGCGATCTGACAATGTCCTTCGGACTAACAGAAGCTATTTTTAGGATGGACGTGCACTTTTTTTTAGTAGCACATCTTACCCTTGAATGTCAAGAAGCACACCCAGACCCGTCACAGCCGCACAAGTAAACAGCGGCATCCACAGACGGCCTGCTCACACGTTACGGCCCAGTAAAAACCGCGAGGCGTGCTCCACACTAACAGGAGGAGAAAGAGAATGAAAGGGAGAGGGAGGAGGATTGAAGGCCCAGGGATCCTGGTGTGGGGCCAGGGAGAAAAGATCAATACGCGTGGACGTAGTCGCAAGGCTAACGTGCTCCAGCTAATTCAGCCAATCTGGGGCGAGCTGGGTCGATGGAGATTCATCCATAAACGCGAACAAATTCAGGTCTCGATAGCTTTAACATTATGGGTCTGACAGCTGGTGCAGCGCTGTGATCCTCTGAGACATGAATACTGGGGGACGTCTGGAACCAGTCATGCTTACAGGAAGCTATGACCAAATAACGTGGGAAATCTTTCAGTAAATCATGCTTCTGGTGCAAGAAAAAAAAAGCATTAACTGCGAGCTGAAAGAGGGTTGAAGGTCCGAGGTGCTTATTTTAGTGCCAGTTAAGATACATGGTGCAACATTCTGGTTGAGAATTACAAGCACTGACCAGGCATTATAGGATGAAAGCATGGCTGCCTTTTTCTCTAGATTGCGCTAAGATGATTTGAACTGGTTTAATTCATTTAAAACAGATGAAAGCTGAGTGATGAAGCAAAAATATCCCCCCAGACTTTTAGCATGAGATGACACATAAGCAAGCCATGAGGACAAAGGCAGGAGCGAAGCATGTGACCATGCCGAGTCAAGCTGCAGCCCGTATTTAGCAGCGAGTCAGTCAAATGACCGGAGGGACAGAGCAAGAGACAAACTGAACAGTCTGTCCTTGGTCCAGACACCCTGCTTCTGGCGCTGCCTCACTACGACCTCTAATCTGACAGGGGGAGGGCGGTAGAGGGCGAGATAGCGGATGAATGACGGAGGGAGATCGGGGTCGTCTGGTTACTGTCAGCAGTTCCCGACGGCCTGACAGCATGCACGCTGCCGTGGCCCACAGGCAATCTCAGTCCTCCCGCATTGTCCAGGGAGCTCGGGACAGACGTCCTCCTGGGAATAACCACGCGAGGAGATGGGATTTGATCCTAGTCGCTCGCTGCGTCTGCAGATGCTGCCCCAAAAAACAAAAAGGTACTCGCGAAAAGCACCTGAGGACGGTCTGATGGATGTGGCCCACATGGCGGCGCTGATGTGAGTCCGAGGTGGGAATAGCTACAGTTCGCTCTCACCTAAAATACCGTTAAGTGGCTTAAAGGGCCGTTAAAAGCAGACCCCGTTTTGTCAATGGGGAGAGAATTACAACAGATTACAGGGATCACGGCCACGCAGACGGGACGTCAGCCTCGGGGGAGGCCCTGCTCTCCAAAACGCACAGCATGTGTCCCTGTCCTGAACCTCTGGACTTGTGACTGACTGGAAAAAGGGAGGGAATGTCCTTTATCATCCATTTAGACCACAGCGGGGCGATAATGCTGTGATATCCATTCTTAATGTTGACTTTAGCCCATCCCTGTTCCTAAAAGGCTTTTCCCATCATCAAGCGCAGCTTTTTTTTTTTTTTTGGAAAAAGCTCCCAGCAGGCCTCAGTGCAGCTCCATCACATATGTTTTCAAGAATCTCTTAAAGTTTTATCTGTTCAGGGAGAAAGTTCTAACTTAAAGCTTCAACAACTTTCTTCAATGGTTGGAATATGACACTGAAGTTCATGCACTTAGAAGTAAAACAGTGCTTTCATGTCTCCCGTTGTGCCGACCTTGAACATTTGCCGCTTTTGTTAAAAATGTCTGCTGAATGCTCCGGTAAAATAGAACCTGGAAACTGAGTCAAAGACACGTGAAAGTTGCAGCATAACTATGAAGGTACGTTTTACAAAGAGATGCCACCAAAATCAAAGCAGGTTTAGAGATGGTTTTCTGACACACTGGAAATTTAAGGATGAACCTGTTGACCAGAAGCCTAAATATAATGAATCTGAAACTGAAGGGCAGCTTGTTTTTGAGTAGGAATCTTGAAAGACGCATTTTCTCTCTCAGGGACAGGAGAAGTGGAGCACACAAAGAGGTCTCGTCTGTTTTCCTTTCAATCTGTTATGCAATAGCAGACCCTCGAGGGAGATTTTGAAATTTCACTTGAAAACAATACATGAATGTGAGATTATTTTGTATTATTCCATACCACGCAATGAAAGAAAGTTTGAAAAGTTTCCAAAAGGACAATGCCGAAGCCAAACTAAACCGCAACGGTGTCAAAGTTGACATGTTGATTAGAGAGTTATCGTGACCTGGGTGCAGAAGTTAACACGGAGGAATAATGAAAACAAAAAGGCCAAATCCCCTACTGGTGTTCAATGGTGTTTTTATAACTAAAATGTCTTATCATTGCAATAAACTTTCAGGGAACTTTAAATGACACTAAGTGGAGCCGCATGTCAGTGAACGTTAATACCTGCTCTTACTGACCTCCAGTAACTGGACTTGAACTGAGGGTTGCCACGCTACGATCCTCATGCAAAAAGGAAGCAATAAATCACAAAAACTTGCCACTGAAAACCAGCCTTACCCTGGAGCCCTGAATCATGGTCCAGCAAAGGACCTGCCAAGGTGCTGGGTACTTCAGCATCTGAAGAGGGGGCCACTGGAGCACACTGTGACTCCGTACACTTCACTGACACTGGCTCACTGCTAGTTTAACACTAAAACCAACCCAAGGCCGGTCGGAGTCCCTGCATTCCCCCAGAGTGCCGACTTCAGCGTCAGATGACCAAGGAAAGTCATCCATGAGGGCTCTTTGATCCGAAAATTAGCTTACCATCAAAAGCAATTATATGGGCCTCCTTCTTCCTTCTCTGTTAGGTTGGGGCGCAGGAAGCCCGGCACTAACCAGTCATGACTTTCCCAGTAACCCGCTCAGTCCGGACCCCTGATGAGCTCAGCCTATTAGAGGTGTGGGAGGGAGGAGAGCTCAGCTGGCCTGAATGCTGATGGATGGGCTGGACAGGAGGGGTCAAGTCGTGGCAGCAACAAGGCGTGGCATAACAGGCCCATTTGCGTCACAGAATACAAAATCATTATAGATCGATTGATCCATGTGCAAACTGATTACAAGTTTCTGCATGGCCTCCATATGTCTTCTCCATTTAAATAAAACATCATCATGGATTATATACATAAAAACATTGATATGTACATAGACAAAAAACAATGAATTTTCATGCTGTTTATGCAATAGTGTACACATTTACATACAGTCATCCTTGAGTCGTTCTCACTGGCACAGGTGTCTCTGCAGCCGACATCATCATTATCCTGCTTGGCAATGAAGGACTGAGTCTCTCTGGACAGCTGTCCTCATAAAGCATGTTTCTCTACATGCACTGTATGCAACTGTGAATTTCACATGGATGCACACGGAGCCTTCCGTCTCTACTCACATGAATTATGGCAGAAATGATATAGTCAACAATTCAGACGTGACATGACTATGACCTCCTCCAATAGAAACATTAGACTCTGACCTCGAGGGCATGTACTGCTCAACACTCATGCTAATGTCCTATTTATATGTAAAAGAAAGATAAACTTGTCATTACTTTAAAAGCTTCATCCTTGCTGTTTCCTACATGTAGTAAGTGAAGTATTTGAACCAGCAACCTTCCAATTACAGGTTCCTTACCCTCTAGGCCACCTCTAGGCCTAAACAGTAAAAACCCCAAATACCAAACCCCCAAGCTGTCAGTGAGGTCCCCTTAAGCAAGGTACCGTCCCCACACACTGCTCCCTGGGCGCTTTCATGGCTGCCCACTGCTCACGATGACAAAAACAATCACTTTCAGAAGCTGCGTGTCTGGACACATCATTGTGAGGCCTTTCGCATCTGAAGTGGACCCATGTGACTGTGACGGAGCGATGGGCATGTCCTTGCCATGCACGACCCAGATTCCCGTCGCTAGGCAGTGACATACTTTCCCTCCTCGCTGCCACTATACACTCTTCCTTTTCCTGCTGCACCGTCACCCACTGGCATGACGTCCGGCTCCCCTGAGACCAGCTGGGTCTACTTCCCCTCCACAATAGACCAACTGAGAAGTCACATAAAAGGAGGACCTGGTACATTGTTTTAGGATGCAAGGAAATATCCTGACATTCACCCTGGTGGAGCGAGACGAAGCTCAAATGGGAATATTCGGAATATTTGGGAGGACTAGAGGATTAAATGCCTATGCCTTTTCCAGATGCAAGAGTCATTGTTGAAAATGGCTGCGCCAGCTTCTAAGCAGGCCATTTAGCACATGGCAGGGGGAGGAAGCGGCCGGCGTGTTTATCCTCTCGGCACAATAGCAGGGGTCAGGCCAGAGAGGAAGCACTTCTTTCCGTATCTAAGGGCAGGGCTGCAACAAAACCCAAACAAGATGGCGGTGCCACCTGTTCGAGCATGAGCCCCACTGTGAGGCTGGAACTATGATATATTACTTTTACTCAGTTTCTCCAATTCTTCCGCAGCTACGCTGGTTATTTGGCACAACTAAACAGAAGAAAAAAAAGTACCATATTAACTAAAAATGAACCATTATTGTATTAAACAATATTATTGAAGTGAAGTGATTGTCACATGTGATACACAGCAGCACAGCACACGGTGCACACAGTGAAATTTGTCCTCTGTATTTAACCATCACCCTGAGTGAGCAGTGGGCAGCCATGACGGTGCTTTGCTCAGTGGCACCTCAGTGGCACCTTGGCAGATCGGGATTCGAACCGGCAACCTTCTGATTACGGGGCCGATTCCTTAACCGCTAGGCCACCACAGCCCCAAAACTGCAGAGCTGCATTGGCCAGGAACAAGAGAATTGGCCGACAGACAAGAGAAACTATTCGCATGTTAGATTATGTTTTGCATTATTGTCTTCCGAGCCACGCCCAGTCCCTGCTTATCCTTGACCAATAGCAAAGCTGTCTCATTGAGCAAATGAAGCTAGGCTTATAAATGAATTCATTTGATAATACGGAAAAAATGTGGCAAATAACTGTGTTTTTCTTGATCTCCCCAGAATACCGAGGACGTGACTCTTCCAGTGCTATGTGACATTCAGAGAGAAAAGAAATGATGGCCGAAACTTTTGTTGGGCCAAGCAGCCCTTGGGGGCTCTAGTGCTTTGTGCTGGATGCTTTCAGGCACGCAAGTGAAGATTTTCGTATCGCTTTCCACTGCCAGAGTGCCACACACATTCACGTCCCGTTCCCAACACATTTTCCCAACGTTCTCTGTTCTGAGTGAATGCATGCAGCGCAGTAACTGTGTTCCAGCAGAACAATCCACATTCAGCATGACTGTTAATGACAGACTGGCAGTAAAACGGAATACAAATATATCCAAATGTAAAGATATCGTGTTTCTAAACACGCGTAAAGCATTGAAACATAATCACCAGCCTATCTTCAAACCAAACGGTACGACTGTCCCAAAATTAGCCGTAGGAATGGACCTTCGATAGCATCTTAAAAAGGGATTCTACCTACCATAAATACAGAGAAAATAATCCAAAAGGATATCATTTCCAAGCTATGTTTCCTGGAATGGGTGTTCGCTGGGAGAGAGGCTGCACTGTGGGTCTGGACACAAGCAGCCCACATGGCATCATGGGTCTCGCTTCTCTTTAATTCCTCACATAAAGGCAGCCAACAAAAAGGCTCGGTGCCCAGCGGTCGAAAAGAGAGAGAAAGCCTCTCCGGAGCGCCAGCTGAAGACGCCAGCCCCAGTTCAGGGCTCTTTGTTCAGACTTCTGTCATCTTTTTTTGTCATCCTTTTGACAACGAGGCCATTTGGATGATTACCATTTTGACATTATTATTCATGTAAAATACATGAAACCTGGAACTGATGCCTGGGATTAATGGTCTACAGTTAGGGCTTCCCAGGCCATGAGAAGTGTCTTCTGACCATTGTTGCCATGGTGTCGGTCTGTGGCTTGTACCAATGCACGGCGAGCCCGGCCGACACAGATGCTTTGATGTGAGATGCAGGTGAGGCCTGACCGTCGTCTGAGCTCCACCTCTCTGCAAGTCGCAACTCGGCTGTGTTTTAGATGCCATCTGAACCATCTTCATTTACCACGAATGCTTTTTGATGATGGTTTTGTGGGTTATTAAGGACCGTTTTAGATAATAAGGTGCTGCAGCATTGTTTGAAGTTGGTGTAGCCGGAGTGTGGAAACTTCAAGTGCATTTGTCCTCTGAATACAGCCTACCATGTTTAAAGTGCCCGTGTTAAAGATCAAAAGAGAACGTGAACGTACAGACGTGGTCTCTCCACTGAGCCAACTACAACGCTCACTGACAGGCAGCTGAAATGCACGGCTGTGAGCACTCTGGGGGTTCTATGCCCTTTCCAGATCTCTTCTCTCCTATCTGGACGTTTACTCAGGCGCTGCCTGCATCGGAGATCACGATGGATATCTCTGTGCTGCCTTTTCCCCCCTGTTCATTTTCCCCCAAAGTGCGGAAGCCCTCTATTGGAGCATATGAGAATCTACGATATATAATATTATTTTATTGTGGTTATGTTGGTGGTTCATTGGTGTTCAATTGCCTGCCAATGCAGCTATGCTGTTTCAGGGGGCAGTGGTGGCCTAGCGGTTAAGGAAGTGGCCCCGTAACCAGAAGGTTGCCAGTTCGAATCCCGCACTGAGGTGCCACTGAGCAAAAGCACCGTCCCCACACACTGCTCCCCGGACGCCTGTCATGGCTGCCCACTGCTCACTCAGGGTGATGGGTTAAATGCAGAGGACAAATTTCACTGTGTAAAATTGTGGTAGTAGTAGGTAGTAGGGTGGTAGTAGCCTAGTGGGTAACACACTCGCCTATGAACCATAAGACCCGGGTTCGAATCCCACTTACTACCATTGTGTCCCTGAGCAAGACACTTAACCCTGAGTTGCTCCAGGGGGTGACTGTCCCTGTAACTACTGATTGTAAGTTGGTCTGGATAAGGGCGTCTGATAAATGCTGTAAATGTAAATTGTGTGCACCGTGTGCTGTGCTGCTGTGTATGACATGTGTGTATCACTTGTAGCTGAATGATTTTTTTAAGATGAGAAGTTTTAATGTTGGTACAGGCTCTTTAATCCTGCACCTGAGAGGTCCATTTAGCACATAACTGACATACATTTCAGTTTTACTGTGTTTTGGGGTACTTATGCACTATAACTGTGGTTCTGTGGCAGCTTCTAAAATCACATGAACTGTATAATGACCTCACCTGCAGTCCCGCAGCAGACAAGCTCGCCCGGGGTAAAGCTGAGCTGCACCCGCCATAATCCTCACCGCCGCCTGAAGCCGCAGCCCGGTGACTCTTGAGCGCGACCCCTGACTCCACATTTCTGCACCATCGCGGAAGCTAGCGGCCAATCTGCGCGGCGCGTGAACGCGGGCCCGGGCAGGCGTGCCGCACTGACGTCTAATCGCCACATCAACAATCCTATTAGCCGGCTTTATTTAGCCAGTGTAAATGGGCGGCGTGCATTCGTTGTCTCCACATCTCCTTCCATTAGGAAAGGACGGTGCTGTGCGCTCAGTCTCTGTGCTGTTTGCCACCATCTTGTCTCTAACAAGGGCCTTGAAAACCAACCCCCATAGTCTGAATTCTGATCAGCTTCGAGCTTTGATACGTGAATGTGAAATGTCTGCGTGCTTTCAGCGCACTGTTCCCAGCGGGCAATGACACCCCGGATAAATCTCACATGGGATTACGCGCGGCCCGTGGACCACACCTCGAACATTCCAGCATTCTAACGGCCTCTCATGCCATTGGAATTTGATAAGGAGCGTGCATGTCTTTATTAGGATTTCTGGCTGCCTCCTCATCACTGATGCTTGAGCTCCTGGTAAATGTTATGATGTTGAAGGTAGAAGATATTTACACCGTGCAAAAAAAGGGGCAACATGCATTTTCTTATGAAAGCAATAAGCCAAGCGGACCCAACGGAGCCCAAGAGAAATTATAACAGACACACACACACACACACACACACATATATATATATATATGCCTAAGAATGCCCTATATTCTAATACCATACATATATATATATATATATATACACACACACACACACACATATATAAAATACACACATCCTTTTAATTTATATTACAGCTGCTTAGCATTATATGGGTGAAAGCAATATAAACTACATGCTCTGGTGAGTATTTAACCACAGCTAGTGCAACATGTCTCCTACGTGTAAGTGAGATTTGTAATTTTTGCCTACACAGTAATAAATGAATGTTTAGAGCAGCTTGGACACATTTTTTCCCTCTGGTTGACTCTGGTATAGAACCTTATTACAGAGCAGTGGGGTGAGGGACACCACATATTTGTCACCGTGCTTTATTGCAAGTCCATTGGAGGAATTAGTAACAATTCTCGGGGAAAGCGTTATGTAATCCTAGGCGTCCGCTTCCTTCGGTGTATGTTGTCCTGTGCCCAGGCCTTCTCCTCACTATGCTGTGAATTATCTAAAATGTCTCGTCATATTTGTCTCGTCATAAGCCCATTGAGACATACTGTATGTGATTTTGGGCTATACAAGAAATAAATGTTGTTGTTGTTATTTCTGCTTTACAGACGGCATCTTTCAGACGGATCAAATTGCCCTTATAAATACATGGTTTATATGATGTGGAAGCCTAGCATTTCACTTGATGGGCTATGGCCATCTTTCGAGTGGAGAAGTTTTTCGTAGCTGGAAATGTCAGAAATGTCAGAGGAGAAGAACAGAATTGGGTTTGGTTTCTAAAACCAGTAGCTAGCTTGCTAACACAAAACTATTTCCCACGCATCTGAAGGAACAGCCAAAGGCCAAAAGACTGGTATGGAGATGGCGTGATGGTTCGGTTTGCTCAACAGGACATTTGTTGTTCTTTCCTCAGAACATCAAGCCAAGTGGATCAATTAAGTTCCTTTTTTTCGGTGACGCACAAGGTCCGGAGTGGATTCCACGCACACAATGGGCCAAATGCTCTGTCGTTTTCCCTTAATCTCCAGCCAACAATGCGAATCGAAATGGACACAGTTAGAATACTAACGCAGTTAAAACAGAAACTTAAAAAAAAAAGTCTATTTTTCTTCACATTTATGCAATCCTTCAAGATCTGAACCTAAATGTGCGATAATGATAATGGGTGGTAATGAATGTAGTAGCCTAGCGGGCAACACACTCGCCTATGAACCAGAAGACCCAGGTTCAAACCCCACTTACTACCATCATGTCCCCGAGCAAGACACTTAACCCTGAGTGTCTCCAGTGGGGGACTGTCCCTGTAACTACTGGTTGTAAGTCTGATAAATGCTGTAAATGTAAATAAATGTAGTTTTGTGGAAAAGAGCATCCAAACGTGTAAAAATGGAAGCTGTTATGGCTGAGAGGACGGGGTCAGTGTCCCATATAAAGGCCGGTGCGGTCCCATGTTGGACGCTGCCCGCTGCTGCCTGTACCAGGACAACTCTCTCTGAACGCCCCTGGATTGACCCACTGACACGAGCGATATCGAACCACCGCTCCGTCCCTCAGCCTCTGATGTACCTGCCACCGTCCGACAATTCCAGCTACGCCACGGTAACCCGATCCTCCCCTCCTCTACCCTCCTCACGGCCCCGTTCCCACTCACCCGTTGTCTCCGCGTTCGTTCCCCAGTCCTCCTCTCTTCCTTCCAAGTCATTTACATTTACAGCGTTTACCAGACGCCCTTATCCAGAGCCACTTACAATCAGTAGTTACAGGGACAGTCCCCCCTGGAGACACTGGAGACACTTAAGTGTCCTGCTCAGGGACACGATGGTAGTAAGTGGGATTTGAACCTGGGTCTTCTGGTATATTGGCGAGTGTGTTACCCGCCAGGTTACTACCAGCCCAAGTCCTGTAATGTCCGCGCGTATTTCGTCCGGCATCCGTACGGGTGAAGCCACCAAGCGAGTGGAGCCACGTGACACTTCGGGCCAAAAGGACCATGTGACTCCTTCCATTACAGCGCAGGCAGGCTGCCCAGAAGCCAACAATCTTCTTACTTCCCATTAAGATATAATGTCAGAAAGCAACACCTGTTCACCTGATAACAGTTATGTCCCGGTGGCTGCCTGTGTGTATAATTGAAAAGAAACAGAGCGGGTGAATAATTTGTGACGCGTGTCAAGCGGAAGCCAAAATAGAAACAGAACTGTGTTGTTTTGGAGCACGATTAAAAAAAACCCGACGCCCGGAATCTTCCACCGTGACCTGGTGGAACTCGATACGGACCAGCCACCAATCCAGAGAGGACGATGCCGGGCCACTGAGCGCCCCAGCTGGAATGTCACAAAGCCTTTCTTTCCCGTTTGTCTGCAATGGACGCTTTGCACGTCCCGTCCCCCCAGTGTCTCCCCTTGCGTGGCTGGTCCAACTTTCACGACGTCAAGGACACGTCCAGAAGTGGCCTTCCTCGCTCAGGGGCGTGGAGTGCACAGGAACCGGTGAGGAAATGTGGAATGTCCCGTAAAACTGTCACCCACTAACATTTTCATTTCACCGTCATTTTACTGCCACATGTGACTGCTGATGCCAGTTCAGGACTTTTTAAGACAAACTCCACTCATTCCAAAAATTGGTATAATGCTTCTTTTCAACCAAAGTAAAAGAAACCATGTTGGAATGGTTAAACTAGAACTTTTAATCTTGCACACTTTGCATTAGTAGTAGACCTGGCAACAGGTTCGGACCTGAAGCTCCTTTTTGTCCGGGCATCTAGCAGCCTGGACCGAAGCTGTTCTTTTTTAGAAATGACTCCGCTCTGCTGCTCCATCTGGGTTAGCTGTCGGAGGGACACTTTGGTTTTCGAGGTGACAAAATCAGCAGCATAAAGAAAAAAATGTGCATGTCCAGAGTGTTTTTTGGAACCCACTGGAAGATGACAAAGCCGATAATAAAACGGAGAATATGGTCTGAGGGGCACAAAAGGGCAACTTCACATCTGATAACAAAACAGCGGAAGCCACCAGAAGCACGCATGCCATTCACACCCAGACACGATATTCGGGGTGCATCACGCAGACCTGCATGTGAGTTCGTGCTGCACTGTGTGCACGATTCAGCCGCACAAATAATGCAAGTTTGCAACGAACACCTTCGGGCCCCGAGTTCGACGCGAACTCCCGCTTGTATGTTATCGCATGCTGTGACACTGCCAGCCGCGACAGTCCACAATGCGCAAACGCAGTGGCACAGCCGCCACCTGATTATCGATCACCGATCGGGGTGCGCGCCGCATGCGGCAGGTCGCGTTCGCGCCACGTCGCCAGCCACGTTACCTGCGTGAGTTGTCGATGGTGCTGCGCTAGTGCCCTTGGAGGAGGAGGAGGAGGAGGAGGAGAGCTGGACGGCCGGCGCGCTGCTGCAGTTCCCCCTCGGATGACATTGAACGTTTTTACGCGCGTAGGAGTAGGAGGGCTCGCAACATGGTTGAGGGATCGAAGCCCGAGAAATAGAGAGAGAGAGATAGGAGAAGAAGAGAGAGAGAGGGAGAGAGAGAGAAAGGAGAGATTCTATATTCTACCTCTCTCTCTCTCTCTCTCTCTCCCTCTCTCTCTCTCTCTCTCTCTCTCTCTGCGCCCTGCTGAATAATGAATGGACGGTGGAGACCTGGAGGGTTCTCTCCCGTTCCGGGGCGCACGGCGACACAATGAGCGCACAGCTCCGCTCGGGTTACCGCTCCCCTATTCAGCTGCGCAACAATCCGGCCCCCCATCCTGCTTTTGTGTCCCCCCCCCTTCCCTCCTGGTCCCCTCTCTGCCGGGCGGGGGGGCAACAATTGTCAGTGAGTTTAAACAGAAAGAAAAAAACAATAAAACCTGATTAGAGGAAACGGTTCGAACATTGAGGCATCCGAGGCATGTGCAGGTCGATCCTCCAGATAATAATAAAAAAAAAGATCCATCCCGCCCCGGCGACATGACTGCTGGGTAAATCGTGACATTCCTCGCATACTTTCCCCATCGCGCTTCCTCTGCAGGGCCTTGGAAGGTTGGCCCTCCCGGAGCGCACTTTTTCTGGAAGTGACGGGTGGGGGGTTCGGTTCGGTCCACTAGTGCACAAAAAATGTCAATGCTGATACTTGGAATGACCCCAAAGGGCCCTCAAAAAGATTCAACTACAAAACGCACACAATTTATTATAATTAAATAAAAATAACAATGTGGTTGCAACTATTTGCAACATTTACTATTATAGACGTGTGTATGTGTGATGTCAGAACAACAAGGTGCCCAGACGACCCAGAAGAGCTGCAGATCTGGAGACGATACGACCCAGCTGCTTATACCGTCACAATCTGTTCACTTTCAATCCACAAAATGTCCACGTCCTGCCTTTACAACCAATGCGAATCACCTCTCAGTGGTCATAATGTTGTGGCTGATTGGTGTACAAGCACAGATGCACACCGGTCAGTATGAGGCCTAAACCAATTTCAAAAAAGGTGAACCCGTGAACCACAGTTCACAAAAATCCTGCCACGTTCAAACGTCATCACCACGTGTAACGTGCGCAGAAGCAAAAACATAAAAACACAAAACACACAAAAACATAAAGAAAAGCATTTTTTTCGGCTTCCCTGTCTCATTCGCAGGGGTGCAGCAAATCCAATCGCTAGTCTCGATTTTAATAACATCTCGCTGAACATTATCATCTGTTGCCATGGGAGCGATGAACCAACGAGACAAGGACCTGACAACTACATGGCAGCATGAAATGAAAATATTGTTTGCTTTTTTTTCATCAGGTGACAACAACTGCCTTCTTTTGCTCAAGAAATATTAGTAATAAACGACAAGAGTCAACTAGGGTGGGCCATTTATATGGATACACCTTAATAAAATGGGAATGGTTGGTGACATTGAACACATTTCTTGTGAAATTACCAATAAATTTGATGTGTCACATGACCCTCTTCCTATTGAAAAAACAAAAGTTGGATCCAAGATGGCCGACTTCAAAATGGCCACTATGGTCACCACCCATCTTGAAAAGTTTGCCCCCCTCAAATATACTAATGTGCCACAAACAGGACGTCAATATCACCAACCATTCCCATTTTATTAAGGTGTATCCATATAAATGGCCCACCCTGTACATCTCTGCTTGTTTAATTTTTCATCCATATCCTTCCATCTCTATCTCCCTCTGTCTCTCTCACACACACAAGCCCACACACAATGAGTTTCCTAAATCACTTTGACAGTGCAATTCATTCGTAACCCTTGTTTTCTAATTAAGGAAGAGGCCAGCAATGATAATAGTATCCAAGAAGCCCATTAATGTCCCTTTCTGTCATGTAGTGTGTTTGCCAAAGGACTCAAGCCAAACTCATTTCTTAAAATGCATCTCCCTAGAATAGCTTACAGTTATAGAATTATCGTTGTCTGTTTAACTCGATTCTAGCGAGGTCCTGCAACTTCTCACGTAATCACTGGCTTTAATTCACCCAACACACAAAAAACAGAATTTAAATGGGCCAGTATTTGAATCAGAAAATCTGGGTCGGCACTGCAGTGTTCTGCACTACATATTTGTGCATTTTCTTGTATTTTCCACAAGTTTTAATCAAACCACAGCTCAGGGCAGGTCGGCAAAAGTTTCATGGTACAACACACATGAGGAGCAGGGAACTCACATGATACGTGAATGTGGGACGGCCAGACAGATCTCCGTTCTCAGCTGTAGAAATCGCAGTACCTAGAAGAAGAAAAAAAGTATGTAAGAGCATGTAACCTGACATATCTATCTATCTATCTATCTATCTATCTATCTATCTATCTATCTATCTATCTATCTATCTATCTATCTATCTATCTATCTATCTATCTATCTATCTATCTATCTATCTATCTATCTATCTATCTATCTATCTATGACATGTGAATTGGAAAGGATTTGCTTTTTGGCCCATTGCAGTTGCCATAGCTGCAGGGATGGCTGCCTGAACGCGGCCCACGTGCTCAGTGCAGAGGTTAGGATTGTGTTACTGCCGCTGCAGTGGGCCGTGTGGGAGTGCAGGACACGTACGAAAGCTCCCCCGCTTTCTGCACGTGCTCGCTCAGCAGACTGCTGGGTGTTTTTACCGACTGTCATCCATGACTTATTATTTATGATTTATGCCGTGCACATTAATCAGGTTTAGATTTGTATGATCCACCGGCCTTGACTCTGATCTCTGCACATTGGTCTCCACATTGGTCTTCTAAATGTCCAACCCCGGGCCCATGTCTGCATTTGTTTTAGTCTCCGAGCATAAACAGGCTTCTAATAATACAGACGGGCTGCGTTTATGCCCTCTGTATTTATCCCTCCAATGCGCGAAACAGCTTTTGTCAGCATCCCCTCCCACCTCAGATTCCAGCGCGTTCTCACATTCACCATTTGTAATTAGATCAGAGAAAAGCCGTCTGGTTCAGACCTACATGCTCCCTGTAATAGCATCAGCGCAATTTAGCCCTTTTGTGTGTGTGTCACATTGAAATCCTGGTTTTTAATGTACAGAACCCAGAAATAGTTAATGGCAGAGGTTTTCATGAAACCAGCAATCATGTTGGTTTCATAGTCATCATTAGACCCTTTTGATGATGTAGTGTTTCATTGAATATTTTATTATATCTTAATACAACAACTACCTTAATTACATTTGAAAAAAAAAACACAGATCTTATACAGTAATAAACCGTACAAGCGAGAAATGCTAATAAAATCATTGCAGTCACTATAGCTTTAAGTAGTCAATTATATAGCAGTAATTATTAATCCCCTTGTTATATTACCTATTGCAGAAATACTTTCTAATAAAATAACAAGTTGATTCTGTTTGTCCATTAATTAGCATAGCTATATGATGATGTGTGACAAATGCTAATTTGCTAAAAAAAAAAAAAACTCCACATTACTAATAATAATAATTAAAATAATAATGTTTTAATCCACTAATTCCAAAATAAATAATACAGGGGTGGGTTTGGCATAGTTTCATCAAAACTGTGACATTAGTAAAAATGCAAGCAAGGGAAGGAGAGAGCAAATAAAATGTTAGCTAACTGCTCACATGTTGGCATAATGTCGATTTACTGACTTGTTCTTTTTATTTGATGGATCCTAATTCAGTCCAGTACTGGTTTACCTGAGTAAGCACCAAATAAGTAACAAGAAATAACGTGTGTCTGAATAGCAACATGTTTCTATTTAATTTCATTCCTGCGATTAGCTTTAAAAGTGTTATTTCACAATGAAACTCATTTTTAATTCCAGTAGTAAACAATAAATCAGCACGTATACATCATTATATAATAGAACAATGAATGCCATTATTGTACTAGTAATATTAATGTTATGTCATGTAATGCATATGGAGTCTGCCATGAATTCACTTCAAGGGCTTTACGCATTAAACACAGTGACAAATTTGTCCTCTGTATTTTACCCATCACCCTGAGTGAGCAGTGGGCAGCCATGACAGCCATGACAGGCGCCCAGGGAGCAGTGTGTGGGGACGGTGCTTTGCTCAGTGGCACCTCAGTGGATCGGGATTTGAACCGGCAACCTTCTGATTACGGGGCCGCTTCCTTAACCGCTAGGCCACCACTGCCCCAAGAAAATAGCACAATCTTTAAAGATGTTTACAGTTTGGAGATACTGACCTGCACGTCCAGAATGAGGAAGAAGCATGTGTGAGAGTTGTCAACCGCTTTAAAAATCATGTTCCGAACGACAAGTAATAACACGACAACAGTAGTCAGTTTCTGCTGTTCTTTCTAGGTTGTATCTATGTAAATCCTCAATCTATCGAACAAGCCCCACACCACGCTTAGCGGGAAGCGCTGTGCTTAGAGACAGTTAGAAAATAGTGCCCCGATTGTACTGTGGTTTTAAATAATTTAAGACGGAATTTGATTGATCTATGCATGGAGGAGATACCTCAGAAGCACACTTGTCTTCCATCCCATGGAGTCCGTGCTTAAAATGAGTTTTTGAGTGCCGTAGAAAGAGATTTGCAGCGTTGGCATGCAGGTGTGTGAAGGCCTAACTGCTTTCAGGAGCTTTGAGTAGTGGACGGAGAGGCAGGCAGCGAGAGTTACGCGACAGGCCTGTGTGGAGTTAGTGCTGCTGGGCCACAGGGGACGCAGCCGACCCAGCGGGAGGGAGAGAGCAGTAGTAACAGTGCCCTGGTGATGAAGAGTGAGTTAGAGAAAGAACCGCAGCACAGAACAGGACACAGGATGGGTCGGCACAGTGAAAAAAATGCTGTTTATTTGTCTAGGTTTACCATACAAAGGGAAAGCCACTGTTACAACATGGCCGTTGGCAGTTTGCACTGAAGTGAGTGTGGTGGTTGAGGAACAGAGAGAAAGAGGGAGAGAGAAAGGAAAATAGATGGAGATTCATAGTGTGATTATGAGAACCTTAAAGGAAAAAAAAAGAAAAAAAGAAATAGGAACATTTAAAAAAATTACACTTCAGTTTACAAAAATACACCAGTTTCAAATCTCAAAGCACAGCGGTTCCATGGCAACTTGGTTTCACTCCATTTAGCTTAGACAGGCGTTGCACTAGAGAAGCTTAAGTACATCATTTGGCAGTGTGTGTGTGTGTGTGTGTGTGTGTGTGTGTGTGCATGTGAAAACTGTGTGCTAGACAACATCCCGACTCTAACAAGGGCATCAATTCTTTAGTGCTCCTTAAGTAACTCTGGGTGAAGCACAATCGGTTAATCTTTATAATGCAAAAACAATGACTTTAAGCAGATAAAGCATGCAGAACACCAAATAACATTGTGTGCTGAAAAGTGCATGCATAGATAAAAAAAAGAAAAATAGCTCAATCTGTAATTTTGCAGAAAAAGACAGAAATCGGCACCCAGAAATCTTCTAAGTCACTGCATTTGTGTGCTTACGGTTTTCTTTGTGCCTTGTACTGAAGGAAACCTGAAATCTGAATTTAAAACCTTCCTTCCGATGGGAAATATTTGCAGCAGGCTAAATGTAATGCTGCGCTTGGCAGTAACAGTGCTCACTCTTCATTAGCTGGCTTGAGGAAACTTGAATATTGTGTAGACACAGTTCTCTTACACACCACTGGGTTGCTATATGTGCACATAACATATTTTACATATTCTGAATGCACACATAATTTGCATTTTTGCTCTTTCATTTTTAACAGTAATGATATAATGCCATTAGATAATAATTGAGAGTCTGATTGACAGGCTTCTCCAGTCACACCGTCTTCTGCCTAATGGGTACATTAGTCACCTGATGTTTGCAACTGTGTTTATTAAAAAAAAAAAAACCTGATCAATGATGAGTATGGATTGCTTTCACCTGTAGAATGTCTGAAGAGCACTAGGATTTAAATGAGGTTGATTTCGTTCATGAATATCCAGTCCTGTACGGAATAAAAGCAGCCTCTCGAATATTCAAAATGTAGAGCAATGATACAAGGAAAGGGGTGGGAGTGGTGGCATGAAAGATGGCACTTCGATCATGTAGTTCCTAACCGCTGTTCACCTGTCAAACCCAAATATTACCCAATTGTAGATTGGGAAAGAAATAACGCAAGTCTTATTGTTTGACCTTTTTGCATACACAAGGCCATGGCACGTGTATCCTGGGAGGAAGTGTCGAGATTGATCACAGCAAAAGCAGGTGATATTAGTGGAAGAAAAAGTGAAAAATAAATATTCTAATAGTGGGTACTAGAACTTCCTGTTTACATGAGCACGTGTTGTGTATTATATATATTTATATCACTTTTGGATACCAACCTCTATATAAATATATGTGGAAATTAGCACTCATAAAGAGCATATTTACATTCTTTATTTACAGGCATTCGCTGTGTGTACTACTTCTCACCAGTGGGAAAGAGTTTGTCATTCAACCTTTGATCGGAGTGGGATATTTGTGAGAGCCATGTCTGTAATCTCTATTCACACATTTCCCTCACATTGCAGCAGAGGACGATGACAGAAGAAATAAAAGAAAATGCCACATTTGAAGCAAATATCATAGCATGCCTGGTACCGTCCAGTAACAACATGTTGCGAGATCATGAAGTTTTTCCGCTGGAGATTACAAAATGGCACTAACTTTGCTTGGCAGCGTTTACTTGGAGGGGGATCTGCATGCAGGACTGTGGGATGACCACAATAAATTCATTCTCACCCATCAAACAGCTAGGGGGCTGTAAATGAATATTGTAAATTCCAGTTGTATATAACTGAATTTATTCTCTGTCCTCAACAAAGGTCCCAAAATAGTTAGCACCAGGTTAACCATACATGTAAACTAGGACCATGATGCATCAGGACCATGGCTTTTATGATGAAAAAATATTGTTCTTAAGCAAAAGACAGTGCTTCGCTAGTCCAGAGTAAAGGGTATACAGTGTACTGTTAATTATTATTAATATTGTTATTAATCACATTAGCTTTCTTCTTAATGTAGTGTAGTGTAATGTCTAAAACTATGCATATTCTACAGAATCTGTCTTTGGCAGCCCATAATAGTGGGCTCAGAATCAATCACATCTACATGATGTAGTGAAGATGGTAGGTTGACTTCAACCAGCTCTTCATCTCAAGGAACCAGCCAACCAAACTTCTGAAGACACACACTACAGGGGCCCATAATGCTAGCTTTGTCCCAGGCTGAAATCAACGTTTCAATTGGCAGTTGTGGTCTAAAAGGCACCCTGCCTCAGTGTACCGTATCAACACAGTCATACCTTCCTAACCAAGGCAACCAGAGAGCTCATGGCTCAAATCAATGGTTCAGCTTTAAGTGGCTGAACCATTTTATCCCCTAAAAAGAAGTGAGGTGATGAAGACACCTACTTATGGGAAAAAAAAGAAAGGAAAAACATTCAGAAACATTGGCAAACTCTGAAATTGACCTAATGGTACATGAGAATACAGAGGCACAGATATCAAGGCAAATGTCTTCCAGAAGAGTCCGCCCACCTGGAGGAGAGTTTGCTTTTTATCGTGGTTACCATGGTCGGGACAGCAGACAAACCCAGGTTCTATGCTGCATTAAGGCCACTGGACAATGCTGGATGTGAACGTATTCGCTATCCTACGACGCTACGCCGCGTGAAGCTGCCCTGGGTTTACGGCTTCCCTCTCCGAATCGTCATTATTGATGGCGGCTAAACGGTTCGCCTCCTTCCTCTGTGGTCGTGCGTTTGTCCAGTGGGCGTGATGCTACAGACCTCCCCCCTACCCCTGTTTACACCGGTGCATCTGTGAAAGCAGGTCAGAGGAGACAGAACAGAACAGTGTGCTTTGCTCCAGTCACAGAGTTTGGGGGTGCTGTTAGTAACAAGGGGAGACGTGGGTTGTTGTTGGGGTTTTTTTTTAAGGGGAGGAAGTGCTCCAAGGTCGGGAGAAAAGAGAGCGGGAAAAGAGGTCACATGACAGTGCAGCACTGGCAGCGCTTTTTCTTTTCAATACCTGTGTCTGGAAGTTCTTTTGTTGCTGCGCTCTCGTCCTTGCCTTCAGAGCTCAGTTCGGTGCTGTCGGACAGGGGTCTGCCCGAGACCAAGTCCGCCGCGTTGCCATCCATGGTGGAGATGTCGGTGACTGTCTTCTCACGCAGGGACTTCTCGTCGTCCTCGTCGATCAGCACAATTTCGGCCTTGATGGTGCCGTCGAAGCCCAGCAGCTTCTTGGTCTCCTCCTCATCCTCCACGCTGTGGTAGCCCATGAAGATCATGGTCACCGGCTTTTCAGTCGACGCCTCGGGCGCCTCCGCCACCTCCTCGTCGTACCTGGACTTTCCCTGCTGCCCACGCACCATCTCAAGCTTGGCCTCCTTGTGTAGCGTCTGCTCCCTCAGGACAGGCGGCGTGACCTCATGCTCGGCAGGGGTCACGGTGACCCTGCCTGCATCGCCCCGGTGATGAGGCTGGCTCACCCGCTGCATCAGTTCGTCCACCTCCGAGGTGCTCCAGGGGTGGATGCCGTTCTCCAGGGTGGCGGTGCCCCCCGAGTGCACCTCGTAGACGACCCTGTGCCCGTCATCGTAAACTTTGACGCCGCGCTGATGGACCTCTTCTGGGGTGACGGGGGAGGCCGACAGAATCTTTGTGCCCCCAGTCTTCCTGTCTTTTTCCACACTGATCTCCATGGCATACAACGCTTCAGACAGAATCAGAAATTATATATATTTTTTTATTAAAATTCTTTTCCAAATGACATGAGCAAAGTGCCATTCATTAGCACACTTCCCCAATGAGCTCTTAATGAGCTAAAATTGCTTACAAATTGCTCCATCACTGAATATTCCAATGAACCCCCCCGCTATGTGGCTGCCATTATCCACCATTCACATCCAACTTGTAAATCTGCGGCGATTTTTATCACGTTCATGACGCATTTTCTCTGGGTCACTATACAACGTTATGCTGCATATGGCTGGCTGCCGTGGACTGGATGTATAGGAAGTAAGAACTACATCCATGGAAGCAAACGGTAGCAGAAAGAAACCAGGATTCATTTGCATAAAAGCATAACATAAAAGCATTTTAATAAAAAACTACTATGTTTAGTGGATTGTTAAGTAACATTACATTCTGAATTAAAAAAAGGCAATGCACTTCAAAGGCGAGTATTATGTCGTTTTTAAGAACACATCTCCTGGTATTCTAGAACTTTACGGGTCAGTATGGGTCATGAGTTAACCCTAGTTCTAGATTTAAAGAGAACTTCAGCGGTGTACTCCGTTCAAAAACGGTTCCAGTCTAGGCTGAGTGTTGTTAAAGCAGACGTGTCATGGAGCCGAATGGGTACCCCTGACACCAGCCCCCCCCAAACAACTCCCTCCCCCTTTTTACCCCACCCCGCACAGCACCTACCAGGTTTCCTTGGGAGCTGCTTGTCCCCGAAAGCTGTGGCTGGTGCGCTGGAGTTCAGCTGAGGGAGGTCAGGGATCTGGGGACAGACGTAATTCACCGCATCTGTCGGGTGAAGAGCAGAGGAGGAAGTAAAACTGGACCCCTGCGTTCAAACGCACCCCCCCCACTCCACAACGCTCTCTCTCGCTGTTCCACCAGAGCAGCAGCTCACTGCTTAGGCAGCAAAAGCGGGACGAGTGCATTGCAGAGAACAATGTGGGTCCTCGGCCGGAGGGATTCCCTGTGAATAGGTGGATCAGAGAAAAACAAAGTGCGGCGTCACTGCCTTGTATTCCGTATTCAGCAATCCAGCTGAGGCAAGAGGGATATGGTCCAAGGGCCCCCGGCCCCCCAAAAGCAGTAGCCATGTGTGCGTGTGTGAATTATAACGTTTTAACCAGGGCATGTATCTAATTAACCACTCACAATTAAAACTAAACTCGCTCACTCACTTTCCATAATTGCTTATTCCTAAGCGCTCGTGACACATCCTGGGACATTGAGTGCAGGGTGGGGACACACTCAGGGTGGAAACTTAAGACTAAAGTGCGTTATAATATTTAAACCTATTACGGAGACAACTTTGAGAAAAAGTACAGAGAAAAAAACGCTTCTGTCTTAACCGTCTTTAAGTATTTAAAAAAGATCACAGTGATTACATTTGAAAGACCTGGTTTTAAACTATTTGTAAGTAGGTTAATGAAGATGTGTGTTAAATTCAAGGAAGATTCTGCTTAAGTGAGGTCTAATTTGTTCGGAGCTCCCATGATATGACATTTCTATGCTGATTGGAGCGAATGATTCCAGAAGGACACAAGCAAAGTGTCAGCATCTCAACACAACACCTATGGTCTTCCAGCTTCTGGAAGAATGGGGTCCGGTAGAGTGAAAGATTCACATTTATACTTATTTTTTTCCGTTCAAACTCTCACGTGTCTAAAGTATATACAGGTGATAAAAATGGCCGACCACAGCAGACCATTGAAATGCATGAGCAGTAACAATCCATTTGTAAACTGCAATTTACAGCCACAGTCTAAAATGAATTCCTTCAAAAGCATAAAGCAGATTTTCAAATTAAACACTCATAGATGTGCAGCATCAGGCCGTTGTATTGGAGGACAATGAGTTACGTTCTTCATACCTCCATCTTGGTTTAGGAGGCTCTGTGAAGACACAACACAGAAATAATATTAGTGCAGTGAAAATCCAGACCACTTTTGTGGTTGCTTTTTTTTTTTTTTTTGCAAACAAGATCAGTGTTTGAAATACTGTGGTAATTTTGTGGAATTCTTACTTTTTGCAGGTCTTCAATAGACCTCTCGGTTTCACGCAGCCTTTCTCTGAGGACCTGTTCTTTGGCAGATATCTGAGATTCTTCATTCTCCAGCAAACCAATTTCAGATTCCAGTCTGTGTGGGGAAAAAAACAGGAATAATTCAGGAATTCTTTACACTCATTATGGACTAACGAGACACACGTATACAGTTCAGATATAATTCACTTCAACTAGAGCACAGAGTTTAATTGTTTCATAATGAACACAAATTGAAAAAACAGCTGATTTGGCACATTTTAAATAGAAAATTAGAATTCAGCAGTGATATAAGATTTTTTTTATTTATCATTCATAATGCGTCCAGGTCTAGTGGCACAGGCAGGGAGGTTCTGCTTGTCGTTGTAACTGGTATTTCCTTCCATTACCTTCTTTTCTGCCCCATTTTTAAGCACTTTGTATTACTGTCTGCATGAAAGGTACAATATAAGTATAACCTGATTGACAGTTATTTGATTCAGAAATTCCCTTTTGCTTTCTTTACTACTGTTTGAGCACTGTTGGAGAGCAGCCTGTGGTCCAGACAAAATGTGGAAGCCAAACGAGCAAACAAAATATGTGATCAAAGTAAGAATTTTCATACTTTGTGCTGTCGGTAGTATAAAACAAATTTGTTCATATATTGGGGCAACCGAGTGAAATGAGGTAATGGTTTTGGCAACAAACATAAGATCTAAAATTTCACCCCCGCGTGTGAAAATTGAAATTTCCTCAAATACGCAATGGTGGAATCACAGAATTTTTTTCACACCATCTGTGTGTCTTTTGACAAGCAGCACTGTAGAGTGGAGAGAAGAGAGATTTCTGTGCTTTTCTGTCTAATTACCTTCCATCAGAAACACAACAAAATGATTCTCCCTCTGATCATACAATTTACATGGCTTCCATTATATATTAATAAAAAAACTAATTACAGTCATACCACAGTGTCTAGTGACAGTGTCTTGCAAATTATTGTGTTATTGTCATTATTGAGCACAACATATTGGCATTCCAGTTAATGTGTATTACGTATAGCTCAGCCATAATTTGAGGTTTGAATAGCTCATTAATCTAATAGGATGGGGGGTATTAATGCCAAATACCTTCACCTCTAATTGGCTCTGTCCCTTAATAATAACCGGTTACAGACGCATACTTTCAGCCCCCCAGGACTCGGGCCTTGGATATTCTTGATGTTGGCAGCCAATGAGGAAGCTGCAAGTGCAGGAACCTAGCGAGCCTCCACCCTAGTAAATTTCCTGCCATTGTTTTGATCGGTGAGGTCAGCAATAACAAAGGAGCAGGAGCCTTCCCACGATGCCAGCAATCCATCTGGAGCTTGCACTGTGTGTTTGAGGGGTGCTGCTACCACCAGGAACAAGAAGATGACTGCGAGTCCTTCAAAGACGTCCCATTGTCTCCTTCTCTGCCACTTGGCCTTGACAGAGATTGCAGGCTTGTGAAAACTGGGCCTCGGTCATGAACTCTTATTGGTCAGATTTAACAGAAACAAACAGAGGGACCTTCATCGGCTCCCTGTTACATGGAGTCTTCAGATTACACGACGGTGATAGTAACTGTTATTGTCCTTAGAGAAAGGGAGGAGGAGTCTTGTTTCACCTTGGCTGCATGGTGTGGGAAGGCACACACACACACACAGACACACACAAAAAAATCACTACCTGACAAATGGTGCAAGCGATGTTGGTGGGAGCGCAGGGCGCAGTTCCTGCCGCTGTCTGTTGAGATGCTGCGTCTCACACACACACGCAGGCAAAGATACTCGCACACAGACCGTTTATCATGAAGCCTCGACTCTTCTGTCCCCGCATGGACAGACGCTTTCCTGTTCTATGGCCTTTAGCACAGAGGCCCTGTTTATTTAGGGCAGATCTGAGAGAAAGTTCTGGGACACACGACTGCATGTTCCAGTAACCTTGCACTATGACACAAGATAGAAAGATCTAAAGGAGACAAAAAAGATCTATAATTTGCGAACAGCCTTTTGTGTGTGCGAAGATAAACAGCACATAATGAAAGTATTGGAACGTCCAGCAAACAGGAAGTGATTCAATCGTGCCATCTAGTGGTACAATAGTGAAGTTCTTGTGTGTGCATGAATGTGCGCATGAGCGTACCAGAGCACTTCTTAACTGAGTCATACTCACGTCTCTGTTATTACCCATTACGCGCACATATAAATCATGTACAAAGGGTCGGCAGTGATTCATTTAATTGAACGTAGTACGTTCCCGCTAGGCCCTTCCACACACCTCACTTCAGAGACTGAGGGTTGAAATATATCTGTACACGCTGGCATACGAAGAGCCAAAGAGCCTTGCGAGGAAAAACAAAAAGACTCAGAGGAAATCAATGCACCGTGCATGCACTGTAACGCAGCTTTAAACATGTCTGTCCAGCAGTGAGTAACATGCTTGTGCAGGGGAAGAAAGGAGCCACAGTCCCAATAACGGTATTATATTTAATAACTGCTAGAGCTGCACGCTTACTGATGGGAGAAAATGGGCCTCACAGAGTGAATGGAACAAAAGCTGGAAACAGAACTACTCAAAGTAATTATTATGGTAATAATATTTAAAATGCACGAAGCATGAAACCAAACAGAAACTGAAAGATTTAATCGTTAAAGATTTACCAGGATGTCATATTGGAAATCATTAGAGATGTTTCTATATTGTTACATGAAGTTAAAGCTAATTTAATTTGACATTTAACTTTAGCATTTGGCACGGATAGTTTTTTTTCCACAGATTTCACACTTTAATACATTTAATTTCACTGTCATGTTCAAGTGACTGTTCATTAGAGTTCTAAATAAGAATTTATATTATTTATATTGTTATTGTCATTGTTATTATTATTATAGATTGTTCTGAGAAAGAAGTTAGAATTTTCCAATGGGAAGAATGATCATGTGACTAATGACAGCCAAAGACTGACACATTACTGTGCTTCTTCCTGAACAAAAGCCGAAGTCAGAGTCGTTGATCTGTGTGTGGAGGAGAGGTGACCTCATGTCCCTGTTCGACGCCCACCCCTGGCTTCCTGTTCTTCACATCCCACTTCCTTTCTAGATGTGACATTATCTCCAGCCTGCCCTGATTAGCAGGAGCGGGAATGCGTTCCTGGTTCTTATGTCATGTGCAGGCAACGCTGCATCTCAACTGCATGATCACAGTTTGTGCCACACAGGCCAATAATGGCTTCCCTTCACCACCTTTATTCAATTAGTCAGCCAATGGGCCTCTGGGTCCATTTCCTCCACTTTCCCCAACAGAGACTGGGCTAATTAGTGGTACTTATACCAGGAACTCATGGTCCATTCTGGTGGACTGGTGGAACACAAACCCTTTCAGTCTGTTCAGAAAAGAATAGCTAGCGTGATACCAATTATGCTAAAGAGATGCAAATCGCACCAGTCACCGTAGCCTTGTGCTTACTCCAGGCCCAAAAATACACTGCATAAAGGCCAAGTCTCAATGAAAAAAGGGTCTGTGTGCATTAACACCTACACTGGGGCTAACAGAGCCTCACTGTCAGGCCAGTTAAAGGTGCTCTGTCACTGGCAGGAAAGCCCAGTAGCAGAGAGCACACAAAGGCTCAAAAGCTCAGAGGAGGCCTAATGCTGCTGATCTTGACACCTGATATAGTGTTTGCTATTACGGCTTTTCAAACTAACTCTCCTTTTCTTTTCCCTCCACAGCAACAGGACACATATTACGCCACGACTTCACCATATTAGGCCTTTCTGCCGCTCAGCAGGCCATACACTGGAGTAAACATGGTGAGGCCGAGGCATTTTACAGTCTTCTGCAGCCTGGACTGTCACGTCCATGCGGGCATGACGCGGCGGGTGAACGGAGAGGACGAAGAGTGACGAGGAATGAAGGACGCTTTCACCTGACATCACGGAACAGGGGTTTAATGGTGAATCACAGGACAGGGGAGACATCCGAGACGTAGACACTAGTGAACACGGAACATAACTTCAAAGACCTGACCGCGGACAGAAACGAACAGGGCAGCTTTATACAATTAACACAGGTGAAAACGATTAGGGAACATTACTCATGACAACAATGAAACTCCGGTCCGGATCCTGAACCGGACCGGAGTAACCCCCATTTCGGACCGGATCCTGACATGGACATCTCGTTTAGATAGAGCTTAGAACCCAGTGTCCCAAACTGGCCTTAAAGCTGCCTCCCCGGTCCTACCGGCTGCAGTGGGACAGCTACGTTCGGCTTGCTCTTTGTCACTGGAAAGTGTCTCGCGGTGTCCTTGTTTATTTTCGGGAGCCTGTACTGCGGGGTGCAAATTTGGAGCCGGGTCCCTCCCCCGTCAGCGCCCGGGCTCGCTGGCCTCGCTCCGAACGCGGAGGAGAGGAAAGGGCTGCCTCAGCCAGAAACGGTGGCGATAATTAGACCAAACAATACCCCCCACAGACCATTGTGCCGCGCCTCCCAAAATACCCCTCGAGTGTGCAGACAAGGACAAATCGCTGGACATCGGCCTTCAGAAAGCACTGCGCTTTAAACACGTGCACTCTTTAAAATAGTACCTCCAAAACTGAGAGGTTGTGATGCTAGAGCCTGTATTTCTATTCAGGGGCATCATATGATGCGCTATTGTAGTGCATAAAATTTAGTGTGTTATGGTGTTATGTGACGATGACACATACTGAGAATGTCATACTTCTGTTCTATCAGCACATGGACACATTCTGACCTGCCCGGAGGAAAAGGGACTGTTCCTCCCAGGTAGAGAAATTAAAATGATACTTGGTTTAGCCTAGTGGATAACACACTCGCCTGTGAACGAGAAGACCCCACCAACTACCATCGTGTCCCTGAGCAAGACACTTAACCCTGAGTGTCTCCAGGGGGGACTGTCCCTGTAACTACTGATTGTAAGTTGCTCTGGAAAAGGACGTCTGGTAAATGGCGTAAATGTCAATGTTCCCGATGATTGAAAAACATTCTCATGTCAACACAACAGAATGTTTCCACTTTAGAAATGTCATGTTTTACAGTGAAAGGGAAGCATTAGTTGTAATAGAGTTTATGGAAAACTGTTAAATTGGCACGATTGATAGAATGTTAATGCCCCCCCCCCCAGAGCAGTCTTTTTTTTATAGTTAACAGAATTTTAACGCAAGTTTTTGTGCAAAAAAATATTAAACATTAAATACAGTTGTGTGATTATTTGTCATTTCTGATGCAACTTGTTAACACCCTCTAAACTTCAAACGCTTACAGGGACGTGGAGCTCCATCATCTTGATGGACCCTCATTATAAATCACTTTGACGCCAAGACCCCCATTGATGAAGCCTGGATAAATGTTAGCATGCACAAATCCAATAAACCCTAATTATTGGAGTGGGAATTTTCACCACCGACAGCTGGGTACACTGGTGGATTTGGGGAGCAGCCATGGGCGCTGCACCACCCAACGAGGGGGAGGAACGCGCCTTTAATAAGAAGCCCTGTGGAGTCTGGTGGCTTTATTAGCTGGTGTGTGTGTGTGTGTGTCTGTGAGGGTGAGTGTGAGTGAATGTGTGTTCTGTGCAAATAGCAGCTCATTAGCCTTTAAGAGTAGCCAGAATGAATAATTTCTGTTTTACAGACCTGTTTTTCGGCAGAAGCCGCCCAGATGAAACTTATGAACCCCCGTTGTTGTTTTTTCCAGCTCTTGGTCTTATTTTACCACAGTTTACCAATGCAAGCAATCGTGCTAAAAGCATCTAAACTATTTGCACGTCTCAGTTTGGTCTCCATCCTGTCCCAAAAAATACATGCAGCAGATGTGATGTATAATGAGATTCCCAGATAACAGATGTCACCCTTTGAAGCTCTCAAGCAAACCAGAGGTACAAATCCTGGAGGTGGTCAAGGAAATGACATATATTTAGAAAGTGTTTGCTAAATGGACACCATTGCACAAAATGAAGCTCCCAGACATTTTAACTCACTAGCAGACAGTCAGCTGGTCATGTGGTGCTTTGAGAGTCACCATGGTGACCACAGAAAACAAACCAAGATTGGAAAAGATGGATCTAGAGAAAGCCTTTTGTTTGCAGGACCTAGTGAAACTTTGGTTAGTGATGGATGAAGGATTGGTATTTCACATCCTGGACCTTCACCAGCAGGATGAAACCTGTGATTAGTGAACGTATAAGCGTGTCAGAGGAAGGTCCCGAGAACATGGTTCACCTGTGGATGGCGTCCTCCAGCTTCTTGACGTGCAGCTCATCCTGCTCGACTTGTTTCCGGCGGCTATCCTCCTCCTCCTGCGTCATTGCCGAGGTGCCCTGCAGCAGCCATCGCTCTCGCATGGCCTTCGACTGTAGACACAACAGCCAAAAAAAGTAAGACAATTTTGAAAATGCTCCTCGGGGAAATATTAAAAATGAGTGTGTCACTCACTAAAACACCTTTTCTTATTCCTTTATTTAAGAAAGATTTTATTTAATATCCCATTTAATGTCTTTTAAACACTGCCCCAAAGGTTTAACAACGTACAATAAAGATTCTACTATAAGATCTACTATAAGTGTGTGTGTGTGTGTGTGTGTGCTCATGGCTTGTTTTTTTAAGCTCAAACAGGCTGTTTGGGAGACAGCTGCAGAAACCTTCTGTACCCCGGGACCCCTCACCCTGCCATCACCTATCCGCTCAGGTCAGCTGCGGAGCCACATGAATGTGCCTGATGAATTCTCAAGCTGTGAGAGGAATGTACCAGCAGACACTGAGAGACCTCCTGTCCTGTCCTCTCCTCTCCTCTTATCCGCCCATAGACATCCTGACTGCGAGGAATGCTGCACGCCGGGTAAATGTTGACGCAAGCGCAATGTACATTTATATACTGGAAGGAATGTCAGATTGACTTTGTCTCCATTTAATTCATTCAAGGGTCAAGTCAAGTCAAAATACCACTTTTTTCGAGCAAAGAACACTGAGCATGCTGGGATTGAGATTCCAGAGCTGGGACTGTAAACTAAAATGGTTTCACTAGACATTTTACAGCCAGGTCAAGTTTTCCGATATCTGTCCTCTTTCAGAACCAGGTTTCTGCAGCTGCTTCGTATGTCCCCAGACCGCCACCAAAATGCACACATTCTGCAACCAGGATGAGTTGCCACAATTTTGTAATGTGAGGAACAGCGTTTGAAAACTATGGTTATGACATGTTGAAATCCACAGTAGCAGTGGTGGTGGCCTAGCGGTTAAGGAAGCGGCCCCGTAATCAGAAGGTGCCAATGAGGTGCCACTGAGCAAAGCACCGTCCCCACACACTGCTCCCCGGGCGCCTGTACATTAATTTTTTTACCGGAAAGTATTCTAGGCAGAACGCGTAAATGTTGGCACTTTATATGGAAAAATCTATTTCCGTATTTTTAAGACGCACACATTGTTCACGTGAAAAAAAACAAAACGTTCTGCTTTTCTACAGTATATTTAACATCTGCATTTCAAAACAGGAGTTTGGCCTGATAAAGTCAGAGCATAAATTTGCACTGACCCTTATAAATAACGTATCCTTTACTGAACTTTCCTATGAGAACTACCCTCAGACTCCTTACACACACCCACTGCTAAACAAACAGTCCACTTCCTGGTCAGCCTCCTCGTTCCATTAGAGCAGCTCCTTGCCGGCTCCCTGCAGCTTTTAAATGTAAATTATACACGTGTATAAGAGCCAGGAGCTGCAGCAGAGTTCTACAGACTCAGCATTCATCCTATTGAAGTATTAGGAGGTGATTCATGGAGAAAGCGGCGCTGCGGGCCAGTTCTCCAGCGCTGTCTTCTCAGTAAACCTCCACTGTTTGCTCTCAGTCTCGGCCCAGTGTGCCGATGCCGCCTTTCTTCCCCGAGAGTCCCAGAGGCCGCCGCTTTATCAAATCGCCTCAGCCTCTGGCAGTGAGCACAAATTTCTCAAAAGAGAGGGCCTTCCTCCAGAGGGCCATGAAACAAAAAGTCTTTCAACTTTAAATTTGACTAAATTTGCTGTTGTGAAGTGTAATTGGCATAAAATACCGGGCAATTTAACATCTGGGTTATTTTCTGCAAATGAGGCAAGTCCTGTCTGTCTGATAACAGACCCAGGCAGAGATTCAGACATTTACTATCATGTTTCTCTCCCACACCGATCTGGGCTCTATTCATTTACATTTACAGCATTTATCAGACGCCCTTATCCAGAGCGACTTACAATCAGTATTTACAGGGACAGTCCCCCCCTGGAGCAACTCAGGGTTAAGTGTCTTGCTCAGGGACACAATGGTAGTAAGTGGGATTCGAACCTGGGTCTTCTGGTTCATAGGCGAGTGTGTTACCCACTAGGCTACTACCACCCTTCAGATTGAGATTCCGTACTAGATTGGGTTTTAGATGGACAGGCCAGTTCATAATGTTCATAATATTCTATTTACTCAGCAAACATTGGATTTGATATTTATGAAAATATTATTCATTATTAAAATGTTGTATTTAATTACATTCCTCGTTTTTTGAGGTTTTGGAGAGCGTCTTCATTCCAAATGGAACAAGTGGGTCCACTCTCCCTTCCACACTGCAGTCAATGGCCATGAAATATGGAGGCGCGCCACAGCCTCCCCCACTGAATGAATTTAGAATGTGTAGATCTTGCTTGCACATGTCATTCGGAGGAAATGTAGAATAGAACAGAATACGGGAAGATTACCCTGAGGTGCTGGAGCTGCATCACTAGGTCGTCCAGCTGCCGCCTTTTGTCTTCGATTTCCGCTTGTCGTTTTCTTTTTTCCTACAAAAGACACAGAAGAGATGTTTCTTTCCAGCCATGCGGTAAAACCCAGTTGTGAGCCGAACGCATTACAGACCGACCACATGTCGATGGTTGAGCTTCACATGGACATATAGCTACAGCCTACACACTTCTGCACTTCTGCACTCAAGTTGAAAGACACAGACTGGCGAGCAAGATGTGGTTGAATGAAAAAAGAACTTTATGTGAAAGTAACGCGTTTACAGCCGGAGTAACAATACTCGGCGGCGGTGATCGCGAGAGATGCCTCTGAACATGCCATTATGGAGATCCAAACACATACGCTCCCTCTCGGGGGGCGAGTTTACAAGTTGCGATATCCTGTGTTTAATGCCTCGCAGATTTCCATATCGCTGTTTGTTTCCCACAATTCCATCCGCCCCCGGGGTTGTTCAGATGGGACCAGTCCTAAATGGAAACCATGAGGATCAAAACCCACAGATTTCTTCGCTTTGCTCCAGTGAGTGACTCTTGATAGCACAAAAAAGAATCTGTAAACCACACATTTCCCAGATCCCCGGGCTCCATGTTGGAAACAGCAAGACCCCCCCTCCCCTCCGTAGCTGAGTTATTACAACCCAGTCTGGAATCAAATGAATTCCTAACAGCGTACTCTTCAAACTCTTCCTCCTCCCCTCCCTCTAGAAGCACTGAAGATGAATGTAAGATATGTTGCGCCTGCTAAAGGTGGAATATGTGCTCTGACTGTCATAAGAAAGGCATGTTTTTGGGCCCTGGAGACCAGGGTTTCATCCTGGGCATGGTGACTGTACCCTCCATTCACAGCAATATCTTCAATTTCGTGGTGGACATGATTGCATCTCCATTCCAGGGTTATGGGGGCTGGAGCACACTTCAGCAACCAGTTCTCCTGAGCTGGACTGAAGGAGGAAACGAGTAGTCAGGGGAAACCCATGTTAACATAGTGAAGAAGAAGCTCTGAAGAGGATTGAGCCCAGGCCTCCTTGTTGCAAGATAGCAGTGCTCAACCCAGCCTTGTGCTACCCTCTAATTATATCTACAAAATGTACCTTATTCACACTATTTTTACACATCAAACAGGAGGGAGGTTGTTTTGTCTGATTTGTGAGGGATCTCCATGGATACAAGAGCCAGTCACTACTGTCTAAACCAACAGGATGGGACTCACCGATGTTTCTGAAGCCCACAAATCTCTCTTTAAACAACATCCATGATACAGAAATCGTCTGTTCAAATGTATCTTTGATGACATTGAAGCTGGAGTAACTTTTTAAAAAAAAATTGGTTTATTGACCTGTGAGCAATAACCTCACCAAGCAAAAAAAATACATACGCGCCATTTCCAGAGGTTCATTGTGCAAAGTACAAAGTGATATGTTCATGAAGTTAAAGAGCCGTTCACTCAGAAATACTGGAGAAATTCTAGTAACAAAGTTGTGACAGAGATCGTGATTTGATTTAAAGATGAGAAAAAAAGAACAATACTACTTGCACATTGAAAAAGACAATGGCTTCAGTAATTATAGATCTATGAGGATACCGCAATGAAATAGACTAATTTCATATGCTCTGTGCCTTTGAAGCTGAACCCCAGCGCACCGAACCCAGTCCAGTCTTCTAATCTTAACTCTGGGGGCAGCCCAATAAAGACAAATGTTGGTGTGGGGGCGGTTTACAGGTTCCGCACCAATCTCAGCTCATGACTGCACATGTTGGACACAGGCACGATTCGTAGCACATTCCGGTCTGAGACGCTATATATATATATATATGTCCCCCTTGTGCAAACTTGTGGCCTTATGGAGTCCAGATGTGCAGAAAGAGGAAGCAGCCGTTAAAAAAGTGGTGCAACCTCTTCAAGCCTTATTCCCAGGATAGAAGAAACAACGTGCGGTTTTCTTCACAGCAGAATGGTCTCTTTCTGAACACTTTCAGCATTCAAACAGTATGATTTTCCGAGTTTTTATTAAGGTTCTACCACACATCCGGAGCAATCGAATCTAAACCCCACTATCCAGGTATTGAGGTGAGAATAGCGTCTCTGACAGCACGAGGTGAAGGACAAAGCTCAGCATCAGTGGGCTGGATTAGCTAATTGATGGTCCTATGGACACTGGGCCCTTTTCAGATCATTGACATCACGTTAGGGTCCAGCCACAGTTCCACAGCCGGCACCGAGCATCAGTTGTGAACTTGCTGCGATAATTGTCACCTTGGCAAAAGCACATGGCGAGGTCAACCTTCCTGCATGTGTTTTGACTCCTCAAAGGAAAACATCTCTACGTCTACGTCTTGGCCATTAACGCCACAGCCTATCTTACGAGGCCACGTCGCGGCTAAAAGGTGCTGCTAAACACATAAACTCAACACAATAAGTGTTCTCACTGCACTACCCACTGTGGAATATTGAAGATGTCATGCTGATCATGACTGATCACAGATTTAAACAATAATAACATCACAAGCCGCACCGGGACCCTGGAACACGGACCTGTTCTTATCAAAGCTGAAAAATAAATATCCCTGCAGAGTCTGGGCAGCCGAGGCAAGAGCCACTGGCAGGAACACCTCCTGGGGTGGTGGCTTCGCGTTTGATGAGGACACTGCAGCTGGACTGCACATAGGAGACAATTGTCTACTTTGTCACTAAAATTAGGGTGCAGCCAGCCAGTAAGGATTCTAAGTCATCAGGTTTCAGCTCCAGGTTTTACAGTGTTTCAGTGATCAAGTGTTTTTTTCATCCCATTGTATGGGATTGTATGGGAGTAACACACTGTTGTTCAAGCCTTTAAAATAGTTTTCTAGAAGCGAAAGACTAAAAAAGTGACAATGCTACCTCACCCAATAACACATAAAACTGGAGAACAATTACAGGACGCTTTTCTTCTTGACTCAGTGGGGACAACAAATCCCCAAAGAAATCTTTTTAAACGCCTGTTTCTGTTATGATTGGGTGGTTATAATTACTCCGACAAGCGCGGTCTTCACACGCTTGAAAAACCATCCCATGGAATGGCAGGCCTTCCCCACACCCTGTGCGTTCCGCTGGGAATACCGATGGCATATCGGTTTCATGACAAGTATGCCGGTGCATGCCGGCGTGAGCGGCTAAATACAGCGCTTCCAGCACACAACGCACATTCTTCGCCAACAGGGGCACGTGACCCGTGACTAACAAGCTCATTTGCCAACGTGATGTCATCAGTCAAGATTGTACTTAACCATAAGCATACATTGCATCAATATATGGCGATTTATTTACTACTTGTGTTGGGTGCAGATTTCATCAGCATTGAAAACCAATCGGTGAGCTACAGGGTCCAAGAAGGTGAAGATGGGCACTATAATAAATAATAAATGTTAACCAGTTCGCTCTATACTGTACAGAAGTACTTTGCCCAAAACTCAAGAACAAGTGACAAAAGCCTGGATCTTGACCCGTGATATCGTGTGATTAAATTGTAAAAAATGAAAAAACAATAACTTGAAAAAATCTAATTGTGTAATATAGAGTTTCAATGGACAACTGCGGCCATCAGGCAGGAGATACAGGAGCATTTAAACAAGGGCCAACAGACTTAATGACATTTAATCCATTTTTCTACCTCCAACTTGTAATGATCCGGTCTGGAAGGGGTTACGTTTCACGTTGGTCCTGTGTAATGTTTCCTAATCGTGTTCACCTGCGTCTGATTGTATGAAGCTGCCCATTCGTGTCTGGTCACCGTTGGGTCATTGTTACATGTCACCTGTCCACCTGCTACCGGATGTCTCCCCTGTCCTGTTCATCACAGATTAAGCCCCGGTTTCGTGACGTCATGCGAATGCGTCCTTCTTCATCGTCAAGTCTAGCTGTCATCTCAGATCACCTGCCTCGCCATGCCAAACGGCCGTGATACAACTCAATTTCTTTTCCATGTGCAATAAGGTTTCTACCTCACCCTTTAAACTGAATTTTTTATTCGGATCATATTTTCTATCATATTAATATATGTCTATATTTATAGCTTTTTTTGCACACAGTATTTAAGTACAGGGTGGTCCATTTATATGGATACCCCTAAATAAAATGGGAATGGTTGGTGATATTAACGCCCTGTTTGTGGCACATTAGTATATGTGAGGGGTCAACTTTTCAAGATGGGTGGTGACCATAGTGGCCATTTTGAAGTCGGCCACTTGGATCCAACTTTTGTTTTTTCAATAGGAAGAGGGTCATGTGACACATCAAATTTATTGGCAATTTCACAAGAAATTTATTCTTTCATGAGTTATTTACAAGTTTCTGACCACTTATAAAATGTGTTTAATGTCACCAACCATTCCCTTTCCATATAAATGGCCCACCCTGTATATGTCTCTGGCTCAGGGACTGCACAAAATTTCATTGTACTGATTCTCATTCTGATTCTGAATTCAAACCAATCAGGGTTTGGGTTTTGCCCTAAATCTACATTGTAGTATGTGTATAAAAATCTATACATTACTACGTCTAGCTAGTCTGCCATTTCAATCATGTGGTCCAGAGCAACCATGATGCTCCAAAATGGGCAGCGACGTTGACCTCATGTAACTGCAGCCTCCCACACGCCCCTCTTTAACAGTGGGCCAGCTAAAACTACACGACACATGAGGAGTGTGTTTACGCCGCTGGTTGCTGTGCGCCGAGACCCTTCTGGTGGACGCTGGCGTAATGAAAATGCTCATTGAGAGGAGCGCAGCGCCCTGTCATTGTTCACTCCTCCTCTTCACTCCCCCACTGGCAACTATGCTGACATTTCTGATGATATGGTCACCACCACGTCAGTAACTACTACTCCCTAGTAGGAGTCTGGCGTCTTGGCATTTGCCACCAATCTGCCGCTATGGTGCTACAAGCACATTTGACACTTTTGGCCTAAGACTCTTCTGATTGCCTCACCCAAATGATGGAACATTCTTCCAAATTTTAAATAAATCTGTTGTTCTCTTTAGTACACACACACACAAACACACACACATACATTAAATATTTAGTGTCTTCTCTGAGTATCACGGACAACATGGAAGGCAATTCCCCACGCCAGTGCTGACCTTTTATCAAGAAAAGTCACGGGCACTTGTCCCACAGACAAAATTAGCGGGAGCACCAAACGTGCACTTTATCTGTACTGTCTGTGCCTGTCTGTGACTTTCACTGTTTCGTGGTCCAGACCTGCGCCTGGGAGTTCTAGTCATTTCTCATCTAAAAAAAAAAACACATTTAATAAATTGTTAATGAAAGATGTAGAAGATGTTTAGTGCTCTAATAAAAGAGCTGCTGTGACGTTTCTCGTAATGGCCTGGGTATCAAAGACATGCTTGGTAGTGCTGCCGTTCTAAATATTTGGACGGGTTTATTTAGTGCTGGCCAAAGCTCCAGAGGATGCGCAGGTCCAGGCTCATGACAGACACATCAGCTGCTCTCCTGCTTCTCCACCAACACCACTGGCCCAGACCTCCTGCTTTATATACCGGTACAATTACGGGGAGCTGTCAAAACCGTGCAGTTACATAAACTAGACAAAGCTATGACGCATCACGTTAAAATGGTCACGTTAAAGAGAGAGGATCTGCTGTTCTAACATCTGACACACATGACCACATGGTAGATGAATAGAAATCAACCTGTGGAAATTTGACACTCACTGTGCCTTCAAATTAATTCTGGTATATTTGAAGAGTTCCAGGCTCTACAAAAGGGGCTCGGATTGGAAAAGATATATTTTAAGTCGCTGCAAATCCGGCGCTGAGAAGTAAACAGGCCGCGGCTTGAGGGCGGTTGTGGTGCAGGAGGGATTCTAATGGTAGGATACGGACGGTCTGAAAGCGGCATCGGGAGATGGCGTCACGGTAAACCGCGCCACCACACATCCAATCAGCGCGATTGCTGCTAATCGCAACAATGCCGGCAGAAAATCTGCCAGCCATCGGCGGCATGCGGCAAATAGTTCCATTCAGTCTGGGACACGGTTTCATCGGTAAACACGACACCCGAGCTATGCCCCTTAAGGCTGTTTAGCCAAAATAAATGTCAGGACTGGTTCGTGTGAGTAAATCATGGGAACTAGTGGTTCATTGGTATATTGCCCTCGACGTCTTCCAGTTGCCATCAGTTCAACCCTATTTTTAGACACATTGTGCTATATGGTAATAAAGCTGCCGTGATTGTGGGAAATTTTTGCATTGGCTCTTCGACCCTGACTAATGTAGGCTGCAAATTTGGTGTTTTATTGCAGGAAAGAACAAGACTGGCTGTACCGGAGACTCGCTGGGAGAGAAAAGCGCGTGAGACACGCCGCCTCTTTAGAGGGCCCCGGCACAGAGCTTGTTCAGCACTTCTATATCGGGAAGAACTTCTTCGCAAACAAATCCTCGGAGCCACGAAAGAACAATAACAGCAAGTATCTAGCATCTCTGCGGGGCTTACGAGGAAATAAGCAGAGAGTGTCCTGTCAAGGTCAGACTCCGGATTTCGACCGCATTAATTGTACTCGGAAGCCTGCAGTGCCCCAGCAAATACCAACGCTCACTGCAGCCAGAGGGAAAGGCTCACGCATCAAACCGAGATGAGCTGAGAGCAATTTGTTTTTTTATTCCAGGGCTTCAGTTTGTGTATGGTGGGAATCAACAGAGACGGCATTCTGCACATTCCTTCAAAAAAGGTCCCAGTAATGCTTGTCCATAGTGCTAACTGGATATATGCATTCCAATACTACTTCTGCACAATAAATGAGACGCCAAACAACAATTTTCTCCATAAAAATGCAAACATATGCAACATTGCATGATGCTCACTTAGTCAACTTAGCCCTCTAGTCAACCCGTTGCAGTCTTATGAGGGGTCATGTGCTGACTCCACACCCTGCCTATGTGAAAAATTTCTGGTCATGCCAAGAGTGCAGTTTAGGGGCTTTGCATGCCATGCTTTTCCCATGCATGTTCCACATCTGAAGAATCGTCCCTTCACAGACCGTGAAAATCTCCCTTAAATCTCCCTGTAAATAGTGGCAAACAGAGCTAAAGCATAGTGTTAAATTTTCATTCACTAGGATATTCAGGATATTTTGAGCAAATGACAGAGGGACCTGTGAGCATCTTGCGAAACTTCAGTGTGATGGAACCAAATGACCTGTAGAAGATTTATTTATTAAAATAAATATATAACACACCATTGAAATAAATAACCATTAATTTACAATTACAGCATTTACCAGACGCCCTTATCCAGAGCAACTTACAATCAGTAGTTACAGGGACAGTCCCCCCCTGGAGACACTCAGGGTTAAGTGTCTTGCTCAGGGACACGATGGTAGTAAGTGGGGTTTGAACCTGGGTCTTCTGGTTCACAGGCGAGTGTGTTACCCACTAGGCTACTACCACAGAGCCTTTATTAACAGGTTATGCATGATTTTTAACATCATAACAAATGTAGTTGACAAAAACAGCTGTCAGCAGTCACAGGACTGGCAAAGGCCGGCAAAGTTATGGAGTTACTACCATGCAGCCGCGCCTCATTCAGCTATGCCAGAGTGCCTAAGGCAGCTGCTTCCAGAATTAGCCATCCATCCCGTAACGGTCAGCCAGGCCTGACCCCCACAGAGGGAAACCAGGGCCTGACCGGGGACCAGCAACTGAGACGGCTGGGGACCTTCTGCCGCGAACGAGTCAGAAAGGGGCCCAGTGTCGGGAACTGGCCCACGTGCTCACTCCCCCGCCAGGCGTGGCCTACGACAATTAGCAGCCCGCCAGCTCGCTTTTAATCAGCGCTGCAGAGGTGGCTTCCTTCACCCGGAAGCCGCAGGCTTGGGAGCTCGCGCCAGGACCCTGGCTGTGGTCAGAGGCTGGGTGCTGAGCCTCATTCTCCCACCATCCCTTTCTTTCATCAGCACACAACCTTTGTGAAGTTCTTCACCTTGGATAAAACTTTTCACAATCTGAGCATTGGAATTACCATATGTTTTAACGTCACAATAATAACGTCACAAATGCCTTTAGAATTAGAAGACATGTAGCGCTACTTCAGTCTATATTAGCCCCAAAAAGTGAAGCCCCAAAAAAGCCCCAAAAAATTCCTCCAAAATACAGCTTTCCATCCTGCTCAATTCCAAAAGCAGAACCGCTTCTGGACAGGTTGGTCAACTTCAAGGAGGCCACAGGCCAAGCTTGAGTGGAGAACATGGGAACGGAGCAGAGCCCAGATTAACTACAAGGTTGGGATAAAACAGATGTTGGACTGGGACAGCAGCGTGAAGCCGGGGCCTGTGAATCCTGTGCACCCCCTGAACCCTAAGCGGTATTCATGCGCTCACCCAATTTTCCCGTGTCAACAAGTGCCAGCTGGCCCCCGCGAAATGGACTGTACCTACTGTACGGCTATGGATGAGTGATGATATCATTGTTCTGCACTTGGAAACGTAATATCGCCAGCTCGGGCCTCCTAAAATACATGGAAATCTTTTAATAATTCATGGCAAAATTGTCAGGCGAGTGGGCTATGAAACGACGACCCGCCGAGTCCAGCCGTATTACATTGCAGACCTCGCTACTGGTGTGGAATCCTCAGTAAACCGTTACGTATCGAGGCAGAGTGGCTTCAGGAAAAGTAGTGAACAGACATCATGTCAACACAGGTACTTCCACAGAACCTCCATCTGCAGAACCTCCACTGACTTACTGAGCAGGGGTATTGTGGTCCAACACCGGTGCCACTGCCAACAGGTCTGCACACTTTCCAACGTTGCTGCTGATTGGCTGTCTCATGCTTTATTAAAAAACAAGCCTTTTTGCTAAATTGAAAACAAACCTGCCCGCAATTCAAGAATAAGCATCCCGCTAGCAACACAGCGGTGCCTTTTATTAATGCAAATAATAAATTGCTCCTACGTAATTACATCAAATCTAGCGTATTATTAGCTAACAGTAAGCTTTGCTAACTCCACGGGCGCCTGTCATGGCGGCCCACTGCTCACAGAAAGGTGATGGGTTAAATGCAGAGGACGAATTTCGTTGTGTGCACCGTGTGCTGTGCTCTGCTGTACGTCACAGTGACAAAATCCATAACTTTTACTTTAGTAATAAATCAACTGACAACCAAAGCTCAAAGACGTGGACTAATGAAAAAAAAACTATGAAATTCATGGTTTATATGAGAGAAATCAACTAGATAAAACTGGGTCAACTGCAGCCAATTCCTTTTCTCACTCTTGTTAGAAAGAAAGTGGTGAAATTGCAACTTTGAACTCATTTAAACAATATGAACAGAAACACTATTTTTGTCATCTCTGATGTCAAATCTTAATAAGAGAATTATTAATTGCTTAGTACAGTTCATGGGTGCAACCGCTTTTGAATGTTTAGATAAAATGTACAGGACATTAAAAAAAATGCTTGGGTATTTTTGGACTGAGCTGTCCAGCAGCACATATTTTAACCGCTGCGTGATGTCATTTCCTGTTCAGTGCATTTGATTTTCGAAATGCCTCGATGGGTGCTTCCCAATTCCCAAACCCTCAGTTCATTTAGGAGACTAATCTTCTGCCTCTGGCAACCCAACTTTAATTATTTATGCTTCCCCGTCTACACAGGTGTGCATTTGTGGAACTCCAAAGTGTTCTGAATCAAAGTAAGAGAATGCTATATAATAGCAACATAAAATTGTGAAATAATTGAACACATTTTGATATACAGATCATTGTTGTGAAATATAATAGTTGCATTATGAAATACACACATATAAAATTATGAAAGACACACATATGTGTGTGTGTTTGTGTATATATCTGAAAGCAATATGTTTCACAATAATTAGCTGTAAATCAAAATGTGTTATTTCCAAGTTTTATGGTGCTGTTATATATCATCCTTTTATATATTCATGTTTTTACTTCATTATGTCACGTTTATGTATTTAATTTTGATTATTAACACCGCGGAGTTCCATATGCAATTACGGGAGCTGTTCCCACTCCGCACTTAACCTTCAGCATGGCGTCTGCACCTTAAAGTCATTAACGCGCTCAGATGCCAACCCTCGGCGTCTGCTTATTGAGGGAAGGTGGCTGTAAGTGACTTTTTCCCTGCTGCACATGCTGGCTGGCAGATCCTCCGTTTGAGTCAAATATACGTTGGAATTACGGGGATGTGAGTGGTGGCCAGAATGGTTTTTCCATCTGTCGCTCTCCACTTGTGAGGGCAGCGAAGCCCTGGCTTCGACCGCGCTCACAACTGCAGCGCTCTGCTTCACAGCTGCCTGCGAGCTGAAGTTCTAATGCGCCACACGTAGAAAGCAGAGGAATGGAAGAAGAAGGTAAACTGGGAACTTACCGCCAGGGCTTGGAGCCGCTCTTTATGAAGCTCAGCCTCAGCCATCCTGGATGAAAAGAAACACACACACAAGTGTTGCAGAGCTTCAGTGGAGAGTGGAGAGGTGGCAGTAACAATCCCAGTGTGTGTGTGTGTGTGTGCACAGCACAAAAACAGTAGGTGAATGGCAGGAAGACACACACACACACACACACACTCAGCCCTGATCCTGTGCTGTAATCCAGTCAGTATGAGGGAGAGTGAGTTGAAGGCAGTCCTTCTCATTCACTGGCCATGTGCCTCGCTCTCTCTCTCTCTCTCTCTCTCTCTCTCTCTCTCTATCTCTCTCCTTCTCTCTCCTCCCTCCTCTCCCTCCCTCATGACCATGTATGTGCAGGGCTCACAGCAGCTGGGACGGGGATCGCTGACACGGTTATAGGTTGTCGACCTGTCGACGAGACCCGACTGGCCGCGTGAAGGGCGCGGCGAAGCCGAATCTGATCTTTTCTGCACACAATTATTACCTGGGAAACAACATCTGTAATATTCATTTACAGTGGATTAAAATGGCATGCTTTTCTGATGAAATATGAAACATAATTTCCTTTCGCTCCCCTTTAATGTGACTTATTACCTGTTGAAAGGCAATATGTACAGAACACCATACAATAAGCAGGTTGCATAAGTATGCACACCCTTAAACTGATACTTTGTTGAAACACCCTTTGATTGAATTACTTCTTGGGCACATTTGACACTCTTTGTAGAGTTTCTTACAGACTTTGATACCTTGGCCGATGTGAAAACGCAATAAATATCACAATCATAAAAAGTGTTGAATTATTTGTAACCGTAATGCTATTCAGCTGCTTAAAAAAAGTAAATCTGAAGTGTTGCGTGTTACTTTATACGTGCTTCCACACTGCTGGCACACATCTGACATCATGCCCTGGAAGGAAAAGAGGGAAAATTTTCTGCGTCACCTTCCGCAACTGGTCCGTCTGCAGCCACTTTTACAAGTGAAGCAGGAGCAAGGTTCATTAGTGTGGGCGTGTGTGCGGATTGAATGGGGTGTCCTGTTGCCCCACTTTCCCCCACCAAGCCTCCCGTTCAGTCTGGCTCCTCTGGAAGGGATGCTGAAACTCCTTATATGGAGAAAAGCTGTGCTGCCGGTTGGACTGGTGTGTGTGGAAAAGCTCAGGGGAGCAAGAAGAAATGCGCTGAAAGCATCACTGTGCCATAGAGTAACATGCAACTTGCAAGCAATACTCAACCAGTATGGATTGTTCTATTACATCCACAATGGCTTACATATTTAGACAAATTAGACAAATGCCTTATGCTGTAAGTGCTTTGTAATTGGGGTGGTAGTAGGGTTATTATTGGGGTAAGTCAATGCATTAGGGCTTATATCAAAGTGACACAAGTGCAGCCAACGTGATTCCTGATGGTTCTCCTACAAACAACAATTCACGAGGAGGAGAGTGATTCTAGTCTTTTATGTTTATTAGTGACAATAATGACCAGAAAATAGAATCAGCTTTAGAATCAGCTAACAAAATTATATAGTAACAATGTATGAAATGTAATAAGGTGGAATTTGCGCCAATCGAAATGCCAGTATGGAACTTAACAACTGGTACAAGAAAAACCTGCAATGTTATGTGCCTGTATGAATTGTATGAACTAACATGAAGACGACCTTGCATGACTGCCATCTATTGTGATCAAATGAGACGGACAGCTCAGCTCAACCACCCGTTGCTTACAACGGCACTAAGTGATGGTTGCCATGAATAATTGAGCGCCGAGTCCATTTTGCCGGAGCGCCCAGGAACCGCATTGGGAGGAATGCTAAAACCTGGGACATCTAAATATTGTCTTTTGTATGTTCACTGCCTCCAATGCAGCAACAGACTGGATCATGACTCCCTGACTGGCACAAACCCCCACAGTCCCCACTTGACCTTTGGTTCGGGTGACCGGAAAAATCGGAAAAATACACTGGAGTTTGTAGCCCCCTGTCTTGTCAGCCGGACAGAGAGATTTTGGCGCTAATCCTCACTTGGTGTGTCAGATATGAATGTGCCTGAGGTCTGCTTGGCCTGTGTGCCATAAACTGTAGCAGTTCCCGGCGTTGGTGAATGGAGGAAATGCCTGGCTGTGCACGTAACAACTGGAAATAGGCTAAAAGCCATTGGACACACAGCACTGCAGACTGCTCCGCCTGGCTCGGGAGGTCTCCCCGGTCCCCAGGGTTGCCCTTAAATCACTCGGCTCTTGTGTCATTAGCATTCGCTCTGAGCATTTCTAAATGCGTATCTGAAGAAAAGAGACTTAATGGACCAGCACTAAATCTACACATGCACTGAACATGTAACAATTGCTTAAAAATAATTATATTCATTCTACAGGTATCATCATAATTTTTTTTATATTAACCCTTGATGTCATCTCGAATGAATTTCAGTCTGTGCCTTTGAAACTGCCCCGTCTTATGATGTCCCTATTTTTTTTTACGTTGCAGCCCTACCTCTGCCACACTCCAGTGTGTCCAGCCAACCCTCACCACACCATTTAGACGTCTATTGTCCCCAAGCGACGGCTTCTGGGACCAGTGGATCAGCGGCGTCTCTGCTGGAGATCGAGGGCCGCAGCGTCATCAGACGGCATGGCAGACAAAAGCAACTTTGTTAGCGGCGCACAGTGACCTCATCCCTGAGTGTAATGGCTTCCAGATGTGCACCGATCTGTGAGCTGGGAACCCGAGAGCAAATAAACATGCAGAAAAAAGAAGGGGAGAGAGAGAGAGAGAGAGAGAGTGTGGGTGGGGTGGGGTGGGATTATTGCCCCTTTAAAGTCAAACAGATCATTAGTGAGGTCCTGCTCGCATTTTTGACTGTGAGGAATGGAATTCCCCACATTTAGCCAAAACATTGGTGCTAAACTGCTAAGTAAGGCAATACACCCCCCACCCCGTCCTCTCTCTCTCTCAAACACACACACACACACACATACACTGAATGTTCATCATTGCAGTCTTGTTGAATGGGCCGTGGCTGACTGGACAGAGACGTCATGAAAATTAGTCACGAATGGTCATAAATAATTTAATGGAGGTTTGAGAAGTCGGGGTGAAGGGTTTATGTCTGTTTGAACCCAAAGGAACTTGTGATGGAACAGCAGAAGCTTATAAGCTTGACCAGAATGGATGTTGGATCATCAAGTGAAGTGAAAGTCATTGTGATATACAGCAGCACAGGGTGCACACGGTGAAATTTGTCCTCTGTATTTAACCCATCACACTGAGTGAGCAGTAGGCAGCCATGACAGGCGCCCGGGGAGCAGTGTGAGGGGATGGTGCTTTGCTCAGTGGCACCTTGGCAGATCGGGATTCGAACCGACAACCTTCCTTGGCCAGTGGTGGCCTAGTGGTTAAGGAAGCGGCCCCGTAATCAGAAGGTTGCCGGTTCGAATCCCGATCTGCCAAGGTACCACTGAGGTGCCATTGAGCAAAGCACCGTCCCCACACACTGCTCCCCGGGCGCCTGTCATGGTGCCCACTGTTCACTCAGGGTGATGGGTTAAATGCAGAGGACAAATTTCACTGTGTGCACTGTGTGCTGTGCTGCTGTATATCACGTGTGACAATCACTTCCACTTTTTTCTGATTACAGGGCCGCTTCCTTAACTGCTGCCTAGCGGTTCTGAACAGTCCAACCCCCCCAAAAAAAATAACAGTGCTAGTAGTGATCACCACTATTTACTGCTTTCATTCTCCCATAATAATGCCCACACTATCCAAACAGAAGTTCACACAAATCACACACATCAAATGTATGACAACTGGCCGTTTTTAAATAGACAACTCTGTAATGAATTCTCTGAACAGAAACTTTTTTTTTCATATTTGGTGGCAATGTCTGTATTGCCTCTTGGTTTGCTTCTGAGTGCATTAATGAAATGGTAGCTAAGAAGGCACCAGGACCCTGGTCACTGTTCAGCGTACGAGGAACGAGACTCGCTGTGAGGATGAACAGCCCAGCCGAGCTGTGAAGCGACGTTAACAGGCAGACAACACTGCACATCTGGGCTTCGTCCCACCGAGGCCACTGGGCTCGGGCTCTGTGTTTATGCTGGGATTTGCTCTGGAGGTCGTCAGCGCTCTTGGCCGAGAAGCCTGCCTGCAAACCCGGTGTAAACATACACTGGCTGTACACTTGCACTTCACCAGATTTAACTCTTGTCGTCTCGGATTATTAGCTCAGAGCTTCATGAGTGCGCCCAGCATTTCTACTATGGCAATTATGCAAAAATATGCATTGAGTTTAAAAGCATTACACAAGACTCCGGACAGGCTAGTGTCCCATCAAATTTATCTTCTTTGTTAACTAGCTGTAGCTGGTCTTATGAGGTTAGCACTTTCATGTCTGACATACTTTCTACCTGAATCAGCAGCACACTTGAAAGTCTTGGCCTTTGGATCGATATTTTTCCCCTTTGTGCTGTTAGCAGTGGCTGTAATGAGGTCACATGATAATAAACCGGTTTCAGGCCCAGGTATGACTAGTGATCTGAAATGAGAGTTTTAACGACTTGCACCACACGCTGGACACAATAGTGGATAATCATTCCATTGTGAACAACGGCCACTCAGCACTCGTATGCCAGCAATAAAAGTGGATTATAAGACCAGGGTACCTCAGTTCACTATTAGTACTTGATTTTCCATCATGTTTCTTGGTTTTTCTGCCTTAAAGCATCTGTCTGGACTCAGACGTCCCCCTGAGACTGTAAGCAGATGCACATCTGAAAGAGGAAACCGTAAATCTCATTGCCGCCCTTGGAGAGACCTTGAGGACACCTCCTGGCCCCAAAGAGCTTGTCTCATATCCCTTGAAATCTTGACTTCCACCTGCCGCAAAGTAAGTGTGTGAAATGCAATGGGGTCAGTGGTTTGAAACACATCGTTGTGCCAATGCACTCCAGCTGCAGATGTCCCAGCATGCCTTGCATATGCCTCTGATGCTCTTTGAGGGCTGTCAAACCATAAGGTGTTTGTGACATGTGTGTTGCAGATCCCTGAATCAAGCATCACGTGCCTTTTGCATTCCAAGCAAATGTGATTAGAGATCCAGAACATTCCACAAATTCAGATTAACTGCATCAAAATCTTCCCCTCATGATCCATATATTGGTTCCATAATGCCAGTTTATGGAATGGAATTAAGGAAAACTACATTGCACATCATGGAAAACACAATTTTCCTTCAGGTTGCTTAGCACTGGCTATTTTTAGTGCATCTCCAAGGATGGTTAGTAGGATGAGAAGCAGATGTTGTGCATTTCCTTTGGCTTTCTGTGGTTCTCCTCACATTCAAAAAGTCTCCTCAAGCGTCTCAGGAAGCTTTCATTTCTGCACTTGGCTCAGAATTCTGCTCAAATCTAACAGTTTAGTTTGAACCATGCTTAGGCTTTAGGAATTCCCCTTTTACTTGCATTAAGGTCAGTGGTGGCCTAGCGGGTAAGGAAACAGACCCGTAATCAGAAGGTTGCCGGTTCGAGGTGCCCCTGAGCAAAGCACCGTCCCCACACACTGCTCCCCGGGCGCCTGTCATGGCTGCCCACTGCTCACTCAGGGTGATGGTTAAATGCAGAGGACACATTTCACCGTGTGCTGTGATGCAGTGTGTCACAATGACAGTCACTTCACTCTTACTTTAGAAACATCTAACATTTAACACTTCCTCTCACATTGCCAGGGGTTGGCTCCAGTTCTAAAAGATGGCATCTATGACTGACCACACCCGTTTGGAAAAAGGGACTCAGATGGCACAGAAAGGGTGACGCCTGATGTGACATCAGTCCGACGCTTTTAATGTTAAAATGCTGCCACCTTTTAAAAGTAAGACCCCACACCATCATGCTTAAGTGTGAAGCTATTTGTTGATATAAAGGACCGCGTCTCTGCATGCGATGTCTGTCTGAAAGAGACAGCACAGGCCTCCCAGCTCCAGAGACACGCGGACAGACAATGGCTCCACATTCTGCCGAATCAGTGGACAGCCTGTCAGCAGCCGTGCATGCAGCACGCTCCCAGAACCCACCACCGCCGCTGCTGCATCACCCGCCCCAGCTCTGACATCCGCAACTAGCCTGGAAAAAACTAGCCGGCCACACCCACACGTTCACACGTGCGCCTGCGGCTCAAGCCCCCTGACGGAGACGGCAGCTTTTGCCATCCCTTGCAGCGGTCGCCATGGTAACCCTGCCATCAGGGGGAGAGATGGAGAGAAAATGAGTAGCACTCACTGTACTGTCGGCAGGGTGGTCTCCGCGGAGGTGTGCCTGGTGATGGCAGCCTTCTATACCTCTTCTCCCTCGCTCGTGCCTTCCTGCCTCACGGGAAAGGAAAAGAGCTCCCCCTCTCCTCTCCTCTCCTCTTCTCTCCTCTCCTCTCGTCTTCCTCCTCCAGCCGGCAGGAACAGTCCAGTGCAGCGGGTTTGCTTGCGGCTCACATCTCTTCAGATCTGCCTGCTGGAGAGGGAGGGCTGTGGGGAGAGAGGGAGGGAGGGTCATCGCAGCATTATGTGTCTTTTTATTGGCAAAGACAGCGTCCTCACCTTGAGACCCCCAGTGCCGGGATGTAGAATCAGGAAGACGTGCTATCAGGAGCCGGTGACCCCGGAGCTAATGGAGGCTCCCTTTCTTAATCCCTTAAAATGAGTCTGTCATGCAATTAACAGCGGCCAGTCATCGTGGCCGGGCGCCTTGTTCTGATTTAACCTGTAACAGAGTGACACCAAGCCGGAATTCCGCATCGCCGGTTTATGTTACAGATCAACGCGCGGAATGTTTCTAATTCCCAGAGATCCCAGCCCTGTAAACTTCAGTCAGACCAAAGGCTTGGAACCAACGCCGCTGCCGGAATGAGACAAATAATGGCCTAATGAATGGCATACGACAGAACGCACGGGAGCCCAAACACTGTCCCTGTTTACTATGCATAATTAAACACCGACATTCATTATTCATATGCTTTTCATCATACCACAAAAGCCATGCAGCAGAGCAGTCAAAATGTGTCTGGGTTGGGTGGCCTTGGAGGTTCATAGCTGTTCTTTACACTCGATCCAAAGGTGGGTTTTTTCTTTTTGTTGCATCCATGTACTATTTTTTGCAACCATGTAAATTTTTTCCTCGTCAAGCTCCAAGATTCATGATACACTTATTAGAAAAAATTAGAATAATAATAGCAACCTATTTATTTATTTAAACATATTTTTTACAGAAAAGTCAAAGTGAAGTGATTGTCATTGTGAAACACACCACAGCACCAGGGGGCAGTGTGTATGGGGACGGTGCTTTTGCTCAGTGGCACCTCAGTGGCACCTTGCCGGTTCAGGGATTCGAACCAGCAACCATCTGATTACGGGTTTGTTTCCACTAGGCCAACCATTACAGAGAATATATTTAACATATCTGTAATATATATTCAGTCAATAATAATAAACAAATAAACTAGGTGATGTACATGGTTTAATATACTTCACTATAATATCTAATATCTAAATGACTTATATTATTTCACAGCCTCAGTCTACATATCTTCTGAAAAAAGAACAGAATGGCTTTATCAATGAATGTAAGTGGGTTTATCTCATCACACTTAAGGATTTAAATACTTAACATTTTTCAGATAGGAAGCATCTGAATGCAAATACCAGCCAAGCGTGGACACTATACTACATTGATTAGTAGCTCATTATTAATTTATTCAAATTATTAAATTATTCAGTTCCCTTGGTACCTTTCATTGTGGATAGTGATTTTAAATGATGTTTTTGCATTTAGAAAGTGTCACTTGTCTTGAGTTTCCACTCCTAATCACAGTCTAATTTGAGTCTTTAACTTCTTTATATATTTTCATCTTTCAGAATCTTTGCTTCTATGACATTTTGTCATAGCTGTTGCTATGGTGTGAAGTATCATATTAAAGCTGAGATGTGGATAGTAATTCAGAGATTTTAAATGCTCAGGGCTGCAGCATAATGTCCATCAGGGGACCCAACGGCAGCTGGTTGCAGGTGGCTGGACAGCCAGCTGTCGCCTGTCACTCCACATGTCCAATCAGAGCTCAGCACTCAGCCACTAACCTTCGGTATAACAGTGCTCACATAGAGTCAGGGACAAAGGCACGTAATACAGACTTATGATTTATAACCCTGAAATCTTGGTAAATTTAGCATATTGTAGCATTCGCAATTTGTACTATTTCATGCATCTAGTTTGATGTTTATTTCTTTATGTGTGAGTTTGTATGCAGGAATGCTGCGGTATGTAAGGTTTGCTCCTATGAATCTCTCCTGTTTCCTCTGTGTTTTCTAGCAGGGGTCACAGCCAAGGTCTCAGCCAAAGCAAGGGTGTTAAAATGTTGTGCATGCTGCAGTATCGCACACTCGACTTCGGCAATCTCTAAACTCCTTTTATCTCGTCAGTTCAGAATGTCTTCTACTGATACCTCCAAGCTGAATGCTTTCTGGTTGACACTACACAGTAAAAATGCAGTGTTGTTTCAGAGTAAACCTATTTTAACCTAGTAAAGGCTGTAAAGCTCTGCAGACACGCTACACAGTGTGGATTAGTAACATTTTAGTGTTTTTGACACTAAATAGAGTAGAATTAACTGGCTGTAGAGTAAATTTTACTCTAATTTTTATCTGAAAGTAAATTTTATCTGAAAATAAGTGTAAAATTTACTCATTTTTTTTTACTGTTTAGAGAGTCATCAATATTAGCCGCCCATATGATGTACAAAGTTTATTCGCATTACATTTATATTTTACATTTAGAGCATTTATCAGACGCCCTTATCCAGAGTGACTTTCAATCTGTAGTTACAGGGACAGCCCCCCTCGAGACACTCAAGGTTAAGTGTCTTGCTCAGGGACACGATGGTATAATATTGCTTATATCAGACATACTGTAAATTCAACATATATTCACTTATAAATTCACTTGTACTTTGAGACTACCATTAAAGATGCAAATCAAAATTAATATCAATAACATATATTTGTTTCAGCTCATTTTGATGAGATTCGATGTTTCTTTGTTCCATAGTTTTGTGTTTTTGTTCTGCATTTTCCTGGCTTATTACACTGTTTACTGACCACACAAGTTGAAAAATACGTTATAAGCAAACACCACATAATTTATTGTTTAAAATCTATGCATTAGAGTTGGCCTCAAAATAACTTTTTTGTACGGATGTACTTTTTTGTGCTTAAATTCATTAATTTCCTAAATAAATAATTCCATTTCGTTTTTTTTTATTTAGTGTCTAATTCATGTATACTAGGACACAACAACAGTGGTTTGGTCCAAGCTGTGGTCATATTTCCTTCTGTTGACCATTAGAGCATGTTTCTACGAGGCCCTTTCCAAACCTTGCCAAGTTGTCCCCCTGTCTGGTCTAATGTGTTCCGTTCGTTCTGCAATTGGCCTTGATTAGCATACCCTGAGCAATATGTACCCAGCATTAGCAGTGATTAATAGGTAGTGGAACCATGGATCATATGAGGTTGATCAGAGGTGAGGTTGGTTGCGGGACAAGGGCGAGACTCACTGACTGCAGCTGCTGCTGGCGTGAGATTGTACATCAGTCCCTTACCTTGTGGAAGCAGCTAATGAGAAACAAGTGAGCCAGTACCTGCACACAGAGTCTCTCATTACATTTTATTTGGATCAACTGCAGCCCGAGCATGCTGCTCTTGGACATGGCAATTTGGATTAAGAGGTGGCCTGGACCCCCAAATGATCTCTATTCGTAGAGCTAGGAAATGACAGAGAATGCCTTCTGAGCCTGTCATAAATCTGATTGAATGCTGTAGAGGCCATTAAAGCAGGAATGCTGGTGTAGCAATCGGGTCCTTAAAAACACAGACGTCACAGATAAACCTAAAACGCCTGGGCCGACGGTACTCACAGGTCCCTGATAATCTGCCGTCCTTTAGAGTCCATGCTGATACCTGACCCCATACGTCTCCAGGGACAAACACCCAGATGAAAACCTTTCCCTCGATGTGGACTGTCGATCTGGAACTGGACTTGGCTTGGCCGTGTGGTCGGGGCACAGAGCTGGACGGTGCATTCCTGAGCCTTCGTCATTCGCACTGTGACTTGGTGGGCAGGTTTGTGTGTGTGTGTGTGTGTGTGTGTTTCCACCAGTGAGAGAAAACAAAAAAAAAAACAGATGAAGGGGGCATGAGTGACAAGGCCGCGAATGGAGAGCTGCAGGAATCACAGGGCGAGACAATGTTTGCTTTGTTGCCCATGATCTTTTTAGGAATTCCCCCTGTTCACAGTAAAGGCTGCCTTTCAGTGTGTGTGTGTGTGTGTGTGTGTATGTGTGTGTGTGTTGTACAATGGCCCTTGTTCTGTCATCTGCAATTCCCTTGTGAGGTCACTGCTATTTCAGAGCTGAGTTCCCATATGCAAAAACTTAAACAGGCAGAAAACACACAACAGAACACAATCGAGAGGCTGAAGGGACTAGAGACAAAGACAAAACCCCATATCAGATCTATACACAAATTCATACTAACTTGACCTCTGAGCCACATGAGTTAATTATTAACAGGCTCAGCACAGACACACAGAGATCCTGGGGCAAATGTCAGAAGAGAACATGTGAAGTAAGTGAAATAGAATAATTATTACATAAACACTGCATTGTAGGGAGTTCTGAGCAGGTCAACAGGGCAGATGTACCCTGGGAGTCTGTGAAAAAATGTCCTATAGGAACTGAAAGTGTGATGCATGGTGGCCACCTAGTGTACAGACCATGGAGGTTCACTGCAGACTGCTCTCCACCAGCACAGGAACAGAAAATGTCATCACATTATTGTAGTTAAAACAAGGACATTTATGCTGTATTCATAACACAGAATTAAATATGTTTATTAAAATGGCTATCCAGTATCTCAAAATAATAATAAAATTGTCACAACCATGCTGGCATGACGAGGCTGGTGAACAAACGTGATGACTAGGAGGTGACGAGAAGAAAGGACGCAATTGCATGACATCACGAAAACCGGGGTTTAATGGTGAGGCACGGGACAGGGGAGACATCCGAGACTCTGGTGACCATGGAACATAACATCAAAGACCTGACGGCGAACAGAAACGAACAGGGCAGCTTTATACATTCGACACAGGTGAAACGATTAGGGAACATGTCACAGGACAACATGACAAAAATAAAACTATAATAATACATTGTAATAAAACAACAATACAATGCATTCACAAATATAGTATCTCACGAGAGTTAGTACAGCCCTCACACATTTACAACACTGTAGATATGACACTTTGATGCAATGTAAAGTAGTTCGTGTTCAGTTTGAATAACAGTGTAAATTTGCTGTCCTCTCAGCACACAGCCATTAAATTCTAAACCTCTGGCAACAAATGTGAGTATACTCCTAAGTGAACATCCAAATCGTGCACATTATTGTCTGTGTGTTTCTTTATTGTCATGACCCGAACCTTCCCTGGCATTCCGTGCCAGGTTTTCCTAGTGTTCCGTGTCCCGTGTACCCTGATTTGCCATGATTGTGCTGACCTGTATGTAGCAATTTACCTGAATCATCATTTATCATCATCATCATCATTTATTTCTTATATAGCCCAAATCACATACAGTATGTCTCAATGGGCTTGAATGTGTCTAATCCGTGTGCAATCATAGTCAAACCCTTGTTCCATTTTTCTCTAATTAAACCCTTGTCGTTTCCATGGAGTTGTATGCATTCCTGCAAATTTAGACTGTTCTACAGGCTGTACACTGACTGTCATATGTTCAGTGTTCTCACAAGGCAAGATATTATAAAATATTTACAAAACAGTGAGGAATGTACTTACTTTTGTTAGATACCTGAGAAGCCTATGGAAAGATTTAATTTATGTTAATTTACATTATCACTATGTATTGATAATTACCATTTGATAGCTTGCAGGGACAAAATAATGTGTGCATTAACTGGAGATAATGTACATGTGTCACTCTTCAGAGCTGCTGATTTTACTGGGATAAGACTTTTATTTTACTTCTGGAGTGGAGTATATCAGAATCAGAATCAGAAAACTTTATTAATCCTGAAGGAAATTGCTTATGCTACAACTGCATAGAGGGAAAGACATACAATGTATGTACAAGACATACAACAAGTGCACAGAGACACCGAGAGACAGACATACATTTATGAGTATAAATACTCATAAATACATTACGTAAGAGTTAAAGAGTTGAAAGTTATTGCACAGCAGAACAGCAACAGGAGAAAGTTGAATCATATCGCACAACCCCATGGTGTTTACAGACTTGCAGGTCGGGAGACAGGGACACTTATCGTGTGAGTGAGTGGCAGAGGGGCGAGTTAAAAAGTCCGATAGCTGTGGGAAGGAAGGATTTCCTGTCGCGTTAAGTGGAGCACTTCGAACTTCTCAGTCACTGGCCACTACGGAATCAACCGTAGCATGATGTTACAGACCCCAAAGGACCTCAGTCTACGCAGGAAGTACAGCCTGCTTTGACCCTTCCTGTATGTGGCCAGTGCATTCTGTGACCAGTCCAGTTTAGTAGTTCTGAACGACCTCCACCTCCACGCCCCTAATGGATATTGGGGTGACTGTAGATTTTGACCTCCTCATGTCCACCACCAGTTCTTTGGTTTTGCTGACGTCGAGCTGCAGCTGATTTAGCTCACACCAGTAAAGCCTGTGGTGTAGAGGGTAAAGAGAAAACGGTGACAAAACGGTTCCCTGTGGGGCACCGGTGCTGCAATGAACAGTGTCAGAACTACAGTCCTGCCTTTCCAGCCGCACCAACAGGTAGTCCATGATCCATGAAACCAGTGGGGCATCTACCTGCACAGCAGACAGCTTTTCCTCCAGACGGCCTGGATGAATAGTGTTAAATACACGGGTTATGGCTTTAGAGTGAAACCTTCAATATTCCATGTGACATTTGTTGTAGGCTTAAAGGGGTCTTAATGTCCTCACCATGTGAAGGGCAGTGGTGGCCTAGTGGTTAAGGAAGAGGCCCTGTAATCAGAAGGTTGCCGGTTCGAATCCCGATCTGCCAAAGTGCCATTCAGCAAAGCACCGTCCCCACACACTGCAGAGAAGCAATTTAATCCAAGATTAATAAAGTGTAACAACAACACAAAAGGTCTTAATTAAACTGGCTGCGATCTAATGACTAAACTTAAAGATGTCAGTCTCATCTATTTTGCACTTGAAAGGCAATCAGTAAATGTGCATTTGCTGTTTATTCTGTCTAGAAATCATTTAAAGTGATTAATTCGAGGTTTCAGTGCCAAGTCTGAATGTCTTTATTTGCAATTATTGCAATGAACACATAACATTACTGATGTTCTGGCTTCAGTCGATAGCTAATTACTATAATTACTCTGAGAAGCTCACAGCATCATAATAAGTGAACTGGCACAGGGATAAGTTTCATTATCCCATCATCATCATGTGCACCGTGGCCCTCATCATTAATCCCTTAATGCACGTACATTATTTGAACAGCAGAGGGCAATATTTCTATGTGCTCTGAAGGCCGTGAATCCCGGCAGGTCTCAAAATGAGCAGAAACTGCAAACACGGTAGCAGTTTTACCCTCACTGTGGAATTATAGCATTAAGTACATGCAGGCACATCAAAAATGCTTAATGAGGACTCTTGGTAGAATAATCTCTAGCTTTAGAAGCCATACATCCAAAATTTAGCTGCTGCTCTTTGGCCTAAAGGACACAAATTGTGAATTTTACAACAGACGCCATTGAAATGAACTGTTAGGTGAAGTGTGATTAAATGTAATTTGCCAGAGAGGGCAGAATATCTACAGTGGGGACTGATGCAATGGGTCACATTTGCTTCCTCCTGATCTGTCGTGAGTTTTGTCGTGAGTTTTTACAGAGATGATTTGTCTACTACAACCATAGATAGATAGATTGATAGATAGATGGATAGATAGATAGATAGATAGATAGATAGATAGATAGATAGATAGATAGATAGAACATCTGTATCCTTTTCCTCTAAATTGTGTTCATGGTTTTAATCTTTTTTTAAACTTGGTGATGGATGTACTGATATGTCGTATGCAGCCCCCCCCAAAAAAATTCACCTTAAAGACCCCAGTGAAACTCTCACCCCTTCACATCCAGTTTCTGCTGACTGATGCTCTGCCAAGAATGCTCTTTGTTTGATTGTCTGAGCCGACCTCTAGTCTGAGCTGGGTCTTTCCATGACATTCTCGGCTCAAATATTACAGTTCAGCTCACCTTCGTCACCCAATGGCATTCATCATGTCCAGAGAGCAGACGGGGCATTCTGAGAACCTCTTTCTCATTTCACAGGGTTGTGCTTCGAGGGCAAAAATGCTCCTGTCTGAGACTCCATGAATTATTCAGTAAACGTGACAGAGCTTTCCTCGCTGTGGACTTGAGTTGAGTCATGATATGTGATGATGACGGCTTTGATATGGCTGGGATTTTGCATCGAGATGTGGTAGTGCAAGGCTGGGTGGAGGGGGTTAATTGCCCATTTTAAGGACTTTTTTTCACCTAAGATCTGAATTTCCTGTGGTATCTTGCTTGTCGTCATCCACAGTTGGGAGCTGTGGAAGTTCATCGCTGCATATCTGCTGGTAAATATTCATGGTTCTTCAAAATGCTGTTCAAAGAACAAGGATCATTCTTGATAATTATTTCGAATGGTTCAACGCTGTCCAAATCGACTCCCACCAATGATGATTAAGGTCTCCATTTCAATGTCGTTCCCTTGACTGGCCAGGAACGTCCTAACGGGTGTCACAGTCTGTAAGGATCACCCCGAAGATCAGACACTGTTGGAAAAAAGTGAAAGGTCAGGACAGAATGTGTGAACGTAGCATGCACAACGCTGCAATGAAAGCGATCCACAGGGAAAGTGTTACATCGACACGAGGCTCTGAAGACAGACTCATTTGAAATTAATGTTCGATCGGGGTTGCACCAGAGGGGCCTTGTCAAAAGCATCAGCTAAATGTTGTGCTTGAGCTGTTTTTGAATAATCGCGTTCCTTTGGGTCGTGCAAAGTAACATGAGCACAATCGACACTTTTCCTTGCAATAGGATTTAACATTGGATTAATATGTATTAATGCATATTTATGCAAAAAGCCAATTTTACACAGAAAAAGCAATTGTGTGTTACACAACAGACATGTGCAGAAGCATGAAGAAATGTCATATTATGAGGCATGTACTTGAAGTCACTGCTTGTCAGTTTAAAGTGTTTAGTTTTTTTTCTGTTACATGGCTAGAGGCGACTAGGATCCTCCTATTGACACTGTAAAGCACTTTAGGTTTGAGACCTCTTGTTTTTATTAGTGCTGATCGTTACATTTTTGAGGATGTATTTGTTAAAATTTCAGCTCAGTACGAGCCAAGCAGCAATACTTCAGGTTAGGAGCAGGAGCTCACATTAAAATAATGTAAGAATTGAAATTTACCAAGTGGGCCGGCGGAGGACCAGAGGGTAATGCAACACACCGAAGCCAAAAGAAACCACAGAGATCTGCTGCCTCTGGTCCCCGTGGTGTCACACACTCCTTGGCATCATAGCTCTTCTTGCAGTCTGCAAGCCCAGCCAGCAATCGTCACCAGGAACCAAAGAGTCCATATAATGAGAGAGAAGCGGTGTCCCCGTGACCTCCCCTTCTGGAGCCGAGAAGGCGCTCCCCTTTTTCCCGAAGAGAAAGTCCCCCCGTTTCGTCCCTGTGTGTTAATTGCTTGGTTAGAGGGGGGAGAAACAGCTGGGTCGCATGTGAGCACCAGAACAAGGCCAGGCCCCAGGAGACTGCAATGTCAGCTCCACTAGATTCGGTTGCCATGGTGACAAAGATGGGGGGGAAGGGGGCTGGGTAGGGGACTGGAGGAATTGGCATTAAAAGGAGGGTGTGCACATAGCTTCACACTGAATGCCTTCACACGAGCTAAGCAGACACACATGCACACACAGACACAGACAGACCAATCATGTGGCGGCTGAAGGCCATGTCGGTGAAAGCTGTGTCACATGGGCAGTTGAGTCCATTTTAATGGAACTGACTTGGAATTTAGCAGGAGGCAGAATTGATAGGATATTTGAACTGGCCTTCGTCGCTCAAAGTACTTGTTCAGCGTCAACGTCCTGATCCATTTAGACGTGCATGCAAAATACGATGCATTTCATTACATTTTGGGGTTGCTTAGGGAACAGACACACACACACACACACACACACACACACACACACATTGTATTCTCCTCACTCAAAGCCTTGCTTACCCACACCGGTGGAGGAACCCCCCCCCCCCAAGACCATAAAATTCTCATTGTTGCTCCTAACATATTTACTGCGCTGCTAAATATGCATGAGTGGGGCTGACTTTGGGGGGGCGGTCTTGTAATTTAAGATGTCTCAACTTTCATTTTTAATTGGTCTGCTGGGATTCGTGTGTGTGTTAGGTAATGTGCCGCTCGAGAAGTGTGAAGGCATGGGGGCAAAATATTGCACATCATACAGTCCTACATGAACAGGTTTCAGAGCTTTGAAGAGGTAACTGCTGCACTGAACCAACGTTCGAATGCATAAACTACACTGTGATAATACGTTACCTGCGGAGTTACTATATGAGTTACAGTTTTACTGTAACATAAGGCTACATTAACATCCTTTACACCCTGTGTTCATTGAAATTCAACTGTTGGGAATAAAGCTACTTCTTATTTTGGAGCAACAGGGTTACCGGGTCGACACCCGCCGTGAACCACAAATTGCTTTGGATGAGGGCATCTGATAAATGCTGTAAATGTAAATGCAAGTTTTAGTAGATTGGTAAAGACATTACTGCTGTGTAAATGTACACATTGAACGCAAACCTTTGGCTGGGAACTGATTAAAGCATGACATATGGGCACTTTCACTCAGAGATTAACCCTAATCTGAGACCAGACCACACACTGAACGGGAGGTCTGAGGTCTGACAGCTGGTACCAGGCCTTTTGGTTTCTTAGCAAGATCAATGTTTCACACAGGACACATGACACACAAAACTGATTCTAATCTTAATAACACAGACTGATATGCAATAATAGGGTCAGGAAAACACATCAAGAGGTGGATGTACAAAATTAAGAAAATCTTCAGTTAATAACATGGAGGAACCCAAGCGGAAGAGCCCAATGTTTTATGCTCATTATGAAGTGCACTGGGTGAAGAGTGTTCTTGAGAGTTTGAGGGCACATGCTGTGAACATATTATTTTTAATAACACATTTTTAAATGAAATTGATTAAATGTTATATTACTGTAAATATTGATTACAGAACAACTAAAGTAGCATCTCTGCTTCTCCTTTTCTATCAATACATTCTGGGCTATTTGGCTACACTAGTTTGCATAAATTGGAAATCTGAAATAGAAACGGATCTTTTACAGAAAAGAATGCATTTGAGAAATATAGAGAGATTTACAGGAAAGCAGGAACATGTCAGAACATTCAGCTCTTGTGAAACCAATACAATGCATCCAACAATTAAGGCCATTTTTAAGGCCATGATTGACTTCAATTTGAACATTATGCTCCGGCTCTTTAAACGGTTGGGTTTTAAGGGTTAATGGTGCTCAGGTTGTCATGATGTGCTCCACACCTCACTGCAGGAAGGTCACAGCGTGAGATGAAGCTGAAACAGGAGCGCTCGGTCTGTCACCAGATCGAGCGAAAGATGAAGATTTGATTTGTGCCGAGTCTCTCGTCCGGTGAACTATCCAGCGCGGTTGGCTGGAGACAAGTTAAGTGCGAGGGGCAAAGTGAGCTCTGAAGTTCATTCCCACTTCTAACCATGAAATAATTCACTTCCCACTGTTTCTTTTTCAGGAGAAATCACAACGTAAAGTAAAGTGATGTGATTGTCACATGTGATACACAGCAGCACAGCACACGGTGCACACAGTGAAATGTGTCCTCTGCATTCAACCATCACCCTGAGTGAGCAGTGGGCAGCCATGACAGGCGCCCGGGGAGCAGTGTGTGGGGACGGTGCTTTGCTCAGTGCACCTCAGTGGCACCTTGACGGTTTGGGATTTGAACCAGCAATCTTCTGTTTACTCTTCCTTAACCGTTAGGCCACCACTGCCCCTAATGTACGCAAGTGCACCACATTTCCACTAGTGAATCTCGAGTGACAAGTGCCAAGGAAGCGTCAGATGAAACTCCAGTTCATTTTGGCAGGAGTTACCTGAACAATGACAAGAAGGTGGGCCTGGAGGTAGCTTCCATACCTCTGTCTTCCAAGTCATTAGTCCTAGTTGTATGTTTGGAATGCCTTACCAATGTACATCAAGCTCTCTCCGTCCATCTCAGCCTTTAAAAACAGTTAAAAAATAACATATCTCTATGTTTTAACTTGATGTTAATTTTATCCTTTTAACTCATTGTTTTATTCAGTGTATTATTTCTTATATGTTCAGAACTTTGGTGAACAGCTTTCTGTTTTTGAAACATCCTGCCTTTTCCTTATGATCTTTTTGAATTCAATTTTGAATGTTCTTTTTTGTTGTGTTATGAAAATGTTCAGGCTGATCAAATTTTACCATAATCTCCTCAGAGTGGCATAGTGTGACTCTCACATTTGCATGAAATGAATAATCCACCGGGGCACCAATGCTGCATTCTGGATGCCTCTGGTGCTCAAGGTCATATTATACATGGCAATTAACCCGCCCACCCCAATCAAAGCAAACAGTCAGCATTCCCGATGCCCACTGGCTGGGAATCTACTGAAACTCGGTGTTTTCTGCAAACACATGCAGCATCAAAGTATGTTCAAGGTTCCCTTAACAAAGACATTTTAATAAAATCAAGTAATTAAAAAATCATGGCCGCCTGAGTCTCAAAATAATAACAACCTGGTTTATGCATGATGCTCTTTTTTTTTTTACGGCAAAGTGCATTGGAAAGTTTCCAGATCCTTCCCAAAAAAGACCTGTAAGTATAAATCTTTGTTGTTGTCTCTGAACCACATGAAAAGATGTATAAATAAATGCGAAGACCAGAACAGACTCAAACCCAGACAACAATTGCATGTCAGCTGAGAACAATAATGGAATATCATTGTTAGATATGTAAAATATGATTAACATTAATTAGACGTTTTAGATTGTATACCAGTGGTGATGTATTGATTGTTCATATTTCCACCTCAGGGCATTCAGCCTCCAGTATAGGTGCTTTATCATGACCCAAACAGCGATTGCCTAGACGAATAACCATGCAGCAGTGCAGCCTGGCCACCTTTGACCCTTTCAGTCCCCTGACATTAATTTGGCATGTGGATGAGAATGGAATTACCTTTCGCTCTCAACAGCTGGGCTCCCACCGTCTGATTTGTAGGCAGGAAGGGGGGCAGGGACGCGAGCACCCTGCCCCGGCGGGCTGAATGGCTGAGAATGTGTACAACATGATGAATGTGCAGCAGGGGAACATATTTCCTGCTTGTCCGTGGCCAACCTGTTATTTTCTGATGCTGCTTGTACATATTGCATCGGAGCGGAAAACAATGGAGAGCACCAGGGCTCAGTCAGCCATCCATTGACCGTACCTGATGCCCTATAACTGGGCTTGACACGTGCAATTCTGTCCCAGGACATTTTCATCACCATTGATTGGCTGCACTGCAGGGATGACAACACATTTCGGAGGATCGAAACCAAAAGGATTGCCTAACTTGCCTAACCATCTCCGCTGCAGACTGGTTAAAGGAGACTTGCTCTTCATGCATAAACCATTTCCTGCTTTGCTTTTATGACTTCAAGGGACACACAGGAAACCCCAATAAAATCCAAACATAGCAAATAAATAAAAAAATAAATGTAAATAAACATAAAGTGCTGTGAGGCCGGCAGTAAAGACCTGATGAAAGCTCTGGGTTGCCATAAATCAAAGTGTCTTAATTTGGAGTGTGGTGACACATCGGCCCCTGCTGCCGCACGTGGAGCTTCTCATCAAGTTCGGCCCAGAATGTTCCAGTTCAACATCAAAGCCCTGATGACGGCAACTAAACCATGACTCCAACTTTAAATGATGATATCATTTGCATGGCAATTTTATTAATTCAAATCAAAGAAGTTTAATAAAATTGTACATTGCTGCATGTGACATCTGTTTTTATTTATGTGGTGTCTCTATTTGCACCTTAATAATCCTTGCTGAAGTGACCAGCCTATTGAAATGTACTAAAACCCATAAGGACGACCAACAGCCAAGCTATTAGTCGAATTCATGCAGTATTTACTGTCAGCGGGGCCGTTACTTGTCATCCCCCGCCGGGGTGAGGAGTTCAGATCAGAGAGTAGACCTCCAGGCTCTTACTATGACAACATCAGTATTTATGGGCTAAGACAATTCACAAACAGGTTTAAAAATATGGACATTCCAAAACAATACATTTATTCTGAGTGCAATAAGATTACTGTCCTTTACTGTGTTTAAGTGCTTTTTGGAACCGAGAGGATTAAATACCCTGTAGCTCAGTGCTGTTTAAAAGCCCTAAGTGTAAGACGAAGCTCAGGATGAGGCTCTGATAGTAATCCATCCCTGTACAGTGTCCTCATTGTCTGTATACAGCGCAGACACACACAAAAAACCACCTCCATATATAGATCCACTTTAATTAGAGGTCAACACTCTATAATACAATATAATACAATGTCAGTTGGTTCAACACTTAAATATACAACATTTATTGGTGGTTGTTGTAAAAAGGTTAGTTAAAGTCTTAACTAAGACAGTAGTATAAAAAACTCTGTCCTTGTTGTTTCATTAACAGCATTTTATTGACGATATTTATTTAAAATAATGTGTGATATATGCAATAATCAGCATATATGTAAATAACCATTGACATGCCTGCTGGATCGACTCAGACATCAAGGAATTCCTTTTGATGTTGGCCCCGTCACGTAGAGTGACAATATTTAATGTGTACAGGGTTTTAGTTCATGTAAAGTATAGGATGGAAGTGAATGTGCAACCACATCTTGAGACATCTGGGTCTTCAGCACCATGATTGGCTGCTTGCAGAGTAAAATGAAGATGTCCCTGGTGCTGTGCATGGGCTCCCAGGGTTCTTTGAGAGCAACTCAGGCTGATGTGCTTCCTCGTCTCATCCAGTCATTTCACAGGAATAAAGTCGCACTCGTCTTACATGTTAACACCACAATCCACAGTCACAACACTTCTTCAGGAGTCTAGACAGCCTTTATTTAGTTGCTGCAGGTGGCATCAGGTCAATATGAAAACAATATTTTCTATCTGTAGAGGGTGCACATTAATAATCAGCCATTAGGATGTGTTTTACTCACAAACGCATTAATAACAACAATCACAAAAACAGTGAGTACCGGAGGACCAGAATGTTAGGTAAGGAAAAGAGAAAAAAGAGAGGGACCACGCCTCTAACACGCATGTTTCTGTACGCCAGACACGAGGCCAAGGAATGACCAGGTGGGAGTGAGGTGTATATGTTGAGTCCAGGGAGTGGTGACCTCTGGGCAGTGTGGTGTTTGGCATATGGGGGGGGTCACAGCCTTTGTGCTCATCAGTCTACCATTATCTCCATGTGGCTCATGACAATTTTGTCCTATTTAGTGTCATTAAGTTTTTTATCGGATCTGCTCAATTTTCAGTCATCAGTTTTCAATTCCTTAAATAATTTCATTTATTTTACGTATTTTCTTTGAACTGTTTTTACGTCTTTTACATTATGTTCAGTTAGCATGTATTGTATTGTTGTATTTGTTTAAAGTAGGTGTCGGCTGCATCTGGAACACATGCATTTCAGTCCTTTTCCATTAACCTGCTTCTTAGAGAAAAGGCATGCAAAATTTTTCATGATAATAATGTTAATTAGAAAATTTCAGACATATATTGACTTCATCTATATATAACCTTTCTTCAAATTGAGGTCCAGAAAAAACTTGACCTTAGTTAGAAATTTTCAGATGTACAGATTTACTTTGTCTATATATGACCATTCTTCTCATTGAGGTACAGAAAAACATTTTTTGTTATTTAAATAGGTCCTCACTACATTTGCAACATTAAGACACACACATACACAAAGCTCGACAAATCCCTCCACACATTATTCTAGAGATATGAGCAAATCAGGCCAAACGTTCTGTATCACAGAACTTTTATCAATAATGCATCAAAGGCAGCGGCAATTACGGAATCGGCGCGTGTTTAGCGCACAGTGACTGACAGTGGCCTGTGCTCTACCACGCCGACAGGCCGCCAATTACTCACCGTTCTGCTGCTAATGCGCAATACATCTTGACCGGTGGCTTACTGGAGGAGGCCTGCATAATTTTAATCACCGCGCGCTCCAGGTACTCCTGGGGAAAGGTCAGGGTGAAATGGCACGGCGGCGAAAAGATTTATTGGCAGAGGCGGTGATGTACAGTACTGGGCTGATGGCTGTTTTATTTTTTTTTACTACAGTTTAATTCATCTCAGCCAAGTGGCAACTGTGCCAGTGCTTCAGAGGGACATATTGTTGTTTTTAAAATGACCGGTAGCACCATAAATACCGAACGCTTGTAAATCACAGAAAGAGCGCCAGCTAGAATGGATCCTGAATTCAACAGTAAACAGTAAAGTAATAAAAAAAATGCACATATAAGAAATGTGAAAAAAATTGACCATATGACCAAATTGACCAAAACCATATGACCATTGTTGAATAAATGTGCTCATTGTCTTGCACAAAATATATTCTAATATTACACACCATGATTTTTTCATAAAATAATATAAAATAAAAGACAAAACAGTTTTTAAGTTCAGAATAGATGATAGATCCTTTGTAGTAATTAGTTTACAATCTTAACACAGCTACACGCATAATAAATGAGTATGCACACAGAAAGTCTTCAGTGCTAGAATCTGAAATATTTTATTACTGCATATGCTTAAATATAGGAGATAAAAATCTGCAGTATGCTGCTACGTATGTGATTTATTCCAAGCCACACAGCAGCAGCTCATGTTATATTGCTCCCTTTGAGTCGTACTGAATAGGTACAGGTATAGAGCAGTGCCCTCAGCTCTAAATTATTAAGCACTCTGATTATTGTTTTACAAATCTTACCAAAACTGAGCAGGAGCTCAACAGCCAATCAGCTGCCTCCCAACTTAAATGGAGCAGAGGTAACTGTGCTGGGGAGCGATGCAATGGATGTAGAATATAATTGCCACATATTCATTAGTTGACCTTTTGGGGCATGAAATGCAGCCCATTTCCTGGCTGTTCAGATGGTCCTCAGATCTTCCAAGGCGCTCATTAGAACAACCGTAAGTCCTGGTGCGTGCATTATGATGAGCGCAGGTACCAGAAAAGCATGTGAACCTTTACCATGACCTTTCACTGGCCAGTTTGGATTGTGAAGCTCGGTAAAAGATGTCCATGCTGTGGTTGCAGACTCGCTGCCCTCTCCCAGCCCTGGGCCGTTCTTCCGCTCGCTGGCCTTGCTTGTTTGCACTGATGGATTCAGGTTAGTTCCTTGAGGCAAACACTCATTGTTTGGGAGTCTTCTTTTCTGATGGCCAGATACGGCGGTGTTCTGTAGGGATGCACAATTAATCCGCCTTTCATTCCTACTGGACCGTGATGAGAGTGCCACAGATGTGGGTAGCAGCAGCAGCTCAGCCGACGAGGATCATGCCGGCCAGTGATGAGCACATGTGGCCCTGCTCACGAGGACACATTCTGTTGCACAGTCGGGATGGGGTGACAATGATTTCACAAGACGTGTCATCAAACTCTCCAGCTTATTTAGGAGAAAATGATTCAGCAGTTTGTGCATCTCTTTCAGTATACAGCATTTATCAGATGCCCTTATCCCGATCGACTTACAATGGACAGTAACTAGCCTAGTGTATAAGACATTAGGCTGCTTCCACCCCTATAATAATTTCTTTAAATTGCTTTAAACAATGGATGACAAATACATAGTAAACAATATTTATTATAGAACTTTTGTTCCTACATTTGTAAATAAAAAGTCTATTGCCTGTTTAACAATAAGTGCTTCTATGTGTAAAGTGTAACCGTAAAGTAAACTTACGTTATAATATTTCATTCACAGACAACAGAGTGGGAAATAGGACTTAGGAGAGAGGAATAGAACTAAAGCTTCATGATTAATTAATAAAGATTGCAAAATTCGTCTCTCTGCAAGCAAAATGGAATAAGTTTTCACTCAAACCCTTTGGGTTCTCACCTAATGAAAAGTGTTATGTGATGTTAAACGTTATTTCATGTGCAGATGAGAGCAGGACAACGCTCTGGAGGCACAGGCAGAGAATAACATTTAAAAATTACATTATTCATTTGCTGTACATTATTTATATCTGCATCCAATGCCCTTGCCCAGGAAGACCCACACATTTTACAAATGATCCACTTACGATGTCTGCGTGGTGCACAGCATCGGGCTCGAGGCGAGAGGTGATCGAGCCTTGCACGATGCTCAGATGGGGCGGGAGCAGCAGAATGCCACGTGAACCCGCCAGCCAGGTTTATATGTGAGAAATGATGGACAGACACAAAACAGAGTTATATCACCGCAGCCCGGAGCCACTATCGTATGAAATATTTTGCCCCATTTTGGGCCACTTATCTGTCATACAGGAACAAACTCATGACACAGCCTGGGGTCTGTTGGGACACTTTTATACAATTTTTATTTGGCTTTCCCTTTAGCTTTTTTTCCATTTAGTTCCGTAAAAACTTTGTTTTGCTATTATTTTCCATTTCATATATGAAAATGTGAACACCATGTTATACATCATAAGAGAAACTATGCCCCCACCGTATCTCTGTAGATCAGTACATCACTGTGCATTCATTTTAAGTGAAATTAGGTTTTCATCTTAGGAAGACTTTCCAAACAGTTTTTTGCACTTTTTCATAACTTTTGTTAAAATCACGTATTCATCAATTTTCAACAGTTGGGAGTGTCTCTGGTACCATTCTTTTAATATAATCTGTGAAGTTTGCATGCTGTCCCTGCCCTGGATGAGTCCTCTCCCTGTGCCCAGCGTCCCGGGATCTGCTTCGGCACCCTTGGTACCGACGAAGATGAAGCTGTTATAGATAGTGAGTGTGTAGTGAGTGAGTGAAGGTAATTACAATGTCATGTGACATTGTGCAGCATGAATAAAAACTTAATCTTTGGTTTCTCTATCATAACGGTCCAAACAGACATAAATAAGCTTCGGTATAACTGCAGTAATGCACAGAAAGTGGTGAATTACTGTGAAATGCTGAACTTTGCCTCATTTTCAGCCTCATTTCAGTGTATCCTGACGGCCTCTGCAGCCATTATGTTCATCCAAGCATTTACTCAGGTTTTTTTGTCTGCTGAATGTGACTCATCACTTCAATTTCAGATTTGGCCTGGATTCCATCTTTAAGCAAGTAACATAATAATACAATTTAGTTCTGATTCATTAAGATATTCACTTTCATTCCCCGTAGTGCGATTTTTAATTTTGCGGAGTCATACATTAAGAAAAGATTTACCCAGCAGCACTAGCAAGTCACAGAAATGTAATAGGCAATGTACACCAGCCATTAACTCATCCAATGACCCTGATCGTAAACTAAATTGAATTCCAAATTTATGTATCGCTGGTTACATAACACATAAAACCTTTACACTGCACACAATTCATACAGCACTTCGTCCCACCCGACCGGGAGTGGATTGGCCACAAAAGCGAGACAGTGCTTAGCTGCATGAGCGGCTTTGGTGCAGAGTTAACTCAGCGATGAAGGATGTAGAGTTCATTTGGCAAATAACCGGAGCCACATGAGCTGAAAATATTAGAAATTAAAACGGAGACGTGCCCGATGGCTTTGAAAGGCCAGGCTGACTGAAGCTTCCCAGAAGCTGCTAACCACAACTTTCAATGCTACACGTGTCCCACACAAGGTGAGTTGATTTCTACCAGTCTGTTTATTCAGCGTGCCGTCCGGCGGCTCTCGCGTTTTCTCCACTGAATCCACCCCCATAATGAAGATTAATGGCAGTGCTGATTCACATTTAAATCTTGGGCTTTAATCAGATAAATTGTCAAGGGCAGGAGTCGCCCGGGACGCATCCGGCCCACACAGCCATTGTTCATGCCTGGGAAGGATGTCACCGGGCTCCGAGGAGGTGCCCTGGAGGCTAAGAGCTCCCCTGCCCTGCTGCCGAATGGTGACGAGAGGAGAAGGGCTCCTGGGAAAATGGTGGCAAACACCCGCCATGAAGACTCCCTTCAACAGATGGTGTCACAAGGAAACTCCGTTACCGTGTAGATGTCCTAACCCTTCATGGCACCCTTTTGTGCTAAAGAGCCATAGTTACAATTTGCTTTGTACATCTTCCTTTAAAAGTTTGCGAAATCTGGGCGAATACCCATGTTTCTTGTGAATGTGTCTGGCATCGAGTGAGCGTTCTTCATTTCTAGCGTCAGCGTTGCCAGGTGTTGCCACGGTGTTTATTATGCAGAGCGCCTTATTGGACTGTGTACCATGTGGGCGGAGCACAAAACTAATTCGCAAGCCCTGTGATCTTAAAATCATAGCAAAAGTAGAAAGAATATCTACGTATTCCCGTAACAAGCAAGAGCAAAGAAAAGAAAAGCTTTTCGGGATTTCTCTGTTCTCGTCGCAGAGTTGAGGGATTATACCACACGTACAATTTGCAATAGTGAAATGCAAGGTCGTAATGTAATTACATTCATCAGGTAAGATCAGGTAACACTTTACAGCACTGTGCCTTTGTTGTGTGTATCTATGTCATTACGTTGAGAGTAATATTCTTTTTATCAAAATTCTCACATACACATGAACGTGGATCTGAAACCCAACCAGAAATATAGAAAAATTCCATATTAGTGTAAAAGAATTAATAGATTATATATGATGATATTGAACGAAAGGTTGGAAGTAGCCTAGCGGGTAACACACTCGCCTATGAACCAGAAGATCCAGGTTCAAACCCCGCTTACTACCATTGTGTTCCTGAGCAAGACACTTAACCCTGAGTGTCTCCAGGGGGGGACTGTCCCTGTAACTACTGATTGTAAGTTGCTCTGGATAAGGGCGTCTGGTAAATGCAGTAATGTAAATGAACAGTACCAAATGTTTCTCATCGATTCCACGTCCCTCACTCCAAAATGCGTTTCTAGTGACATGCTTTTCCTCTATACTGCTACAAACTGTGGATTTTTCAGTGCCATGAAACAGTGCAGATAATGAAACTAAAGATATTTTTATTTCATCGTCCCATACAAATAATGTCATAGACACCAAGTGTAACATATCTATTATGTTACACCTGCAATAACAGCAATAACTGTCCTGTGCTACTCACCCAACATTCTGTGCACTGCGTGTCATTGGTGAGATTAAATGGCAGAGTAAGTCCCGCATTGTTCCCTCATACATGCACAAGGAATCTCACTTATCTCTGCAGAGGCCATTAAACGTTCTAGATTTAGCAGCAATTAAAAGCCCGATCAGCCACGGCGTTAAGCAGGCCGCTAATGCCGGCACCGTACACGCCGCGCAGCGTCGGCTTTCCCAATACAATCAAAAGCCCATCTGTTGATTACGCCAGCGCACACAACGCGGTGTAATTACCTCGACCGTCTCATTAAGCTCAGTCAACAAGTGCAAAAAGCCCCTCCACCTGAAAACCAAGAGCCCCTCCCCATAAAAAAAAACCCATAATCGCTTCACACCGGGATCCGTGACGACATTGAGGCGTAAACAGAACCAAATCCTGGCATCACACACCAGGTAACTCATATGCACGCGTGCCCGCATGCAAGCAGGCGCGGTGATGCAGGAAGCGGGGTGTGAGTGTGTGCTCGCGACGAAGCAGCTCCAGCCGGCTCACGTGTGCCGGGCTCTTCTTTATCCTGAGCCTGCCGTCTTGGTGTTGCATCCGTTTTGATGTTACCATGGCTACCTCCTCAGCCGGGGCTATTTATAGCCGCTGGTGGCGTTCACTACAGGCAGATATGCGCGCAGGGAAGACAGGCTACTTGAGCCAAAATGGGGGCCAAAATGGAGATTATGGCAAAGCATGGATAAGTCGGCCTTTTGCTGTTTTCTTTTTGTAGGCCATATTTCAGTGTTGCTGTGATATGAAAGTCTTTGTCAGAAGATGCCTGTATAATCCGGCCTGGAATGTCAGTGCAAATGTCTAAAAAAAAACTTTATTGCTGACAAATAAATGAAATACAATTTGGATTGATATGGGACTATTACCTTGAATGTGGGCCTTCGTTGTCCTGATCTGAGATGACAGATGATTGTTCACATGCTGTTCTGCTCTTGAAAAACAGGACTGTTCCTTTTTCCCCTTCCTTTCGCGCGGTCCCTCAGAGAGACTGTAGACTGGGAAAGGAAGCTTCATTTCAGACCCCCAGTGTTCCATTCGTTTTATTTATTGCAAGGTCAGTTCTTTCCATGACCCCTTTTTATTTCACTTGTGCACACACAAATGCACAAACGCACACACACACACACACACACACACGCATGAATTTGCGTGAGAACACTCTGAGAAATACGTTGTCCTCCATTATCATCCGAAAACTGCACCCATTTTAGATTTCAACACATGAAGCTTTATGACAAGATTTAAAAAAAAAAAAAAAAGAGGGAAATGCGCTTGAAAACGATCCTGTTGTCATGCTTGGGCTCCCTCTCACGGGTCTCATTTGCAAAATATTGCCTCAGCCACATTGATTTAGCGCTGGGGCCCGAGATACCTATGCCCATGCCTGCTTGCATCGCCATGGCAACCCCCTCGCTGAAAGGACCGCCAAGTTCCACCCGGCAGAAACTGAATATCTGAATCAATACGTGCAGCGTACAGACAGACTGGCTACAGTCTCCCACCGTATTTCCAAGTCCATTAGACGGCGCTGCACATATACGTCTACGGTGACTGCCGCCTGGACTCTGTCGTCTGGAGCTGTCAACGTGCGTAAAATGGGTCGTAAATTGGAAGCCTTCCTGCTTAAGAATTAGACTCAGCAAATTTGCTCAGTTTAAGATAGACTTGCTGTGTTTTAGGGGTTACCATGCTGCCCCCCACCACTCCCAGAAATATTGATTTGGTGACCCCCAATGTCAACTCAATCTTTGTTTTCTTTGTTTACTTATTTTTCAATTGAGGGGCTTTGTCTTGGTGCGATATACATGTAACATTAATAATAAACTAGTTGAAATCAACACATTTATTCACAAAAAAATGGAAAAATACAGTAAACAATCCAAAAATGGCACTTTAATTTAGAAGCAGCAAAAATAGGACAAAAGAAGGTTTGGGTTCACAGGAGCGCTTATCCAAGTTTTCCTTTTTGATGAGATTATTCTTCAGGGAAGAGAGTTGGATTTTAAATTCAGCGAATAATGGAGCTTTCACGGAAATGCAAAGAAATGGATCTGTATAATTGAATTATTAATGTTATTTTACTGCTCTATCTGTCGTGTTGCGCGCGTCCCCCGCCCCGTAACTCCCATGTTTCTGTAGCGAATCAGAATCTGGCAGCAACGAATACACAGCATAAGGTCTTTTAGAAGCCCATTTCTCTGACAGAAACTGAGCTCAGTGAGCTACTGCATGACTGGTGGCTGCTGCTGCTCTCGCTGGCTCAGAGACCTAAAAAGCCAGCGCCCATTAATTATTAACCATCCACATCCCCTCGGTGTGGACTGCACCGAACCTCACATGTAGCTCTTGTGCCCCTGCAGGGAAAGGAATAATTTTGCTTATTGAGGGAGACATGACATTTGTTGTGTATGACCGCTGCTTTTATTCCTCTGGGGAAGTCCTGAACTGTGTTTTTCCCGCTTTCTTGCTGCTTAGCAACAGATGGGCCTTGCTTGGCTTTCTGAAAAAAAAAAAAATCTTTTAATTTTATATAAAAGATTCAATTCATGGATGCATGGATGGAACAGAACGGGGCACCACGAGACTGCTTATGAACAAGGCAACCGTGGTGCTGCATGCAACGCGGGCTAAATGTCACGATAACTCTCTATGAAAAGTCACACAGTTTATTAAAAGTGACTCGGGTTTCTCCTCATGAGTCCCAAGCTCGGGGGGGGCAGTGATGGTGCTGCAAAGCAAGAGACCAGCAAGTGAGCAACAAAGATTTCCGTATTTGGTGACATATTTGCTTCAGCCACGTGCCATTATCCCAACAGAAAAAGCAAAAAAATGAGTTATTTTGTCCCCTACTGAGGACATTTCTCGGGCGCATGTATAGAATAGAAATATTTAAGCATGTACAGTAGTTAACGATGAAGTCCACCCAAGTCTAATCCATCACCCTCAGCGTGCCTTCTACATATATAAATGTCGATTATCAGCATCACAACGGCTACCTGGCAGTAAACGCCATACACGTTGCTACTGCTAGAACTGATGAAACCTCATCACAAGTGTCAAAATAAAAGGGTCTTTTTTTCCCCATTTATCGATCGTTGTACATCAAATCATCATCTGCTGGTTGATAATAAAATGCCACAAAGTTTCTGAAATTCCTCTTTATCGGGCCAATCATGGCTCTTTCATTTTGACTGATAAATGTCTTGCCACATGTTCCTCAGGAGGACGGTAAAAATTCTGCCCAGACCCGCCAGCCCAGATTACTGTGACACAGATGTGTGATATTAAATATTCTGTGTCGAAAAACTGGGTTTTTCTTTACCGTATTTTAATTTGTAGAAAGTTATATTTTTGTCGGGAGCTTAGCTTTGCTTCATTACGCATTCTGTTTCTGATGTCCCACGACTGGGGGAATGTCCTGGTTTTGTACTGGGAATTTTCCAGTGGGACTAAACCTCAAGTGGTGAATTAATTTTGAAAGTAAAATGGTACTTTACATGGTTGCACTTCAGATCTCTAAGTAGATGCTGTCCTCAAAATGTCGAAAACGGATCTTTAAGAGAACAGAGTTTGGCTCCTAGCGGCGTTACACAGGCATGAAGCTCACTTTCTGCTGCAGAAACGTTTTTAACGTGGTTCCAAATATCGTTTCATCCCAATGCAACTTTGCAGTTAAAAGTTTTTTTTTTTTTTGTCAATGCAGAAACCATTCGTCCATTTCAAGATGAATGCCTCACATGCCGAGAACTTGCTTCATCCTCCAAGAGCAAATTCACCCATGCTGGCTGTTTGAAATATTTAACAGGCCTGCATCAGGCCAAGCAACCACTTTTAATGCGACTCCTTTCCTGCCGTGGCACAGTTTCGATACAATAGAGAACCTTGTAAAGTTCAACCTGCATGGTGTGAGCATCCAGCACACTGCCGAATCGAACTCCATCTAAGCCCATTATATTCCGTGCCCTCTCACCTCTAGTGACATTTCTAGGGGACATCACTCTCATTTCCGCTTCATTGACGTTTCTTGCCGTTTCCATTTATTAGTGTGAATATTTCTTGCTATTATAACGTTTCACTGAGTTCACTGATTAGCATACAAATGCTGTCATTTTAATTACCTCAGAAATTAAAAGTGAATTACATTTACATTCTGCATTTAGTTGGTCTGATTTGGATTAAATGTTGCTCAAGAAGGATGCTCGTCTCAGACTGAGCCAAGAAAATAAGGTCATGCTGACGCAAGTGACGATATCTTAATAAAGATCAAACAATCTACTTTTTGCTGGGAGGATCAGGAAAAACGAAGCGCGTCCTTCATTAACTTGGTTAATTATTAACACGAATCGAGACACGGAATATGGTCGACTGCACCCGCATGACAACGTGCCTTAAAATTTGGGCAGGATTGCTCGGGGCTTGGCACTTGTCACCTTATCTCAGCGCAAAGGGGCGTGGAACCCGGCACCCGTTCCAAAGGCGCACCCTATAAATCATCGTACCTGGGATGATTCATTTCATTGTGGGGAAGATTAAAAGAATCAAATGCAAGTGCAGTGTTCACGGACACGACTCCCGGGCAGAATTCAGCCACGTGAAGCGTGAACGTTAAAAAAAAACATCGTATAGAACCTCGGAGCGGTTCCAACAGGAAGAACATTCTGGCTGCGGCCTGAGCTGCTGGGCGAGGCCATCTGCTTCGTGGCATGTGTTCCTTCTCGCTGGCTCGACCGTGGTCTGGCCCTCAAAGACTCCTCCACCCCCCTCTGGGGGTTATAACGCAGCTGATGCAAACGGATCCTACGTACAGGTGAACACGACTGCTCGGAGCGAAGAGATCCAACTATTACTGCTCCAGCAGCAGCTTCAGCAAGGACGTCCAGTGGGAAACACACACTCGCCTATGAACCAGAAGACCCAGGTTCAAACCCCACTTTATACCACTGTGTCCCTGAGCAGGACACTTAACCCTGAGTGTCTCCAGGGGGGGGACTGTCCCTGTAACTACTGATTGTAAGGTAAATGCTGTAAAATGGTGGCTGTTTTTCAATGCCTGGTCGTTGACGGTTGTGATCGTACCGGGAGGCGACATTTGGAGATGTTTTGTCGCATGCATGTGATGCTGGAGGATGTGCGGACACCGACGGATTGGCCACAAGTCCCTTTAAGCGGGGAAGGAGAGGCTCTCGGTCTTTGCAAGGCGGTGGCCGACGACCCCGGGGTCTCTTCTCGAGTGGATCGTGCGCGCCTGTTGGCTGAAGCCCCGCCCCCTCGCCACGCAGCGCGCCGCCGGAGCCCCGCCCCCTCGCCACGCAGCGCGCCGCCGGAGCCCCGCCCCCTGGCCACGCAGCGCGCCGCCGGAGCCCCGCCCCCTGGCCACGCAGCGCGCCGCCGGAGCCCCGCGTTTCCTCCACTCGCAGGATCTCCAGCGCCGGGGCGGGATGGAGTAGCGCGGACGCCCCCAGTCCGGAGTTGATCGCTCGCACCGGATGGACCGGCCCTTTCCCGGCGTCGCTGGGTGAGCCGAGCGGGACGCGGCGGAGGGTGGACAGGGGGGACAGGGGGGACGGGGAGGAAGGTGGGGGCGAGCGTGTTACTTGTGACCGCCTATTGTCTGTTGCTTCCTGCGTTCCGAGGCGCCGAACTTTCATCGTAATGCGCGCCGATCTCTGGGGATCCGAGATGAAAATGGACCCTGGTGCTCCGTGGACGCGTCTGTAGTGGAATATGACCACTTGACTGTGACACCTGCCTCCACGTCCCCACCCGCCCCGCGTTTCATCTTCATCTTCTCCTTCCTCCTCCTCTCCTCGTCTTTTTTTTTTTACTATTGATCAAGTCCACGTCGCGTCTCCACGGGTTCCTCCTCGCCGCTTATCTCCTCCCCCGCCGCGATGATGTCGGCCACACGATCCCGCGGGATTCCGTCACCCCCACGCCCGCCCACGGACTCGGGGAGGATCAACTTCGGCCGCGATCTTTGTCTTTTGGACGGCGTCGGCGCCGCGTTTCCCACGGTGGAGCGTCACGCGTGTTTTTCGCCGCGACGTGGTCGCCCGGCTGTGATGCAACGTGGCCTGCGTGGGCCTGCATGCACTTCAATACCGATGTGCTGCATTTAAAAAAAAAGAATATATATATATATATATAATGTTAACTTCTACATTGCAAATGTGATTAATTTACCGGTCGGGTGGCGACCGTCACCCCCACGTGTTATTCGTGGACGTGTTTATACTGTGCAGGACGGGGTTAAAACTTTAAATTCGGGAAATAACGTGCAGGTAATGGAGGTTTGTCCTGTCGCCGTGTCACGTTGCCAGCACGTCTACCAGTGCAATGCGACATCAGCGAACAAGCAGGCCCACGGGTCCAGTGTCTGGAGGCTGTTTATCCGCAGCGTTGCACAGTGAGAGCCAGTCACCGGCTGCATTTCTCACCAGGGCCGTATTTCGCCTGACTGTGGCCATTCACACGTTCCTGCTGCGGAAGTGAACACGGAGACCCGCGGTTTCGCCCCGTGTGGGAAAGTGTCTTTCATGCCGAGTCCTGTTGGGGCGGCCTTAGCCCCTCGAACCCCTTCAAGGTGAACCCCCTTCTAATTCCTCAAGGCTCCTGTCAGTCGAGACGATGATCGGCCGGAACGTGAAGCGCGTAACGGATGAGTTACGGATACGATGGGCGCCTGCTGACTCTCCTTGGACGTTTTTGTCCGTGCCGCTTTGCATCCCCTCAGGAAGTCTCGTTGCGTGTTTGTCACGGTGTGGATTTGCAGCTCTGACTCACGAAGTCGGAACTTCCGGAGTGCAGCAGTCGTGGTGAAAGTGGGTCATGACTCTCAGTGCGCTGGCGGCACGCGCCAGGCTTCACGGCGGCCTGCCCGCCTCTCAAGAAAATCAATAGCGTCTTGTTTCCTGCCGGCGGCCGCTTTCATTCCGCGTGACGGGCCCTATCGGTGGCAAACACTCTCCAGCCCAAATTAATTCCATCAAGCGCATTAGGGTCCTGTGATTCGCTGCAGATAAACCTTCCACCGCCGCTGCTGTCGCTCTGAGAATGGGCAGAAGGTCCATTTGGCCCGTTAATGCCCCTCCTGGCGGGTATTTCGTTACGCTGATGGCCATCGGGGAAGGGGGGTTGGACGTCCCGATGACCGATACGCCCGATACGCCCGTTCCCCGGGGATCAGCATCATGGTGGAGCCGATAGATCTTCCTCGGAGAACGCCGGAGAGAAGATGTTGGGCAGAGATTTGCCGTCTGACGACTTTTAGCTTTCCGTTTTATGCGTAACTGGATATGGCTTTGATATCAGTAAACTGACCGGTCAGTCAGGTCCCACCCGCTTGTATAGAGGAGGTCGCGGCATCTTAATATTTCCCTCCTTTAGAGTCCGATACTGAAAAATAAGTCTGCAAAATATTTTTCCATGTTTACTGAGATAATTTTCAGTACATTCAAAAACTTTGCAAATGTCCCACTTGTGGTACTAATAAAGGATCATCTTATCTTATATTATATTATTTAGACACAAGTGGGAAATTTGTAAATGGCAGAAAGTGGACAGTAGAAGATAAGAGCAGCAAAATAAATAGAAAAAATAACTATGCTAAAAGTTGAGTATCAAAAGTACACTGTAAAAATAATCTGTAAAACTGAACATACAAATACGTAGGAATGTATTGAAAATATAAATGTATATATGTCTATGTGTAAACTTAGATAACGGATGGGCTGGGGAAAGGCATTTATATACAGTGAAGCTTTACTTTACTTTACTTTACTTTACTTTATTTAGCAAACGCTTTTATCCGAAGCGACTTATAAGAGGACACCAGCAATTCTCGTTCTAAGAGCCCTGATAAGGCCGAACCTGTCAGAAAAAGAACGTACTTGGAAATGAAGTAGTACATGAAGAATTAAAAAAAAAAAATTGTGATTGTGTGTGCGCACCTGGGTGTGTAAATGTGTTGGACTCGTCTGAAATACTTTTTGAACAAGTGGGATTTCAACTGCTTCTTAAAGGTGGTCGTAGTCTCGGCTAGTCGAGTGGAGCAGGACAAGTTGGAGAACCGAGTCGATTGGGATCGGAGACCCGTGAAGCTATATACAAGTAACCAGTAAGATATTCGCCACAAAATAAACACACAATACAGAGGCCTAACAAAGGGAGGGAGGCATTATGGCACAACGTACAATCACACGTGGTGGTAGTAGCCTAGTGGTTAAGACGCTCGCCTGTGAACCAGAAGACCCAGGTTCAAATCCCGCTTACTACCATTGTGTCCCTGAGCAAGACACTTAACCCTAATTTGCTCCAGGGGGGGGACTGTCCCTGTAACTACTGATTGTAAGTCACTCTGGATAAGGGCGCCTGATAAATGCTGTAAATGTAAATGTAATGCACACGTGCAGCGAATTCTATATGGCAAACCAGGCGGAGCCAGTAGGCAGGAAGCTCCTCCCACTACAGCAACCTAAAAGAGACAGAAACACACAAAGGTGGAAACATAAGGCCTGACGACACCGGGACGTAACAGTATGTCTTGAATCTGACTGCTGTCTGAAGGAAGGACCTTCTGAATCTCTCCTTCCCACAACATGGGACAGTGGTGGCCTAGCGGTTAAGGAAGCAGCCCAGTAATCAGAAGGTTGCCGGTTCGAATCCCGATCCGCTGAGGTCCCACTGAGCAAAGCACCGTCCCCACACACTGCTCCCCGGGCGCCTGTCATGGCTGCCCACTGCTCACTCAGGGTGATGGGTTAAATGCAGAAGACAAATTTCACTGTGTGCACCGTGTGCTGTGCTGCTGTGTATCACATGTGACAATCACTTCACTTTCACTTTCAGTGAGTGGATGTAGGATCCTTATACTCACTGCTGTCAGGGTCTCCTGCATGGGGAGGGAGATGTTACTCCGTCCAGAGGGCATCCTAGAACAGAGCTGGCCCCCAGGATCAGCCTGTTCGGCCTCCTCCTGTCCCCCACACCGTAAAACATGGCTGGTGCCTCCGCAGAGTCCAGTCCAGTTTATTGTTCAGAGGGGTATTGAGATCCCACTGTGCTTAATTCAATTCATACATATACATACAAGGTACAGTAACCTTTCATTTAGAATTTTCTAAGAAAGGAAGCTCTGTGGTTTCTTCAGCCATGTTTCTCGCTGCCTGTGGTGTGCTGTTTAAGTGTAATTGGGGGAATAAAATGCGCGCCTTCTAAGTTCAGACCTGAGGTGTGGGGCTGGTTGTCTGGTTGACGAATGTGATCGCCAGCGTTCTTCTGAAGAGGTGGCTGTGAAATCGAGCCGAGTGCGCAGATGTGGACCAATTATGACGAGACAAAAAACCCCCACCAAGTTGGCATATCGCCTGCTACAAATCTCTGCTGCAAGGGGACTGAAACTGTCCATTAACCAAATATGGAGTTAATGTTAAGTAAGAGTTATGGGTGACGTGGCATCACACACCCAAGGTTGTGAGTTGGAACCCTCGGCTCGGACCTCGGGTTTGCATTCTCTCCCCGTGTGTCTTCTGCGGACTCGGTGAATTGGTGATTTCGTTTGTAGATTCACATCATTCAGATTCACATAATTCCACAAAATGTTAGTTTTACATTGTAAACAGAACAAGAAGAGCTTGTAATCTGTTTAGGTACATTACAGGCCAAAAGTCTGGTTACCTTCTCATTCCTGTTTTCTTTATTTTCATGACCATTTACGTTGGTAGATTCTCACTGAAGGCATCAAAACTATGAATGAACACATGTGGAGTTCTGTACTTAACAAAAAGTGGAGACCTGACCTCCACAGTCACCGGACCTGAACCCAATCCAGATGGTTTGGGGTGATCTGGACCAACAAGTGCTAAACACCTCTGGGAACTCCTTCAAGACTGTTGGAGAAGCATTTCAGGTGACGACCTCTTGAAGCTCATCGAGAGAATGCCAAGAGTGTGCAAAGCAGTAATCAGAGCAAAGAAACTAGAATATAAAACATATTTTCACTTATTTCACCTTTTTTTGTTAAGTACAGAACTCCACATGTGTTCATTCATAGTTTTGACGCCTTCAGTGAGAATCTACCAACGTAAATGGTCATGAAAAGAAAGGGGCTGGACGGGTCAGGAAGATAGGGGGAATAGGTCAGAAACAAGAGCAGGATACACATTAGGATAGAGGAGGGGGGTAAAAAATCCCCAGATTGTACCCCAATGGGGAGTACATTGTGGGAACCACCTCAACAGCATAAGCACACAACATGTAAAGTAAAAGTCAATTGCCACAGGGGAGGGGAAAAAGGGCGGTGGATGAACATAAACGAGAAGTCCACGCCGGGGGGAACGAAGCGGGCATGAGATGGGGGTTGAGTGCATAGCAGTGCGTGTGTGTGTGTGTGTGATTAAGTGTCCTTGGGATATTGCCAAGAATGAAAAATATTTCTTTTGAAAAAATTAATTGTGAAATGTTTCTGTTCTTCAACAAAATTGTAGGGTTTTCCATCATTGTATTTGTCATTAAAAATAAAAAAATATATATAATTTTTGTTGGTAATTCAAGACATTCGTGTCACGTATGATGCTGACTAATCTGCACTAGCAGACATTTTTGTCCTAAGAGACCTTCTTCCCCTTTTGCCACTATTAAAATACTGCAAAATACCCCAAAGCATTTCACTTATGAATCATGAGTGCTCAGCTAGAGTGGCCGTGCTGGTATTGTGCTCTGAACTCAGCCAGGAGGCATCATTAAACAGAACTGGGGGGACTTCCTGCTCCCACAAATCTGTAGCAGAACCACGGTTCAGGTCCGGTGGCTGTGTGTTGTTCGCTTGCTGAACCACACAGTAGGACGTACTGCTGAGTCATGATGATCACCACGGGAAACAGTACACACACACACACACACACACACACCTGCATGTATAAAAGCGCCCCGTTGCCTGGACCTGCGGGGTCTGTGGATCGTAGTAATAATGAGGTTTGCTGCAGAGTCTGCGCCTCCTGGACGTACGACAGTGAGTGATGGCTTGTCACTCCGGGGGAGATAATAGACCCGTGAATCACGGTCACCGCGGACAGCTTTACAAAATAAAATGGCTGTTTGGAAGACAATAGCGCACGTCGGCCTGGCTCATTGTGACGGGAGCGTCACAAGTTAGAAGCGCATCTATTTAGGGCCCGGCTCTGTGCACCCTCGCACGTTTCTTCCCCTGAACATCTTCTTGGAGTGACAGGCCTCGGAGAATGTCATCGTTTCAACCTTCACCATCCACTCAGACTGGGGAACCTGCTTTGAATGGAAAATGAGCCTGCGATGCCGTCCTCGAGCGCAAATGTAACCTTGTCCTGTGCGGGAATGAATTCTAATTTTCTGTGTGATGCCACCCGTTAACCTGCCCCACTGGTACCAGGCTGGCATGGCTAAGGACGTCATACAGCAGATGTGTCGAAGGGGTTCAAGTTGTTGCTTCCTCCTTTTGGGAAATGTTTGTCAGTGTCGTCTTGCCGAAGGCTGATAATTGAACACGATTGCTGCTGGACGTAATTGCCGTTGCTTGTGTCCCACAGATTAAGAAGAAGAGGTTGAGTCATGGCTTCAGACAACACACACCGCAGCTACTCGATTATCCCATGCTTCATCTTCATTGAGGTGAGTGAGGGGGTGGTGGACCTGGGACTTAAAATGATATCTTTTTATCTGCAAATTACTCTGTAAAGACACAGGAGGCTGATATGTCACAAGCCACGTCACGGAACTCTCTTGTAGGCAACAAGAGGTCGTCACCTGAAATGCTTCTCCAACAGTCTTGAAGGAGTTCCCAGAGGTGTTTAGCACTTGTTGGTCCAGATCACCCCAAACCATCTGGATTGGGTTCAGGTCCGGTGACTGTGGAGGTCAGGTCTCCACTTTTTGTTAAGTACAGAACTCCACATGTGTTCATTCATAGTTTTGATGCCTTCAGTGAGAATCTCCCGATGTAAATGGTCATGAAAATAAAGAAAACACATCAAATGAGAAGGTGCGTCCAAACTTTTGACCTGGACTGTACTTTATGCAGAGAACATGGAATGGCCTAGTAATTTTTAAAAATCACGATGAATAAGACTTCAGTAAAACAACTTGAGCAAAGTTAGCAGTGAGTTCTGTATTCGACAGATATTAATAGAACTTTGCTGGATTAACTTGACTCATTAAACAAAGACCTCGAAATCTCCACTTTCACAAAGTCATGTATGTCTGCGACACCTTTGCTCAGTAGGTTAATGCTTTCTGTTGTAGATTAAATAAACCATCCTGTCTGGCATAAGTGCATGATCTATATATGATATATTTTTTTCAGTATGAACTTTCAAACCTGAATTTACGTTACTCTCCACCAATTTCTCCATTGGTCACCTAATCTTGGGGCAGTGGTGGCATAGCGGTTAAGGAAGGTTGCCGGTTCGAATCCCGATCCGCCAAGGTGCCACTGAGCAAATCGCCTGTCATGGCTGCCCACTGCTCACTAAGGGTGATGGTTAAAAGCAGAGGACATGTTTCATTATGCCACTGTGTGCTGTGCTGCAGTGTTTCTTTTTTTTTTTCGTTTAATCTGAGTGTCCTGGTGAAAGTGATTGTTTTTGTCATTGTGCTAAACAGCAGACAGTGCACACAACAAAATGCATTTAACCCAACACCTTAATGAGCGTTGGCAGTCGTGAAAGGCGCCGGGAACAGGACCTTGGTGGTTTGGGAGTAGAATTCGCATTAAGTCCACTCTCTTAACTGCCACCAAATCTATTTGAATCTGATATTGCCCACATTTTAAAAGCCATGACATTTATCCAACAATTTGGATAAAATTGCATTGGTATTAGACTCGCCGTGAAATTCAGTGCTGTTGTTCTGTCAAATTTGCGATCAAATCCTGAACTCATTTCTAGTTTTCACCTATATTTCTATGTTTTATCACATGGTTGTCAGTGTGTTGCTTTTCCATGGATTATCCTCCTTGGATTCAGTTTATTCATACGGGTCTCATGCAACGGGTGACGGAGGACTTTTTTTTCCTGACTGTGCTCATGGCACTTGCTTTGGTTTTAATTAAAGTTTCCGTCAAATCCCTTTTAATCGCTGGGAAATGTCTGTCGACACTTCAAAGCCCTTTCAGAGCAAAGAGTGCCACGCTTTGCATATCACATTGAGGATTCTGTCATTTTTCATTCCCTTGCCGAGAAACGTGGTGCCCACTGTAGCGTCGCTGATGTCGCAAATGCATGATGAGCGGAGCTGCTGAAATGCCTCTGTGACTTGCATGTCATTTTCAGTAAGGTGGAGCAAAAATTGTGCGCCAGAGGCTGATGGCTTTGAAGTTTCACTTTTTATGATCTAATATCAATATGTTGTCTACGATAACGAAGATGTCACCGTACTGCCGGTTCTGCAACCCTCTGCAATACAGGACAGTTCTCTATGATGACATGATGGGGTGGTAACAGCCTAGTGGGTTACACACTCCCCTATGAACCAGAAGACCACAAAGTCTAGGGCCCTATGAAATCCTTTTTATTTTTTCTTAAATTACAATGCGGAAATCATAGGGCTCTAAAAGTCACAGGTTCAAACCCTACTTACTACCATTGAGTTCCTCCAGGAGACTTTCCCTGTAGCTACTGATCGTAAGTTGCTCTGAATAGGGGTTTTTGATAAATGTCAAATGTCTTGAATGTACAGTCATACCAGTACAACATGCAGTGAAACACATCCTGTTTTTTGACTGTGCATACAGTTCTAAAATAAAATTAAATTAAAAATACGAAAATGATAGATCATGACAGATTTGTATTAGAAAACTACCTCAGAGAAAAAAATCTAACAAATTTGGTCATAAATCACTGCAATTTTTGTGGACAATATTAGATCCAATAATGCCATTGGGCAAAGAATAGTTTTTTCTGCAATAAGAACAACAGTTTCTTAATGTTCAACTTAATCTTTACATTATAAATGCAGTGGCCAACCAGTGGGGTTTGTTGTGTGCTCCTCGCATTTCATACATGGCTTCAGATAATGGAACGCTATAAAGGCTGCTGCTCAGTAGCATGCCACATCAGTTGTCGTCTCTGTCTGTCACGTAATGTTTAATTACGTTGCTACACGTGGCTAACGCAGCCAAATGCAGCCGATTCACGAGCCACAGGCTATAGAGAATTAGCTGCGAAATTGAGTTGTCAACCTCTCGTCAATAACAGTAAGTGTTGTGGAGGGTTCCTGAAATCATTCCTGAACTGCTGTTTTCTGGAGAGAACTGTGGGGGCAGCGGGGGCCAAGCGGTTAAGGGAGAGGCCCCGAAATCAGAAGGTTGCCGGTTCGAATCCCGTTCCGCCAAGGTGCCACTGAGGTGCCACTCGGCAAAGCACCGTCCCAACGCGCTGCTCCTGTCATGGCTGCACACTGCTCCGGTGTGATGGTTGATGGTTAAACGCAGAGGACACAATTCGTTGTGTCACCGGGTGCTGTGTTGCAGTGTTATCACAATGACAATCACTTCACTTTCACTTTCAAAGTAACCAGCCGGGATCAGGGGTGTAGCCGCGCGGTAGATGCATCTAGCAGCGGGTTCACTCGTGTTATTTTCATGCTGTTTGTTACAGCCAGTGGTCTGACTTTGCAAAAGCGGTTTCCAGGGGCTGTACGGTGACCGTACAATACAAATAGAGATTGATCTTGTCATTGCTGATGCATGCACCATCACGGTGTGTTAGCAATAGGACTGTGTGTGTGTGTGGTTCTCGAGTGACAGAGGGATGTCACAGCCGCTCTGCACACAGGGCTGTGATGGGGACACCAGGCTGTGCATTTACTTGGATTCAGTCCTGAAGAACAGCACTTACTTCCACGCTTCCATTTACTGCCCTTATGCCCCGTTATTATGATCGTTTTCAAGTCTAAAAACTACCGGATGGTATGGAAACTGGAGTGCTGTTGGCGCAAAATGATGACAAATTATCCAGCCCTTATCCAGAGCGACTTACAATCAGTAGTTACAGGGACAGTCCCCCCCTGGAGACACTCAGGGTTAAGTGTCTTGCTCAGGGACACGATGGTAGTAAGTTGGATTTGAACCTGGGTCTTCTGGTTCATAGGCGAGTGTGTTACCCACTCGGCTACTACATATCTTTAGAACTAATTCGCTACTCTCCAATTAATCCCACAATTTTTCCCACATCAACCTACAACAACAACAATATTTCTTATATAACCCAAAATCACATACAGGATGTCTCAATGGGCTTTGAGATGCTCCCTTCACTGGATCCCAGTTGCTGCCCGCATCAGATCCAGAATACTGACGTTAGCCTACAAAAGCCAAAAATGGTCCTACAAAAGCCAAAAAATCCCCCTTCTTCAGCACTACAATACAATTCCCACCATCCCGCAAGATCCCCACTATGTTTTGGCATCAAGGTGGTGGAACAAATGTCCAAAGAGCTGAGTCACTGAGCCTCCTCAAACCTCTTCCTGAAGTACTTAGATTAGCGATGGCAGCTTCTGTGCTCCTGCAGGGGGACCCCTGGGCTGCAGAGGGCGTGGTTCATGTTAAATTGTGTGTTATGGTGTGTACTGGAAGAATTGCCTAGCTGAGGGTTATTTTTGCCAATAAGGTGACATATGTGAGTGTCCTCCTCCTGGCTGTGCAGGAACTGGACCTTGTCCATCTTCCCACTGTGAGTTTCTTGTTTATTACGTATGTCGTACAGGATGAGTGTGTGTGTGTGTGTGTGTGTGCCTCATTAATCAGCACCTTACATCACTAAAGGCATGTTCTGTCTTTTTAGTTCTTTGTACTGTTCTTGTCAACTAAACATTTTATGAAAAATATTCGTCAACAAGCCTTAATGACACGATGGAAACGAGACGCAACGTAAACGCTGGCCATGTGACGAGACTAAATGCAGCTTACATAGACTGTCTGTAAAGACTAAAATGTCTTTTCATTTTCTTTGAGGAAAACAAGACGAGACGCAATTTCCTCTTGTTTAATCTATTCTACCAGGTACTCGTACTATATTGACTGGGTTAAATAGAATTGTATTACTAAAAAAGACTAAAATAAACTGAAACTTGACCAGACTAAAATGAACGTGGACGGGACTAAAACTAATAAAAACGACAGCTTGCAGCAAAGACTTGACAATGTTGGGCCCCACGTTGGGCGCTCATGTTTTTGTGGGGCAGTGGTGGCCTCCGTAATCAGAAGGCTGCCGGTTCAAATCCCGATCCACTGAGGTCCCACTGAGCAAAGCACCGTCCCCACACACTGCTCCCCGGACACCTGTCATGGTGTCCACTGCTCACTCAGGGTGATGGGGAAAATGCAGAGGACAAATTTCACTGTGTGCACCGTGTGTTGTGCTGCTGTGTCACAGTCACATGTGACGATCACTTCACTTCACTGTGACTAAGCTGCCAGTTTTTTGGGAAGAAACGGCCTCTCTCTGTTTGCACTACGCGACACGAGTCTTATTTGAACTTTTCACCAACTGCAGGCTCTCTGTAGCTGGAATAAACTGCCGCCATCTGTCAGAGCGGGGTACCTCCCGGCCTCCTGCATGAGCTGAGAGGCGGTTCTGAGACTTTCGTCTGTGCAGAATTCCCTGTAGCATGGAAGGCCTTGTCGGTAGACTGTTCGTGCGGTTTCCACCTTCCTTTCCCGCTTTTGGATGTGTGTGAGTGAGAAATACTTCTGTTTTCGTGGGTTTTTGTGTGAGCGGGAGCCACAGAAGTACAACGTTACCAGGTCATTCATCCCCAGAGCTGCTCAGACGTCTCACTCCACTGATGCAGAAGTCACTAACATTCAGAGCTGAGATTTTTCTGGGATCCACGGCCGTGTGAAGCAACGTCCATTGAACACTGCAGCGCCTATATCTTCATTATTGGGGTTATGGTACAGATGAATTTATCATGGGGACCGTAGCCTGTTTCCACAGGACCACGCTGACCCCTGCAGGCTGGCATGGGGACTGCATCTGAGCGCTAATGCCCAGGACGCCATGATTGGTGACGCCCTAATCGCAGACATGGCCTGTAGTTCTTTTTTGGTTTTATGGACTTGACTTTAATGGGGTTGTGTACCTTGAACCACCCCCTGGTGGATGAATGCGTTTGTAGCTCTTACACACTGCTCCCTGGGCACCTTTCATGGCTGCCCACTGCTCACTATGGGTGATGGGCCGAGACCACATTTCACTGGGTGCACTGGGTGTTGTGCTGTGGTGTCACATGTCACGGCTCTTTCAATGTCTACTGGAATTTTGCCGTTCTAAATTGTACAGAGCCTTTGAGGTGGACATAAATGATCCCTTAATGTTGCTATGATTTTATCCTCCTGCATGCACGCTCAATTTAGTGTTTCCAACAGAATCATCCTATTTCAGAGTCCAATTTCCTTTCTCATTAAAATGTCCTGTCTGTTTACTTTAACCCCCCCACCCCCTTTCCTCAAGTGAATCTTGGGGTGTTGTGCAATGTGTGTAAGGGGTGCGAGGGTAAGCACACAGCCTGGGGCTATTTGGCTGGGTATCAACAAGGGGCAAATTCAAAACACTACCATGTTCGGGTACAGCCGTTCTCCCATTTTTCCTTTTTAATGAGCCCTCTTATAAGACTGTAGCGCCCTCCACGATATCGCCTCGGATTTTCTGGCTCTTTGCATTTTAAAGCGCTCTCATGCTTGATGTAAATGTTCTCCAGACAGCTTGCCCCAGGGGGACGAGGGAAAGATTAGCGTACTCACATTGGCCGCACGTGAGCAGCACTGTATGGCTGATGCGTGGCTCATCTTCCGTCAGCTGGCCGTGCGGAGCAGCAAGCTGGACTTCTGAGGCCGCCTGGGACTGAAGCAGCTGCATGAGTGGAGAGTAGGGCTGGGCGGTGACCTACAAATGACATAATGAATGAGTTAATTAATCAGCCGGTCCTGATCATGGGCACACAGCGAAATGTGTCCTCTGCTTTTAACCCATCACCCTTGGCGAGCAGTGGGCAGGAGTGTGTGGGGGCAATTTTTTGGGCGAAAAAGCACGAGAATCTTGAGGTAGTGAGCAGTCCGTTTGGACATTTACATTTATCAGACGCCCTTATCCAGAGCGACTTACAATCAGTAGTTACAGAGACAGTCCCCCCCTGGAGACACTCAGGGTTAAGTGTCTTGCTCAGGGACACAATGGTAGTAAGTGGGATTTCAACCTGGGTCTTCTGGTTCATAGGCGAGTGTGTTACCCCACTAGGCTACCACCACCCTACGGACGGTACTTTGCTCAGTGGCACCTGATGTGGCACCTGACTGTTCGGGATTCGAACCGGGAACCTTCCATTTACAGGTTTTCACCCCTGCTCTGTCTTCTGGTTTTTTTATTAATTAATTAATTAATTAATTAATTATATATATATATATAGTCCCCTGCTGTCCAGCTTTGAAATTGTAAGTGGGTTCTTGACTAGAGGTTATTACTAGCACAATAAACGTTGAAGTTTGGTTTCATTTCAGTAGTATCTTTGTCAGTGAACACGAAACTAGTTTGGCGCTGCTGCTTCTTTTCTGCTGAGGGAGGCTTTCATGTCAGCTGATGCACAGGAAGCTCCTCTTGCTGAGTCTGTGAACAGCGGCCTACTAATTGGCTTCACTTTTCAGCCCTGAGGTGGAGAAGTGCTTCTTGTGCCCTGTCCCACTGCAAGGAGGGGACGCGTGGGCAGGGACACAGACGGAGGACAGACACCCAGAGGCTGTCCTTACTTAACTGATGTCCACCCAGCTCCCAGGGCCACTGTGGTTCATCTGAGGATCTTGTCCAAACACAGAATAAGAGTTACTCATGAGGGTCAGACCACCTTCACAGTTTAAGGCAGGAGTGTCAGTCACTGGTACGTACAGAGTTATTGGAGTTATGCAATGCAGCGCTTGAGTAAAAGTTATGCTTGTGGCTGCAGCTTTGGAGACGTTCATTAGCGCACCTCACAGAAAGCTTTACGTAACACGGTCAGCAGTGGGTTTTTTGGGTGGAAGTGGCTGTGAGGAGTGTTACGTCCCTGGACGTATTCTCCCACGTGTTCTGCGTGTCTGCTTGTGTTTTTGCGTCCTGTCTCTTTTAGGTTGACTTTGTGGGAGGAGTTGAAGCCTTCCAGCTCCACCTACCATCTGCCATTGGTCACCTCCACCTATATAAAGAGACTTGTGTTCGGGAGGTCTCCAGGGTCTGCTAGGCCCGCACTCTTTCGGGAGGTCCCCAGGGTCCACGGGGATCTCGCTCGTGTTTCTTGTTGCTTTGTGCGACAGACCCTTTGTTGTTAGCCAGTTAGCTGTTAGCCTGTTATGTGCCTTTTTTTGTTAAATTGTGCGTGTTTGAGTTGTCCCCGCTGGGCCGTCCCTTCCTTTAGGCTGTACTGATGTTGGTTAGCTGTCCTGAGTCCACTGTTTTATTGGACCTGTTAGCACCCTGTGAATAAAAGCACTGTTTGTATGCTTTGTTTGCCGGTGAGTGTGTAACAGTGGACGTCCTCTCCACACCCTTGTTGCGTTTCTGAGACCCCTAGACTTAGGAACGTGACCGGTGAGACAGAGTTTGGAAATCTGACGTAGGACGCCATGCTGCACTCGCTTTCTCCGTACGTGTGTGCCTTTTGTCATTCCTGTGCCCTGGTTGTGACTCTTTACTTCCAGCTGGTCATCATGGCCGGGACGGTGCTGTTGGCGTACTACTTCGAATGCACCGACACCTTCGGCATCCACATCCAGGGCTTCTTCTGCAACGACGCCGACCTGATGAAGCCGTACCCCGGAGCCGAGGAGAGCAGCTTCATTCCACCGCTCATCCTGTACTGCGTGGTGGCGGCAGCACCCACCGGCATTGTGAGTACTCCACCGACTGATCCTTTGCTGGTTGGTCAGTCTCCCGTATCCGTCATACGTGCAAACCGCCAGACCCAAAATGTAATTTCTCTTTGATCTTATTATATAACATTTTTATCAAGAAAAATTATTATTTATTTGAGTTTATATTATGTTGATGCAGTCTGTTATGTGAAAAAATGTTATCATAATGTGAGAGAATTTCCACAATTGTCCCACTTCAGCAGTGTATACCTCAGTGTCATTTTTTTGCGTGCTGTGGTGCTTGGGATTAAAATAGTTTGCAAGAATTTAGGAAAACATGTCTCTGAAGTGAGCTTCAGTGTCCACTAGAGGGCACTGTGCTCCTGCATCCTGCGGCTCATGGCTTCCCTTGTCCTGTGGTGAATTTGGCCATGAGGCGTCTGAACAAAATTAAATCTGGTGAATTTTTGGAATGTTGGGATTATTTCTCTCACAATTAATTGCTGTCACCTCTCAATTTCTATGAAATCTGGTGTAATGATGAATGAAGTACTGTACATCTAAATGTACAAGATAAATAAGTGAATGAACACTTATAAATGAACATTGCAAGGGTTGTAAGGGCTTGAACTTGATTATCGTCTCGGTCTGATGATCCGTTTGCTGAATAGCAGCGGGGAGAGGGGACAGAACATTTGTCGCTGCATGTAACGTGTTTTATAAATGCAATTAGCTTTTTCAGCGTTTAATTTCTATCATTTTACTCAGGCTCGCATGGTAAATGGGTGGTCAGGTGATGCATTTGGTTTAATAATGGAAGCTGAGCTTCTGGTGACTATGAAAGTTTGAGGTGTGGAAAAATGAAAACTGACATAAAAAATGACAATTAAAACATTTCAAAGTTAAAAGAGAATACGACCTCTTACATCTGGGCTTCTGAAACATGGTAGACCGGAAGGCTGGTAGGTTTTTAGCTTCCTTTCACTGGTCAGCTGAGTTACCGAGGAGCACGACATGTCCAGATCCTCAGTCAGAGAAAATACAACCTTGTCAGCACATTTACACAGAAATGCCATTAAAATGCATTTCCAGCAATTCCACAGCTCTGCACATTATTTAAAAGTGTTTGCAATTATTATCGGACAATTGCTGCTCTTCAATTCCTGGGGATATGGCCTACTTTATAATCTGGTTTGCTATGGTTTAATCCAGTTACCACTTCCTCATCAAAACTGGGCAAGGTTACAGCCACTGGCTGACTGCCGCGCCCGAGGGGGGAAAAGAGGAAACAACGAACTCCGAGGGGTTGAAAGAAAACGTAACCGTTTATTGCAGGGAGGGCACAAATAATCCACCTCGCCATGCGCTAAAAAGCGGGGGTCTTCTCAGTGGGCACTAGGCACCAGATACACGCCCTCAAGTGTTCCGCCTTGGCTGAGAAGTCACCGGAGGTCCTCGCGGCTATGCACGATCGTGCACATTAACTGGCACTTGACACAGACAATAAAATGCAGCACATACAAGTGTGGGGACACACAGGACAAGGGAAAAACTCTGGATTGGCGTTGGAGGTTAGCTCTGTAGACTCCTGCTCACACAGGGTTTTTTTATAGGGGAGGGGATCAGAGAAAAACTTTAAATGTTTCTCACTCTCTTTGTGTTCCTCTGTAGATTTTCACTGGTGAACTCTCCATGTACATCATGAAATCCACCAGAGAGACCCTGCTTGCCCAGGAGAAGACCATCGTGACAGGGGAGTGCTGCTACCTGAACCCACTCATCCGCCGGATCGTCAGGTTCATCGGTGGGTGGCGACCATGTTGCGTCACTTCAGTCAAGACAAAACTATCAGAAATTGTGGAAATTTTGTGGGTTGACCAACGATCATGCACGTCGTTAATGAAATGAGTCTCAAATGATCTACAGCAGGGGCGGGCAAACCACGGCCCGCGGGCCACATCCGGCCCAATGGATTTTTTAATTGTGCCGTAGTTTAGTACCGAATTGCCCATAATCATACCTGCATTAATTTGAGCTTTTCCTGTAATGCCTGCCGTTACACCAGGTGGCGCATTAGAGACAGATAGAGCTGAGTTTCGCCAGAACCCGACAAGTTTTTACACTGACTTGCGCGGTAAGTGAGCGGTCACGTATGGCAAGCAGTCAGGGCCAATAATCTTCAGGTTTATGATGCATTTTTATAGTTTGCAACAGAACGGTGTAAACGGCAGTTTTTAAGCCGCTTAATAATAAAATGCCGTCCGTGTGAATGTGCCATTTTGAACACTCCTTCAACTGAAGTGTCACATGTGATACACAGCAGCACAGCACACGGTGCACACTGTGAAATTTGTCCTCTGCATTTAACCCATCACCCTGAGTGAGCAGTGGGCGGCCATGACAGGCGCCCGGGAAGCAGTGTGTGGGGACGGTGTTTTGCTCAGTGGCACCTCAGTGGCACCTTGGCGGATCGGGATTCGAACCTGCAAACTTCTGATTGCGGGTCCGCTTCCTTTACCGCTAGGCCACCACTGGCCCAACTGAGCTTTTTACATGGTTGCACATTACCGAGGACGGTGTAAAAATGCCGTTTTCTTTGCGATCTAATGATCTTCACAACAAATAAAGTTGAACTGTAGGGACCCAATCAGGACCACAGAAAGTCAGACCACTCCAGTCAAGGCCAGATCTGCTACGCTGCCAATGATGCACCCAGCTTCTACAACACTCGGGTTTTTAAGTGATTGCCTGAACAAAGGGAAAAACTGAACAATCCAGCAATTGGTCAATATCATGAAAAGTTATCGTCTTAATGCTTTGACAACGTTCACTAGGTGCCACATGCTTATTATGTGATGGAAAGAGGCTGTATTTCACTCATGCATTTTCAATCCTTTGTACTACTTGATATAAAGAAACAGACCAAATCATTAAACTCACACACTTCAAATACACAAAATGCACATATCTCAATGCCATGGTGGTGGCAACAGGGCATGGATGAAGGATGCAAATGCATGACCTCACAGGACAGGATTTACTTACAATACATAATACAAGGACCAAACACAGCAATCCATGGCACAAGGTAGAACATACAATATTTTAGCATTGGCCTAAAATGCAAATAAACCAATCAACCCTGCTATAACCTGTTTTTTTTTTTTTTTACATAACATCAATACTAAAATATTAGGTGTGACCGATTAATTACACTTTTTTCCCCATGTTTATTAACAAGTTTAGCCAGTGCTCATTTTTTTCAGTGTACTAAAAATACTCGGCCTGCTGTTGGCGAGGCGAGGCGAGGCGTGGTGTGTGGGTTTTGTTTACAGCGAGAACGACTCTAATTCATACACTGGCCATAAACACCTGATTCTCTCTGGCATTGCCCCTTACTGACAGGAGAGTAAGTTTATTAAAACTCAATACAAATCAAATAAATGACAACACAACATTGTGCATGGAACAGAGGTGCAATTATATAAAGATCAGGGCTGGCTTTCCTGAAAGCATCTTACATTTTTTATTGAGTGTTTCTATTAAAGCATCATAACTTTATTATTATTTGGAAAAAGCTTGTAGATTATTGGGGGCTGTTGAGATTCATATACAGTTCTGGACGTAATGCACACAACCAATTGAACCTCACCTGTGATAACATAGCTGTCTTAAATTATAATGATTTAACTGCACATTTTTTTTATCGATTTACAGCCTTAATCTTTCCACATGCACATAAAAAATACACAATTAAGGGTAATCGATCGTAAATCACAACCCACCTCAGTCATCACATTTCACAACAGTAGACTATATCAGCATACATTTATGGCATTTACTAGACGCCCTTATCCAGAGCGACTTTACAATGAGTAGTTACAGGGACAGTAAGGGTGATGGTTTAAATGCAGAGGACAAATTTTACTGTGTGCACCGTGTGCTGTGTATCACATGTGAAAATCACTTCACTTTACATTCAAGTCAAGCATGCAGACAACGAAGACAGACAGCGCTAAAAATGAAATAGTGAAATGAATAATGAGCTGCAGTGTAAAAATGCTGCTGTACTAATGTGCTGTAACTGCTGTTTGGAACATACGTTCAGCAAGTCAGTTTGCAGTTTATCAGTCCTGTAGTTTGTGTGGAACACCATCTGAAATGAACGCAGTTTCTTGGCTTTAATTTATTCCACCATGACGCGCGACTCAGACAGCGACACGCCGTGGGATTCGCTGCCATCCTCTCTGCCGCTGACCAGAAAACACTTTCTTTCTTCTTTAGCCTGCAGGTTTGTCTCTGGTTTAATGCATTGTTCATGGGTGCACCTCAGACAAAGAGAGGTGTGGCGAGTCATAATACAACCCGGACCAGGTTTACAATTTCATGGCGCTATGGGCTGATAACATCTCGCCGGCTGTGGCCTAGATGACAGAAGCAGGAGGATTTGGACGTGGTTCTGATGTGTAAACTTGCATTAAAAAGACTGTGGGAAGGGTTAATAGATGATTTCGGATGAACGGTGCTGTAGGAATTGGGGTGGTTGGTGAGAAACGCTGAATCCTGGCATCTCTTCCCCACGGCAGGTGTGTTTGCCTTCGGCCTCTTTGCCACCGACATCTTTGTGAATGCTGGTCAGGTGGTCACCGGGAACTTGGCACCGTACTTCCTCAGCGTCTGCAAGCCAAATTACACTGGCAGCGAGTGCCGCTTCAACCACCAGTTCGTCTCCAACGGGAACATCTGCACAGGGAACCAGGTGGTGGTGGAGCGAGCCAGAAGGTCCTTCCCGTCCAAAGAGGCCTCCCTCAGCGTCTACTCTGCCGTCTATGTCACCGTGAGCCCCCTGTATTTACTGCCCCATCCATCAGCTCTAATCACGCCGTAGCAGCGGCGCCGTTGACTTCGTTCCACATACGTTGGCCGGCCATAAAAAGCATTTTTAATTTTCTACATGAGTCAGCGCGGCACAGAAATGCTCGAGTGCAGTTTTAACTTCTATCACCGCTGATCTCATAAAGCAATAAATTCAGTATTTATCCAATTTCCTCCCCCTGTGCTGAGATCAGACCTTCTCATTTGTGCCCAGGTACCACATCTCTCATTCCCGTTTTTATTCTGTGTTCCCTGCATCTTTTCAGATGTACATCACAAGCACCATCAAGACCAAAAGTAGTCGGCTGGCCAAGCCCGTGCTCTGCCTGGGGACCCTGTGTGCCGCCTTCCTGACCGGGCTGAATCGCGTCTCCGAATACCGCAACCACTGCTCTGATGTTGTAGCCGGCTTCATTTTAGGAAGCTCGGTGGCTCTGTTCTTGGTAAGAAGCCCGTTCTTACATGGTCATATTTTCATTATTCAATGTGGACTAGACAAATCTAGCAGTCTAGCATCTATTAGCCAAAGTCTAATTTCCATCTGTAGATACAGGACAGATGTTAAAAAATTCAGCATTTCCACAATAACCAGTTTACAATGAAAATCATAATTTGTACTCATATTTATACATAAAAAAGCAGACATGTTCAGACTGGTGTCATGATTTATTGCAGTGGAATAGTCTTCTTTTCCTCCGTGAAAAATTACAGCAATGGAAACATCCATAACACCAGAAATCCATATTTGTTCAACATATAACCCATCACTGTAAAATGGATTAAATGTAGATGCAAATTGTAAATTATTTAAACATTTACATAAAATTGAATGAAAGTGAAGACAGTCACTAAGAATTAGCATAACATAAAAAAAGTGTTAGGAGACAGAAGTGTGATTGTGAGAGTTAAGGCGGCCCGTTTGCAGCTGTTGGTGATAAATCAGGCCACGGTGGAGTTGCATTTTTTTCTGGACAGTTCTGCAAATCTGCATTCACGCCAGAGACCCCACTCAGCGTTTTCGGTGCCTGTTGTAGGGGATCTGTGTGGTGAATAACTTCAAAGGGGCGCACTCAGCAGCGACCAAGCAGAAGCCGGAGGATTATCGCGGCCTCCCCCTCATGACGTTCCCCCGCGTAGAGACCCACCTGGAGACCCTCAGTGCACAGGTAGTACCCCCCTCACCCCCAGCACATTTAGAGACAGTGCTATTGTATACATATTTAGCAGCTCAGAATGCTTCTGTGCATTAAAAAGTATTATAATGATGAAGTTGATTGAATAACTAGGGCTGAAACAACATCTTGGAATGCATAGATAGATAGATAGATAGATAGATTCATTGTACTGTAGTTGCTAAATGTGGGGGTGCATGAGTGGTATGGGCACCCTACAGTGTGCCTGGCGAATGTCCCCATAAACAGTGACACAAATCTGGATTCTGCATTGAAGAATAGCGTGTGAGTAGTTGGCAAATGTCTTTCTTTATTTGGACTGTCATTATGCAAGGTTTGCCAATCTTTAGCAACGTCAAAGATGTTGGGTCCTGCAAACTAAGTTGTAATGCAAAATCTATATTTCAGTAGTTCATTGTCAAAATAGACAAAGTTGAACTAGAAATAAGCATTGTGAAGATCTTGCTTCATAGCTTGCTCTTGCTCTCGCCAATGAACCCACAAAAATCACAGGTTCAAACACCCACCATTGTGTACCTGACAAAGACACTTAACCCTGAGTGTCTCCAGGGGGATGTCCCTGTAACTACTGATTGTAACTGAAGGGCGTCTGGTAAATGCAATAAATGTAAATTATGCCTTATCTGTGACTATTGTAGTGTATTACAGTCCAAGATTAGCTTGCTTAGATCCAGATCCCTCTGTGGTGCCGAAACAGACTCTTCCAGTTGTAGTTTCGACCATTTGAATGTTTAAAGGACTCAAGAAAATGAGTCCCGTAGCTCACTAGTGAGCATCCAGTAATCTGCCCCAACCCATGTTGGGATTTTCATCCAGGCTCCTGGTGGGCGGTCTGCAGCAGGTTGCCATTCATGTTTTAGACGAGCAGAGGGAAGCTCTCACCTTCAAACCGACAGATGTCCGGACAGATGAACTTTATCTGCGGGTACAGCAGGGAAATGCAGCGGCGCTCCTCCAAATAGATTCCGACATGTTGTTCGGCAGGGATAAAATATGCTCGGGTCCGTATCTATTGACAGCCGGCCAGGAAACGGCCCCGTGTGGCCGAGAGCGTGAGGTCCCCAAATTCCATGGCTGCCTGGCTGCCCCAGCATCAGGAAGCCTGCTGGAGGCAGGGGAAATCAGAGAGCCACCCGGCCGCAGCCTGGTGTCAAGAGCAGGGAGGCGAGCCAGATGGCCGATTCCCGAGGAACGAGACTAATCTTCCTATTGGCCTTCCGTACTTCCTCCGACAGAGATTCATGTCTGACATGCAATCTACGTGACGAAGGGAGGGCAGGGGCAGCGTGAAATTACAGGCTTTATGTATGTGTCTGGATGTCATCATCTCTCTTCACCCCCCCACACTTATTCTCTCTCCCCAGAACCACTCGGCGTCGATGACAGAGGTCACATGACTAAGGGGTCAGCACAGAGTCACTTTTGCATCACCTCAACACTTCTAGGCACAAAATGTTTTTTGTACTGTGTTACACTGTAAAAAAAAAAAAAAAAAAAAAGAAATTCAAAAAGGACAGTATTATGTTGTACCTAGTTAGAGGCAAATGTTTTGTACATTTTGTATGAGAGAGTGTGCTGTAGCTCACCCCTTGTGTTCGCTTCGACCAATTACAGTACATGCCAGGACCTAACGCCTTTCTTGTCATGTTTTACATCACAAGGTAAATTATATATATATATATGAACAGTCTATATAATGTCATCGCAATGTTGATGTTGTTCATGTGCTATCTGTACAGAAGATTTCCGTTTTCTCTCTGTTTCCTGTACAAAGAGTCATATTTTTTATTCATTTTTATGATTTTGTCTATCTCTGAAAAAAGTAAATGCCTGCTGTTCTTTTTTTTGTTCCAGGAATGTTTTGGTATTCCTATATTTGGTGTAAAGACAGATGCACAATGGATCGTGACACGTTGTTGTACTTACTATCCGCCTTTTTTGGCATTTTAAATCGCCCTTTACCAAGCATGAAGGTACCCAGAACTGTTATCAAGTCAATCTCAACTTGTATAATATTTCTTTTCTTATTGAAGTTGGCATTTCTTTTTAAAATGCAACATATATTTTCTTGAGTTGTCCGCAGAATAAATAGTCTGTAGCTGAGTTTAATAACTCGTGTGCCTTTTTTTTGGACAGACATCAATATTTGGTACCATTCCACATGTTTTCTATTATGTCACAATGACCAAAAGAAAAATATGATTTGCACAATTATTATCAGAGGTTTTACAAGTAAAATGCATTATTTTCTGTTCTTGGGATTTGGGATCTGGTGCACTGGGATTTCCACGATTCTTAGTGTATTTAGTGAACCCACACAAACCGAGCGTCACTCCACTGCATTTTAATTTATTAGATAGATTTGTACACAAAAATGCAACTGTGCACCAAATGCAGCTAATGGGACATTTAGCAATGCAGCCACTACACATTCCCTAAATGTTAACATCATGCGATCTTGTGTGTGGGTTTTCAGTTCTATGTAGATGATCTGACATCACAATAAATTACACACATTTTGGGGGCTAAATATAAGTTTCAGATTATTCACGTGTGCATAGTGTGCATTATTTGCTCTTCAGGAAGCCCTTTTGCGCTAATGCTGGAAAGAATTTACATTAAAACCCTGCATTAATTTGAGTTCTGCATGCTTGCAGTGCTGATAAGAAAGCATTTTCTTATCAAATATTACAGACCTCGGGCAACTGGGTTTTGTGCCTAAAATTGCTTACATTTAAAATGATTTGGCCTTATTTAGTTAAGGGAGATACATGTTGTAAATGTATCAGAAAATCATGTTTCTTTACCATTTATATATTTTATTTGTGGCTCTGCAGTCAGCAACGTAGGTATAAGAAGGAAGTAATGAATATTAAATCCATTCATTTCCCTTTTGATGCTATCACACATTTTAGTGCATTGCTCCTTCTCCTGTATATAAATTGAATTCATTCACGACGTGCAGCTACAGGATTTATTTACATCTCGAACTCTGCTTGCAGTGCCAGCTTGATAGTTGCATGCAGAGGTTTGTTGCTACAAAAGAAAAACAGGCCATATCTGCTGTAGTCCATGTCCAATATGTGCGATGGTCAAACTTCAATTCCATTTCCTTTGAGGAGCAGATTACAGGAAGATTCCCAGGAAGGGAAAACTCATTTAAAGCAGTTTGTGACTGACTGACAGCTGTTGAACCATGAATACTTTCTTCACATTTTTGACATGGTGGTCCTTTTCCTCACTCAAATTTTCTGTAATCTTGCCATCGAGGTATAAAGCAGTGGTACTTGACCAGGACGGCTGTTTACTGAATTCAAATTTCCCCGCAATACCCTTCTTTTTTTTTACATACTTTACAGTAATCTACCAATCTACAGAAAATGGTTATGGAAATAAAGAAAACACATTGAATGAGAAGGTGTGAAGAAGTGAAGTGAAGAAACTAGAATATAAAACATGTTTTCAGTTATTTCACCTTTTTTTGTTAAGTACAGAACTCCACATGTGTTCATTCGTAGTTGTGATGCCTTCAGTGAGAATCTACCAACGTAAATGCTCACGGAAATAAAGACAACACATTGAATGTGAAGGTGTGTCCACACGTTAGGCCTGTACAGCACACACACACCTTTCTAATAATCTAATTAGAGAATTGCATAGTTCGTAGTTCAACTCTTTCCTGGTTAAGATAATGCATCCAACATGTGGGTGACCTCTTGGGCATGGGAAAATCCGATTGGGGCATGAGTGTGGCTGACTGATTGATGCTTGTTTAAGAGGTTGGTTCAGAAAACACTTGAGAGAGAGCACTCATTTACAAGCTTATTAATGCCACTGACAATAATTTCCCAAGGTGGCGGCTACTGTAAATGTGCCAGACTTTATTGGGAGAGCAGTCCACTGTTTACTGCTCTGTGCACCATAATGATCTTAGTGGCGGGGGTTTATTAAGTAAATTGGATTGGCCAAATATTGAAGGGTAATAAGTCAGACGTACTTAATCAAAGACGTAGTTAATCTAAGATGGGAACTGGTAAAAAGTAATGTATGTCGGCAAGAAATCAGTTGACCAGCTTTTCTCATGATGAGTCCACCCAACTTACAACGTACACTCATCCCCTTATTAGGCAAAGCTGCCCGTGAGCACAGATACCATAGCTACTCTAATTAAACACTGTCCATCAATTTCAGTCCAACACAGGACGTTCAGGATGAGGTCTGGGGCCAAAACCGTCTGACACAGCACAAACGAGCATCATATGCACTGAAGATGTTCTGAAAGCGTGCAGTTGTTCTACCTGCTTGGATTCCAGTTCTTCGGTGCTGGCCATCAGGTTCTCCAGTCTCTGTTACTCTAGTGGATAGATCGGACAGACACTGGCGTTTAGATGATTGTGGTGGAGACAATGGCTTGAGACCTGGTTCCAGAAGGCCTTATGATATGTTCATACTCATCAACCATGGAATGATGCTTTTGACCTGTGGATGGGGACATCACCTCATTTGAAGTGATCACTCACAATCTGCACATGTCTGTAAGGACACAAATGGCCCAAAAACCATGATCCTGAAGCTTCTGTACTTTCTTTTTAATGCAAGTGTTGTGTACAGTAACGGTCAAATGTCTTTGTCCAGTTCTAACATGGCACAAATAAAGGAAAATCCTTGAGCTTGTGTACCAGGTGTTATCCCTTGAGATTTCCCACACTGACACATACTTCTGCATTTGCCACGACAGATGCCAAAACCACCCCTACACCCAGAATGCATACTGTGATTTGGGCTCATGAAGAAGGTTAAAAGCCTCTGAGCATCCTGCCACATCCAGAGCGAGAGTGGAATTTGAGCATCGACTTCAGCCCCTGCAATTGACAGTGATACCGACGAATAATAATAATAGAAAAAAAAACCTTCAAAATCCATTTGTAGAGGGCCCTTTTCCTGCACTCAAGTGCCATGTTCCCCTTGGTTACAGATGTATAACCTAAAGCTCCATCGTTCCAGAGTGAAGGGTGTCGTGCCTGACAGTGCACATTCTGCACAGCACTGAATGGAGTTGCCCACAATCCAACCCAGTCAATGCGTAAAAGTGCTAGATCAGCCCTCTGAACCTCAACAATGATTTCATATGCAGTCCAGTAAAGAAACATACAACAAGTGCAAATTAGTGAGTGTAAGCTTATTTGATCTCTCATTCAAATGACAAAGATTTGTCTTTTATTTTCTTATGGCAGGACCCAAAACATTTTAAGGATAAAAGTCATCCCAGTAACAGCAATCATGCTTCTCTTTCTTCATACCACCCCACCCCCAAAATAAAACTGGCAGCACACTGAGTATCAATATGCAGACGGAGCCGCCATACATCACACATCGACACCGCAGTAAACGCTTGTCACTCAGGCACACAAAGTCTTTTCCCACTGCATGGTCCCACCCAGTCTCCAGCCATGGCCCCCACACCCCCCTCGTCTGCAGTAAACTGAACTTCATCTCACACAGCCAAGCGCTGGCCCCCTTCAACGCTTATACAGTCTCTTCTCTTCCCTGTGGCTCCACACGTCTCCGTAGGACTCAAGCTCTTATATGCGGAAATGCTTTGAGAAGATCCCGTCCCTCACAACTGAAATAATCCACCAGGAGACTGAAGCATTCCAGGGAATCCATCATTAGATCTGGTCTCTGAAGGCCCTACGACTGGCTGGACTGTGTTCTGGAGTGCTGGTGCTCCAGTTCCTTTTTCTTCTTCATTGCCAGCTGCAGCTGCTGCTTTATGATCTGAATCTGGGCCTCAAGGTCCGTCAGCTCCTGCACGATGGGGTTGCGGCTGAGGCCGAGCAGGTCTGTTTTACCATTAGACGTGGCCTGCAGGGGGAGTTGTCTTTTAACCTGGAGCGGTTGGGGGTCTTTGCACTGGCATTCCAGATCATTCTGCTGCAGCTGCTGCTGGCTCTCCTGATTGGATGGTTTCCGGCTGTTGCAGTTGTCTGTGTTCAGTGGAACCTGGTTGTTTCCAACATTGCAGCTTGACCAGAAGAGAAAATAAATCTGGGTTACTTCATCAGCTCATGTCTAGTCTCTATGGCGGATTCTGAGAGCACATTATGTTCATTATGAAGCAAGTGGTGTAAGAACCCACCTTTGCTCGCAACAGTCACTACTGTACTGTTTTGGCATAACAAAACATACATTAGCATAATTTCTAAAATTGTTGGATTATTCGTAGTTAGATGGTTCATATTGTTACAATGAAAACCATAATAATAATGTACCAAAAAAGCCTAACCAAATCAAAGGAGACTTTTTATGTGCATTTGTTTCTCTCTATGCTGGTTTAAATTGACTTGAATGTTGGGATGTATTTAATCCATTAAAAGGGTATGTTGATTCACGCATGTTGCACCGAGCTAAGAATAAGTGATTATTGATCATGGGTGTCATAGTAGGGGGACGAAGGGAAATGATTCCCCAGAGCCCAAGCGGGTAGGAGATCCTCCTGGCCTGAAGTAAAGCATGGGTCAAAAGAAACAGGGCCGAGAAAATCTGACCGATTATTCTTTCACAGACACTGCAAGGATGCTGCAGTATGTAAAGCATGGCTGAACTGCCAAAATTGTAATAACATTTTTCAAATCAAATTTACCAGCAAGAAAACTAACACAAGCAATACACATTACAGAAACAAATGGCCATTATGAGCACTATTTAACATCCTCCACATACCCAATTCACAAATTCCTTCACTCTACTATTGGACAGTCTCTTGGTATGCTGTTTCAGATCAATGTGGGATGGGGGGAGAAAAGAAAATCTGTACCTTTTCTCTGGCTTTGCAATGGTGGGCAATTTGTCTTCATTAAAGGAGTTAAGTGCTCGGTGAAGTCTCTGAAGGAAAGAACAATCATTCGAAGTGATATTAATGAAAACTGGGCTTTAATAATGTTAATGGTTGAGTCCTTTAGCTCAGCGATTCGTTAAACAGCATTACTGAGATGATGATACTGTGGATGATTGAAATTAAAAGCCATAAATCAACACACCTGACTAGTGTGAAGCCAGTACTTGAACTGTGGCTTTTTCTGGATTTTGGGAATCACCCAGCGGTGGACTATATGTTCGGCAATTGTGGTGAGAAGGGACAATGCCACTCCAATACACAGCATTACAAATAGCCCTGAGAAGTGTCGGATTCCCATCTGTAAAGTCTAGAACATTTGACAAAGAATGGGGAGAGTGTTTAAAGTTAATCAGAAGCGACATTTGATGCAAAGTTTTCATGTCAAATCTTAGCGTTAATTACCTCTGTGACGGCAAAGCTTCGTTTACCACAGGGCACCACTTTATACCACTTATCATGGAGCATGTCCATGAATCCATCCGACTTGTACTGACTGACCAGCTCTGAGATGTTGGATGTGAGGGGTGAGTTCTGCTTTAGGCCAATTCCGTAACCTGTGAGGAGTTACACCAACAGCCTAATAAGAACCTCCCTTACCCACTATATGATTTTTCATTAGCAAAGGTGTCATGTTATTCCACTGTACCTTCAATTGCAAATGGCTTCCCCACGGTGAGAGTCTTGCAGTCTGCATCAATTGATACTTCGTAATCCAGCAGGGCTTTGTCCATAATGAAGGCATCAAGTTTTTGAGGATCATCCCTGGAATGACAGCAGAACCTCTTGACTTTTCTGTTTCTGTACATCAGCTTGCGTTGAAACTAAAGGCCATGGGACTGATGCATTTTTCAGAAATCCATTGTCAATAAATATTACATTATTAGGTGTAAATAATGAGACAAACTAAAGTAAGAAAATCTGATTCAGGAAGCATCACATTAGGAGCCCTGAGATTTTGATTTCATATTTTCTCCTTAAGATCATTGAAAGCTATCATTCCAAAATTCATAAACTAGAAGTCTAATGAGATTAATATAAAAGTGTGCAGTACGTGTCTGTCCAGGTTCTATACTGACACATACAAGTACTGCCAAAACACTATGAAATCTATAACATGTTGAAATCCTTAAGATGATCGGTTGAAATAATAAACATTTGCTTGTACAACATTTGCTTTCTACAGAAAATGATAAAGTGACTTAAGAACAATCACTCCGCCCCACCCTCATAGCACAAGATACAGCAAACATTTCATCTGCTTGCTGAGTGCCTTCCAAAGAATTCCTGACAGACACCTTGCCAATATTTTGAGGGCAGCATCAAATTGGCAAAGATCAAAAGGGCACAATGCAGGTTCACAAAAGTGTCCTCACAAGCCAACACTAGAGACGTGGAAGATGTCTGCTGGCCTTAGATGCGTCGTACTTTTTTATTCTATATGTGGGGCTTTCGCTGCGAATTGGAATGGAGTGGGGATCGATGAAATGCCCTTCACTGACATATCACGGTATTATACTAAAACTCTCATTGGCCAGCATGGGCCTGATGATGCAATGTATTCGATATAGAGCGACCCAGGACCCACCACCCGGGACCTTTTGTTCAAGTGATTCAGTAAATCCTCCTTGCGCCCGTGGCCCTTTGACATATAATCATTATGACTCACTTAAGGTGGTCTATTCCATCCGGGGTGGTAGGGACATTATATCTTCTCATGTACTCGTGCATCTCTGGGAAGCTCTTTTTCACGTAGTCCTCCGCACTGCTCTCTCGAACTGTCCCGAACCGAAAACCCTGTGATGGATGATGGAGCTTGGAGAAATAATAGAAGCAATAAAAAAGTAGTGAGAACCTTGCATAAAGTGGTCCAGTGGTCCAGTTTTACATTTGAAGTGTTGGTTTTTATTCTGTCCTGGTGGGCCCTACCTTGGGATCATGAATCCCTGAGAGTTGCTCATACGTTTTTTCTCCGACCATGACCGCGGCGAGGTTGGCTGTGTATGTCGACAGGCAGAACAGACAGAATATAGCCCACAAGTTCATCAGGAACCGGCCTGTCCAGCACTTTGGTGGCTTTATTGCAGCTGTCCTGCCAAACAAGATGGCATAACAGACGTTGAGGGCTGAGGAGAAGGAAAACACCTTGTCCCTATTCCTGCCATTCGGGGTCATCCCAAACGGGCTCTTCCATTCGTAGAGGGTCAGGAAGACAGCGGTAACGTGCAAAGACACGAAGATGCCCAGCCACATGCTCCAGTGGAGGGGCCACATAAAGGCCCCGATGGGGGCCGCGGTGTCTCTAGTCCTGACAAGAATGCCCAGGCTGGTGGAGAAGAAGGGGCTGGTGAAGTCGATCACCTGGCTGCGAGCAGAGTTGATGCTAAAGGAGGTGACAGCCAGGTGGGCCGCCCCGCTCATTAGATCCCCCACTAAACCCGTCCAGCGGCCGTTCTTATAGGCTCCATACTTACCGTCCCCAACTATATAGAGGTCAAAGTCAAAGCCCATGTCCTCAGCTAGTTTCTCCAGAAGGTCGATGCAGTATCCATAGCAACACTTCTTGTACACCATTGGCACGGTGTCATTTGCCCCCTGGAGACCCTGAAACAGACTCTGCAGTAGAGACGTGTCATTGGTCAGGGGGTCCAGGCACAGCTGTCCTGCGGGACATTGGCCGTCCTCGTCCACCTCGCGTGTGAACACGAAGGGGTGCTCCACTAGTGTCACCACACGCAGGTGCAGCCGTGACGAGTGCCTCCAGTCGCCCCCTTGGTGGCCCTGTCTGCTACTGGACCAAACGCCGCTGTCCACCACCACCCTGCCCTGCTTCCAGCTGCCCAGCCGTGTCCACATGGGGTTCCCCATGGGGTCGTGCTGCAGGGTCCATATGAAATGGTGGCTCTCCGAGGTGACCACAGCTTCCTCCTGTGTATGGATGAAACCACTCAGGCCATCGAAGGAGGTGTTGGCTAAAAACCTAGAAGAGACATGGGGGGAATAAACCACGGTGAAGTGGCCAGCTCAGTTCCAAATCCACTTAGTAGCCACAAATAATTCCATATTTGTTAAAAAAGCCCCTGCCTCAGCATTGTGGGGTCATGTATCACCTGGTTTTCTTTACATTTAACTGTGTTTGAGATGGAGCTGCTGGTATCAGCCTGGGCGGCTAAAGGGAGAAAAAGACAGAGAAGCCCAGGGGTGGCTCGCTTGACAGCGTGCGGATGATGGGCTGTCAGCTTCGGGAAGGGTGGGGGGGCGGTGTCATGCACTGCAGCTCTTAATGTATCGCTTCCCTTCTGCCAGCCTTGCCAGCCAGTCCCTATGCTAATGGTTTCCTCCTTTCTGTGGGCCTTTTCCTCAAGGTAGTCTGAGATTTTACTTTTGACCTCTGTCATGGTGCCTCTCCTGTTGTCAAGCCGGAGATCTTGGGGGTCTGAAGCAATAGAGTGAAGTCAGCTGCATCCTGCCACTCATCGCTAGATTTTTGGAAGATGCGAGTTTAAAGGTAAATGCATAGTATTTCTTTTAATGTCAATCACATAGTCTTACGTTAAAACTATGTGCAAGAAGCTGTCAGAATCCGTCAGCTACTCGTTCTGTATCACTGTTCATTGCTTTTACTTCACTGACTCCACATTTGATTTGTAATTACTGGCTATTCAGATATTGTATTAAACTTTCTTCTTGAAATCATTTCCCCAGAAGTGAAGTGTATCGGGTAAATATCACATTAACACCATGCGGCATGAACAGAACATCTACATCAGGGTGGTAGTAGCCTAGTGGGTAACACACTCGCCTATGAACCAGAAGACCCAGGTTCAAACCCCACTTACTACCATCGTGTACCTGAGCAAGACACTCCAGGGGGGGGGAGTGTCCCTGTATCTACTGTTTGTAAGTCGCTCTGGATAAGGCTGCCTGATAAATGTAAATGTAAATGATCTGTTCATTCAGTAAAAAACACTTAGCATTGCCTTAATTGAATTTATGGCACAATAATTCAAATAAAGAGGGTGCAGAAGACAGGGATTCTCTGCATCTATTTTTAAGCAATACAAATATATTTGCTCGTTTAAATATTTCAGATCTGCACAACTGTTGCTGCTGGCTGAAAACAAGTGACAGCCGCTTCTTTAGACTGCAGTATAAAGACACTGTTAAAATGTGGGGTACTGGGCTTCCCTGCTGCCGCGTCCCTGTCATTCCACCACAGGCAGATGTACAGACTGCAGAAACGCTTTTCTCTGCTGCTGCAGTAAGGTTCCAGGCAGCAACAGTTGTAGCCTCGGGCCTCAGAGCGTGATAGAATTCTGTCCAGTGCTCACATCTCAAACATTTCTACCACTGATCGAGGTACAACTGAGAGGGGAGGTGACACGACTGTTAAACATTCCTAACGTCATTTGTGCATATTTATACATTCTAAACCATCTGTTGATGCTCCCTGGAGAAAGATTCCACTAGGCCAAGGTGCCACTGAGGTGCACCTTCCCCACACACTGCTCCCCGGGCGCTTGTCATGGTGCCCACTGCTCACCAAGGGTGATGGTTAAAAGCAGAGGACACATTTCGTTGTGTCACCGTGTGCTGTGCTGCAGTGACAATCACAATGACAATCGCTTCACTTTCACTTTCGTCTTCAAAAGAGTTACTGAATAGATGTGGGTAAGAAAAAAAGTTGAATTCTGTGCATTATTTAGTACAAAAGTAATGAAAAATGTGCTCCACACCTTGACAGAAAGATTCCTGAGGTCAGGTTTTGCTCCTCCATTGCCATGCAGTTGGTGACGCTCGGTATCAGCGCTGACTCGGGCGACGCGGTCGCGGCCACCCCCACCGCCCTGGCCACCAGCTGCAGCGCGTCCTGCACGTAGTGATCCAGCGAGGGGGACCTGGTCCGCCCGTGGGCTAGCAGACCCATCGGCAGCCCCTCTGTCCTCAGCTCCTCAACATTCAGCGCGTCCCCCAGTATCCAGTGGTAGGCGGGCAGCAGGAAGCCGAACTTCGACACGCTGGCAAAGATCCGCTTAATGTCCCTGATGTCGCAGCCAAACGTCACCACGGTGGAGGTGGACTCCTTGATGGACTCCAGGTGGGCTTGCAAGGAAGCCTGGAAGTCGCTCCTGTTGCTGCTGCTGGTGGAGATGTTGACAATCGGTCCCAGGTGGAATTTGGAGTTGTTCCGGAGGAGGAAGACAAAGTCTGAGATGTTCAGCTCCTGGCACAACAAGAGGCTGACGTCGTACCAGTTATTCAAGGACATGAGGGAATAGATGATATCAGTCTGTGGAGTTGGTGGGTTCCTCATGGCCATTTGGAAATGGAGAGAATTCTGTTGGGGAAAAATCTGGAATTGTATTATCCGGAATGAATTATTGACCATATATATACTTTTCTTTTCTGTTGTAATTTTCCGTTTCACTTTGAAAATTAGGTCATATTTGCCAGTGTGCAGAAGTTGTAATTTCTGGTTCTAATAAAGCTCTTCAAAGCTTCGTATATTGATAATGGCTCAGATACAGCTCTGAAAAAATGATTATTACTTTGTTAGACTTCTAATCATCATCCCCATTCACATGGAAATTATATAATTATGGTTTGGCTGCATGAATGAAATGTGGTAAGTAACATCCAGCGAGAGACACAAAGTGTAGACTATAGAAAGGACATTTCCAGCTAATTCAACTGTGTTATGCCAATACAGAAAGCCCAGCATTGTATGATGAGAACAAGGGTGTGGATGCATATTTTTTTTTATATTTCATGCATTAATTTACTTGACTGATATGAAGCTGTTTATAATTAAAAGTGAATCAAGCAGTTGAGCATTAATTGTTTAACTGGTAGAATCCTGGTTACAGGGTGTTTACTATACTGTCTGGTAATACATATTGAAAATACTAATATATAATTCACTAAGCAGGGAGGAAGATGATGTAAAGATCCTTTGCACAACATAGACTGGGATGGGGAATTGGGAATTCTCTGTGGGCATGAAGTGAACTGGCTTGTTTGACATTCAGCAAGGTCTGCCTTATGACCCCTAAACTGAAAGGGTAATATAGATCTGTCATATAATACCCATCAATTCCTTCCTGAGGAGAGAAAGTCCTTCACCGAGGCCACCAAATAGAATGCTTAGAGAAGCTTTTTAATTTCCCCTGGGGGGCTGCTTTTAAGTGACAGTAGAACACAGGCTGATTGTGACTGATCAGAGATTAGCAGATTTATTTAAGGCCAGAAAACAGAGTGGGCTTTATATTCATCTTAAGCGAGGCAGGAGGAAACCCAACTGGCTTAGACTGATGGAACACACTTCATCGGGCTGGATCAACCTTCCAGCAGGAATTGATCTGACCCCCTCACCCACCTAATAATCTTTGGGTTCGCTTGATGCATACTATTACAGCGGTTCCCCACAAAAAAAATCACAAAAGATCAGACATTATAAGAAACAGGCATTACAGACTGATCCTATAAAATAAAACATATCATGTTGTGAGCTGGTAGGCTAAGCTGCAAGGTTGGTGCTGCTGGGGACAGCTGGAGGTGGAGTGATGATGGGGCTGGACAGTGGTCATGATGTCAGTGATTAACACTGACATGTGATGGTTGTGTTGACTGGAGTGACAATGACAATGATGCCAATGCCAATAATGATAAAAGTATCTATAATAGAGATGAGAGTGCTGACTGTGAAAATGGTGATTCAACGTTAGAATGTTTGCATTAACTACGAAGAAGAGGAGGAGAAGGAGGATGACGATGAAGATGATGTTGACAATATGGTAAATAAACCTACAGTGGGTAACACCCTCGCCTAAGAAGACCCCAAAGTCACAGGTTCAATCCCCAATTACTAAAGAAAGTGAAAGTGAAGTGATTGTCACACAGTGAAATTTGTCCTCTGCATTTAACCCATCACCCTGAGTGAGCAGTGGGCAGCCATGACAGGCGCCCAGGGAGCAGTGTGTGGGGACGGTGCTTTGCTCAGTGGCACCTCAGTGGCACCTCGGCGGATCGGGATTCGAACCGGCAACCTTCTGATTACGGGGCCGCTTCCTTAACCGCTAGGCCACCACTGCCCCTTACTACCATCGTGTCCCTGAGAAAGATACTTAACCCTGAGTGTCCCCGGGGGGGGGACTGTCCCTGTAACTACTGGTTGTAAGTCGCTCTCGATAAGGGGCGTCTGGTAAATGCCGTAAATGTAAAAGTAAGACCTGCAGGTGCTTGATAGTGATGATTACAGTAACTGCTGAGATAATGCTGATGTTGACTAAGATGATGGCGATGATGCAGTCAGGATGGGGGTGACATATGACAGATGATGATCATGTTTATTATACCTACTGCTGAGATGGTGGATGTTGAAAATGATGGTGATGATCACAGTAATGATATATGGACCCAGATGTACTTGTTAATGATGACCATGTCATTGGTGACGAAACTTGATTGACAATGATGGTGATGGTAACATTGATCACTGGCATAATGAATGTGCTTGATGATGATGATGATGATGATGATGTAGTGACCTTGCTGTCCATCATAAGTAAGGACTGCTCATCAGTATGCAAAGCCAGAACTTCCACACGCAGGTGATGACTTGGCGTGAGAGGATGCTCGCGCAGTCAGAGCGATTTAAGAACCTCCTGCTTCTCATGGTGCTTGTACTGCAGACATCAGACATTAATCCACACGGGGGATTACAATGCAGCACGAAGGAATTCCGTTTGCACGAGCTATCCAGTAAGTGGGTATCACAAATGATCCGAAATATTTACGTCCTCGTTTTGGAAAAGTGACATTTTGTATGACAGGAAGATCAATATCCCGCAATGTCTCACTGGCAATACCGATCGCTTTATTTTTATTCACATCATCAGTTTTGATCTTGGCAATAATATTTTGCTGCCAGCTTTATGGTTTATAGTTTTTGCGAGTGCCCCCAAAACACACTAGATCAGCTGGGAGTGGAAACAGAGCTCCGACTGTCTTATTTAATTGAGTATTTACTTAAAGACGTCCTCTTTGTCCTCAGGTCGTCCACAAAGAGCGTTTAACAGAGACCTCAAAGTGGCAGTGATCCCAGAAGCCTTCAGCGTAACGAATTACGAGACTCGTATTTATCTGTCGACACCAGCTGCGGGTGAACAGCGTCGTAAACGCTGATTGTCTGTGACAGAAAGTGTCCACGGTGAGACGCGGGCAACGCCGGAGGACTCATGGCCACGGGATCCACTTAATTACTATTTAGCTTCGACAGGCCGCTCGAGCACTTGAGGGTGGTGGTGGTAGCCTAGCGGGTAGCACACTTGCCTGTGAAACCGAAGACCCAGGTTCAAACCCCACTTACTACCATCGTGTCCCTGCGCAAGACACTTAACCCTGAGTGTCTCAAGTGGGGGACTGTCCCCGTAACTACTGATTGTAAGTCGCTCTGGATAAGGACGTCTGGTAAATGCTGAAAATGTAAATGTAAATGCAATTAATTCTGATCACTGTTTAGCGTAGCTATGCAACCATCTGGTGACACATTTATGATGGATTTCAGCGTTTATTGCTGTTACTGTCCGTGGTGCTGATTAGATTCGTGACTCAGGGTAGCAGCAGATCCAGGTCACGTTTTCTCTCTAAAGCCCTTACACGCCACCCATGCCATCAGCAGATGGGGAGGCTTATTATGCTGCAGTTGGTCCTGATGTAGAGTCAGATGCCCTCACAGGACAGGTGTTCCACGCATTATCTGCATTAAAACACCGTTCAGAATTAAAGGAAAGGTCGCTACCGGTGACACCTGTTGCACGACAGCTACATGATCCTGTCACCCTCCCCCCATGACATTTCTTTCGGAATAAGAGATGGGCTTTTCATTGTAATTAAACGCGTAATAACGCTTACCGTGCTGCGTCGCCCGAACACGCTGCGCACCACGCTGACGACCGGCAGCCGCAGCGCGGACGAGATGAACTCCGACTTGATCAGCTCGTCCCGGTTCCGGGGGAAGGCGACCACCGCGGAGACCCCCTGCACCACGACGGTGTGGCACACGCTCCGCAGGAAGCAGACGGGGTCGCCGCACGGCGAGGAAGAGGACGACGAGGAGGAGGAGAAGGCGGGCAGCTCCCCGAGACCCGCGTCCACGGCCATCACCACCTCCAGGGTGAGGTTGAAAGGCAGCAGCCCGGCCACGCGGTTCAGGGTCTCCGCGGCGAGCAGCACCGAGTCCCGGGGCGCGAACGCGCTCCCGACATCCACTTGTTTGAGCGGATTTTTACTTTTCGCCCTTCGGTTGTGGCCGCCGCTCGGACCCCTCGCCTTCCACGGTCCGTGGAGACTCCTGGCGAACATCTCCAGGTCGAGCTCTTCCCGGTCGCCATCCCAGACCTCCGGGGAAGTGGCACCCTCGGCGGCGTCAGGGCGCACGACGCGGGGCTGGAGGTGCAGCGCCCCGACCCGGACAGTGTGGCCGATCCTCTTCAGGATCTGACACGGCTGCGGGTGCGACAGGGACGCCGGCACCACGGCGCCCAGCACGATGGAGAGCAGCACCAGACGACCCCTCATCCCTCCAGACGGCCCTCCGACGCGCACCGAAAAGCGGCAAAGTTGCGCGGAGGCGCCACCGCATGCGGCGCGCAGGCAGAACGCACCCCAAAAACCGACCTTTCCGGGTCAGGGAGGGCCAGTTCCAAGCGGACTTCACGCATCCCGCAAACCGAGGCGATTTAAAAAACGACTACTTATCTGCCGATTCTTTTCTTTTCTTCGTGTGCTTACTGTTCAAGCAGGTGCGTCCGGAGTGGATTACATATCCCCAAAATTCCCCACGGCGCGCGAGGGCAGCAGGGATCATCTTTCATGCATGAATATTAAAAACGACAACAACAACATTCCGATAAAACCGCCAATCTGCTCGTAGTCCGAGGCGCGTCCGCTTGGCGACTTTTTTCCTCCCCTCCCCTCCCCGCGCGAGGCGCTTCTATAGCGCGAAATAAAAAAAAAAAAACGCTCCGCCGGGGTGGCCGCGCCGTTAACCCCGTCATTTCCGCACCGACGGCTCGTCGCGGCGCCGTGTGACGCGCGGTCTGTCCCGCTGTCGCGTTTCCACCAGGGCGCAGAGAGCGCAGGGGTTAATGCCGGCTGGGGAATATTACTATAATTATTAGTATGATCATTTTCCTAATTATTATTTCTCATAACATAACAAACACAAAACAAGTAAACATACATTTAAAAAAAAATGTATATATATATATATATAGTTAGCCACAAATTATTAATTTATTGATTGCCGTGTAAGCGAAGTAAACACGTGCCAAACATTTACCAAAAAATCTATGTTTTTTTTATAATGTACCTATATTTCTATTCAAAACAATGCCAACTGCCAATTTTATTTAGGTTTTTTTTTCATTTTTCAAAACTGACTCCCGGGTCTCCGAATTCGTCCCATAATCTCGATTTGACAGGCAGGGTAGGAGCCCGGAACAGCTCAGCTCTGCCCTATGACCGAAGCTGGTCCGAGCACTGAGCATCATGGGAATACCATGACAAACTGTTGACATTGGTGAAAATAAAACGTATACTGTACAGATTCAGCCGCATCCTCACCATAGAAGCTTCACTCCAGGCTTCCAAGCACCTAAATCGAAATTCTTAATCTGATCGGATTAAAGATTTTCATTCTTATGTGTAAATATGTTTCCTTTTAATTGTGCAGTGATCATTAAAAAATGAAAATTGTAAAAAATAATAAGACATTGAGTGTCTTTCAAAATGGAGGGAAACATCATTAGTGCATTTCAGTGATTAAGGAGAATCACTTCATCCCCAAATTTGCATGGTCACTCAAACAGATGATCATGTGGAGCGGGGTAATGTGAGATGTGAGGGAAAGCGGGACGGAGGGCATTCCGGCAGATCAATGGGCTTTGATCGATCCGACACACAGGGCATCTACGATATAAGTGCCAAATTAGGGGACAATATCCCAGCAAGCACTGAAGCATGAAATCTGTTCATACTGCGGGAAGATGAGGTGCAGACCCTCATCAGCGACAGAGGGGGTCTCCCCATGAGATTAACCTCGGAATTCCCATTCCCTGCCCATCACAGAGGCCTGAGCTCCATCACGGCAGCTAATCTCAGTTTCTCATCTGATCCATTCTGTTCTGGTAAATAGAGTGTCAGTCACGTGACTGGAGGAGACCCGGCTGGTTTTCACGTGAACCTATTCTCCAGCGGGCACTATCTGGTGGTGTAAGGTTACCCGGTGTGACCTGGGGTTGCATCATTTTCTGTCGCTGTGTGTCAGTCCAGGATCTGGATGTTGTGCCGCTCTCTGCAGTTTAACTGGCCTCTTCTTTGGCAAGTCAATGTTTAAAAATATGGTAGCTACTCCTCATAAGGTTCTTCTTCCAAAAACAGCAGCCAGGTGCACAGAACTTGCACAACATTTATATATTACATTGACAGTTTAAGGTTTCAGCAAAAGCATTTTTTTGTCTCTGTGCAGCCCCCTTGTATGCAAGAATGTGCTCATGAAATTATTCAACTTTGTTGGTCAAAGGTCAAGGTTAGATTATAGAAGACTGGTTACCTGCTGTGAGTTATGACCAAATCCTCTGAAAATGAGCTGTGGCCGATTGTTTCTTTGCAGCACGTGACCAGCCGTCCTTTCAGTTTATAGCTGGGGACAGCATGCTCCTTGCCCAAACCTCACACAGATAAATGCACCAAAAAATACAGTATATAAAACATACAATTCCACAAAGTCGTGTTAAAATGCCAAGTTTTTAAATCACTTCAAAAGTTTTCCTTCATGTAAACAATTCAATTGGCATTTTGCATAAGTCTCCACACGTTTAGACTTTGTTAAATCACCTTTTGATTTAATTACAGCATTCAGTCTTCTTTCAACTGAAGCCCCAGTTCCAGCTGATGAAAAGCAAAGTTTGGGATTTCATTTGGATCTAAGGCAACAAAATCTAACTTTTATTCTCATAAGAACTTAACATCTTTTCCCACATGTTTTTGGTTGAAATTATGAATTTTGGCTATTTTTAGCCAAGCCATGGAAGTTTTCCTTTGTAAGAGAAGTCTTAGGTCTTGCAACCATACCCAATAATCCAGGCATATGGAGAATATAGAATATTGTCAATACATGCAGTAGTACAACTCCTTCAGTGTTGCTGTAGACCTCTTGGCAGCCTTTTCATCAATTTGGGGCAATGTCCAGTTCTTGATGGCGGTCATAACACACCACGACACAAACGCACAAAGATAAAGCTTACCAGACTGAGAATTTAAATATTTTTACCTTGATGTAGTTGCGGTAGTAGGTATTGAAAAATGATAGGGAAATTAAATGGCTAAGTAATATGCTAATGGTAGGGATGCATCCTGTCGGTCTTTGGCTGAAATATGATTCACAATCAACTTATTCTCCACAGATATTGTGACAATGGGGAGGGAAATCATTACATTGTACATCAGCACTGGCCACAAACAATTTCCCCTCTTTTATTAATACAGTTTTATGAATACATTTTATGAATACACAGCTACTGAGGCATCCGATTAAAGAGTCCTGAGTAATCTCTGCTCAAGCCGCTTGAAGTGAAAGTGATTGTCATTGTGATACACAGCAGCACAGCACACGGTGCACACAGTGAAATTTGCCCTCTGCATTTAACCCATCACCCTTGGTGAGCAGGCGCCCGGGGAGCAGTGTGTGGGGACGGTGCTTTGCTCAGTGGCACCTCAGTGGCACCTTGGCGGATCGGGATTCGAACCTGATTTTCTGATTATGAGGCCGCTTCCTTAACCGCTAGGCCACCACTGCCCCAAACAGAGAATTCTACCACTGAACCACCAATGCATGATTGCTCAGGATTCCTTTAAAAGCAGCACAACAGCACCCAGTGGGTGCTGCTGCATTAATGTTCACTGATCATTACTCAACCTGTGTTTGTTTTCTTTCAGTTCCATTTGTCCATTTGACACACGCCTTTGGGTAGTTTTCACCCTTTTTCTTTTCAATTTTGCCCACTTTTCTTTTTGTTTAATAAATCATTGTTTGCACCTCAATGTCCAGCTTTTGCACTTTTATCACCCCCACACCCGGAGTTGTTGCAGGGTGAAACATATGACATGTATTTATTTATTGTGTTTACAATTATCCATGCACATTAAATGGAAAATGTACTAAAAGTCAAATGGTCAGATCAGTTTTTGATCTGATTCACCCTTTTGGAGTGCATTCAGTCAACATGTTTCATAAATCATTCTAAATGTCATTATTTGCATGATATTTGCAAAAAATTGGCCACGAAAATACTGTTTGCTGTGGGAAATGTTTAATGGGCCTCCCTCCTCAGAAGATTACACACTGACGGTACTTTAACTTCCGCCAATCACCCTGATTAACCACGTTTTTACAAATTGATGCCTGCGGTCGATGCCCAGCTCATCAGTCAGACCTATTTCTGCTGTGAAATAGATAATCAGGGTGTACAGGATGAACGGAGCAGTCACATTCAAAAGCTGAAGCCATTCAGAACTGAGCAATGGTGCCGAGGCTGAACCTATGACAAGCAGCAGCTCTCCTCAACTTCTCCCCCACCACGTCTTTATCAACACTAATCCCCAGACAGACATACTGCAAACCGTCTTTGTGTATTTTCGTCTCCAGGATGCAACAGAAAAAAAAATCTCTCCGTTGAGCTCTGGATTCTCTAAAGTGTCGAATACAGCCTCGTCACCTGTGATAGGTGTTGGACACATACATTCATGCCTTGAGCTCTGGACTAACACCTAAAGTCTTTGTAATGAGAAAATCATGGAAAATAAATAACTGTAATAAATGAGACAGTTAAGCCTATGGATAATTATCCATAGGCTTATGGATAAAATGCATTTCCCCTTTGATGCAATTAATGCATTTCCACACGCAACTAACGAACCAGTGCCAATTGGACTATTTCAGTGGAACTTGTAATTTAAAATCAGATTCTTTATTTCTTTTTCATTCCCTCAACACTTCATCCCTGCATACTGATGCATGACCTGCATGATTCACAGACTTTGTTTTTTACACCTTCTGCCTGGAATTGCCTCTCTGCAGTGGTGCAAGCTGTATATTATATTCACATAATAATGAAAACAGAGCTCTTCTCATCTGATCTGTGACAGTAAATCATATCATCATATCTGCACCATTAACGCAATGATCTACCGGCAGAGCATTTAATCCATTTATTCTTAATCGTATAATCTGTTGTATAATCCCACGTGTGCCTCTTCTCTTCTTTTCATGGTACAGGGCTGTATTTACACATAACTGCATTTACATTAGAAGCATCTTTTTTAGGGGCACCATTGTAAGAACAGGTTAACTCTCCTTATTAATTTGTAGATTCCACCTCCCACAGCAGAACAAACTTGCATTTTCATGTGTATTAATTCTGCGCTTTATATAAACTGCTGAACATTGTCTTCGACTATGCCTTTGACTTTACACTAACTAATAAGCTCTGTGATTAACATGGAGAGCTGTGCTTATAGCCAGTTTGAAGACAGTGCCACATATGTTATTTCGGTATGTTAGTCCTGCTGTCCATCTTTGTGTACATTACTTATGTAAAATGACAATTTTCAGCTATGCCTTTGACTTTGCACCACCAAACAAACCCCATGATTAGCATGTAACACTGTGCTTGTAGTCAGTTTGAAAATAGTGGCCTATATTTTTTTTTACTTCACTAGATCAGTTAAGTACACACCATTTTTGTACTGAAATTAATGCAGTTGAGGAAAAACAATGGAAGATCCAGAAATATGAGGCTACATTTGAGTATTTTTGTTTTGCATCTATATTGTCAAAGCTACGGTGCAGGGACCACTAACCATAATTTACACTTTCCACATCGAAAAGAGGTCCAGGATCCAGGATCTTCCATAATGTACGTCATCATGCCCTGAACTTCATCTGAGGGGCATCCTTCCCTGCACCTTACTGCTGATTTGACCTTTCAACCCCTATGAAGTTTAAGTGCATGATGTTTAAAAAAAAAAAAACATTAAATATTTAAGTTACATTTTCAAGGTAACAAAATATATCAAGAGTACATAATATGCGAAGTATTACATCGGCCCTTAAAGTTAATGTGTTTCCAGAGAATCTGTGTTTGTGTGGATGGAATTCGGCTTTTTAAGTGTCTTGTCATGTTTGGGATTTCTTCCCAAAGGTGGATAACAGAAGTGCTCCTTTTCTTTGACAGCATTTCTATCATTTATTCAGGGGTAACAGGAACTCAGGCTCAGGGGAAGATGTAGAGAAGTTGCTGCATAACAAAGTAGCCAAGCTGCAGTCTTAGCACACAGCGGCAATGAGACAATTCCCCGCCGGCACCGGCACGCAGGCTGACGTAACAGGCGTCAATGCCATGGCTTTCCTTTCGTCACTGTCACTGTCCACCACAACGTGCCGTGCATCATCAGAGCAGGCCATGGAAAAGTGAGGCCTTTAAATAAATGTAGGTTTTTTTTCTTCACGGTCAAAACAAGGCAGCTGACTTTTATAGCGAAGTGTCTCTCTGAGACAAGCGCTAAGAAAAAAGCTTTTGACAAGTGTGTCATCAACAGGGACACTTGAGTTTTCTCTGGCTCAGGTGCATGACTTGTGCTGACACCATCTGAAATATTCAAGAGAAGCTTCCTTCAGAAGTTCTGGGACTGTGCCAGCACTTCTCGAGCCTCAGATCTTCGACTATCAACAGCCGGTGTAGTAATAAAAGCAGCATTCTGAATAAAAGTACATCCACTACCACCATACCAGCTCTAAACACTGAGCTGAAGCATCATCCTCATTTTTACCCCTTTAAACTTCACCAAAGACACGTCCTGTACGCCTGTTCATGTCAAGTCATGTAGTCGAGTCGGATTTTATTTCAACCATTCACACAGTACACAGTGGAAGGAGACACAGTTCATTCAGGTTTAACCATGCGGACCAAACTGCAAACGGACAAGACGTAGAAATCACACTTGCAAACAGTTTTAATGGTGGAGCACAGGGCTGCATGGAATGCAACTGACAAGAATCAAGATGCACATATAAATATGATTGCACTGGTCCCGTGTGAGACCTCCCCTGCTGAGCAGCAACAGGCTTATGCATAATAAAGTACATTTGCTCAGCATCCTGAAGGCCAGCAGGATGAATGGGATGCTGGATGGTCATTGGGGATGTACTTATGTAGTAGCTACATGTAAAACATGAAATAGGTGCCCATAGGTGCTATCTTTTAAATATAGTGAAATTTGTTAAAAATATGGTGCAACATAACTGAGCAAATCTCTACACATGTTTTATAACTATAACTTTATAACTATAATTGCAAATAATGTAAATTATCTTCCCAGCCAACATAAAAGATAATGTAGTTGCTTTACAGCTCAAGAACAATGATTTTAGCAACATATTTTTATTCAGCTGTGTTTCAGTGAGAAGATATAAGTGCATAATCTGCCATAATTACAATGTAATGATTACTACAATTATGCAAATCATTAAATCAATGCAGAGGACTTCATTTGCAGGCGGTTAAGGAATACTGCAGGATGCAAACATGATGATGCAGCCAGTATATGGGCCCATATGTTCACCTCAACAGGGGACTCCAGCTACAAAGCACTTCTATTAACCTAAACTAGCTTGGCCCATTCAGAGTGCAATTCATCATTGCCTCTCTCTCATGTGCTGTAATAACTGTAATAATATTTGCTTTCTAACTGCAAAAAAGGTTGAAAACATAGCTGCAAGCAGCAAATGCACAGACCTGACAGATTACAGTGTTTAACTGGCAGCCCTTGATATGATCCAATTATTCTGCCATTTCTAGTTGAGCTATACGCAAGATATAGTGTGACGCATCATTCATATGAATCAAATAAGATATGTCAGACTTTCTGCATCGCCCTCACATTTGATTATGACACCCAGTTGCACCTTATCTTTAGGGTCCTATTTCAGCAAGATGATGTGTGGACTGCTGCTGTTCATGACGCTGGTGTTGGACGTGTTGCATTGGGAAGAGATTCTGCAACTTTGGGCTGGACTGTGGTTTCTTATTCAAGATTGGTTCACTGTCAGTACAACAGTATACACAGTACACCGTGTATTGAAATGCTGTTTCACACAGGCCCCCCCCCCCATAGTGCAATCGCTGGGCTTTCTTGGTGATGGAGGTGGTGTCGAGGCTGCAGGAGACGTCGCGTGTCATGTGCACACCCAGGAACTGCACACTGCTGATGATCCATCCATGTGCAGGGGGGTGGGAACAGTGGGTTTCTTGGTCTTGGTGACGTTGAGAGTAAGGTTGTTACTCTGGAACCAGTCCACCAGATGTTTTATCTCCTCTCTGTAAGCAGACTCATTACTGTTGGTGATGAGCCCCACTCTTGGTTCAAGCTGTACTGTGCAGCACAGTCGTGTGTCAGCAGAGAGAATTTGCTATTTAGTTGTTGCTTATACATATTATTATATAAAAGTAATTAAAAGAAACCCGACTGTTCTATTTTTTACTTTATTTCAGACCATAATTTACATGAATTGCATACATACTGTATACAATTCAGGTGGACACTTATTCACTTTTGGTGAAAACACAACTCTGTGTAAATAATAATAGTTCAGACAAACTTCTTTTGTTTTTTTGTGCTTGGACAATGTCAGTATTTTCTGCCATTATCAAATTGTATTGGGGCATGACATAAATGTCTTTTTGCTCTTGGTACTTTCTGCCTTTCACATTGCATCAGATTGCAGAAACATTACAGCATTATTTAAATACACTTGTTAAAAATGTCTGGGGTTACACTATATAATATTGTTGTCTTTATGCACTGTGAGCTTTTTTAGTCACCAGGTTCTGACACCTGAAATTTACATACACTAATTCATCTTCTTTCTTTTAATAATAATATTGTCATTTTACCTTGGCGGACACACAGGAAGCCCATTGGAAAGCTTGTCCCTGTTCCGCAAATTTTTCAGCATCTCCCTCGGTTCCCCTGATGCAGGTACAGATTGAACACTGTCCACACCTCACCTGTATAGTGAAGTATGCCATGGCATCATCATACTGCTGGGCTGCTTCCATCAGCAACGATGGGGCAGCTTGTTAAAAAAGATGGAAGACCTGATGTGGCAAAATGCACGGAAACCCTGCCAGAGAATCTGCTTTTTTAAAATTGAGTGGGAAATTTAATCGCAGAAGGAAGCTCACCTTTCAGAACAAGACTAATCCCTATGCTTGTATATGGCTGAATAATATGGTTATTGTTCTGCAGTATCAGTGGAATTTGTATATTTTGCCCACCCACAAGCATCTTCATACCTGGGACAATCTGCTCAAGAGCAACAAAAACAGAAATTGAACATACATTTCCATTTAATGCTGTTACTGCAGCAAAAAGCATTTTTTTGTGACATGAAATTTCTTTCTCCCAGAAGCTGGACATCTCACATCAAGGGATTTGTTAGAAAAGGAAACAAATAAGGTACAAGGGCCAAAAAGGGCCAAAAGGAAAAAGCATAAACTTCAGGAGAAAACAAAACTAACGTCAGGTGCGTACAGTCTCTCCACATTAATGTGGCTGCACCTACTGGGTGAACCTAACAGTTCTTATGGAGTCCTGGACCATCAAGCCTAGTTGGTTTCAGCCTGGATGGACCAGGACTACATAATCAGATGCAGAAGCACCTGCTGTGATAGCCACAGGGCCCCTGGGCATCACAGGTCGTGTCAGTATATATCAGATGAATCAGGCAGATTAACGCTCATCTTATTCACGGAACTGGAAATTGCATTCTGGGCTTCAGTCGAGCTTCAGTAGATTTTGTTTGTCAGTCACCACCGAACACAGGTGATATAGCACATCATAGAAATGAATGTAAATGCTAATCTGCAGTCTTCAGCCTGCAACAGCTGTCTAGGGCTTACATGGTTAGACAATCTGACTGAGCCAAGGCAAAATACATCTGCTAAAATTTCAGCAATAATGTTGCACACAGTCCACCTCTGCTTTCACAATGTATGAAGTCAAATAATTTTAATCCTTTTGTTTATCTGACTCATTTTAAAAAATGCATGAAAAAATGCATGAATGAATGAACAAATAAATGGATGATGATGCCCAACATGGAAAATAATTGGCAGCTTGTTAATTATTTTGAGGTGGTGGACCAGCCAGTTCTGATAGCGATAATTGTTTAAAAAAATGTTTCAACTTAAAAACATGTCACAGCTATTGTTTTAGCATTGCTGTAATGTAAAAAAAAAAGTAATGATCCAGTCCAGAAGGGGCAACTCTAGGTCCGGGATTTGGACTGGAGTTTCATGTTGGTCCTGTGTTGCCAGGTTTCCTGATTGTCCTCACTTGTGTATGATTATATAAAGCTGCCCTCTTTGTGTCTGTTCGCTGTCGGGTCATTGTTACGTGATGTTTCCCCTGTCCTGTTCACCATCTAATAAACCGCTGTTTCGTGACGTTGTGTGTATGGGTCCTTGTTCCTCCCAAATGTTAAAAAACGAAAGACCCTGTCACGGTTCCCATTCCACCTGCCTGGTGCGCGGACACGCACAAGTCCACACATCTGGAAAAAAAAAGAGGAATTCCTCTTGTCGCTACCCGATTTGGACTGGTAACCCCATTTGGATTGTGCATGCGTGCACATGCATACTCCAAAAATCACCAGAGTGCGGCCTAAATCTAACCCCACTCCTTAACCTAACCCTATTCCTTAGCCTAATCCTAAACGTTGTGCATGTCCAAGTTGACCTACTTGTTTGGAAAAAATAACTATAGGTCCAAACACAGAGCGATTTTGTATAGATTTGTCAGTGGGCAGGGGCACCGCAAAGGTTCCTGGTTCCAATACCGAACCACCAAGGTGCCACTGAGATGTCACTGAGATTACAAAATCTCGTAACATACAAGATGATAAAATAAAATAAAATCGTACTTAGGAACTGTTATACATTGATTCTTTGTTCGCTCATTATTACAGCCATTTGTGGTGCAAAAGTCCAGCATTTTTTCATCAGAGAAGCGTGATTGAATGAGCTTGGAACTCTGTCCAAACATGGCAGAGAGGCAGAAATGCAACATTTCTTCATTGCTGTTTGCCTTTTCTCTGCCTTGGCTTAATGCTTTATGCCAAACTCCCTTATGTCTGACTAAGCTTCTGGAATCAGCCTGCCTGCCTGATGTCCTGACCTCGATGTTGCTGTTTTCTCACCTGGACCCTAAACGGCCCTTCTGCACCTCAACGCCTGCCGGAATTGACCCGCGGCCGATTGACCCACGTACCTCTTTCGCCCGCCACGTTCCCCTTTAACTCGGTAAAGACTGAACTTTTGAACTCACCGTGTTCTTCTTCCCCCGCTGCTGTGCAGTCTCTCTCCCCCTCCTGCTGCTGTGCTGCCTGCTGCATCGCCATGCTGCAATTCTGCACAACAGACCTCACAATACCAACATGTCTGGCCATGCTCCCTCCAGTCCTCCCCCAAACAGACCCATAAATAAGTAGGTGTGCCCAAAATTTTGACTGGTAGTGCATGCAATCTTACAGCAATTTTTTTGTACTCCTTTCACAACCCAAAACTCCTCTGCATGCTCTACATAATGCAATGAGTGAATGTCCATGAAAGCCTCTACTGAATTGGGCCCAGAATCAAAGTAAAAAAATGGACTGTTGACACCAACAAGGGAAAAAAAAAGTCCTTTCTTCAGCAAATGGGTTTTGAATTGGGTCATTCGGCCCAACTTTTTTCAAAGAGAACCTTGGTGGGTGATTATTTTTTTGCCGTGAAATAGACAGAGTAGTCTGTTGTGTTGGGACACTCTTTTTTTGTTGCAGTGCCCTTTTTTTTTATAATACTGGCCTCTTTCATTGTGAACTCAAGCCTGAATCGAGGCTGAATCAAATTGGATTGGATCCCTGCTAAGTTACACACACACGTGATGGAGCACTGAATATTTCCTCCTGCCTTTTTGCCTGTCCTTGAATGCAAAAATGCAGCCTGCAATGTGCTGTTCCTGCAAGTGTTTTGTAGACAGTCCAGTATAAATACTCTCTCAAGATCTTGCATGTCTGTTTCTAGCTTCTACGGCACAGCTCACCACCATTACCACATATATATTTCATTACTACCCCTGCAGGAATATCATAAAGGTCATCTCCATTGCCACTGTTTCTTTGGGAATATCTTATTTATTGAGTCTCCATTCCAACAAATCACTGGATTTTCCACACTATCACTCAATCCTGTGCAGGTATGTGTTAACCCAACTAAGGGCACCTACCCTGCCCCCTCCCCATACTGCATGTCACCCATTCTCCGCCCCGCAGCATGATGCTGTTGGAATGATGTGCAAATGTATGTCCATTTCTCAAAAAGTCACTGGTCAAACAATTTAAAACATTTTGAGCTCCAAACTAATGCACACACACACACACACACACACACACACTTGTTTGTCTGTTGGGGGTTTGAGGAGAATGTTTATGTGAATCTTATAAACCCTACATAATGGCATTAGTAAATTCATAAGTTGCTTAATAATATGTATGTGATGCATGCATATATTCAATTAACATTTTATTTCATTTCATTTTGAGAAAATAATATTATGTACATAATGTTTTTGATTCTAAAGGTCATCCTCTTTGCCACATTTTGAAAGCTCATCAGTCAAGGGACATTAGCCTCTAAATGAAATATGAAAGTTATTGTAGAGGCCAGGATGGCACAGCACCCTTTCTCAGAGTGCCCACGTAAATTTACTACCCACACAGAAGGAAGCCAGCATGAGGGCACATTAAGGGCCACCTGCCACTGGATTTAAAGGAGATCCGGTCGGATATTAGTTTGACTTAATGTCACCCTGTAAGTGTTGGTTGGTGCCAAATTACAGCACAAAAAAGATTACAGGCATAATAGCATTTATTGTCAACTATAGTTATTGTCACAGTACACTGAATTTGATTAAACATGAAAGTCTAATAAAACAAATACGTGCTAAATACGTGCAGAAGTTTTTACTCTGCGCAAAGCATCTGTGGCTTTGTTGTGTTGGCTAGAATATGAATATGAATCAGACAGTAGCATTACATGCGTCACCCCCACTGATACTCAGGAGAAATCTCACTGATCCACCGCCAACGCTGAGGAAGGACTTGAAAAGGTCATTCCCATGTGAGGCGGACACTTCATCGTGTAGCTCCAGCTCCACGCTCTTCACACGGCTCCTGCATGCCACTTTCGCCAGAATACTAATACCACACCACTAGCCACACCCATTAAAATCTACAATTGTGGAAAAATAAGGATGATTAATTATGCTGCCCGTTTAGCTAAGGTTACCTGCCAAGGTCTATGTAGTGTTTACCATGTTTTGCAAACCCCTGGATGGCACTTTAGAACCACTTCTCTAGCGTATTTTTGGGGGTGAGAAAGTATAAAAGTTTATATGATGATTAGGATTCATTTGTAGCTTCTCCTGGATCAGCGTTGCCCTGAGGCAGCAGAGCTCCTGCATTTTATTGGTCTGATATAAAAACGTGGTGCAGGTACCAAGCCCATGTACTGATAAACTGAAAAGGTTCAAGATAAATGTGTTTTTGTGTCCAAAGCTACATGTGTTTTGCAGTGAAGAGTCTTCATGACTTTTAAACATGTGAAAATAGACAGGCAATCCTTATTTAACTCTCACTATACAGGCAACTAAAACAGTCCCAACCCCTTCTAAACCAATCAAGTAGACAGAAAAATGATTGACTCAAAAGAACAAAATCAAGTTTAAAGAGCTTCAACCATGCAGTCTGCAGAATGTTTTGGAATGGAATTTGTAATCAGAAATGGATTGGAATTTATATAAAACAGAGTATGGCCATCTGTAACTATGAATGAATGTATTTTCCTCCATGCCTACACAGGAAGCACATTCCTAATCCAGCGTCCGCACGGGCTTGGACAAAGCAAACACTGGCTCTGGATAGCATCTTTCACATCTTACACTGAAATGGCAGATTGAATCCAATTCACCGCTGTAAATGGATGAGCGAGGGAGGGGTATTCAGTTGGCTGCAGTTTACGGCTATGGTTTATGTTGTAAGGTTCACATTTTTTGTGCCAAATGGTTTACAAAATGAAATGAATTTGAACTAAGCGGTCTTCAGAGAGACAAACAGATTGAAGAGGAGAGAATGCATGTCAATCCTAGCATATCATTAAGATACAGCTTGTGCAATTAATTTGGGTATTATTATTATTATTATTATTATTATTATGTCCCACGTTTGAATGTCATAAGTATTTTCCAGAAATACAACACTATTTGACTGTTCATCTGCTTGGAAATCATAATTCCGATATTTTCCAATAGCACTTAATTCATAATTCCAATTTACCAGCTTCCCTACCTCTACATTTCACTGGTGTTCAGGACCAAACACAGGATGACCCAGCAAACTTTATGTATGCACACAGTTAGACATGACTTAAAATAATATAATAATTTTTGTTTCCCTCGTCATTTCATAAGCAGGCCATGGCATGGTGACAAGCGCCATTGGAGGCATCCTCATCAGTCACTGTCATGCGGCTCGGCTGGGGACCGCTGTTCAGGCACTTTCACATTAGCCTCACGCCATCGCTGGATTACAGTTGCTAATGCGCCTCTACAGGGTGGGGCCACCATCAGGAGGATCACTGGGGAGATTACGTACGCTGGAGACTCTCACACCAGCAGAAAATCATTTATTATTGCAGGTTCATTACAGATGCGATTCATACTTTCTGTAGATATTTTTACCACCACGTACCAGGCCTGGTCTTAAAATGAACCTTAAGCTTTAACTGTTTTAAATGTTAAACAAAGCTGGTCGACCATTGGCAAAGCATTTAGAAATGATTTTTTACAGATATTGATGGTTCCAGTGACACACCAGGACTGAAGACCACTTCAGACAGATGCTACAGAATAAGACAACCTCAATATTATAGTAACCTCACCCATCCCTGGGGGAAGCACAGTGCTCACAATTTTAACACCCTCTAAACATGTACCAATTCATACTTATTTCATATCAAGAATGCCGACTAAAGGCACACAAAACTACCTAAACAAAACACAATTCCAACGCCATGCACATAAATGAACATAACTAAAAAAACTCTACAAGACCATGTCAGACAGTGAATAAATTCATAATTAATCAGCAGCCCCAAACGCTGTCTAAATTCTGCACTCCTGCCAGGTGCCAAGAGCCCCCCCCCCCAAAGAGAAAAACATTATTGTAATATACAGGATGCTGGAATCCATATGGTGAAAACACCCATACACAGCAGACTTCCAAAAAAAAAACTGCTTCAAGCAATGGCATGATACACAATAATGTAGATATAGTTCATTTATTTCATTGATTATTGGTATTGTATATAGTTTATTTTTATACAACTGTTATATTGTTCAATTAAGTATTATTGTTATTATTTTCCTAATTTCTAATCGATACATATTGTTCTTGTTCAGCCAATTTATTTTGCATGTTGCTCTTTTGAATGGGGAATATACATATTATGTGATATTTTCAAACAGCCTTGAAACAGCAGTAATTATTCGGAATAAATAACTGTTGTCACAAGTAAGTAAAACAAAAAGTTTTACAGTTTGGTCTAAAATATCACCAACATCCCCAAATTTGGAAAGTTGTATAATAATGCTCCCTGTTCTCTTTGATAGCAATATGTTTGATGCAGGTTTATTATTAGGATTTAGTGCTATTGGTCACTTGAGGAGTATTGCTTCTACTTCCTCTCTCATACGGCAAAATCACTGCAAAATGCACTTTTTCCTTCTTTTTCATTTCCGTCAGTTTTCCATCTTGATTTTCTCCGCTCCAGTTGTCATATATGCTGATTCCTACACTAATGTCAGGAGTGTTATGAAAAAACTTTTACTAACAGTTGCATGCAGTTGCAGAGATATTCTCTGTTTAATTTTGGGTATGTCCACTCAAATAAGGGTCCAAGGGCTTATTAAAGCTTTAATATTGGTTATATGGCTGCTGCGACAATCAGCGCTTATAGATGTACAGTAATGTCCCATGATGAAGTGTTTTATTTCCGATCCAGCGGTTCCTGAGAAACATGCAGCAGACCTGTAACCTGCTGCACCTGATTAAGGGGCTGAAGCCAGTTAGGTACGATTGATCCTCAAATTCATGAAATTTGTGTTAGCTGTTTCCATTCTTGTCCTTCAATACACATGCCTTGACAAATCCCTTTTCCTTGAGATGTCCAGTTTCTGCACCCCAAGTCGTGACAAGAATTATGTTTAAAGAGCCTGACGTTGCATGAGATCTTCTCAGAAGTGCAGTACCAAAGACTCATTCACTCACTAAAGACAGATGATAAATATGATTTGTCATTTTAAAGTATAGATAGCTGTTCTAATGTGACTATTTCCACCAGCCACTGTGAACAAAGCAAAGTGCAGATATGCCCAGATGGCACGATTCTTTTCGGGACGGTTTTTGTGGGAGAGAGGCAGATTGATTAGTTTAAAAGAAATACTGAGTGTTCAGGTTTGCAGGATTGTCTGTAAGCCTCTTCCACTCCCTGCTGTATAATTCCTCCCCCTTTCTCTTCTCGCCGCAGGAATGAAACGCGGCACTATCTAACCACGCCGGCCGAGCAGCGGAACGCGGGCTGATTCCCAAAGTGAACTGAGAGTTTATCTACAGCCGTGATTATGCAGAGCTGGAGAGGGGGGGCTATCTCTGCCGCGAGGTCAGCCGCTCATGTGAGCCCAATTCCCACAGTGGACGAGGAGCCCGGCCGGTGCAAACAAAGTGCGTGCCAGTCAACAGTATCTGAAGATTATATGAAGTGTGTAATAGCCTCATTTAGTAAGCCACTACGCTGGGGACAGTGCAGCAATTAGCTAGGAGTGAAAAAAATAATAATGGTGCATCTTTCACCTTTACCCTGGAAAGAACTACTAGATAAATATATTTGCTTGGTGAACTACGAGCACCAGTGAAGCCAGTCCTATATTGAAACAGACTGCAATGCTTAAATGGTTTAATTACATGTAATAAATGGCAATATGAGGAAATGCAGCAGCATTATGCTCTGATGTGAGATTTTTGCACACAAGAGAGGTAACAGAAGAGAGGTAATTGAACACTTCCAAGCAATTTGTAAGCGAACCACGGCGAAAGGTCCATTCTGCCAAATGCTGATGAGCCACATATCTGAATATTATGGCCGATGACCCTTGAAAAGTCATTAGGGTTATTGCACACCTCGGGTTATAATCATTTCCATATTCTGCTGAGTGTGGCTTGATTGATTTCTGGGAGAGCCCACGTGACCTGGGTCTAGAGGAGGGACCAGCCACTTCCCGTGGCGCATGTTTACAGCAGGAGTTCAGAAAGCATCCAGCATTTCGCAGGACAATAACAAGACTGGTATAGTGATTAGTGCAGCTCTTTAGGCATATAAGAAAAAAAAAGAATGGCAGTTCATTGCTATAGTCTCAAATCGTATAAAACATTATTGCATAACAAATATGATTATATTATAAATTGATTTGTTTTTACAACAGGATAAAAAGGATATTATATATTCTCATATGTTCTTATTCTTATATATCCACATCACCTGAAATCCTATTGCGATGCTGCTGTGCCCCTGGACCGACCAGGTACCACCAATTCACATCTGTGGTGTGTCCTAAATTGGAGAGTAGCTTTCATGTTTGGTGTCAAACCCCATGTGTGCTATTGCATTGTCAGGTCACAGTCTTGAGCATTTCCGGCTCTCGTACCATGTGCTTATTTTCATTTATTAAAACTCACTATTTTTCATGATGCCGAGCGCCTGTGACTCCCCCACTTTACGAGGGATGACACCTTCCCCAGTTGCAAATGCTTTTCCCCCACGACTCGGGCAACTGTCACATCCCCGAGTGCTGAATGTGGTTGACGTTGGGACTTTTACATTTCCTCTCCATTGATTTGTAGCTGTTTGCTAAACTACTCACCCCTCAGAAGCATTTCAGCATCTCCATGGGCAGCAAGTGGGGCCAATAATTTGTGTTGTTGATGCGCTTGTCATTAACATTCCCCCCGTTTCCCTGTGCCTCCGCTTCACTTGTATAATTAGTCTGGTGATTGTGCCAAACCAGCGGCTGTACAATATTGATTGAACTGTAATGCAAGTGAGTCATGCGACAGGGACTTACTCTGACCAAGCATATTTATATTTATGTTTGATCAAATTATGAATTCAGATAAAACATATTTGATTATGTACCAGTATATTTGGAAACATACCAAATTATATCTCTATAGAATTTAGTAAAATACTACAGTGCATTTAGTTAATAGCAAATGTATTTTTGTGTAATTATTATAAGGTCCAATTTAAAGTATACAGGAATATAAAGTACTGAAGAAAGTATTAAAAAGATAAAAAAAAAATAAAAAAACACAAGCCTGGCTATCATGGGAACCTTGATAGATAATTAAGATAATTAAAGAGTCAAGATGAGATATAAATCATAATTCACACTTAATTGGGTTTTTATTTATGAATCTGTACTTTTACTTTTGGGACTTAAGTACATGTACTTTTACTTTCGCAATTGCTTCCACTTTACCATAATAAATATCGTAATCGTAAGTGTTTATTAGCAAGGAAATTAAACAAGTGGTGTAAGAATGGACATCACGGGAGCCTGCTTTTGCCTTGCATAACAGATGTCTGCAGGGGGAGGTGTGACATTCCTGTGTCGATGGATGTGCGTGAAGATTTGACACCTCGACACCTCTGTTTTACATGCCCTTTGTCTTCCCCAAATGGGAGGCACCGGGGGCGTGACATCAGTGACAACTTCCTGTAGGCCAGGGGTATAAAAGTCTGCTCACATGTGGAAAAAGGGACCTCCGAGCTTCTTGCTCAGGGGTTTTTCCATCGGAAGCCGGGAGGCTTCTGAGCCTTTCTCTCCCCCTCTCTTCCCTCGGAAGCCGGAAGGCTTCTGAGACTTTCTCTCCCCCTCTCTTTCTCTTCTCCCTCTTTATTCTTTCTTCTCATTTTTATTTTCTCTGCAACCTTGGTACCTTTTTACATTCAATATTCACATGTAACTACAATAATTATTTACCGGTGTTAATAAATTAGAAACTGTTCATTTTTAACCTCTATTGTGCCATGCCTCTTTCTGCCAGGTAACATCAAATTGGAGTGGTTGAATACAGTGCTTTGTGTGGAGGGAGAAAGAGTTTTTTCTACACACTCTATTCTCTTCTCCCACACCACATGGTCTTCATTGTTTTTACAAATACAGAGGTGTCGAATCTTCACGCACAACCATCGACACAGGAATGTCACACTTCCCTCTGCAGACATCTGTTATGCAAGGCAAAAGCAGGCTCCTGTGATGTCCATTCAGTGGCATCCTTTCACTTTTCCTCACTGGAATTCACTGAGAGTGGCACATTCTCTCAGGAGTATTTGTAAAAGCAGTCTGTATGGGTATGGGCTTGATATATACACCGGTGGTCATGGACTCCTGAATTTATTGATTTGGGCAGATAATGGCAATATATGGTCAGTTTCCCCATTCATAAGTTAAGTCTAGTCCAAGACTAGAAGAGAACTTCATCGAAAAAAAGCCATTTAGTCCTGGCCTAGGCTTAGCCCATGAATGGGAAACTGACCCTTAATGCATAAAATACAGTTAATAATAAACAGGCACTAAATGTTTACATAATTAAATGATCAAATTTGTGAAATATAAATGTCTAACTACCTCACAAATCTTTTTCTTTTGGCCTCAGATTCCTGTAGATTTTCTTTTGTAAGTGCTGTCTTATTAGCGCAGTAATTGCATGAATTAAAATGCATGGCTTGGGAGTAGAGGGGGATAAACAAGTTCATTAATAACATTCATGTGCGACTTATTCCAAGGCCAGAGGCATTGTGAAACTTGTGTATCAGCATTATGAATCTATTTGTGTAGGTAACCAGATTATGTAAATTGTGTTATGTAAACTTTATTAATGAGAGCATCCAGAATATTTGGTTAAAAATTGAGAAACCCTTCCTTCAAACTGGGTTCTAAAATGACAAAGATCCACTTTGAACCAATCAGCCATAACATTGTGACAGGTGACAAGTGGCATATGCAGCAAGTGAATATTTGGTTTCTGTTCTTGAAGCAGATGTGATGCAAGCAGGAAAACTTGGCAAGTCTAAGGATTTCACTGTGATGGACAACATTGTGACGGGCCATAACCCCTCCTTCACGTTCCACAGTACTCAAGAACTACAAAACCGATCAGCAGGTGTCACGGTCATGAGAAGAACAATGGAATATAATGGCCTGGTCTTTACATTGTGTTGATGGCTTGGTCCGTGTGTGTATCTTGGGAATGACATGACACCATGTGAAAAAGGCAAGAGTTTGTGGGGATGCTACTCTGACACGTTGTTGCTGTAAACACCTTCATGAAGACAGTATTTTACTGATGACAGTAAAAATGCGCCCTGCCACACTGTAAAACATTTTTAGAACAGTATAAGGAACACAACAATGAGATTTTAGTCCAACTGAGCATCCGTGGAACGTCCTGGAAAGACAGATCCAATGCATGGAGGCATTACTACGCAACTTACAGAACCTAAAGGACCTGCTGCTGACAGCTTGGGGCCAGATGGTACAGCACGTCTCTCTATGAACAGACAACACAAAGTCATGTTTTCTCCGAGTGCAGCACGAACTCCAGGTTCCAGCTGCAGTGAAAATGCATGAACGCAGAGTAACTACACACAACGACAGAGCCCAGAATCCCCAACAGGACTTGGACTGTGTGTTTTTCCCACTAATTGGTTAACAGGGATTTGAAATGGACACAGGGCGGGATGGGATGTCGGTGGGTCAGAGCGGCAAAGTCATTATCTCAGGCCCACATCTGGCCACAGAGTGATTTACAGCCGCCGGGGTGATAAAGCCACAATAATAACATTCAGCAGGTATTATCTGGCGGGGGAATAGATCCGTGCTCTTATCTGGACCAGTGTCGGGTTGATTGTTGGACAGGGTAATCTGAAAAGGTGGGAAGGGGTCGCTTTCGAGGCAGACGGGTTCCTTGGCTGGCAGCCACAAAAGTACCACTTCGATTAGTTTTTTTGGGTAAAACTGTAAACCAGCAAGAAAATGAAGGCAAGGGCCTGTCTGAAGGCAGAAAATGCTTAATGAACAGGGTAAATTCAGAACAAGGAGTCAAAAACAGCATTAGGGTCGCCACCCTGTGTCTGCAGAAATATTGATTTAAAAAAAAAAAAAAAAAAAAAACCCTGAAAACATTGAGGAGTCTGAAGGATGAGTCCTGCGAAAACTCCTCTGTGACAAAATCTTTGCACCATTTATATTTCTCCACTTGCGCTCACTCTTTTGTTTGCAATGCAAAATCTACCGCTGTCAGCTGCTGGCAGAACACCATTCATCACGCAGTAAGTGCCCGCTTGCCTGCAGCTGTAACGTTCTTGGCCGGGCTCCGTGGAATTTGTGTTTTTGGGTTTTTTTTCTGATGAGGGTCAGACCAGTGCTGCTAACTTGGAGGGGAGGAAGCTCGATGCCTAATTTTCCTCTGCAGTTTACAAAAAAGTGGTACTATTATGTGACCGCTGGCAGAATGTCCCTTTTCATTTAGTCTGAGTGCTGAGCCTGCTGAGAGTTTCAGAATTCTGAAATCTGTTCACTCAATGCCATACATTTGAAAGGCAGAGAAGAAGAAAGCCAATTAATTCATGCAACAAATGTGTGTACACCAGTTTTTTACCTTTTTATTTTTTGATGATAACCAGCATTGGGTCCCCAAACACTGAAAGCGTTGTTTCCTCAATAAAAAGCAACACGCTGTGGATGTCATCAAAAGTCCAGGAATCACATGATATACAAAAAATATTGATATAAATTTTATCGACTGGCAGTCTGGCACATTATTTGATTGATGCTGTGCAAAGTCTCAGGCACCAATACAAACCAGCAAAAACATAACCACTGTTTATGTAAGTTGCAAGCAATTTTGTTCATGTAACAAAAACCCTGTCAACCATTGATCAAATATTAATTTACCTAAATAGTTTATTGCAGAATTTTCGTATTTTCATGGCATTATGACCCTGCATTATGTTGCACTGTACATTTGAGTCCTGTTTAATTCTTATGGGGACTACGTAGAGTGAGATTGGCCTCATACGAGTGTGTTGGAGTTAATGCTTAGAACCATTACAAATTCATCATAAATTGAATACATGGTATACAGTGCAAATAGTCAAATGAAATCTGATTGGATATAAGGGCTTTCACAATTCACATAGTTGTACAAACTAATCAGTTTTCTTCCTAATGTGGTATTTGCCATGTTAGGAAAGGGTTAACCGTTTTACTGTTGTCCTGCTTGTGACAGAAAGCCGGACATAAAAAAAAAGAAAAATCCAACCAATTTAACCATCACACCCTGCTGGGAAGCTTATCTTTTGATCTCTCACCAGTGGCGGCACGCTGACAGCCTGGCACACTTAAGAAAGCGAGGGAGTCTGAGACACCGCTAGTTCACAGGTAACGCAGCAGGCTGTCCCCATGTAGCTTTACCGGCACCATCAACGCAACACGTGTACAGCCCTGGTCACCTCACTTTCATTTACTGAGTGCTAATTTCAACACTAATGATCCTCAGTTAATACCCGACAACAATAATGTAACTTCTTTTATAAAATGGGATTATTAACACTACTATGCATGCCAAATTAGCCCTTTAACATCTTCATTCCATGTCTTTGTTCATTGCATTAATAACTTGGAGTTAGGTGACTCCTGAGATTTAAATGAAACAACATTCATTTGCATTTAACATAATTAGTGCATCTTAGAGCCATAACAGAATATTATTAAAAAAAAAAAAATCACATTCTAAATTATGCCCTCAGTGCCCCTGGAATCAGCACCATGGACAATGGCTCTTTATTCACTACGCAGAAATAAATACAAAGAATGAGTGTCTGGAATGATATCTACATCCAGTGATTGGAATGAAAATGATTTAATTAGTTCATTTATAGTTTTAGACTTAATAAATGAACATGTATAATAATTCTGTTTTGATGCACAGAATGAATAACGTCTATGTTCATCACTCTATGTGCAGCCTGTGAACTGGAGTTCTTTTAAGAAGGATTCAGACGTTCTTGGAAAAGTCTCCGTGACTAAAGCTGACCCACACATTGAACTATGGAAACTGAATGGTTTTCTCATAATAAAAAAATCAGAAACAAATACCACTGTCATGCCCCACTTACAGTAAGCTGCAAAAAAAACCCTCAAGAACTCTTTCAAATCTTCAGATCAATAACCATGAGTTATTGTCTATGTGAACACTTTGAGTCAGGTCTCAAAATCGATTGGTGACTTCATCTTACATGAATTGCAAAAATTAGATTGAAGAAGAAGAAGATTTGAAGTGAGACCTCTTTACACCAGATCCATGTAAACCAAATTGAGGAGAAGAAGACACTGACACTGGCACACACTGCCATTTGCATTCTGTAGCAATGAAGAAGACATTCCCATTAGAGAGTGTGGAACAACAATGACATCTTTTTATTTCAAGATTTCTACGTACAGAACATAATTCCACAGATGCAGGAGCATATGATTCCCATGATGCTACTACTGTTTCTTTTTCATTCTGCCATTTCTGAGTCTGTAGAGTCTGTCTTTTTCAACCATTAGCTATAACGTCTCAGAATAATTGTAATATTTTTCCCCCTTTGACTGTGAGTCTGTTTAGTTTTTTGAAGGTCCTCGGTCAGAAAGAAATGGAAGGGTGAAAGTTGGATAATTGCTTTTAACGTGCGCTCCCTAACCATTCTTTCAGGAAAGAGATTATTTGTCATGATAGCTACTCTCATTAGCATGTGAATTTATTTCTATATGAATACATAAACCAAAAATAGCACTCAGCATATTCACTGGCTACAGTTAGGCACTTTGAAGCCAATATGGTGTTAACCACCATCCTAATAATGTGATCTGTCGGACAGCGGTCACAGTCGAAGAGGGGTCAAAAGGGCAGAGCTCTGTGATCCGTGGTGCGAGAGGAGAGGAGCTCAGACGGAGCGCAAATGAGTGAAATTCTGAGCCATCTCGGTGAGGAGATTGGAAGTGTCAAGAAGCCAAGGGGTCAAGAATTCATCAGTTGTTGCCCAGATAAAATCCCAGGCCGCGGCAGCAACCTGCGACAGCCTCATCACTGCAGCCTGGGACCCGGCAGCTAACAAAGCCCAGTCCCGTAGCTGTCAGTCCTCTTCCGCCGTGAAATCTGCCATGGCTTTCAAGTCTCAGCGTCAGGGGAATCCATGGGGTTTGCTGATTTTTGAGAAAGCGGATTCCTTAATAGATAACTCTAATTAGGCTGTTGGCAGTGATAGTGACTGAACATATTTTGAGAGCATCATATTCCATGTGCATTATGACTAATGAGCAAAAATTATTATTTCATCCTATTTAGCTGCATGTTTCCTTTGTTAAAACTACATTACTATATTATTTTAAAAAGGGTTTTTATAAGTACTGTGGCATTAATGTGTGAGTGGGATGGAGTGTAGGAGGGCTGTTTTTTAATTAGAGTTTTCATTCAGAAAGAATTTGTGGGTGCCCTGTTATGAATATATATCATGAATACCCCTGGTCAAAAATAATTAAGATGAGGACTGATCATGATGGATTGGTAGGCCAGTGGTGCCTGACCGAAGTCAAATTTACCTGATGGCTGTCAGTCTAGCCCAAAAATGTGTCCCGGTCATTAACTACTGTGTCTGAACGAATGCAGCCGCCCGACAGATGCTCGGTTCAATCTGAATGTAAATTTGCCTGTATAGCAGTCAAATATTAAAATGTGATTGTGTACATGACCTCACATGGTCTGAATTACTGAATGTTGCACTCCTATCTTGACAAACACATTTTATACCATCATTAATATTTTTATGAGAAACCTTGAACCACTGGATTTTTTTGTGATGCCATGATGAAATTATGATGTATTACAGGGCCTCTTGTAATGGCTTTAATCTACTCATTTTGTCCATTCACCATAATAATTATTTCTAAACTGAAACAGTATATATTCAGATTCATTCGATTTTCCGTCATCGGATTCTGGCAGATTTCCTCAACCTTGTGTTTTTCTGCCCGCAAGGTTACCAATCTTGTTAGCATAATAGGTTAATCACTAGTCAATTTTGCAGATTTCCTTGAATGCTAATTAATGTTTGTTCGAGGAGCCGTGAGCATGAAGGAGCATTAGCTGTAGCGGCAGCTGCCAGGGGGAGCGGCGTGTGGGGAATACGCTGCCTATCTCCCTGCATTAGGCAATAACGATATGGGTTGCCACACACATTTTTGAGGCGGCGCGACCCCGACCTTGAATTGAAACCCTCAGAAATCACCTGGAACAGTAAGGGAAGGGCGGATGATTCTCTTCATTAAACTATTTACCAGTGTGGAGCAAAGGTATGAGCATCAGGTCTTTTTTTCATTATTCCTTGTGTGCTCTTAAACAGCCTGGGAAGTTAAACCATTGGGTTTTGCATGCTGGCATGGACTGTGAACCGATGCTTAAGAAAACAACTTCCCAGTTAAGTCTGTTTATTGAAATAGAGCTCAGTGTGGCATTAATCACAATTTCACTTAAGATGCAATGACTTGTGAATTTAGAAGAACATGATGCATGGCGTGGACAGCTCCACTGCTTCTGCAGCAGTGTTTTCTGCTGCTGTTGTGTAGCATGTTTAATATGAGAGCAGTTAAATGCAAATTATTATGAATTGCAGTGATTCACATCACAGGATGGAAACAAGTCTCCATTATAACTTCATGAAGAGCAGCATGTTTACTTTATAATTTGGAATCCACATTAATTTTCTAATGAATACTCATACTCAGACTTGCACTCAGATTTGCTGTAGGGCCGAATTTTTGCTGAGCTGATTTGTGCTTCCAAAAAAAAATATCATGTTTGTGAAATTTCAGTCCATGTTAGTTAATCCTCCATGTTTGGATTTTTTTGTTAGCTTTGCTTCTCTCCTTGATTTGCAAGTTCAAGGTGACCCTTCAGGTTTCACTGTTATTTTCATCAGTTTTGTTGAAATCTCCCAGTAGGACAACACCGTGTCCAACTTGTCCAAGAAGGCTGAGCATTCTGTGCTGTTATTTGGTGTCATGCACAAATAACATTCTGAGTTTTCCTCGCCGCAACTCTAAGCCACATTGAATCAACCCCAAGTGAACAGCCTGCACCTGGGAACTTGTCAGTATCCACACATCCGCCTGATGCCTCACACCTGTGGGATCTCCAGCTCCAGCGAGGTTGTCCGCTGTCCTTCATCCTGCAATAATGGCTTGTGAGATTATGTCTTGGAATGCCTCCCAGGACTGGCTGGTGTATCTGGAGAAGTGGATGGTAAACTGAACGAAACGTTAATTAGTAATGATAATCAACATTTAGTAACAACTTTGTTCCTTTATTGTGAAATAAGTGTCTTTTGTAAAGTGCCTTAAAGACTTTTTATATAATAAAACTTTTTATTACAGAAGAAAGGGCATAAAACACTTAAAGGTTTTAAATTCTTGTGTTCTATTAAAAATGCAGGAGTATTAAGAGCACAGCCCCAAGGTTTCAGAAAAGTACTTATCCAGAAGATGGAGATTTAAATCACACAGTTGCTTTATTCATGAAGCACTTTAGATACCTGAGGGGATAAGAAACACTTTTTTTTAAGCTTTTTTAAATAGTTAATAATAATGGCTGGTAATATCAGCATAATGGTGATGAATATCAGCATTGCCAAATTCTCTTTTTAGCAAAAAACTATTGATTGAAACTTTGTATTTTTTGTTTTTATATTTGCTTATCATTTTTTTGTAATTCATCCTATTGCAATGTTCTCTTATATTCATGTGTTGGCGATGTGTTGATGTGTTCTGGACGGAGACAACAAATGTTAACTAATTGGAGTCATAAGACCTGCAAACACATCAAATACATTCAATGACTTGCAAGCTAACTGGCAATTACAACAACAACAACATTTATTTCTTATATAGCCCAAAATCACATACAGTATGTCTCAATGGGCTTTGACAGGCCCTACAGTTGACACCCCCCACACATGACCCTTCTGCACACAAGGAAAAACTCCACACAAAAAAAAAAGAGAGGGACCCCCTTCCAGGTTAGAGTGAGCCTGCAAATGGTGTCAGTGCAGGGTTGGGGATGATATAATAATAAGTCCTACAGTTGTCGGGTTGGAGAAGTCCAGGATGTAGTCAGTGTCATGGTATAGATTACGTGTCCATAATGATGTTTCTGGTCCATTTGAAGATCCCTGAAGCTGTAGTTGTAATGGTGGTGGTGGCTGTGGTGACCCTCTGGTTTGTTTCATGTTTTGTCCTTGTAAAGCAGTTGTCAGGAACCAGGATTTATTTGCTGGTCTCTTCACTGGGGTCTGCCAGTAGTCTGGGTGCTTGATTACGTGTAGACGGTTGCACTGTACGACCGATACTGAAATATGTGGTTATAGCGGTACATTGGTGCTACAGTGGCCCGGTACCCTAACTAGGACAGCCTAACTAGAGTGAATTTAACTTTGTCTGTGTCTAACAGGGGGACTCTGTGATAAACTGGACTTTATAATTGACACTGCGTCAAAAAGAAGTCAAATGAGGGTCTAGGACTTTAGCAAAAAAACAGAGAAAACAGATAGGTTTTGAGATTGGATTTAAACACTGTGTCTGAGTCCCGGACACTGACAGGCAAGCTGTTCCACAACTGCGGAGCTCTATAGGAGAAGGATCTGCTCCCAGCTGTGACCTTCTGCACCTTTGGTACCAGTAGTGACCCCGCACCCATTGATCGAAGGGGGCATGGCGGTTCGTAAAGAACCAAAAGTTCACTCAGGTACTGTGGGGCGAGACCATTTAGAGCTTTATACATTTACATTACATTTACATTTATGCCATTTATCAGACGCCCTTATCCAGAGCGACTTACAATCAGTAGTTACAGGGACAGTCTCCCCGGAGCAACTTAGGGTTAAGTGTCTTGCTCAGGGACACAATGGTAGTAAGCTGGTTCATAGGCGAGTGTGTTACCCACTAGGCTACTACCACCCGTTAGTAGTAAAAGTAGGATTTTGTAGTCAATCCTAAATTTGATGGGTAACCAGTGCAGTGATTGTAAGACTGGGGTGATGTGGTCAAATTTCCTGGTTCTAGTTAGAACTCTGGATGCAGCATTCTGTACTAGCTGGAGTTTACTCATGCACCTACTAGAGCATCCAGAAAATAATGCATTGCAGTAATCTAACCTTGATGTAATAAATGCATGGACCAACCTTTCTGCATCATGCATTGAAATGATATTTCTTATTTTCGCAATATTTCTAAGGTGAAAGAATGCTATCCTAGTGACATTATCTACGTGCTAATTGAATGAGAGACCTGCATCAATGATGACACCTAGATCCTTCACTTCAATACTCGGTGAGATAGAAAGGCTATCCAGGGTTATTGTGTAGTCAGCCAGTTTATGCCTGGCTGCTTGAGGCCCAAGTACAAGCGCTTCTGTCTTGTCAGGGTTTAACAGGAGAAAGTTGGTGAGCATCCACTGTCTAATGTCCTTCAGACAATTCTCTATTTTGTTCAGCTGCTGCCTCTGATCTGGCATTGCTGACAGATACAGCTGTGTGTTGTCAGCGTAGCAATGAAAGCTAATACCGTGTTTGCGGATGACGTCGCCTAAAGGTAACATGTATAGAGAAAAAAGTAACGGACCTAGGACAGAACCTTGTGGAACACCAAACTCTACTTTACTATGTGAAGACGAAACACCATTGATGTCCACAAACTGATATCGGTTGGTCAAATATGATCTGAACCATTCAAGGGCTGTTCCCTTAATCCCAATAACATTCTCTAACCTGGCAAGGAGAATAGCGTGATGCGTCCCTGATCAGGGGCCAACAGCAGGTCATTAACCACTTTAACCAGTGCTGTCTCAGTGCTATGATGAGGTCTAAATCCTGATTGATATACTTCATGGATGTTGTTACAGTCTAGGTATGCGCTCAGCTGCTGGGCTATGACGTTTTCCTAAGATTTTTTATATGAACGGAAGGTTGGATATCGGTCTATAATTTGAAAGCTGACTGCGATCAAGATCCGGCTTTTTAAATCAGGGGTTTTAGATTTGCGTTCTAATTTCCGGGCGGTCTTCTTAAGTTTATTTAAAAGTTTATTTTAGAAAATGTTTAACTGACTTCATCTTAAATGCAATCAGACACCCTGTGATACATAGTTCCTTTCAAATGACAGCTCAGTGGCCATTTTTCAGATAGGACAGCATTTTACCCATCGGCATCAGTTCAGCCATCATCAGATCGCTACTATGATATGATCTCAGTGTTCAGGTTGTTTCTTAGTGCTCAGACTGTTTTCAGGAACGCACTCTTACTGTACCTCCAGGTCACTGCTTAAAAAAGAAACTACATTTAGCCTGTTAAATATACTACTTCATTCTGGAAACAAAGGACTTTGTTGGCGAATTTGACAATTCCATCAGCCACATTTCAAAAGCATATAAGTGCTTTTGCAAAAGGTCAGACAATTATATATATTTTAAGCGCCAGTTGAGACTCACACATTCTCTCTGACTGATCCTTTTGTATAGAACACACCATTCTAAATGCTAAATAATGGTCCAAAATGACCTTCCACATAGAGATGGGATAGATGGGACAGGAGTTGTATTTTGCAGAGGTTCAGTTCACGTTTTTTGGAAGGTATATTTAGAGTATATTTAAAGAGAGAACACAAGACTACCTCACACAACCAGAAACTTAAGCTTAAGCAAATGAAACCAAATTACAAAGTTTGGGGTGGGGCAGTCTGCTCTGCCATCTGGTGGACCACAATGTTAATTGTTCTACATAAGCACATGAAATATATTTATATACCTATATGTTTAATATCTTTTGTCACACCTCTGTTGCGTGGGAAACTTTGACTTGATTTGATTGATGATTGTGCAGCGTGACTAAAATGTTAATGAAGCCATTATGGGTCTAAGATAATCAACTGCACTGAAGTTGCCTCACCACTGTAATTGAAGTAGAGATGGTGTACATGTTAGGCAATCTGTCATGATCTTCTGCTGCAGCTATATTTAATTTTTATAGAAAACAGTCTTAAAGTCTGAGACATTGGCTGCTGGTCCATGGATTCATTTGCTTCGGAAGGCAATGGCAACTGGTTTACATTGGAAATGATTAATCGAGGAAAAATAATGAACTCCTTATTATTATTTTCAAAATGACTACTGAACATCTTCGACTGCTTCAGTTCTTAGTTTTGTGCTCATGCCCAATTTACAATGTTCAGTATAAACTTCGAAACATCATCATCTGATTCCTGTATGTAATAGAAATGTAATAGATTATCAAGATTTGTTGTAATATTGACTTATTGTCCCTCTTTTTTCTGCTGAAAAAGGTTTTCAACAGACATTCACAAAACATCTGATCTGTTGCGTTGTTGCTGCAAGGTTGTCTATGCTTTTGGACTTGATCGAGAAAGACATGAGCTGGTGAAGGAGAGCCAGACAAACTATGAGCTTATGGGTAGACCAATGTACACAGACCAATATGAATTATGCACCATCTATACTCTATTATTTAACCTCCCTAGGACCCGGCAGTAGAACCCACAAGTTTAGACCCTTTGCTATTGCCCTCCTACTGCGAGTGCATAATAAATCGCAGCTGCCCATAATGTGATGTCAGGTGGCAAAGAGAGAAATGAAAGGACCCAGATGAAACTGAAAGTGATGTGACTGTCATTCTGAAACACAGCACAGCACATGGAGACACAACAAAATGTGTCCTCTGCATTTAACCCATCATCCTTGGTGAGCAGTGGGCGGCCATGACAAGCGCCCGGGGAGCAGTGTGTTGGGGCAGTGCTTTGCTTAGTGGCACCCGGGATTCAAACCTGCAACCTTCCAATGATGGGTCCGTTTCCTTACCCACTAGGCCACCACTGCCCCATGCAGATGCAGAACAGTCTGATTTATTATTCAACAAAAGAATAAATAAAGAAAATCTGGGGCATGGCCCATAAACACTCAAACTGTTCCCTCTACATTATCGGCAAATGTGAAAAAGTTGGAAGAATTGCTCAGTGCAGGTAGCACAGTTTTCATGCATTGGTAACGACATTTAGTAAAATGAAAACCAGACGAATACTTATGGGAGTGCATGGATATTTAACAAGAGGGTGATTGGGTAATGCACAAATGCTATGTGTTAATTAACTCAGCATTGAAATGGTTTGCTTCCTACCATGATGAGGTCTTACCAAGTGACTTTGAAATGATCCCCATCTGCTTCACACAGACTCTCCACTGGTGTCCCTCAGGGCTCGGCACTCAGTCCTCTCCTTTTCTCCCTCTACACAAGATCACTTAGTGAGGTCATTTCCTCACATGGGTTATCCTACCACTGCTACCACCAGCAACCTTCTGATTACAGGGCCGCTTCCTTAACCGCTAGGCCACCACTGCCCCATTCTTCACTAGACTATAGACAACCAACTATCCTTCTTGGTTCACATCACCAATCTTTCCTCCTTCTCTACTATATCAGATAGATATATCTTCCCTCATCTATCAACACAGGACACCCAAATACTTGTTTAGTCCTTAGTAATCTCACGGCCAGATTACTTTAACTCTAGCAGGTCACGTGACCGGGAGCACCAGGTAACACGACTCCCATAAATTGGCAAGTGTCACGACTACGGACTTACGGGGGAAGGAAACGCAGAGATCTGACATGCTGGGAAAGGGGTTTTATTATATAATAAACAATAACCACAAATAAAGAATGCCGTGGTGGCCGAAAACGAGAAATAAAAGTGGAACAACTAAAACAAACCCGCAGGCGTGTGGCGATTGCCAGAACATATGAAACAAAACCAGGTCAAGTTCGTGCAGAAAGTCCACGAAAATGTCGTCCCTTTCGAAGGGCCGGAAATCTAGGGGTTATATGCACCGTCAGGATTGGCCACCGGTGATTAGCACAGCTGCAGTCAATCCTGACAGCAAGATGGCCAGCCGCTCAGTCATTGATTGGCATTTGTCAACTTGACTTGGCTCTTTCTTTCTTCTCAACTAAGTAAGACTGTCCTTATTTGTCTCATCATCTATCAACAATTTTTTTTGTCCTGTCTCTTCCCCGATCCTGTCCTTCACACGAACGTCAACATCCATGGGATCTTGGGGCAGATTAATACGGTGGAAACTTACCTGCCTCCTTTGTGTTCAGCCCTGTTCCCACCAACACATCTTTCTGTTCCACATCAGAACCTTGACAGCAGGTCTACCTCTGAATAACATCTGGCCTATATAACTAATACAGAATGCAGTAGCACGACTGGTTTTCAACCTTCCCAAATTCCCCCACACCACCCCACTGCTACGCTCCCTAAACTGGCTACCAGTATATTCAAAGTACTGATGCTGGCCTACAAAGCCAAACATGGGGTAGCACCATCCTACCTTGCACTGCACCTCGCACTCAGAACCCTTCAGTTCTGCTTGCCTGGTCCCTCCACTGTTGAAGGTACAAGAAAGACACTGTGTCCATGTGGTCTTGTGTTTGTCCTGTGGGCGGTGCTGTGTTTTGCGTGGGAGGAGTTTAATTAATTTGGCCTGAAGGAGATGATTGTTAAGTGAGCTGTGCCATGCTCTGTTGTTCACTGGAGTTTGTTTGTTGCCCAGTTTGAGCCGCATGTGTATTGCCGAATACGGTCTTGGCCACTTGTAAGATAACAGAGGAACTGATTGTCCATGCTCATCATTCCTTGGTGAGCATGTAGCGGTTCATCTTCTGCGTTGTGTAATTTTTTTTTTATTTCGTTTCTCGAACCACAAATGATGAGCTGACACCAAGAGATTTTCTGTGCAAAGTGTATTCTGTACAAAAACAAGGTCGCGTCAGAACATCGCGTCACACATCGTGTCTTTCTGCTCCTCTCTCTCTCTCACAACTCACGCCATGTGTCCAAGAGACCTGAACAGTAACGTAAAGTATTTACAATTTATAATACTGCATTCCTGTACAAAAGCAAGGTCGCGTCAGAACATTTAGTCTTTCTGCACCTCTCTCTACAATATACAGTATTAAGAACATAAAAAAAATATTCACAAAATAACACATACAAAATATTCCTAATATGTACATAATGAAAAAGAAAACATTTTTTTGCACACCAACCCCACGCACCTCTCACATGTGTCCAAGAGAACTGGACCGGGTCTCTAACCCACTAACCCAAGGGCATGGCCGCATCCAAACAATTGTCGGTGGGTGATCAAAGTTTTAGAACCCACATAACTTTTTACAATAACCATAAATTGAACAAACAAAACAGAAACAATACAGAAACATATTTCACATAACCAGAAACATTAACACACTTCAACATTCTACAATTAAACAAACACCCGGATTGTCATTATAATTCCCTTACCCACATCAGAATACAGGTAACCAAAATAAAACACACAAAGCACACATTTAAAGAAATATACTTATAAATCTAGTGTAACCATATCACTCCGGTACAAGCGCAGTGAGGTATGTTTATTATCATGTGTATTTATAATTCTGAATTTTGTAAAATGTATAGTTATGTGTATGTTTCTGTCTATTTTAATGTAGTTTTCACGGTGCTGTAAAGAGACAAAGACTGGATGGGTTCTCAAGAACTTTGAATAAAGCAAAAATAAACTAAGCATCAGTCGAGACTCATTTTTGGATCCAAGGGTCCAACACAGACTATTCTCTGTCATAAAATGATTGTATTCATGGTTTGAGTCCTAGTGAACCAAAACTGATTACTTCATTGATAGCAACATGAAAGCATGTTGTAAATTACTCTGGATAAGGGTGTTTGCCAAATTGCATAAATGTAAATGGAAGATATTGTGTGTTATAAATGTATTGTATTTGCTATGCAGATCAAATGTTACAGAATAGTGTAATGCTGTGATAATAAGAGTTTACAAAATTATATTGAGACCCATTAGCCTATTAGTCAGGAAAGTCAGTCAGTCCAGGAAATTCAGTCCAGGATATAAAGAGATTAACAGGGTCCAGAAGTACAGAAGGAAGATAAAATAAATACATAAATATTTATTAAGCACTGATTCCATTTTTGATTAATAAACAGGTCTGTTTATGATTTAAATACTAGCCATAAGATTCCCAACATGACCACTGCTGTTTTCGAGGATTCAACCTTGGGATTATTCCAGATAATCAGCACCATAGACAGTTTCCTGACAACAGCATGGCATCAATGCAGTGAAATGGAATGCATATGTGGGCTTAACCCACTAACTGGTCACTGGTCTCACTACAAACTTCAAAAAGAGTCCAGACAGCCTGCTGTCTTTGTGACACCGAGTTCAATATATCTCCTGCATACATGGAGCCAAGTAATCCAAGATAAGGCACCTTTAATGTGTTAATGTATAAGAAAAGATGAATGTGCCACAGCAAAGTAATTGAGACCTGAGTGTGTGTGGCATGGGTTAGTGAGTGTTTATTAAGGTGTAAAGGTGTGTGTATACTGGTACAGTTGATACAACAAATAGTTTCTAAATTTTACTACCTTTAATGTGACCTATAACGTGTAAAACTAAATTACAACTATAACTGGATATAGCACAGAACACTGTAAAGATATGGGACAACAATGCCTTTGCTAAGAACTGGATGTCCCTCCAAAATTGATTCTAAGACCAGACGAAAAAAGGTCAGAGAGGCCAGTGGTCAGTGACACTGGGCTTTCCCAGCTGGTGCCTGCTTACCTGATTATTCGGTCCTCATTACTCAAGCCTAATGAACGGCATGAGTGAGTAATCAGGACCGAATAATCAGGTAACCAGGACCCCTTATAATGGAAGTGGGTGGTAGTGGCCTATTTGGTAAGACACTTGCCTATGAACCAAGGTTCCAATTGCATGTTCTACCATTGTGTCCATAAGCAAGACACTTAACCCTAATCTGTTGCAGGGGGGTTGTCCCTGTAGCTACTGATTGTAAGTCACTCTGGATAAGTTTGCATAAATAAATGACATAAATGTACGTGCAGGAAACACAGGTTGTCCTGCATTGTTGATCGTTTAATGTAAAGTTGCATATTATCGTTTGTACATTAAATATTGTTTAGTTTGGCCATTGTGATTTTTTTTTTCTGGTTACTAAAACTTGCCCTCCATTTTCACCATGGCTGCTCAGTGATGGTTCTACTCACATTTTAACATATTGTAACACTGTTTTTTTATATTGTCAACTGCATGTAATACCGACATGTATATGTGTTGATTGATGTGAAAATCATTGTTACAGTTACAGCTGCTTGAGAACAAAGGTAAAATCAGTCAAATTTAAAATGGCTCTTCCATGTTTGTGAGCAGTGTGAAATACAGTGGCTTCATGTTACAGGGTCGTCCTCATGCTGCCATTGCCTCCAACCATAATTGAAATTGCATGACAAATGGAGCATATGTTTGGACCAGCAGGTAAAATGGTGCTTGAGGAAATTACATTTAGTACGCCGTATGCCCTACCTTCCTCATAGAAAACAAGCAAAGACAAATACAAAAAGACAAATTTTGACTGATTCCTGGTTATGTAGTTGCTTTATTATTAGTATTATAATTATACAGTATAGTTATACAGCATATACAGTATCTCACACAAGTGAGAACACCCCTCAATTTTTGTATATTTTGTATTTTCTTGCTGATGATCTGACAGTTTTTTTAAAAAGTGTAAATTTGCTGTCCTCTCAAAATAACAAAACACACAGCTATTAAAGTGTCTAAACCGCTGCCAACAAAAGTGAGTACACCCCTAAGTGGAAATGTGATTTAATGGAGAGCTGGTGGAAGAATACTACCAGTTCTCCAGGCCTCTTTGTAAAATATTCTCATGTTCGCCTGTAACTAATTTTTTCATGAGCTTTAAGGAAATGGACCCCAAGAGACCCCAGTGTCAGGGGACTTGCAGATAACAGCCACTCTTTAAACTCAGGAGAGGGAACAAGAGGTCATTAGTTGGAAAGGTGAGAGATGCTGGCAGTCAAAAAGTACCAGAACTTTTGGAATGATGTAACGTTTTTTCTTCACTGCTATTGATAATATGTCAAGTTTCCTATAACTAAATTGCTCTGAACAAGTATTGCAAGACTTTAAACTTGTACTAATGGTGCACATGAATGTAATTTGTGAATTGTGGATGGTCAGTAGCCTTCCAGACGTCCTTCTTGTTGACTGGTCCAACCATTACCACAGCCTTTAGGACCATGACAATGTACACATTATCTTTTATGTTTGGGCAGCTTTATGTGTCCTTGTTGTAGTGAGCCATACGTGTTTTATTGCTCCACAAATTTTGGTAGATTAAAAGATTGAAAACATGCAGGCACATGAAAATAAATGCAAATAATATGGCATTTTATTTTTACCATTTAGATCACTGCCATCTGGCCTCCTGGCCAACATTAGATAATTTGCAACAGCCGAGTAAATGAAAGACCTTGATTAGCCAAGTAATTTCAGAGATTAGACATAAAACTAAACTCTGCAGGAGTATATACACACACACATACATACATATATACATATATGTCATGACACACACAGGGTGCCTGCCAATTGCAAAGATGCTTCAGCACCACGGTGAGCAGTTGTCTATCAAGGTTAAGCAGTGGCTTTTGGACAACCCACCCTGACCACATGGCTGTCGGGCACTGCCTCTAACCCGCTGCCACTGTCAGCGAATTCCAGGCTCGCCAGCTTCTGCCCATGCACAGATAAAAGGACGCTCCACAGAGGAACACGTGGTCTGTGAACCATGTGCCAAGTCATGCCAGCATCCCAACCCCAAAACTCTCTCTTGACTCACAGAGAGGGATCACAAGCACAGGACCTAAAGAAGCATGGGAAAAGGGAGCATGCACAAAGCCCACCATCATAATTCCTCAACGCTGAAAAAGCTGAACAGACACTATATTTCCTGCAGAGGCTAAAAGGGGCGAGCCTCCCCCCACCCATCCTCACAACATTCTACAGAGGAACGATTTAACTGAAGTATTACTACCTGCACTTTTATCTCTTACTACCTCATACTGTAGTGCTGTGTTATGGTCATTATGGTTATCATATCATTTCAAATAACTACTACTGCCATTATTGTCACAGCATATCATATACCACATACACTTTATACTAAATACATCCACACACTGATATACTGTCATTGTCTGCCTGGTTTGTCTGGTTTGTCTCGACCTGCACTATTTTATGTGTCATCGCACAATGCCCACAATGTCCTTTGTCATGTTTTGTGTGTTATTCCATTTGCACCATGTCTTTTTGCACACTGTGAATCTCCAAAGCTTCGCAATCTCGTCTCTCTGTGTACTTGTATACAGTGAGATGACAATAAAGTGGACTTTGACATTGACATGAAGGAGTCTGCTTTCAGAGTGGCGACAGAGACAGGCTCTCCTGCACTGCCTGCGGTCCCACAACAATACAATAGCCCCCGGTCAGCAGCAGTTGTCTTAGTCCCCGAGAAAAACAGGCACTGGTGCTTCTGTGAAGATTATAGGGTGGTGAATTGTGTGACAAAAAGAATTCCTACACATTGCTCATTATTTACAAGTAACTGAACTTTGTTTCTGGCTCCACATGGTTGTCCTCACTTGACCTCTGGAGCGGTTACTTCCAGGTTACTTGTCCATGGAAGCCTGGGCTAAATCTGCCTTTTGCACCACTTGAGGAACCGTTATTTCTAGCTGGCAAACTGGGAGGTGACGGCATCAGCACTTAAGAAAAGAAGGTCAAAGCATTCATGGATTGGCCCACCCCCAGCTTCTTGGGTCTCGTCTCCTACTATAGCAGGTTTATGCAGGGTTTTGCCTGTCCTGCAACACCACTAGTGCTGCAGAAAAGACTTTGGTATGTGGGTGCCAGGAGGCCTTCAGCATACCCTGGGTCAATACTGGGACATCCTGACCCCACTCTACTATTAATCTTAAACATGAATGGTAGTGGGGCGGCCATTGGAGGCGGGTTGTCTCAGGTGGGGGCAGACGGCGAGATGGCAAAGAAAGAAAATTGCAGTTTGGGCTCTCAGGAGGTTATTGCCTGTCGTGTGCTTCTGTCTACGGATTTGTCTTGATGCAGAATTGTCGACATCTGCATCGTGATGCATCAATTATGAGAATTTCAACACTCCTTGTGGCCACGGAGCGCCGCAGGACCCCATTGTAAACCCATCCCACAATATCAGGGTAAACCCATCACACAGTACAGTACACTCCCTCACTGTTTTTTCACTTGGCGACCCAGATCAGGCATGTTAAAACTTACAGCATCGTTGTGGTTTCCTTCCAATGTAGTTGAGTCATTGCTTTGCCATGTTCCAAGGTCCTGGGATTTTGTTCTTTTAGTGCTCACTTGTGTGCGCCAATGCGGGTAGGGAGGTAAGGGACGACAAAATAAACCGGCAGTGATGGAGAGCAGAGCAGACAGGGTGCACCCGCATGGCACGGGACACAGGGGGACAAGTGAACACAATGAAAACAGTCAGGGAGTGACAGGAGAGGTCAGGGTCTGAAATCCTGACCGGGACGTGATAGATGGTGGTGATGCTGCCTTTAGTCAGCATTAGACGCCGAATCTGGAATTGCCCAGTGTCCTTGCAAAACAAAGAACGTTCCTATTTTTAGTGCAGTTGTTGATGCTTAAATCAAAGACCCTGAACGGTTTATTTACTGCTATTTCTCTTTTTATAGAGAAATAGACGGACCTGCATTAGTGAAGATGGCATCAAAATCCATTTGCACTAGTACAGCTTAGTACATCTGAAAACAGTTACCTGCCTTTTGTTTGTCCTGACAGTTACACTTTTGATAGTAAAATAGTAAAACTGTGACTTTTCTTTTCAATGTTTTCCAGATCGGTTCGGGTGTGAGTGTCTCTTTCTGCACCAGTGACTCTACCAGACCTACGCACATAGACTAACAATTATGCTTGACATTTAATCAAAGATCCTGTTCCAATGCCATATTTCATAGATCCATACATAAAATGATTTGTTAGAATCCAAAGAGTGTTATAAGCTTAGCTGCAAAATGCCTGAGCATCTTACAGGAAATGGGGAAAAAAAAAAGACACAGAAAATGAGTTTTCACAGCCCACTGTTCTCATATTTGTGCCCAGTCTCAGTGCCATGCTTCCTTTCATTTGGTATTTTTGTGCCAATCTGAAAGGTGTGCAATGTGAAGTGTGTGCTGCCAGATGCATACAGACATTTATTCAATCTGCCTTTTACCCAGACCCGTAGAGAGTCCTCCACTCCAAGGATATTGTTTTGGATTTCAAACAATCTCCCCCATTCCGTTTAAGAGCCGCAGAAATTTTTTGCATCAGCAGGAATGGCTCTGCAGGCTTTTTTGTCATCATTTTCATTGTGATTTGTGGGTTGGATTTTTTCGCCACCCCAGGTGCCACACAAAGCACTGTCAGAAAATTTGGAACTTTGCGAAATGCCCAGCTTCAGAACACCCCTGCCAACTGTTTACATGCTTGCTGCTAAATATGCATGCAGTCTAATCCCAAACACAGTGTGCTTCTTCTGCCACTTGTGAAAATCGGCACCTAACCTCTGAGGCTGTGCTCCATTCGTGAAATATTTATGTTCATTATATTTAATTCTGCTTCAGACACTATGGTAGTTTTCTCTGTTTACATTTGTAAAATTCAAAGCTGCAAAACTCATCTGTAGTGTCTTTTTATGCCCTGAAAAATCGATTCCATTCTATTGGCAATGCAAGGCCACATCCATTGCACATTGCTCTGCTAACTGAGAAACACCAGGCACATTCTCACTAAGATAAAAGCAAAACTATCCAACTTTACAAATTTGCTGAAACCCATTTGTGTTTTTGCTTCATAAGACGCCTTTTCGGTGAAGCCCACATGTTTGCGGCACTCTGTGTAAACTTGCCTTTCATCTTGTCTCTGCAGAAGAACCACATTTTTGTGCCAGCAAGAACAAAACAGTGTTACAGGGGAGGTTTGGGTGACATTACTACTTTTACCGGTCAGGGGCAATAAGAGAAGCCAGTGGAATGGGTCTCTGCAGTGAGTGAGTGGGTTGTCTAAATTCAAGTTGTAAATTAAATTGCTTCTATAATTGTAATTAATTCAAAGTTTATTGAGACTCACCTTGGTGACAGTGGGCAGCCATAAAAGCCATGTCAGTTAGCAATAATGATGCCAGTCAAGTCAAATCAACATTTGCTAATGAACCAGATGCTAAACTTATAATTGTGACCACTTCATTGCTTATTTAAATAGTGCAACTATTTTCAGCTGTACTAGTGCAAATGGATTTTGATGCCATCTTCACTAATGCAGGTCCGTCTATATTTAAAGGCTTCATTGATTATTACAGTGAAGTCTTTAAATATAAATTAAAATTTCTGCATCAATTAGAACTCAAGACTAATTGTTTCTTATAATGGGTCTCTCTACACTTATGCAGATATTCCATTTCCAGCTACCAGAGTCATTTAAAGCAATAACATAACAATAATTGTTTTAATTCATTTTATGTTAAACACTATGATATTTTGAATTCACCTTAAACCTTTGAACTATAGTGTATTTGCAGTGTATCTGCACTTGTGTTTGACCTCTTTGACGGATTTTTTACTGATGTAGAGAATATATCAGATCTATCAGAAACTAGGCAGTAGCAGAGCAGTTTGGATTTCAGGCCATGCTAACTTTGAAGTCTGGAAACATGTCTGTCTGTAAACCCTGAGAATTTTCTACTGCTTTGTTCTGGCTTTGCCTTCTGACCATTCAGTCCTCACGTGAGAATATGGTGTAGATAGGGTAAGGTACGTTCCCTACCAAAGGCAGCATCTCTGATGGTATGGGGGTGCATAAGTACATACGGTATAGGCAGCTTTCATGTTATTGAGTTTTATATACGGTTCGTACACGGTTTTAAAGTAATTTCACATGTATTTCAGTGGAACAAGAAACACCTGCTGCAGCTTAATATTACAACAAAACAGCTTTTTTCTGAGAAGAGTTTGGGTGCTGAATTGGCCTGCCATGTCCAGGCCTCCAGGCCTGCATTCCAGATCTTTCACCTATAGAGAACACTTGGCTCATCAAAATACACATTTTCATTAGCTGAAAACATATCAGGCGAGAATGGGACCACATTTCAACACCAAAACTCCTGTAACTCACAACCTTGATGGCCAGTCATCTTCAAACTGTTTTGAAAAGAAGAGGAGATGCTACACCAACATAAACATAATCATTCAGACCTGTTGCAAACATCAATCTTGAAATTAGCTGATTTTGTCAAAATTGGAAAAATTGCTCAGTTTAAACATTTCCTATGTTATCTGTGTTCTGTTGTGAATAAAATAGTGCTCCTTTGAACTTTTTCGGAATTCAGGTTGTAGATGAAGGTGTCTCAGGCATGAGGAATAATATTTCAGTAGATCAATGTCATAAATTCTGCTTCTTAGGTTATAATGTTTTTTTTTTTGTCTAAAATAACAGATTTGGTGAAATTCTTGGTATTGTGGATCCATTGACAACCTTCCACATGGTCCACTTGCATCTTATTGCTCACTCCACCCACTACAAAAATCGCACTCACCATTACTTTTTCAGCCTACACTGGCAAACCAAGGCTGTGTTATGGATTAAGACGGCAGAAATGGCGGCTCATGGGGAGAGTGCTTTCACCCACACCAAGAATCTAAGCTTTATAAATTCTTCACCAGTTTGCAAGGAATTCAGCACTTAGCTCATATTCCTCCCGATGCTGGAACACACTGTGCAGTTGTAAAATGCACCGCAAAGCCGCACCGCTGCATTCGTTGGCTACACTTCATACTTACAGGACCGACGCTGACTGCATTCAATTATGCAACGACTCTCCATTAACCGCATGCTGATACACGTGGTGCTTCAGGGCTTAACATCTCTGATGTGGCACCTTCCACTGAGCCCTTCTTGTGGACCATAATTTGATAGATGGGTGGTGGGAAATACTCACACTTACGGACAGCATGAGCAGCAATCTGCAAAGTAGTGAAATAATCAGATTGGCCCAGAGCTGAGCAGAGTGCAAACCCACAGCACGTACGGAAAGATTTATTTAGTTCGCCACCCACCCAGCCTCGTTGTTGATGGCCTCCCTGCCGATAGACAGACGGCCCATTTGCATTTGTCTTAGGACCCCCCAACCAGTATGTTCCTCAGGAAGAAGAAAGAGTCACTTTATCGTCTCAAATTCCTGCAGGAAAGCCAAACCTTTGCAACTCCAATTATCACAGTTTCCATTTCAAATGTCCCATATTCCTATTCCACATCATTACTGTATGAATACCATGCTTCTACAGAACACAAACATAAAATGAAATAAAATGTGGTGGTGTTGTCACCGAATGACACACTTTCACAGATCAGATACATTTTGTTGTATGATGATTGCATATGAATTTCAAATACACCTCTTGCTGACACATCACAATTCAAAGTCTCTGACGGAGATCCATCACACAGGCACAGGAACACTGTGAACCCTGAAGCTTTTAAGCTAATTGCTTTCCCACTTTCTTGCAACACCAATTAAACTAAGCCAAAACGGCCCACTGTACAGGGGATGTAACTGCAACACACATGCTTTAGATGAATGAGAAATCATTAGATTCTTAAATGGTTTGCCATTAATATCTGATCCACAGCTTTGTACTCTGAAATTACAATGGACATCTTTAAATTTAAATTTAAATGGTATTATATTGATACCACTGGCATTTCAAAATATTAAAATTAATAAATGATATGAGGACATGAACACCATGCTACTGATGGTATTTTCAGAGAGGTGTTATACCCAAATGCTTCAGATTTTGTACTAGTCAGTAAGTAAAGATTAATAAAGATAAACCAAATATTTATACTACACTGTTGTTGGAACTTCAGGTACAGGACCACTGAAACGTGTATATGTACTTTTGATGACTTTTTATTCTAGAAATAGACAGTAACTCCAGTATATATGTGAAAAGGTCAAGATACATATTATCTGGTCACCAGTTGGAACGTATTCAAGCAGCATAACGAAATTTCCAGGGTTTTAAGGAAGGGCTTTTGTGACTAGATTCTGAGATTTTTTTTAAAGCAGCCTATTGACTAGGTAGAAAAAATTAACTTAATTTGTATTGATGAAAGCAGAGGATAAATGGTATGAAACTATCAGGAAGCAGTAGAGTTGTCAACAGTTTGTCAACCAGAGGCAGATTTTTAAACTGATTACGAAGTGGCTCAGTGGTAGCTTATCCCTCTCTTATCCCTCTCTGCAGAAAAAATGAACGGTGCTATTTGGGTGATATTTTTTAAATTTGGAGTTAGGAATGAAGAGGTCTCCTTTGGTTCATGCAAATATGTTCCTGATTACTTTAATGTTTCACTGAATCTGATGTCCAAACAGAGTTAAAAGAGCTCATCATCATTTAGTGTAAACTAGGAGCGGATTAGTAAGTTTTCATGATAGTAAGCTTATCACATCTCTTTGAACAGTGCAAGTGGAGATCAGCAATCTTTGACATCTTCAGACACCTTTGAGAGCCATTTTGGAGCTTTGAATGCCAGCCATTCCTCTCAAAATCTCTCTGTGTAATTTGTTCATTGCTTGAGCAGGAAGAAGTGGTTCGAATAAACAACCCGTGATTGCCATGGCAAACCTTTCTGTCAATTGCATGGTGCTGAGGGAACCAAGAGTGGTGACACTAGTATGTGAAGAGATGGCGGGAGAGGCTTGTACCCTATTGAAAAAAATAGAATAATTGAACGGCATGGATGGTTCATTTAAATGCAGGTGCATCTGCTGATGTGAAATGTAGGGTGAATGTGGGATCAATTCATGTTGAGATCATTTAGGGTAAAATATGACTGTTTTGGAATGTAAGATACATTTTCTATCTGATGAATTTAAGAAATCACACATTTAATACAGTTGAATCCAATGATTTATGCACAGGCACAGACATTACTGAGAAGCAGTAGAGGGATTATTTACTTTACTTTATTTCAGGTCACAAAAGCAGGTAGCATCCAGTAATTTCCTTCCCAGCAGATTTTAAAGGCACAGATGTTTATTTCTTCTTTCTGTTACGTCCTGTGGTTGGTGTGGTGCTGCTGCACCTGACTCTTCCCACTTCATGCAACAGGGTGAAGAGGGAGTTTTTAAAATGAGGGGTGGAACGGGAGCTGTCAGAAGAATTTCGACAACTTCATTGTAACTTTGATTATCTATTAAACCTGTTAGAGGTTCATAGTGTTGCTCCCCGTTATTCTCATTGTCTATGTTCCTGAGCCTAGACCAGGATGCAACACTTACTTATGAACCAGAAGACCCAGGTTCAAATCCCACTTCCTGCTGTTGTGTCCCTGAGCAAGACACTTAACCCTGAGTGTCTCGGGGGGCTGTCCCTGTAACCAATTGTACGTTTCTCTAGATTAGAGTGTCTGCTGTAAACAAATAATTTTTAATATCACAGAAAATCAGGAAGGCATTGAATGTCTGGTCGGTCGATGGTCGATTTGATTAAACATACGCAGCCCACTGGAATTTAACAGAATGTCATTTCCTCTCAATCAACCTGGATGAAGGACAAGCGTTTAAAATGTAATCAATGACTATATTGCCTCCTATCCCCATCTCTGACTTTCCCCATAATTTTACAGTGGAAATACTATGTGTTATGAACTGGTATTAGTGCTGCTTGCTGCTGGAAAACTCAATCTGCTAGCATGTAGATGGCATGAAGGAAAATGTTTTTGCTGTCTGTCTTTCTGCATTTATCACAAGGCAATTGCTTTATTTCTCTTTATTTGAAGAGTAGTAGCAAACCGTTGCAGATGAAAGAGCGCAACATGAATACATTCATCCTGACAGGGAGAGTGACCTTTCCTCCTCACCCTGCCATTGTTTACACCCAGGTGCCCTTCAAAATACCCAAAGGGTCATGCACCAGCCAGTGTAGCCTGTAGGCATGTCAAAATGAAAGTTATTTCCCAGCTGTGCATTTTCATTTTGTGGCAAAGTCCATTTCTTGGTTGAAGGTGAGCAAGGTGAACATCAGGAGGTTTTTGGAAAGATCTTGAGTTGTGGGAGCTGCTATGTTCATTTACCCGCATCTGAAAGCTCAAAACATTTCGTGGACATTCATCTTGGCCATTCATCATTTTAAATTTTTTTTCCGGCCCTAAAATGGGTCATTCTTTGCCCCGCTTCATATATGTTAAAGGTCTACGTTCAATCAGCCAGTTTTGCCGCCAAAAGCAATTATTTGACAATGGCGTAATTGCCTAGCTAAATTGGGTCCTAATGGCACAATGTCATCTGCTCCAGAATTTATGTGGGTGAGGTTGCACTTGTGGTAACGTGACGCATGGAGCTGATTGTAAGTTCGGAGAAGTAGGCTGTGTGAGTGAGCCGAACGAGCCGTGTGCAGCATTCTAACAAGGACATAATGAAGCATGTTGCTAAAGCAGACAATTAATATCACAGCAGCAGATCCAGCTTTCATTCTCTCTCCCACCTTCCCTGTCACGTCTCATTAGCCCAGAAGACAACTGTTTTTAAAACCACGAGCACTTGCCTCTCCCTGGTGACTTCCAGAGGTTCAGTGGGCAGGAAGAAGTCCTCATAACTATATTTAATCATGACTTTCTTTCTTTCGTCACTTTTGCTGGTTTTGTGAAAATTTCAACATTTTTTTTTTTTAATTCTAGGGCAATAATCGCCAGGGACAGGAAAGCTTTGAAACATGGGCAGGACTGGGGAGGAATCTTAACTGCTCACCACAAAGAGTTTGGGATTCAAACACTTAAACTCCAGGCTTTTGTCCTGGATTACACTGTACAGACAGAGATTCATGCTGCTGCTTTATAGAACAGCTGAGGTTTGTAGTCGAGCACATTGCCTTGAACAGCGTATTCACATAACGACCTCTAAACCTAAGAAAGAATGGTATTACATTCATGTATTATACATATTATACATGATTTCTTATATATTTAACATATTACAAATATATAATGTATAGTTGTCAATTATATTTTTTGTAATATAATGTTGTGTAAAAACTCTTAAATCCAAATTAAAGAGTTTTTACACAACATTATATTACAAAAAATATAATTTAGGCAGTAACTTGTCATGTAATATCCTAACTATGCTCTGTCAATATATGAGATCCATAGTTCATTAATGATGAACTGATCAATGCTTCTTTTATGTGGGACATTGACCTTGGGTATGTATACTTCCGGGTTGGGTGACCCCTTGGTCCCCCTCGCCCCCCTGTGAAAGTGAAGTGATTGTCACATGTGATACGCAGCAGCACAGCACACAGTGCCCACAGTGAAATTTGACCTCTGCATTTAACCCATCACCCTTAGTGGGCAGTGGGCAGCCATGACAGGAGCCCGGGGAGCAGCATGTGGGGACGGTGCTTTGCTCAGTAACACCTCACTGGCACCTTGGTGGGTCGGGAAGCTTCTGATAACGGGGCCGCTTCCTTAATCGCTAGGCCACCGCTGCACGAGCCAGCCAGGAGTCGAACCTAGAATCTTCTGATCCGCAGTCAGACGCGTTATCCATCCATCCCTGTGAGCCTGGTGATGGAACATCGGTCGAGACACGATTCCATCCCTTGGCCTGGCACCGAACTTGTAATTCCTGCAGGAGGGCCGGTTCCAGGATGTCAAATAGTGGAACCCAGGACCGTTCCTCCGGACCATACCTTTCCCAACCCACAAAGTATTCATACCCTCAGCCCCCCTCCAGCCTGGTGGGCAGCAAAGATAGGACACGATGTAACAAATTCGGTGTCGTCCCGGGGAACCCCCGTCCAACGGAAGGTGCGCTGAATCAGCTTTTGAGTTGTCTCCTGGGACACAAGTGCCACCGCTGCCACCATTCCTCCAATGCTAGTTTGATGGCCAGTAGTTCTCTGTTGCCTACATCATAATTCTGATCCATAGGACTGAGGACAATAGACACAACATATGACACACAATAAAATTTTCCTTGTATTGCACAACGATAAATAACTGTACACAGTAATTTAGCAGTAATGTGCATCATTTAAAAAGTGTGTGAGGTGATAATAGTTGTTTTGGAGGGATGTCCAGAGTTCAATAGAAGAATAGCTTCAGGAACAAAGGTGACCTTCCTCCTCTGTGTCCTGCAGCCGGGGCATCGGAGCCGGTGTCTGGAGGGGAGGGTGTGAGGGGTCTCTGATGATCTTGAGTGCCAGCTTGCATGTCTGTTGGTGAGGATCTCACAGGCAGTCCAGTGATCTTGGAAGACATGCTGATGGTGCTCTGTAACCTATTTCTGTTCTGCATACTGATGGAATGGAACCAGCAGAGAATGATATGACTCTCTCTATGAAGGAGTAATAAAAGGCCCCTAAAATGTCTTTTCTGACTCCAAAGGACTTAGGCTTCTTAAAGAGGTATTGCCACTGATGACACTTTCTGAGGATCTCCTGAGGATCTCCTCTATATCTATTTTGTTGATGGAGATGGTAACTGCTGCAGCCAAGTCCCTCTGTTTGTTGGTAAAGGTCACCACCATCTCTTTGGTTTTGCTGACATTCAGATCCAGACATGAAGTGTCACACCTTGACAAACTCCTGCAGAAAAGGACCATGGTTGAGAGAGGGGCCTGACAGCAGGGACAGGAGAACTGTGTCATCAGTGTACTTTACCAGGTGACAGTTGGGCTGTCTGGCCCTGCAGTCCTGTGTCTATAAGATAAAGAGCAGAGGAGCCTTGGGGTGATCCGGTCGAGGTGTAACGGAAGTTGGATAGTGTTGTTAACCCTAACCCTAAAATTTGTTAGCCAGGATGTGGTGTTGAAAGCTGAGGAAAAGTCAACAATCAATGTGTAGCATGTCATCATTGTCGTTCTTGCTTAACCATGTTTCGGTAAATGCAAGGATAGAAGCAGTTCTGTATTTGTGCATATGATTAACGCAAGCTTGTCCGTTTTTTTTGTGTGGAGAGAGCACACGTTAGCTAGGATGATGGACGGGAGCGCTCGCTTTTAAAAGGTCTCCCGTTTAAGCCTGGCCTTAACGCCACCCTTTTTCTTCCCTCTCCTGGTTACCGTATTGAGTGTAGATTTGTGCTGGTTGGATGGGTTCTTTCGGAGAATTTCCTCAGGAAAGTTGTCCAAGTTTACTGTGTTGAGTCTGAAGTCCCAGCTGCGTTAAGTAGTCTTTGTGGTAGACGAGCAGCGGTTCGTCGGGATGTTGGTATTTCTAGGGGTGGTAGTAGCCTAGTGGGTAACACATTCGCCTATGAACCAGAAGACCCAGGTTCAAATCCCACTTACTACCATCGTGTCCCTGAGCAGGACACTTAACCCTGAGTGTCTCCAGGGGGGGACTGTCCCTGTAACTACTGATTGTAAGTCGCTCTGGCTAAGGGCGTCTGGTAAATGCTGTAAATGTAAAATGTAAATGTATTTGAGAGCAGACACACACTCACGGGAAAGCATCTAATACATGCAAGCTATGGTCCATAAAAATGTGCAAATTCCACGGATATCCATGGTACCGATCTAAACAAAGCAGAGACTCACAGGTGTGCATCTGGAGAAAAGCAACAGCCCGGAGTGAGCACGTCTGGAGCGGTTCGTGAGAAAGTAAAATAAAAAAAAGTCTCGGTTAAAGTGCAAAGCAGTTTGTGCAAAACTGTACACACATCAAGAAATAAAATAACAAAGAGAGGAACGATAATAAATACAAATACAAGCTAAGCCTCGCTCCACTGGCCAACCGGTCAACCGCACGAGCAGCGACCCGGTTGTTATCAGAGTTGTGGCGCTGTGACAGGTCGGAATTAGTCAGGATTGGGGGGTTAGTGAAGAGCTTTTGAGGCAGTCAAAGGCCTGTTGGGCCTGGGGGTTCCAGTGGAGCCGGGTCAGTTTTCCCTTGAGTAAGGTGGTCATAGGTTGAGCAACCTGACTGTAGTTACAGATGAAGCGGAAATTGATGGATCGTGGCGGGTGTGGGCCATTTTGTCACTGCTGTCATCTTGGTTGGGTCCATAGCCACCCCCTGGAGACTGAACCCTAGGAAGCTGGTGTGGGTGACATGGAAGGTTCTTTTCTTGTGTTTGATGAACAGGCAGTTCTGTAGTAGACGTTGGAGGACAGTACGGACGTTTGTAATATGGGTAGATCAGGATGTCATCTAGGTAGACAAAGACTATGTAAAAAAGGTACCAATGTTACAGAGAAAGGAGAAAATATAGAGAAAAAGCAAGGAGAAACAGAGAAAGAAGAAAAAGGCACAGGAGCTGACAAGCCCAGTTCCCGATGGAAAAGAAAATGGAAGTCACGAGACCACAAGTGAACATTCCTTTATACATTTGACCAACAGGAAGTTGTCACAGGCCAATCAGAATTTGTTGTTTCTGTCTTGTTACGCCCCCGGTGTCTCCTGTATGTGGCAGACAAAGGCAGAGCGGGGGATCTCAAGGCATTTCTTACTCGGGGAAGGCCATTTGACAAAGATATGGAAAGAAACAGAGGTGATGAACCTCTACGCAAAACGAAGGTGCAGAAACGTCATGGCCCTGCGACGTCTCATCTTTCACAGCCGTAAACCCAGTGGCAAAATTTATGCACTGAGTTAAATGTGAAATACTTAGCAGTTCATTAGCTTTAGTGTGGTTATGATTATAATTACAAGGCTAATGATTATTTAGGTGTGTGTCTGTCGCAATACAGTGTGTTGTAATGTCAAGATACATTCAATAATTGTATTCAGAGAGACATTCCGAAATTTTTCAATTCTGTTTCAAATGGGAATTCATTTGAGTTGCAGTCCTTAAAATGATCATTAAAACTGTCACGCTGTACTGCTTCACATTGATTTGAAGAAGAGCAAAGGAATAAGCCAGATCTGATGCAATCAAACTGAAAGGCACCAGCCACTTTGATCAGAAAGTCACATGACTGGTGATTCACACAGTATGTGTATTACGTGATTATTACTCCTCTATGGTTAGATGAATTGTTCATCCCATAGGCTACCGACATCCTGTTAGATGACATAGATTCGGTTTGGTTTGACTTAAAAGTATTTGAAATGTCTGTGCATGTGGTTTGGCATAATGTGCAATTCATTCTGCTGGGTTCGTTATTTTATCATGAAACTTTTTGATAGTTTTTTTCATAATTTTCCTTATTCTTGTCACATTAGCCTCTCAAATTGCCAAATGGGTGAAATGTGAATTACTTCTGGAAGTGAATGTGATCACCTGTGAATATAAATTCCATTCTCTTTTCAGAAGAAGCACCCAAGCCTTCCTGAATAATTACAGATGTGACACCATGCTTAGTAATCTAAAGAGTGAGAGACAATGATGCTATACTCCGTTTAATTTGAGATATGAATAAAAGGGCCCCCCATATAAATGCAGCCCCACCTCATGGGGTCTGACATTTATGTGAACAGACCCAAAAAGACAAGAGAGAGTGTTAGAATCAGAATGGGCAACAAGCTCTCCACAGAAATGAAAACACAAATATCATGCCAGGATGCGTAAAAATACGAATGAAATTACGAGTCGCACCTCACACCCTGGGGCTGTGTCCATGTTACAGTCAACAGCATCATTTATGTCTGAATGCACTAAAAAAAACTGAGGGAGAAACAATGGCTGCCCTCTGCTCACTAAGGGTGATGGGTTAAAAGCAGAGGACAAATTTTACTGTGTGCACCGTGTGCTGTGCTGCTGCAATCACTTCACTTTGAGTCAGAGAGGGACCCCCTTCTTGGGTAGAGTTAGCCCTCAATAGGTGTCAGTGCAGGGTTGGTAATGATTTATCCAAGAGAAACATTCCAACAGGTGTAATGGCAAGATTGTTAAAAAAATAAAAATAATAATCCAAAATTGTGCATTGAAAAGGATCTGTCCACTGGACAGTGCAGAGTAGGTTTGAGTCCAGTCAATGTATGTCGATTATGATTCTACTGGTCCATTTGAAGAACCCTGAAGCTTCAGTTGTATGGTGTTGGTGGCTGTGGTGACCCTTGGCTGTGGTGTTACATTTCATCCTGGTATGTCTCCTCAGCAGCTAATTGCCTGGAACCAGGATCTAGAGTAGCTCAGAGATTATGAAACAGATTATGCTCAGGTGGATGGGACCTCTTATGGTAGATAAGTCTGTGTACATGTCGCATACAACAGTATATGTGTATTTATGGAAAACATGTCTGACACTGTTACTGAGTTCCAAAAATGAGCAGGAAAGCTGTTCCAAAGCAGGGAAGCTCTGTAGCAGAAGCTTGTCCACCTGCTGAGAAATTTGATATCATTACCTTTTAATATCCTTACCCAGAAATTGAAATTGATGGATATGAAAAAACTTGCTTATTTGTTGTAGTGAAATATAAGTGTAACTGTTTGGCTGTAATAGACCTAACACACCCGAAGGAATTCTATTTGTCAGTATAAAGCTGAGTCAGATTCTTAATAAATTTACAAATGCCTCAGGTTCATTTTGCATGTCACTTACTGTGATTTATAAAACACTGTATTTCAGTTTTTTTGTCTTTGTCCAAGAGTTTGCATTTAGAACAAATGGAATCTGATTGATAGACTGTGTTTTAACCACGGCAGTAAACTATGAAAAGGAGGAATGCTCATGAGGAAGCTCTAGCAATGGAAGCACAATGTAATGCAAGGTCATGTGGAAGACAATTGTTTTATGATATTTTAAACGCGTGCTGGGGGTAGAGACATCCGGGACTGGGGGTAGAGACATCCGGGACTGCAACCTCCTCTGCTTCACCGATTTTAAACGCGTGCTGGGGGTAGGGGGGGGGGGTTAGTTTACATACAATAAGCATACCTGTAACACCTCAAAGCCAATGTTTTTTCTTCATTACCAATTGCACACTTGAGGTCATAATTAAAATTTGCTGCTGCACACCTCACACACCCACACCTGCACTTTATCACCACCACTCAAGGCTCATCTGAGGACACACCCACATCAGACACCACACCTGAGCACCTTCTGATCACCACCCTTTTAAAGCTTTGGTGAACCCCACAACACAAAATGCCAGCAATGCCTATGATTCTTGACGGGCCGAGCGCTGAGTGTTTTTAGTTGTCTTAAAAAATATATATATATATTTCTGGAAAATGCACTTTGGATCCTTTGCCATAGCTCCCTCCCATGGCAAAACATTTAGGACTACACAAAATCTATTGCTTTGAGAACCTACTGCAGGTCCTTGGCCCAAATAATCTATTTGCTGAGACCCAATGCTGTCTATTAAGGCCATCACTTTTATGTCTGTGGGTTTGAGACAATCATTGTTCTTTTTCTTTCTTAACCTTAACCATAATACTAACCATATTCTTAGAATGTTTTGTAAAATGGCATTAAAGATGTAGAGCCCCATGGCCCTGTAAATGGATCTATAATTCATGTTTTTGAGTAATTTGAATAATCTCGTTCTGAATTAGATTCAAGAGAATTATTGTCTGTACAACCGTATACCTTGTATACCTTTTTTTTTTCGAAACTGAAACATAAATACCTGTACACACTTAAAAAAATACTGAACTTTCTGTACATTGAACAAGGACAAACAGGACATCATGTAAGATGCTTGTAAGTAACTGCATTTGTGCAGTGGACTGGTTCATGTATGTAATATATTTCAGACAAGACATGCAAAAGAAGCAGAAAGTTAGAAGGGCTGGAAGTGTATTGTTGAGTCTTTTTGTCAGTTTATCACTCTGACTGCTTGTGGGAAGAAGCTCTTGTAGTGTCTGTCTGGCCATTAGTTATTATTCTGCAAAACCCTCTGGCAGACGGCAAGTGGTCAAACAGGGCATATGAGGAGTGGTATGGAAGAGGAGATGGTGTTGCAGTAATTATTTATAATGATATCCTCAGTATTTCACAAACCAGGCAATAGATTTTATTAATTTAAAAATTCTCTATAGGAATATAACCCATGCAGTCTCATATGTTTATTCCACTGATTATTAAGTTGCTTGAGTGAGTGAATTTACAGACTTTGTTTCCAACTTGGTTGTATATGTGGATCTAGCCACTATGAAAAATTAGAAGACTTAGAACGGCATGCCTGGCTATACTAGATTCAGAGTTAAACAGAATATAAAAGGACCTACTCATGAAAGTAGTCACACGATGGATGTTGTACTGACATACAGATAATTGTCATCTCTTTTAAAATATGTCTTAGTCACAAGATATAGACAAACAGAACATCAAGTACAGCACAGAGGTTTACTAATACCCTGCCAGATTTATCATCGCTGATCAACTCTCCATCAGACCCTGCTGAACTCGACCAAGCTACCAAATGCCTAGAATTAACACTGTGTTCTATGTTAAATAATGTTTCTCCTCTCAAATGGAAAAGTCAAAAATAAAAATATTATAATGATAAAAATGGTGTCATACGCTGTCTCTACAGCAGACCGCCTGGAAATTAGAATGTATATGGCATCAAAGTAAATTGATTGTATTCTGAATAGCATGGAAGGAGAACCTCCTTAACTATTAGAAAGCTCTGACATTTCACTCCTCTTTAATAGACAAGAACAATAATCCCAGATTACTGTTTAACACTTTAGCCAAACCAACCAGGAATAGGAGACACTGATATTATCACTTGATATAATCTTAGTAGTGGCAATTTTATGAAATACTTTAATGCTAAAATAGTTAATAATAGAGAACATTAAAAGCATAACAAACCACACCATCAATATTACTATGGATTGTAACCGATTGTTGGGATTAAAGGAACCTCTCATGGTTCAGATGATATTTGACTGATCAGTATCAGTTTGTAGACATTAATGGTGACTCGTGGTCACATGAATTGCAAATTGGTGTTCCACAAGGTTCCATCTTAGGTCTGTTGCTATTTTCCTACATGTTACCTTAGGTCACACCATTCATAAACACGGTTCATTTTCACTGATATGCCGAGGACTGTTGTATTTATCAGCAATGCCAGACGAGAGGCTGAACAGAATAGAGAATTGTCTGAATGACATTTAGACAGTGGATCCTCACCAAGTTTCTTCTGTTAAACCCTGATAAGACAGAAGCTCTTGTGCTTGGGCCTCATGCAGAAAGACATATGCTGTCTGGATAGCTTTTCTATCTCACCAAGTAAAGAAGTAAAGGATCAAGGTGTCCTTTTTGGTCTCTCATTTGATTCACATGTAGATAATCACTAGGATAGCGTTCTTCACCTTAGTGCAAAGATGTACGTTTTCTGGCATGACCAACCTGTCACAGCAGGACACATCCTGTAAACTCCAATGGACCATGAGAACCAGGAAATGTAATGTCCCATAGATTAACATTTACCAAATGGTCACGAGAACCAAGCACAGGTGGTCCAGATGGTCATGAGATTCAGGAAAATGTATCTTTACCACAGACTCCTCACCCCCAACAAGTGAAAGTAAAGTGAATGTCATTATGAAACACAGCACAGTACACTGAGATTCAGGATTTGCGCCGGCAACCTTCTGATTACAGGGCTGCTTCCTTAAACTCTAGGCCACCACTGCCCCAAAGGACTGGACTGGAGAGTCAAACTCCCTTCTGGGGAGATGAAGTGTTTTTTAGGATTATTAACAGTATATATGGATGTATCATTACAACACATGCAAGCATGTTTGTTCTCACCCTCATTAACTCAATGTCTCCTGTCACATAAGGTTATCAGATCTTAAATATAAAATGAATATTTCAGTGTTTAACTCATACCTGCTATGGGAAGAGGATGAAACCATGGCCAGATCAAAGGTTTCTAACCATTTGTGGAGGTCATCAACTGACTCCCCAAAGTGATCCGAGTCGAGGATAGAAAAGGGAAAGCAATATGAGTCTCTGCTTTCAGGTTCTCCCACACGTGCTGCAGTTAAGTATTCTGCTGCCAGTTTTTTTTTTTTTTTTTTCCAACCTTTTTTTTTGTTTTGTTTAACATTGGTTGGGTATGTTGGATTTGATTTTTTTTTTTTTTTTTTTTTTTTTTAATCATTCAATTTTGTTTTGTGGGAATGTGTGAACTCTTGGACATGTGTTTTGTGTACCATAATAAAATATAAATATTGGTACCTTCTAATCTCAAGTCTCATTATAGAAGATCCTTTTAACTAAAGTTCTTGGTTATATACGGAACTTTCTGATCATATGACAACAATACTGCATATTGAAGAACTTCTTGATCCTATAGCACGTAAACAGAAATTGTGAACCATTTCATTTATTAACCGGTTAAGGAAGCGGCCCCGTAATCAGAAGGTTGCAGGTTCGAATCCCGATCCGCCAAGGTGCCACTGAGCAAAGTCCCCACACACTTCCCCCCAGGCGCCTGTCATGGCTGCCCACTGCTCATCAAGGGTGATGGGTTAAATGCAGAGGACAATTTCACTGTGTGCTGTGCTGCTGTATATAATATGTGACAATCACTTCACTTTATTTATTTAAGATTAAAGTCTGTGCAAATCTGCAGAGTCTTTGATTCCTCATCTTTTTAAAAATCTCCATTCCCCATTTGTCCTTCACTCCAACTATCAGATTAAATGAATAACCTAGGTAGCTATATTGGAGTCAGATAATACAGGTCGAAAGTTGCTTGTAATTAATCATAGTTGTTGAGACTAAATTAAACACACATGCGAAGACCTTCAATGTCATATCTGATTCTGATGAGCTTCTATGAAAAACAAAGCTACAGAAAAATTGTGGCCCTACAGAATGTACCATCTTACAAAGGGAAGATAAAACATTTAATGAACCCAATACATTAATCTCCAGTATAAAGCATTAACACAACTGATCTTCTCTTTTCCTCCTCCTCATCTACATGCTGCTTCCAAATTCTCTGCATGTCTAACATCTCGTCTTGGATGGCAGCCCATCACCTCCAACTCAATTCCACCAAAACTGAACTAATATCCATTCCAGCAGATTCTTCACCACATCTGGACTCTTGCTATTTTCCTGGACAACTCACAGCTCTCTCCTTCTACAACAGCCCGCAACCTTGGAGTAACAATAGAAAAACAACTCTCATTCTCAACTCACATCAGCAATCTTTCCCGCTCATGTAGATTCCTTCTCTACAATAGCAGATGAATTTGTCCTTATCAGTCAATGCAGGCCATCCAGATACTGGTTCAGTCCTTAGTAATCTCACGACTGGACTACTGCAACTCCCTTCTAGCTGGTCTACCTCTATGTACCATCCGACCTCTACAACTCATACAAAATGCAGCAGCACGACTAATCTTCAACCTTCCCAAATTCTCCCACACCGCCCCTCTGCTACGTTCCCTCCACTGGCTCGCAGTAGCTGCACGCATCAGGTTCTAAATACTGATGCTGGCCTACAAAGCCAAACATGGAGTAGCACCATCCTACCTCACAGCCCTTATTACACCTCACACTGTACCTCGAATACTCCGAGCCTCCAGTACTGCTCGCCTGGTCCCTCCATCTCTGAAGGTAAAAGGAAGACGCTCATCTAGACTCTTCTCCATCTTGGCCCCTTGGTGGTGGAATGAACTTCCCCTCGAGGTCAGAACTTAGGTGCCACCGAGCAAAGCACCGTCCCCACACACTGCTCCCCGGGCGCTTGTCATGGCTGCCCACTCAGGGTGATGGGTTAAATGCAGAGGACAAATTTCACTGTGTTCACCGTGTGCTGTGCTGCTGTGTATCACATGTGACAATCACTACACTTTATTATTATTATTATTGTTGTTTAACTTGTGTACAGAATCTACAACAAGAGTACAATAAAAAAGATTGTATTCATCCTAATGAACCAGAACTGTTTGCTTCATCGATGGTAACTTGAAAGCACGTTCTAAGTTGCTCTGGATAAATGTAATGTAAATGCTACCTATAATTAATCTTTTTATCAGATGTCCTATCTATGTATATCTAAGATTTCAATTATGTTGTTGAATGTATGTCTGGGAGTCTTTCGAGGTCGGAAGTCCAATATCTCATGTCTGACTGCTGTGAATAAATCTTGGTGTCACAGAGCAAATTTGGTGATGCACTTGCAGACATGCTTGGAGTGAGGGGACAAGTCGTCGTACATGGAGAGCACACTGGACGAGCTGGGGAGGAGGACTGGAGGAGTTTTGGTCTGTGGGGGAGACTGGCGGTGAGTGAGGATGGGAAGGAAGCAGTAAATGTGCCGCAGTGTAGCAGGGAGGGTGCTCTGACTCCGTTGGAAGCACAGGGGCAGAGGAGAACAGTAAGACTGCTGATTTAAGGACTGTTCGGGAGCGTGGGCTGGACGAGAGGACGTCTAGGGTGGCAGGAAGGTGGGGTAGCATGAATTAGCGTCTTAGCAGAAGGGTCAGGCAAGCTCAAGATCAGGGACTGGCAAAAGCATTGGTCAGGAGGTTCAATCCGTTAATTGATCGTCATATTAAGAGGGGCAGGCAAATCCACCATCAGTCCAGGGGTCTTCAACTGGTCACCCACATTTGTTGGCAGTGATGAGATGTTGTGCTGACTTAGACACTACTTGAATAAGTAGAAGGGGAAAATGCAGTCCAGCCCGGAAAATTATGGCTTACCGATGGTAGAGCTGGAGGTGGAGGATGACTTGTGGGGCAGCAATGATAGGTTTGCCACCTTTGCCACATCACTACAATCACTTGGCCTCTATCATCATTACATCGGAAAAGGCTCTGCAGACCCAAGAGAATCAAGCTTTCAAGCAAGAGCAGTGCTGGAGGAGTGTGCAGATACAGCTGAATTAGCTCCACGAGGAGGTCGAGGAAGAAAGGAGGACGTTGTCAACGTTACCTCCTGTGGCATCAGCAGGGGGTACAGGGCACATGTTCCCAGCTCCAGCAGGGCCCCCTGTGCAATGTTACGAACCGGTCTAGGGGCTCTGGCCCGTAACAAAAGAAAGGACACAAACGTAAACCTACTAAGACGAAACGGATAATTTTAACAAGTATTTTATTAACTACTAAATATATAAATAAAGAAGAAATACATACAAAACGAATTACAACGAATAACAGCAAACACAGGAAAACAGAGAAAAACAGACAAACACCGAAGCAGGCCGACACAACAAGTTGCGTCGCCTCCTAGGGGAAGCGCAGGGGAAACCGGAAGTGATGCCAAAGGGAAATGGTAGGAAGGCGGGTGGGTGGATGGCACGGCAAGCGCAGCCCCGAAAAAGGAGACTGAGGCTCCTTTTATTCTGTCTGTCCCACAGCAGGTACAGGTGGGCTCAATTTACAAAATCACCAGGCACCTGCAAACAACACAAAACACAGAACAGAAACACACCCCAATATACCAGGACGTAACACCCCCACCACTAAAAATCAACATTTACTGTTGATCAAAAACATTTATTGGTAGGAGCGTGACAAGGTGTCCGCCAAAACATTATCAGAGCCCCTTTTGTACCTGATCTCCAAATTAAACCCTTGTAGATATAAAGACCAGCGCATAAGACGCTGATTGGCGTTTTTCATCCTGGTGAGGAAGACAAGAGGGTTATGATCAGTAAACACTTTAACTGGAATGGAAGTTGATCCCACATAAACTTCGAAATGTTGCAGTGACAGCAACAACGCCAAGGCTTCCTTCTCGATGGTACTGTAGTTCAGTTGATGTTTCAAGAATTTCTTAGAAAAATAACAAACGGGGTGATCAAATCCATTTGCATCTTCTTGTAAAAGTACAGCACCTGCTCCAGTAGCACTTGCATCCACCTCTAGTATGAATGGAACATTAAAGTTTGGAGCAGCAAGAACTGGAGAACTACAAAGCAATGCTTTGGCATGTTCAAATGCCTTCTGGCAATCTGCAGACCAAACAAAGACAGTGTTTTTACGGAGCAGATTCGTCAGTGGCAACACTACATCAGAGAAGTTTTTACAAAAACTACGGTAGTACCCAATCATCCCAAGGAACCTACGCAGCTCTCGCTGAGTGGTTGGTACGGGAAAGTCAAAGATGGCTACTACTTTAGCTGCAAGGGGACGAACTTGTCCCTGACCAACTTGTTTAACCAAATAACTCACAGTTGCTTTCGCAAACTCACACTTCGCCAAGTTTAGGGTGAGCGAAGCTTTACACAAGCGGTCAAACACAGTGTGGAGTGACTGCACATGGTCAGACCAGGTAGACGAATGAATGACTACATCATCGAGGTACGCCTCACAATTTGGCACTCCTGCCAACACTGTAGTCATAAGACGCTGAAAGGTTGCTGGTGCATTCCGCAACCCGAATGCCATTACAGAATACTGCATAAAACTATCTGGTGTCACGAATGCTGAGACCTCAGCAGCTCTAGGTGTCAGTGGCACCTGCCAATAGCCTTTCAATAAGTCCAGCTTACTGACAAAGCTAGCTGAGCCCACACGGTCGATGCAATCCTCCATACGTGGCAGAGGAAACGAGTCAGGTCGTGTGACTGCATTCACTTTACGATAGTCAGTGCAGAACCGATGAGTGCCATCTGGTTTAGGAACCAGAATGCACGGAGAACTCCAGGCACTAGAACTGGGCACTGCTAATCCATGATCAGCAAGATAGGCCACCTCAGCTGCCATCGCAGCCCTCCTTGTGGGATTGAGGCGGTATGCATGCTGCTTTATGGGAGCATGGTCACCCACGTCAATGTCATTGCACAGGACATTACAACAAGACGGCACATCTGAAAACAAAGAAGGAAAGAGGCCTATTAAATTTTTAATCTCACAAGCATGCTGATCAGAGAGATGTGGCAGAAACGAGTCCAGATCAGAAATGATCTCAGAATTCTGGAGACGGGCACAAGTCACAGGAACGTCTCGCAGAGTAAGGCCATCCTCCTCAGGACTGTAGCAGGGAATCACCGCAGTGGATATGGCTGCGACTGGAACGGCTCCAGCAGCTACTTTCTCCACATCCCTGGTAACATAAGACTTGAGCATATTAATGTGACACACTCTAGTTTTACGCCGTCTATCAGGCGTACGAATGACATAATCTGTTTCACTCAGTTTAGACACAACTTCATAAGGGTATCTACAAGCTTGAGCTCACGTAACGACACACGCAGGGTAGACTGAAGCCAGACTTGAGTCCACGTCCGTAACCAACATCGGTACGTCTACAACCTCTGGAACTGGAAGGACTTTTCCTCCAGCGACATCATTTCCCAAAAGAAAGGAAACCCCTTTCACTGGAAGCTGAGAACAAACCGCAATCCTAAAAACACCCGAGACCAATTCACTTTTTAAGTGCAGAGTGTGCAATGGGACTCTCGCGAACCCCATTTCAATTCCCTGCACCAGCACATCGGAATCGCAACAACTCTCCGTAGAGAATGGGAGAACCGAATCTAAAATGAACGATTGTGCAGCACCAGTATCACGCAGAATTTTAATAGCAACATCATCTTCCACACGACCAGTAAGAGACACCGTTCCATTTAATACAAATGGCTCATAGCCAGGATCAACCTCATCGATAATGTTCTCCGAAGTGAACGTGTGCACCAGCCCAACTTTCTTTGGGAGTGATTTGGACGATGCTAGATTCTTTTTCTGTAACCGAGGACATGCAGCAATTAAATGACCCGGCTCATGACAATAAAAACACCCACGAGGGTCTTTGGGGGGTGAAGATTTTCTGGAATTCCTCCAGCTCTGTTTCGGGCTGGAAGGTGGCGAGCGAATGCAGCGTGAGGGAGACGAAGAGAACGGGACGAAGACATTTTTATGTGTCAGAGCATACTGATCAGCACAAACAGCAGCTTGAGCCAATGTAGTCACCTGTCTATCATGCAGATAGGTAGCGACAGCATCAGGGACAGTTTTTTAACTCCTCCAACAGTACTAACTCTCTCAACTGTTCGCGGGATGTAACGTGCTCTGATGTACACCAGCGGTCGAACAGGTTCTCCTTCTCACGTGCAAATTCAACATATGTAATTCGGTCAGTTTTACTCAGTCGACGGAATTTTTGTCTGTATGCTTCAGGTACTAGTTCATATGCGTTTAAAAATCGCAGTTTTAACAGTACTGTAGTCTGAACTCTGCTCAACTGTGAGGGCAGAGTAAACTTCCTGAGCTTTACCAGACAACACACACTGTAATAAAAGACTCCAGACAGAAGTTGGCCATTTTAATGTAATGGCAACTCTCTCAAAATGACTAAAATACTTCTCGACCTCTCGTTCGTTGAACGGAGGGACGAGACGAATATTACGGGACACATCAAACCCATAATCACCTGGATCAGAAGAAGTCTGGTCCACAGGAGGGACGTGAGGAGGAGACACAGAGCCAGGAGGTAACAGCGACACGGGAGGAACAGAGGCCACCGCCGGAACTACAGCGTCTTTTCTAGCGGACAATTCTAATTCTAATTTCTTTAAAACAAAGTCCCACTCTTCCCTTTCGCGCTGACTTTCATATTCCCGGTTCCGCTCTCTCTCGCGTTCCTCACACTCGAGTCGTTTTACTTCTAATTCGATTTCCATTTTACGAATCTGCAACTCCTTCTCAATTTCCTTCTCCCGCACAGCACGGCTGTCACGTTCAGATCTCCACTTCGCTGCTTCGTATTGCATCTGCCGCTCCCGAAAAGAATATTCGCGCATCTTTAATTCCGTTTCAGAGACGCTACTGGCTGCAGATTGCGGGGACGCCGGACCCTCGGTCCGCGCTGCAAGTACATTACTGCCCAATAAAGCGCGTTCTACGGCTTTAAAAAGAGATTCCTTCAACTTTTTATCTTCGCTTGTTAATTCAATCGCGTAGTTTTCTGCAATGTGCAACAAATTGTCTTTAGTGCAACGCGACAGGAGTTCGTACGAAGGGCTCTGAATAAACTCGTCTGCCAACGACATGTTGCCAAGAGACACGAGATGCAGCACCACAAAAAATCAGACTGCGAACGGAGCGAAACGTGCGATTTCTCCACCGCAACAACGTATTCGTAAGGGGAACTCTGATCCCTAAACCTGCCTAACTCTCCGACTAAATAAACCTTCGCTTCTTCAAAGAGCGTTACCAATTGAAGGTTCGTGGTCAGTCAGGAGACAAACCGCGAAGCTCCTCCCGGGGTTGCTCTTCAAAACACCACCCAAATAAAATCCCCAAACACAAACCAACAAAACAACAAATGCGCTCCGATGGAGGGATTACGAAAATCCAGCTGGAGACGCCTAACTTACCAGAGTTCCAAACGAACGTCGAACGCGAGTCTTCCCCAAAAATACAGATGTCCCGAAGATAAATCAAATTTGTCCTGAGAGAAAAAAAACAGAACAAATCCCAGACGAAGCCACCAATTTTGTTACGAACCGGTCTAGGGGCTCCGGCCCGTAACAAAAGAAAGGACACAAACGTAAACCTATTAAGACGAAACGGATAATTTTAACAAGTATTTTATTAACTACTAAATATATAAATAAAGAAGAAATACATACAAAACGAATTACAACGAATAACAGCAAACACAGGAAAACAGAGAAAAACAGACAAACACCGAAGCAGGCCGACACAACAAGTTGCGTCGCCTCCTAGGGGAAGCGCAGGGGAAACCGGAAGTGATGCCAAAGGGAAAGGGTAGGAAGGCGGGTGGGTGGATGGCACGGCAAGCGCAGCCCCGAAAAAGGAGACTGAGGCTCCTTTTATTCTGTCTGTCCCACAGCAGGTACAGGTGGTCACCAGGCACCTGCAAACAACACAAAACACAGAACAGAAACACACCCCAATATACCAGGACGTAACAGCAAGCAGTATCACCACTGCCTACAGTACCAAAGTTCCCAGCCCCATCAGAACCCACAGGACCACTTAAACATTAAACAGTATCTAACCACCTTTGAGAGGCTGGCAACAACATACCACTGGCCAAGGGCAGAGGCTCGTAGGTAAAGGCTCGTAGTGCCTAAGTGGCAATGGATGTGGACCACGCTATGGAGTACTACCATGTGAAAGAGGTCATCCTTAAGTATGAGCTCAATGAGGAGGTGTACCAAAGGAGGTTTCAGAGTGTCAATTAACCAGTAACCTTGGTCCTATCCTTTACAGCCACTTCCAGTTATAGAGTTTCCATTCACCCGAATAGCCATGGACAATGTAGGACCCCTGGAGAGGACACCAACAGGCAACAGGTATATTCTTGTAATCTGTGACTATGCCACTCGTTATCCTGAAGCCTTTCCTTTTACGCAAGATTAGCCTGCACAGGCTTTGTTGTTTTCCAGGGTAGGCATCCCCCAGGAAGTCCTTTTTGTCTAAGTTGTTGGAACAGATAGCCTACTGAGCATTAAACGCCTTCGGACTACTTCCTACCACCATAAAACCAATGGACTTGTGGAATGTTATAACAGACCCTAAAGAGCATGTTGAGGAAGTTTGTGGTAGCCAACTGGAAGGACTGGGATCCATGGCTGTCATCCGTGCTCTTTGCCTTCCAGGAGGTGCCCCATTCCTCCACAGATTTCTTGCTTTACTGGTGGCCAGTGAGGGGCCCTTTGGAAGTGCTTAAGGAGGCTTGGAAGGGTCCCAAGTCACCCAAAACCCATAGCATCCCTGTCCATGTTCTGGTGATTTCATGAAATGGAGGAGATGGCAGAGATGATCCTGACCAACCTGGACCAGACCCAAAATCAACAGAAAATGAGCTACAACAAAAAGGCCAGGCAGAAGTTCTTTCAACCCGGGTCAGAAGGTGTAACTCCTGTTACCCACCTCAGAGAAGTTGCAATCTAGGTGGCAAGGGCCCTATCAGGTGTCCAGCCACCTATGAGATTGACCTGCCGGGGAAGCGGAAAACATGACAGACTTTTCATGTCAATCTTCTGAAGGAGTGGCATGAGAGGCAACCAGCTCAGTGCAGGCTTTATCCCCTCTGTGCATCTTTCCTCTACATTGGATTTATCAAACCTGTGCAAGCAGAGCTCAAGGGAATCCTCCCTCCTGGTCTTTTCCAGGAAAGGCTGGGCTACAGCTTTGTGGTGGAGCACAACATTCCCCTCAAGGACACTACCCCAGTGCTCCAGCAAATGTACTGGGTTCCTGAGCGTCTTCTGTCAGCACTCAATTCTGAGGTGGAGGAGATGCTGACCATGGGCGTGATTGAGAGATTCGAAAGTGCATGGAGTAATCCTGTAGTTTGGTGTAAACAACACTTTTGTATTGACTTTTGACAGGTGAATGCCCAATCCCAGTTCGATACTTATCCCTTGCTTCGGTTTGAGGATTTAATAGAATGCCTGGGCACCACCTCTTTAATCACCACCCCTAGACCTGTATAAGGGCTGCTGGCTGGTGCCCCTGGCCAAGGACTCCAGGCCATCCGTTGTCTACGTATTGGGGCTGGGGGCTGTGCTGCTCCAGGGAGAGGGAGACCACCATTTACATTTACGGCATTTGGCAGACACCCTTGTCCAGAGCAATTTACAACGTGCTTTCAAGTTACCATCGATGAAGAGATCAATTCAGGTTCACTAGGACCCCCAGCTATGAATAGAAATCTTTTTATTCACTATGGTGTAGATTCTGTACACCAGTTCAACAATAAGAAAGTTACAAGTTAATCTAAATAGGTCTTGAGATTATTAAGGACTGAAACAGTAGTTGGGTGGTCTGGGCTGACAGATAGGGGCGTAGAGAAGGAATCTACATGAGCGGGATGTGAGTCGAGAAGGAGAGTTGGTTGTCTATTGTTACGCCAAGGTTGCGGGCTGTTTTCGAAGGAGAGAGCTGTGATTTGTCCAGGTAAATAGCAAGATCCTGATGTGGTGAAGAATCTGCTGGAATGAATATTGGTGGGATTGAGTTGGAGGTGATGGGCTGCCATGCAAGACGAGATGTTGGCTAGACATGCAGAGACTTTTGGAAGCAGCATGTAGATCAGATGGAAGAAAGGAGAAGAGGTGGTTGTGTTGCCTGTAGATATTATCTGAATGATTTCATCAGATGTGGGCTTAGAAAATTGATTTACAGCAGTTGTAGAATTTTCAGAGGGTTGAGTAGGATTTGTGGTGGAGAATGTATCACAGATTTTTTTCAATCTTCCCTGTGAAGAAGTTGGCAAAATCATCAGCTGTTAGGGAAGACTGGCCAGGGGGAGTCGGAGGGTTGAATAGGGATAAGATGTTATGGCCAGAGGCTTCTAGTTTTGCTTTGTAGAAAGCAGTTTTAGCAGCAGTGAGGTTAGTGGAAAATTTGTGCAGAAGATTCTGGTAATACAGTAGGTCTGAGTCAAGCTGAGATTTCTTGTATTTTCTCTCCACTACTCGAAGTACTCTTCGATTCCACCAAAAACCAATGGCTTGCAATGTTCCGATTCACTATGCGGTTTATAGCAGGACAACGAAATGTGGTGGCTAACTTCCTTTCTTGCTTTGCTTTGGGTGAGACTCCACAGAGGGAGGGAATTGTGAGAAGGTGAATCCAAACTCCAAACTTTGGCATTTTACACCAGTAACCTTATGTAGTGATAATTTTTTGGAGGTGGTTTTGTTAGCGTACTACAGTTTTTTTTTGTTTTGTTTTTTTTTTCTTCACACCAAGGAAAAATTTAAATCCTGGTTTCCTTGTACACCAGTTGTGTGGTGCCATGTGTTTTTCCCACTCCCACCATCACAGTCCAGGGATCCTCAGCCAGTCACCCACAAACACAGAGGCAGTAGCACAGGATGCTTGGGAAAATAGTCTCTTCTGAGCCAACAACAGCTCTGTATTAATTACATTAATATGTCACATCGTCAGTGTTTTATTAGAAAAGATCTAATAAAATATTTACAAAAATGCATAAGGTGTACTCATGACAATATGGATTGGTGTGGTTTAATATATATATATATGTCATGCAGCTCTGTTATTCACAAACTGCTCAGGAGATTTAACTGTGGTGTAGATATTTATCTTTGTTTCACACTTTGCTGCATGTGTTGATTTTGACCTCCATTTTTAAAACCATTGTAAGTCACAGATCACTAACCTTGTAGTGATTTAACTGGATCTCCAGGTAAGAGCAAACATTCTTCTGTTTGCTTTATAAGAGCCATTTGTTCTGCAGTGCCCATGCTGAAAAGGAATGGAAGTGAAAACAAAACCCTAAACAAAAAGAGCAATTTAATCCACTCTCTCACTGATATGATCATTGCTAGTATTTTTGCCCACCTCTCAATGAAAAAATAGTGTCTGGCACATTTGCAAATCTGCACATTTGATTTCAAATTAATCTTGTTTGCAAGGATCAATACATGCTAAATGCAAATTGGCTCAGTTTTTCACTCAGAATGCTGCAAGTTCCATAACCCAATGATGCTGCTTCTGCATGTTTGTACAAAGGCCTTTCCTGTTCACTCACTCTGTCAGTGCTTCAAGGTGATAAATAAATGACAGTGGGGATTTCTGATTTCTGCAGTACAATTTTTAAATAAATATGTTTGCTTTTCATTGTGACTCTTTAATTTGTGACCCATGTAAAACCATAAAGCGGGGTCAATTCGTGCTGAGACCCATTGCACAGACATCTCCAACTTTTAACAGACTATAACTACAGACCTCTAATTTTCATGTGGCTTTCAGATGAGCTCAAGAAAGGTGTGTCGAGAGCTTCCTGCCTTACATCAAGCCTTCAGGCCTTACACTACTAAGTGCTATTTGTCGGAAATGGTGGTGTAAAGTGTGATTGATGCCAGCAAATAGTTTTGAATGCCAGAAAACAGCAGTTGACTGCATTGTGTCATGTGGTTTACGGTATTGAGATTAGATCCAGGTGCCCAAAACCTGAAAATCATCAATGCATGTACAATACAGGCCAAAAGATTGGACAAACCTTCTCATTTAATGTGTTTTCTTTATTTTCATGACCATGTACATTGGTAGATTCTCACTGAAGGCAAAACTATGAATGAAACATGCATCATACATGACTGATCAATACACCTTTGTCAATATCAATGGTGAATGTTAAGAAAAAGCACTGGTAAAACAGTGAGAACCCCAAGGATCCATACTAGGACCACTTGGAAACATAATTCAGAGACAACTACCACTGTTATGCAGATGAGACACAACTGTACATCTTAACCAGAAGTGGAGCAACACAGCAGCAGCTGTAGAGACTGCATTCCTTCACTTCTGCAGAACATCAGAGTGTGGCCGGCTGGTGCAGTCTCAGCACTGACATCTTTAGGGAGGCGGCTATGTATGGTGACTCCATCAATCTGGAGTACACAGACTCAGTCACGGGTTACATCTCCAAGTGCATTGAGTGTCACCACGTGAGCCAACCAAAAGCGCTGCAGCTCAAGATCAGGAATGCAGCCTTCAAATCTGGAGACAGAGCTGCCCTCAGGACAGCCACAGCCAACCGGTCTTGTGCCATTCGGAGAGCTAAGAGGGACTATGCACATAAGATCAATCAACATTTAAACAGCACCAGATACATGCCGCATGTGGCATACATGCAATTTCAAGTTCACTGAATGACTTTCCCACATTTTGATGCACACAACAAAGAGCAATCAAGGGAAACGCCTTCCCCTGATTACCCAAGTACTCTGTTTTACCACAGCTGATGTGAGGAGGGCTCTTCTCAGAGTTAACCCCTGCAAGGCTGCAGGACCTGACAACATACCTGGCTGGGTGCTGATCAGCTGGCTGGCGTCCTGACAGGCATCTTCAATATGTCTCTGAGCCAGTCGCGGGTCCAGCCTACTGACCACAGACCCATTCATCATGAAGCGCTTCAAAAGGTTAGTCATGCCACACATCAAGAAGAACCTCCCTACCTCCCTGGATCCACTTCAATTTGCATACTGTCCCAACAGATCAACTAAGGAGCCATATCCTCTGCTCATCACTTCTCCATAACACACCTAGACAAGACAGACTTGTATGCCAGGATGCTATTCATAGACTTCAGCTCTGCATTCAATATAATCATCCCTCAAAAGCTGGTTGTGAAACTGAGTGGGCTTGGCCTGAATACCACTCACTGCAACTGTGTCCTGGACTTCCTGACAGACAGGCCCCAGGCAGTTTGAATGGGTGGCCACACCTCCTCCAGACCACAGGGGTGCGTGCTTAGTCCCCTGCTCTTCACCCTGCTGACTCACAACTTCACAGCCACACACACCACCAAGCACATCAAATTTGCAGATGATACACCTGTGCTGGGACTGATAAGCAGGGATGATGAACAACAATCTGTCTCTGAATGTCGATAAGACAAGGGAGATCAAAGGAGACCACCTCATTGATCAAAAAAGCTCAACAGATTATATTTCCTGCGGCCCTTAAAATGGGCAAGCCTCCCCCCACCCATCCTCACAACATTCTGCAGAGGAACCATCAAGAGGATCCTGACCAGCTGCATCACTGTCTGGTACGGCAATTGCAACACTTCTGAAAACAAGAGCCTACACAGGATAGTGAAGACAGCTGAGAACATCATTGAGATGCCTCTCCCCCCACTACTGCAGGACCCTTCATACTACTCAAATGGACATTTCACACTCATTGCCAGATTTGCCAGGTTGAGGGACAGTTTCTACCCCAAGGCTGTCCAAACATCAGTACTGAACTGAACATCAGTACTGCACTCTGAACTTTTAACTGAAGTATAGCACCCTGCACTTTAATCTCTCACTACCTCATACTGTGCTGCTGTGTTATTGTCATCATGTTGTCACTACTACTACTACCATTATCGTCAGAATATACCAGATAAACTCACACTGTGAATCTCTAAAGCTTCGCAATCTCATCTGTCATCTCGCCATATACAAGTACACAAAGTTGACTGAAACAAAAATGGCATTAACAACAGAAAAATGCACAAAAGAAACCACTACGGCAGGCGCTAAACAATTTTCCTATTCCGGCTCTGGTTTGCATCTGCAGATGCTTCGGACAACTGTTCCAGCCAAGTCCTATGTTCGATTTGTCACAGAAACACATATACTATGATATTCAGGGGAGGGGGAAGGCTTTACAGCAGTCATGAAAGGGGAGAAGTGTGGGGACTGCAGCTTGCTCAAGGGGACCTCTCTGTCACGTTGGCAGTTCAGGATTGAAACCCACAACGTTCCAATTACGAGTCTACTTTCTTACCCGCTAGGCCACCACTACCCCTGGCAATATCTACTGTGGAAACAAAGTGAGAGGATTGGCCAGCAATGTTATTTGGCTGTGGGCAAAAACATGCAGACTGGAGACAGAAATTTTTCTCCCGGACACACAGTACCACTGCAGTTTAATTTTAAATTTCATTATTTTGAGTAAATAATTTAAGCAAAAGAAATATTTTATGCTATTTCAATTATTATTGATCTCATTTTTATTTGAATGAATGAAGTCAGACGGATTCCTCTTTTGGATTCCTGTATTGCTATTAAAACATTTTATTTGCTTTAATTAATTAAAATGAAACAAAACAACTAACTATGAGAGTCGTAACCTAATTTTTTGTTGTGCTTATTAAAATTCTTCCTACATACACAATTTCAATTCTAAATCCCAAGGCCTCACCTCTGATTCCAGTTAAATCTGATTAATGCATCCCATGTTTGATGCAGATGTGAGGGCTATTGATGTGGAGATTAAAAAAAAAAAAAAAAAAAAAACACATCGACATTTGGAATAGGAAAAATGTAATCTGTTTTCTCATATTATTGATCACTCTGTTTGCCAACTCTTAACTGTGGCAAATCAAATCTTTGCAGAAAGACTCCCTGGATAAATTCAGATCCCTGCTGGCTGGTCTCTGTGACTTGTGTAGGATGTGTGTAGGATGGAGATGTTAGATGGTGTTCAAAACAGAGTTACCTAGGGTGTCTCTTCTTCGTGATTGTAATGAAATTCTGTTTAACCTTGGGAATTAAAGATTTTCACGAACGAATTATGGCTGGTCGTTTTTTGAAATTAGAATCTCCCAGATGATTGATTTAAAGAACGTTACTTTTTAATTCTGATTTATTCTGCTTTGTGAGCGCTGAATTGTCAGTCAAATCACCTTTTCACTTTACCCAATTTTCAAGTTTGGGAGACAGGAGATGAATAGTCATATGGACTATTAATGATTTCAGTGGCATGTAAGTGGGGAAAGGGGATTATATATGCATCCATCCAACACTGATTCTGTTTAAGTAACATATGAAAAACAGCAACCTGTACAGCTGCAAGGTGTCCGGAGTTGTTAGTTATACGTCGTTCCAACACTTATAAACTAGAGAAGAATGACACGAAGCATTTGAGTTCTCTTTACTTGCAAGGAGAGCAATCAGAGACGCGCATTACAGCATGCCTCCAACAGCTCTGCGGTCTCAACCGCATCCTCTCTTTTTATTTAGTACAGGGCGGTACATTTTACCATGGGATCACATGCTTATAATTCTTGCACGTACACTTGTTTCTTGGTAGACGCTCCATCGCAAGGTCATGCTCGCTGTCATCTTGCTTCTCAGCAGTTGCAGGCCTCCTCTTATCAAGTCATGGTCAATCTGTTCTGCAAACTGTCCTTCAAACAGTCCTTCTCACCCAAAAGACTAATGCTTCACATAGTTTGCATATTCCAAAGATTAATACAGTTTAATACATGTGAGATATACGTCAAAAAGGTAATTGCATGATAACTTATATACATTTTCCAACAGGAGTCATGAATTCAACTGGGCTGTGCACTCTTTCAGCTCTGCAACAGCCCATCATCAAATATGTTTGAGAAATAGGTGTTTTATTCAGTGTTTGTAACTGGATATAGAATCAATCATTGAATTAGAGTAAGTGAATATTTAACATAGTGAATATATAAAGGAAATTGACAGATTTCAGGAGAATTGTTGCCATCTAGTGTCTAAAGCCTGAGTCTGTGGGAATTCATTGGTAGATAGTTTGGATTCCTCAGACGTGTGTGTTTACTGTGATATGGGGATCAGTAGTAGTGTGTAATGAGGATCTCTGTTCATTTTATTCTGGGTCTGTTCCTGACGCCTGTCTATTAATTCTTTACTTGTTGTTTGTTTTCAGTGTTGACCAGAACTAATTTTGCCTGACTCTGATTTTACAATTTTAACATTCATTAAAGTAAAAGACCAATTAAACTAATGAGATGGAAATATAAAGCTTTGCCTTTTTTAGGGGCATTTTAAAATCCATCATTCACTGTTAAATGTGTAAGATTCGCATTTCCTTTGAAGGTGAAATTGTAGTCGGATGTGTTCAGTCAGTGAGATGAGACTCGGGTGTGGTTCTCTGTTTTTATGTATCAGAGCCTCATCGTCGTCGTTCGGCTGCTCCCATTAACGGTCGCCACAGTGGATCAACTGGTCTGGTTGTCCGGATAATTGATTTACCAAAAGTTTTATGCTGAATGCCCTTCCAAATGAACCTGAAGTTTGGTATTAAAGCAACTGCTAAAATGTTTTACAAAAATCTTATTCCGTGCAGTTTTTCTCTTCTTTTTCGTTTGGTTTCGCTTTACAATGGTAAATATAAGACAAATACACAGTGCAAAGGGAAGCATGCACAGCAAAACAAATCAGTAGCATGACATGGTGTAAAGTTCCAACAGGTCCTGAGCCATGATTGTTCAGGAATTCTTTTTCCTGCACACCTTCATGCCGCATTAAAATGAAACAAGCACAGCGTTTGTTCTCTTCACGCTTATGGTGAGCTTCGCCATGCTGAAAGTGCTGACCTGACCCAACCCGCTTGAACATTTGATAGTAATGAGGTGTGGTAATTATGTTGGGGCTGCCCTTTTGTAGAAACATCCTGCATGTGTTCAATTAAGCGCACCACTGCGGGGCTAGCGCTTATTCTGGGGTGTCAAGTTGTGGTCGGGCGCTTTTGCATGACATGGCTAATCGTTATGGCTAATGAAGATCCGTCTGCATTGCAGGTGGTAAAAGGTTATTAAAAATCAGAATTGCTGTTCAGCTCTCATCAAACATTCATGCTCATATGCTTCAACTTCTTGGCCGTTGTCAGTGTGTGTTTTTATCGATACATGCTGATTCAGTCGCAGCCAGTAATCAGAAATGCACGCCGGCATGTATGCCTGCTTGTGAAGAGCAGGCCGGGCTCTGTCAGTCATCACCAGTTGTCTGTGCTGCGTGGCGCTGCCGGCAGCGAGGTTTGGCCTTCAGACGAGGTTCAAACGGGACCCTCCGTCTTTCAGCCAGGGGCTTCTAAGGCAGACTTGCTGATAGCGGCAGCAACAAGACCAGGAGGCCAGCGAGACCGCGGTTCAATGCCACGACCGGAGAGTTGTCCTCACTGTCTGACAGATACTATGCCCCAGGGCATGGTGTCTTTTACGCACCCAGGGTTCAGGATAAAATAATTAATGCAGATTTATAAATGCCGCCGCCCGTTTTAACAACCTTCTGTGTCCCACTTTAATATTCCACACTGATCAATGCTGATCAAACACACCAGACTTCAATTCAAAGTGGAAAAATAATTAATGCAAGAAAATACATGCTCATCCTGGCAGTTTATCACCAGAAATAAATAAAAGCATTTTTGCTCCCCCTCCTCCGTGACTTAGTATTCACTGTTTTCTGTCCTGCTTTATGAGCCACTTCTCACATCATTCAAACAATTTCTTGTTTGTGACATCTGGTGACCCCTAGTGGTAAACCTCAGCTATTATTAGGATGCTTGTAACCAAGAGGGAAAGACTTACCAATGAACCAGAAGACCAAAAAGACACAGGTTTAAACCCCATGTACTACCATTGTGTCCTGGAGCAAGACACTTAACCCTGAATGTGTCTGTAACTACTGATTGTAAGTCGCTCTGGATAAGGGTGTCTGATAAATGTCATGTCATGTCATATATTACACACAATCTTAAACATTGCTGGATACCTTACTGATCCTTTTGGTCTTTATGTTAAATTAATTTTATGACTCAAGAAATCAACAAGGCAATGATGAAAGACAAAATTAAATTAAGGTCTTAATTATGTGTAATAGGAAACGGGATCATAATTAGGGCAGACAAGACAAGGATATGGTGCCAGGGACACTAATGTTACACGTTATGTGCAACATAGTCACCAGTGCATAAAAAGACAAAACTTTGGCACCACACGCAAAATTAACTAGACGCCAAGCAATTTTTTCATATTTCCCATTTTTTTTCATATTCATATCTTACTTAATTAACCAACATTCTGAAGGTAATTACACATCCAGACCAGGTCTAGTATTTCCATACAAAAGTGTCAGTGCGAATTTGGTGACGCACTTGAAGACATGCTTGGAGCAAGGGGACAAGTCGTCGTACAGGGAGAGGACACTGGACCGGAGGCGCTTGGTCTGTGAGGGGAAGGCTGGGGGTGAGTGAGAACGGGAATGAAGCAGAGGCGGGGAGGGAGCTCTGGCCCCGTGGGGAGCAGCGTGGAAGGAGGCGAGGGGATGAGGCTGGGGTGGACCGGGGCGGAGGAGAACAGGAAGACTGCTGGTTTGAGGACTGTTCTGGAGCAGGGGCTGGACAGGAGGACGTTTTAGGTGGCAGGAAGGTGGGGTAGCATGAAGTAGCGTCTTAGCAAAGGGGGTCACCTGGCTTCTATACTCGGCGCTGCCCGCTCTCACTTCCGCTTCCGGGTCGCTGTCTGGTGGGCTGGAGGTGTGTTGGCCTTTTTAAATGACATAAATGACTCTGCAACCTTTCAGTGATTCCAGAAGTCTTTTGCTCTATTTGTTAGGAGGAATAATTTTTTGAATAGCCTTGGCCTATTTGGGAGAAGTTATGGCTCCCTCACTTATTCCCTCTGCAGTTTGTGAAAATGTACAGTTTATCCAACGTTTTACCTGCGCAGCGTGTAGGAAAATAGACTAAATTTACATCTGATTTCATCACCAGTAGCGCCCTCCTCTGGACAGCAGGGCAGTTGGGTGTCGGCTTGGTATAAACCACGCATAACAAAATTATTCCTCCCTCTAGATACCACAAAAAATGTAAATAAATCAACCGAGCATCTGCCGTTCACGTAGAGCCGCCACTCAGCACTATTGACACTGTGTCTGTACCGCACTCTTACAAAACCACAAGATCCTAAAAGAAACAGGGAGATTAATAATAAAACACACAAATATGCTGACACTGTGTCTGTTCCAGCAACTTGTTACCTGTTACTGTATATCTGTGAAGGTTTTCAGTCTACCAGGTCATGGTTCTCAAAAAAGGTTATTTCACTAACAACTGGACTTTGTTTTGGTTCCTTGACAACGTTTCACCCTTCCGTTCCAGAGGGCTTTCTCAAGTCTGACTGACTGGAGTAGCAGGTGCACTTACAATGCAGTTTTTTTTCAACTGTACCCAGGCAGTTTCACTGTCATTCACACTCTGTCTCATTAACATACAAGAAAGCCATGTAGAAGGACAACTCACAGGTGACCACCAATGACCACTTCGGCATTCCACAGGGTTTATAAACCTGCTACTCCTACCAGTCAGACTTGAGAAAGCCCTCTGAAATGGAAGATTGAAACATTGCAAGGGTGAACCAAAGAAAGTCCAGTTTCCATTGGAATAATCCTTGAGATACCCATTACTACCAGCATGTAAAATAGGATTATTACATTTTAGATCACCTAAAGAAGTCATTCTTAATGAAATTATTACACAGCAGGGGTTTCATGCCTGACCGAAACTTGGTTAGAACAAAATTAATTTGTAGCATTAAACAACTCTGGCCCTCCTGGATTCCGCCTCTTTCAGTTAAGCAAGGTTGTACGTAGCTGCATCAGTCATTTATACTATGCATAAATGGCGCATAAACCCAGGCATGGATTTAATAATTTGGAGATTTTCTATACGGACATAACATTTACGACATTTATCATAACCTATGTAGTCTCATAAAATACTAAAACACACAAGTTTGTTTTCAACCTGGTTATATTTGTGGATAAAGCCTTAATAGTCGGCGACTTTAACATCCATTGTGATTTAAATTGGAAAATTTCTGTCTTCTGGATTCAGTCGGAATGAAACAGAAAATAATAGGACCTTAATTTCCCTATTGCTTTTAAAATATGTCTTAGACACAATAAAATCAGCTCCCCGCGCTATGGAGGCAAATGGACAATTACATTAAGCACAGTGCAGAGCTTTAATAATACCCTACCAGGTTTAACACTGCTGACTGACTCCCCCTCAGACACATCTGAACTCGACCCAGCAACTAAATGCCTAGAATTAATACTGCGTACTATGTTAGATAATGTTGCTCCCCTCAAAAGGAAAATAGTCAGATAAAAAAGTTAATATCTTGGTATAATGATCACACTCGCTTGCTAAAGCAGAATGGCCAGAAATTAGAACATAAATTGCATATTAGATCTGCTTGGTCGCCATGTTTCACCTCCCTAATAGACAAGAACAAAAATAATTCCACATTCCTGTTTAATACTGTAGCCAAACTAACCAGGAATAAGACCAACATGGATACTATCACTTGATTTAATCATAGTAGCAACAATTTTATTAACTTTTTTAATGCTGAAATTGTTATGACTATAGATAAGATTCAAAACATAACAGCTCCGTCAATATTACGATGGAAAATAATCTTTCAGTAGCAGGCCACCGATTATAATGCTTCAGACTCCATGAAGAGCCTGAATTAAACTGAAAGTGAAGGTCATTGTGATACAACGAAATGTGTCCTCTGCTTTTAACCATCACCCTAGTGAGCAGTGGGCAGCCATGACAGGATTCAAACAGGCAACTTTCTGATTATGGGGCCGCTTCCTTAACCGCTAAGGCACCACTGCCCATAGTATCATCATTAATGTATATTACATCAACAAGTAGTTATAAAGTTAGATCCTTAGAATCCTATCCTTAAAACACCAAGTTCATTCAAGGTAGCAGTCATTGGACCCCTTATCAAAAAACCTGATGTTGATCAGTCAGCTTTCATACTACAACCCGATGTCAAAACTCCAGTATATATCGAACATTTTTAAAATGGTTGTAGCCCAGCAGCTGTGTGCGTCTATCTACACAGCAACAACATTCATAAAATATACCAGTTGGGATTTTCATAGTACTGAGACAGTGCTGGTTAATGACCTGCTGTTGGCCTCTTTGATCACACTATTCTCCTCAACAGGTTAAAGAATGTTGTTGGGATAAAGGAAATAGCCATTAGTATAGTTCAGGTCATATTTGATTGTTACCAGTTTGTGGACATTACCGGTGATTCGTTGTTACTTCGTAAAGTGGGGTTTAGTGTTCCACAAGGTTCTGTCTTAGGTCCATGGCTATTTTCCTTATACATGTTAACCTTCAGGCCATGTCATTTGTAAACACCTGTATTAACTTTTACTGCTTTGCTGACAACACACAGTTGTATGGATCACCAATACCAGATGAAAGGATGCATCTGTACAGAAGTAAAGGATTTAGGTGTCCTTATTGACGCAGGTCTCTCATTCGACTCACAAGTAGATAATGTCACTAGGATAGCATTGTTTCATCTTAGAAGTATAGCAAAGATAAGAAACATGATCTCAACGCACGCTGCAGGCGAGTTGGTCCATGCCTATATTACATAAAGGTTAGATTACTGCAATGCATTACTGTCTGGATGTTCTAGTAGGTGCATGAGTAAACTAGTTCAGAATGTCGCAGCGAGAATTCTAATTGAACCAGAAAATCCAACCACATTTACATTTACATTTACAGCTTTTATCAGACACCCTTATCCAGAGCGACTTACAATCAGTAGTTACAGGGACAGTCCCCCTGGAGCAACTTAGGGTTAAGTGTCTTGCTCAGGGACACAATGGTAGTAAGTGGGATTCGAGTGTGTTACCCACTAGGCTACTGCCACCCACCCCTGTTGAACTTTCACTGCACTGGCTACCCATCACATTTAGGATTGACCACACAATCCTACTCGTGACCTTTTAAAGCACTTAATGGTTTCACACCGCAGTACCGGAGTGAACTTTTAGTTATTTACAATCCGCCACGCCCTCTGTGTTCGAAGGGTGTGGGCTCCCTGGTGGTACCTAAAGTACAGAAGATCACAGCTGGTAGCAGATCTTTCTATTATAGAGCTCCACAGTTGTGGAGCGGCTTGCCGGTCAGTGTTCAGGATTCAGACACAGTCTCAGTGTTTTAAATCACTATTACACCATGATCTTTATACTCTTACAGTGCACATGGACTGAGTGTGTGTAAGGTGACACGCGTCACCCAGTTTAACCTCGCCGCGCGGAGAATTTGAGGAGGGCCGCGCGGAACGGAGACGGCTGTAATTGGCTGCTTTCCGCCGTGAGGGTCATTTTTCTTGTGCAAGGCTACTTTTTATTTTAACTAAGTGATGGAATATGTTGGCATATTTTGTTTCTCTTTATGAATAAAGAAATGGCTAGGGAAAAACAGGGCTTTTTATTATTAGCCATTTTATTATCTGTGATTGCTACATTCATGTAGTTGTAAAAAGCATGAAAATATATTAAGTAATCCAAAGTATTCAGAATATGTTACTCACATTGAGTAACTTAACGGAATACATTGCAAACTACATTTGCATGTATTCTGTAATCTGTAACGGAATACATTTAAAAAGTAACCTTCCCAACACTGATTATAGTGGACATGCAGTGTAGACAATGACACTGGACTAAAGCCTACTCTGCACTGTCCATTACCTCCAAACATGGACAGATGCTCTATACAACATTTTGGATTTGTATTACCAACCATGCACCAATTGAAGGCTTGCTCTACCCTTAAAGGAGTTTTTTTGGGGGGGAACTTTTCCTTGCATGCAGAAGGGTCAAGTATGTGATTATGGGCTATATAAGAAATAAATGTTGTTCACAGTGTTCTAGTTCTTATGTATGCAAGAAGAAATAATACTCTGATTTATCGGCACATTTTATTACTGTTTGCTTGCTGGCATCACAACATAACTGTTTAAAGAACACAATGATTATCATGCTGATAGTAATGAGAATTTGAGGCAAATGTGCCAAATTGCAGGTGAAATGGCATTTCAGCAATGAATATGCCACCTGTTCACACCAAACTACTTTCACTTGCAAATACACTTGGCTGCACTTCCCGACACCTTTTCCAATTTTACCCACCAACACAGATGTCACACATGTGACACAAACACAAATAAGCCATGCAATTAATTTTAAACAAGTTATTTTGGAAACGTTTGTGAGGAGTAAAATTAACATTTTTAAAATTCCTTCACTCACCCGCCTAATTTAATACCCAAATATTCCAAGGGAAATCAGTAGCATTTTAAAGATTATTACACTGATTCGAGCCCTCAGCGATCAGAATTGATTGGTGCCACCAGGGGGAGCCATCGTCACAGTTTTACAGTTCACTGTGGGAAGCGCTACATGAAAATGAAGTGATTTGTCGTTGTGAAACACTGCAGCACAGCACACGATACGCACAATGAAATATGTCTACTGCATTTAACCCATCACCTTAGTGAGCAGTGGGCAGCCATGACAGTCGCCCGGGGAGCAGTGTGTGGGGACGGTGCTTTGCTCAGTGGCACCTTGGTGGTTCGGGATTCAAACAGTCAACCTTCCAATAACCAATGCCAGCACTGCCCCTCTCCATGGTCTCCTCTCTAAAATGACAGTGACACATTATTTAGTTGTACTGTGAATAATTTAAAATATATGTCATAGATTGAATTATTTCATCTTTCATACTGTCACTGCATCAGTATCGGTACATTTGTGTGTGTGTGTGTGTGTGTGTGTGTGAGTTCATTTGGCACATGGGCATGGTAAAGGGAACTGGTGTCTGAACTCCAGTAACCTGCAGGATCAGGCCCAGTGTCCACCTGTGGCGACAGTCGGATAAAGGACTAAATTTAGTACCCCCGTCTCCTTCGTCTGTCAAACTGTCTCTCTTCATTAGGAGGAGCCAAGGCCCGGGGACCATGGGAAAGTCAAACAACCAAGAGGCAGCCTTGGTTCCATACATGGGTCACGCGGTTGCTTCCAAGAGAGACGCAAGTTCACAAAGGCAAAGGCACCAGCCATTGAGCCTCTGTCACCAAACTGATGTGCGTATTGTTCTCTCGTCCTTTGCAGCCTCCCGGGCCAGAGAATGAGTGAAAGACTGATCTCCTACAGTGTCTTTACCCGAGTGGACGTATGCTGGGATGTTGACTGTGCTGCACCAGGGCACCTCTCCACATTAAGATGCAGAGCTTCTTACCCAGACACAGACAGGGTTGATGCTGTAGCCGCGGCGAACACCTCAGCAGGCTGCATGCTGTCGTCAGCTGAATGAGACTCCGCGAAACGGCAACGTTGAGAGCATCTGTCTGGTGGTGGGATCTGTGGGCTTGGCACATGGTTAACTGAACACCCTGCTTTTCGGCTGGGGGGCCGGGTTAGCGTAGATTCGTGCGCGGCACCGTTTCTCAGCGGTCACAGAGAGCCCGTTTTGGTTGTGCGCTGCATGTGTTTTATGGAACACATGACCTGGGGTCGTAAACAGCGGTGTGTGTCGAAACAGAATAACCGTAGCCGTGAGAGATGGGGCCATTGACATTTTATTGCTTTTTTGTCATTGAAAGGAAAAAAAAAAAAAAAAAAGAAACGATAACTTTCACAGGAAATGAAATATTTCACTCCAGACAGTACATCTGAGCGAGCGAAATCCCAGCAGACCAAGTTAATTAATGGAAGTAATTAAGTGGCTTTTATCTTAAAGAAGGACAGTGGGGGTTTTCTTCAGTCTGAGACAAAATGTCCAATTCAAATAATCGAAAAAATGTCCACTGGGGCATTTGAGGTAACAATATATCCTTCCGCGCCAAGCAAGAAGCTGGATTTTGGATGACTTTATTGAGGGCGCTAGACGCTACAAAGGCAGTTGATATATTTTTGCCAATTCATCCAGATGCAAAATATCGTCTTCATTTTTTTTTTTCAACAAACAAAGCAAACAAACTGAAAATCGGAAAATTGTTGGTTCGACACGGGCCTGGAAAAGTGAAATAGAAGAATACAAATGCTTCAGCTTCAGTGTGAATTACTACAATTAATAAATTACAAAGAGGCCTAATAAATAATCACTGGTAAATAATTATAAAGGACTTTTATTTTTCACAGTGGGTGTTCTTGAGTCTGCAAGGCGGAGCTCAGTGCCAAATCCAACTATGCCAACGCCCGTGCAAGTGTGCCATGCCTTTGGACAGATATGTAAACGAATGCACAACGCTGAGAAGTTCTTCATCTGCGAGGTAATTTGTGATCGTGCGTCTGGGTTAAGAGTCAGTGCAAAAAGTAACACATGCAGCTCCAAAAAAAAAACCTGCTGTTCGACAGCTCTGAAAAGCACTTACTGAGCTGCTATTAACAACATCAACAGTGACTGCGTCCGCGTCATGGCCAAGACTCAACACGCCGAAACCCTCTTAAGCCCCCGCGTGCAGACCGCCTCCACCGCTGGGCGCCGTTCTGACGTCATCGGCCCGAGGGCTCTGGTTGCCGCTCCCCATCTAGGCACAAGTTAAACAGAAATAAGAGGTCCAGCATGGAGGTAATGGTGTCAGGTGACACTTAAAAGGGATGCCATCTGGAGAAAAAGATATATGACCCAGTAGCTAAGTAATGGACTTCTGTGTGAACAGTCCCAGTAGGACCACTAATGCCTTGTTAAGAATCTGTTGATCCTATTTTGCCTCACTTTATTGCCACTAACATGAAGAGATTGTATTACGGACAGGAACAAATAACCGCATGGCGACAGAATGAGAGGCCTTCGTATGTTATGGAGCTGGTCTGCCTCCAGGCCTCTTATATCGGTAGCTAAAGTGACTTGCCAAGACACAATATTTAGTAGCCCTGAGGAATTCATCTTGAAACAGATTGATCATTGACATTTATAACTGTATGTGCACCTTGAGCATTTAACTGTGCCTAAAAACATAAACATAAACTCTAAACCCTTCTGAAATAAATGTCCACTTTACTATCCATATACCACCACGGCATAGTAAAAAGTAGATACACCTGTGCAAAGTAGAGCGTGCATTTACAACTACTCTGATAGTAAATGTCATTGCGAAGACTCCACAGAACACACACACACAATAAAACATCCTCTGCATTCAACCCATCAGAGAAGGAGCAGTGGGCAGCCAGGAATGCACCCTTCCCCTGATTAGATGATCAGTTCTGCCAAATCTCACCAAGCATTTCTTCCAGTTTTGACCAATAAACCCTAATAATGTAGACATAAAACATATGAAAGGTCACTATACTCTTGTACAGTGGGGATAAAGATGTTTTCTTAGTAATTAGCATTCATGTTTTTAACAATTTGTTTTTAACAGTTTATTGAAGACCATAAAGTAAAAAAGAGGTATAGAGGTGGAGGTTGTAGTATAAAATATGAATACAAATAATGAATAAAAAAAGAACAAGTCTAAAAGTATACATAAGAACCTGTCTGACTATCCAGGCGAGTTAAATGGCCTTATGACCTGGTGGACAAAAAAACTTCCTCAGCCTGTCTGCTGAGCATGTTTGAGACACCCATCTGTCACACTCCTCACCCTGGTGACTGTACTGTGGGTGGCAGGCATTGTCCACGATGGTTAACAGTGTTTTTTGAAGGTCCAGTTCGGTGCCCACCACTGATCCAGCTCTCCTCTACCTGTCCAGCCATGTAATGTCCTTCTTCTAAACGCCTACCTAAAACACCACCGTAGAAGAGCAGACCCCTGACAGGTAAAACATCAGCCGGAGGTTTTGCAGATGCTGAAGGACCTCATTCCCCTCAGGGAAGAGAGCCACCTCTGCCCCTTTCCTGTACAGAGTGTTCCTCTAAAACTGCTTCTTTATTCACTTCACTTCGGTTTTATTAAATGGTAGCTTTCCACACAAATGTAGTATTTTCAAACTAAACTGTCTTAATACTTCTTTTTTTATTCAGGTAAAAGGGATGCTGGACTTCAGTCCGAGGACGAACTCTGCCCGAAACGTGAACTGGAACTAAACTTGGGTAACAATGGCAGCGGACATAAAAATGCTACGTCCCCAGAATCGTTTAATGGAGTGGTCTTATGGAAATTTCCTATCAATCATGGTATAGCTTTGTGCATAAGACAGCCAATTCATTAAGACCAAACATGGATTCTAGTGATGCTTTGCTGAGTTCTAGTGATTCTAGTGATGCTTTTGGGAGAAGTTTTTCCCAGACAAATCTTTTTTTTTTTTTTTTTTTGCTGCTTTTGTCTTTTGACACTGGAAAGCATGAGCTGGTGAAACAGATCCTAACAAATTTCCTTCCAAATGGAATACACTTCCCATCTCCGTTCAGACGAATAGTTTTTTTTCTTCACTGGTTTGATGTGCAGCACAAGCTGAATGAAGTGATGCCAGGGACAGCAGACAGAGCGAGATGATTGCCCATGACGGGGACTCGCGTTCTACGGCGTCCTGCAGACGCGCTTCCCAAGGACAGCTATCAAGGACTAAAGGGGAGGTAATTGTGGATTTATTGGCATCTAATGAAGTGCAGGAGGTGTGGCGTGTGTTCAGAATGTTTCTATTCTAGCTACATTGGCGTTCATTATTTTGATATTTTCCTTTCCCGAATTCGCAATAAGTGGAACCTTTTGTTCCATTTTTAAATGGATGCACAATAAGAATTGAGAGAAATTGATCATTCACAATGCTGCCCAGTCTGCATCATCGGTGCTTATTTTTGCTTTTAATTACAGGCAGTTCTCCACCCGCTGAGGGCTCTTCCTCCAGGGCCGCCGGTAATTAATTTACCTGCATACACCCAACAGTTCAAATACGCTTTCAGTCTTGCCTGCAGACATGCGCATCGAGATTCTAACCTCATTCCGTTAAACATGTGAAACAGAAACGATTTCTAGAAGAGGTATTACAAGATTTTCCCACCTCTGACGTACTTGTGAAATAATTTAAACCTGATAAAATGAACCCGACCGACCTCTGGTGAACATGTTTAGGGGGTAAAAAACATCAAAATAAAGACATCAGTGCACAATGTGGCACGGATCTGGATATTAAGTGTTAAATGGTCCTAATTGCTTCTAGACAAGTTGGCAAAGCACTCAGGCAGGCAAAATTCATGCTAATGATGTGTGTCACTGCTATTATTTTTTCATTTGCACGTGCAGACGGGAAATCACTGAACTTTGAAATATTAGAGGATTCTTGCCATCCTTCACTACGGGCCACCAGTAAAAGGAATTATGCGGCTCGATTGGAAATAATAACCCCCATTAGCCATTAGCATTGCCATTATAATTGCGAGTGAGAACAACGCGGTGTGGTGGTGAGGCAGGACGACACTCTGGCTAAGCCATTGCACATCAGTCATCATTAACCCCAGAGCCCCGGCACACGGCAGCTGCTGACCTCATCACATCTGGCTGTCGTTGAGAAAATGGCAGTTGGACCGTCATCTGCATGCTGATAACGGCGGCTTAAGATGAATAGTCCCATCAGTCTGAAGGCCTGGACACCCGGGCAAACCCCCCCGCAAGTGAACGCAAACTCCAAGACGGCCTGTCTGTCTCTGTCAATTAGAAAACACCCTTCCAGCCGTTTCTTAGGCCGCATCTTTCCAGACCTGGTTAATGACTGGTGGGAATAAGCGGTGTCATTCGAACAGACAATGACTAGACCTATGAAGACATATATGATGTCCTGACTCGGATCATTATTGTGCATCGCTTGTGATTAGATTTTTGCCATGTTCTTCAGCTTTTAACTAATCAGGGTCCCAATTCTTTCTAAATGCCGGGAATACAGGCAGGTTTTGTTTTAATTTTTGCACAACGTGACCTTTTTTATGCTGCACCATGTATCTAGTGTGAATTTCCCCATATTATGCATATTTGTAGCTATTGATTTTATTAATTGGTTTTGTAGGCATTGTGCTCCTCCAGGGACAATGTTCCCATATGCCTTGCATGTTGTGTATTCAGTTGCACCTCAGGACTCCAGGGAAGCTGGAGCCTGTCCCAGAAATCTTTGAGGTGCAAGAACAACCCATGGAAAGTCCTTACATGCATACAGCATTGGCAAATCTCTTAAGCTTCATATACTTGGACTGTTGGAGGAAACCCGCGCTGACAAGAGAGAGAATATGCTGACTCTCTGTTCTGAGAGTTCTCAGCTTGGAAATTGAACCCAGATCTCAATAATCCTTCTCTAATGCATTTTCTGTACGTAATGCACAACGTACTGCACAAGGCACATAGTCAATTTAGAATAAATACGATTTTAATGAGACTGATATTGAGTGACAGCATGAACCAGATCACGAATGGTTTTATAACAATGGCAAACAGAAGAATTAACCAAAAAACATCTGATATTAATGGTTAATGTAGCAACAATGATTATATTAATGTGGCAAGCATGTAGGATGCACCGTGTTTTCAAGTGCAATGACCCGGAATGCATATATTCTGCATGCATTCAGTCTGATTGATTTACTGTAAGCGCTGCTTCCCAGTGGAGATCTGACCTTTAAGTATTTGCATCACATTTAAGTCCTGGCATTGAGACAGGAGGGCATCTATTAGCATACCTGATCATTCTCAGACTAAAAATTCATCCCCTGTTCACTTTTTCCCTTTACCAATGTCAAGCATCAAAGTTACTTGGTCGTTGGTAGTAATCTGCCCTGAATACCAATAATGGTTATGAAGCTTTTCTTTTTCTTCTTTACCCAATCATTGCACTATGGCTGGGGGAGGATTCACAGTTGCTCAATAAAATGCTGAAAGAGGAAGAGGGAAAAAAAGGGAAAATCCCAGATGGCACAACAGACGGTTTTGTGTGTTGCAGACAAAACAGGAGCACTGATGTGTCTTGGAGGAATATAAATTGAAAGCCGTGCTGGAGCTGAGAAAAGGGGTCCCTCCCTCATGGGACTTAAAGGAAATGATATGAACACATATATCATCTGTTATTTCAAAACATAGCCCTCTAGATGAATATGCATCATACTTGAGAAAGCGTTCTGTGCAGGCTCTGCCTTATGTCAGCTCAAGAGCAGCCGTGGCTGTGAGGGATGCCAGGGCAATTTTTCAAAGAGTCTTTTTGCTTGGAAGCCCACAGGGCAACAGCCACTGGCAAGTGTACCGGATAGGTGGCATTAGGGAACATTTGCTTCCTTTCCCTGTACCTCACATATACATGCATATTAGGTAAAATTGGAATTATTGTACATATATGTATAACATGTGTTTAATGAATTCTAAATAAGAACAATGATTTAGAAGTGAAGTGAAAGTGATTAGTTGTCACATGTGACACAGCACAGCACCCATTGCACACAGTTAAATGTGGTCTCTGTATTTGCTCAGTGGCACCTTGGCAGTTCAGGATTTCGTCTTCCAATTACGTGTCTGTTACAGGTGGAATTGTTAATGATACTGTACTATAATCCCTTTCTTGAGGTTGTTTTTTGCAAATATGGAGCCGTAATGAGCACTGCATGTTAAACGGCTACTTATGTTGTGACCATTTACATAATGACACATCATGTAATGTTGATCCTCAGAAAATATTTTATTTTAAGCAGACCTTTTCTATTGCTTCCTACAGCGTTTTTTTTTTTTTTTGTTAGTTTTTTTTAGATAACTGGGCTGACAGTAAGAAGCATATATCCATCATTCTGAAGCCTTTACGCAGGGCAGGGATGCAGCAAATTTGAACCAATATACTGTGTGCAACATGTGTTCTATACACCTTTTTAGGGTTCAATTTGCATTTCTTTGTTGTATAACTTTTTAAATATTGCCCCATGGGTTTAACCGGCATCTCGCTGTATGGCCTTGACTTATTTAATATTCATAAATCCATCAAATATGTTTAAGGCCATTGTAGAAGATCACAGTCTCTCACAGGATTCAGAAGCAACCAATGTCCTTCATTATCAAACTCAAGGTCGCTATTGGACACAGTGTTGAGTTTTTTTCTCCCCCCACTAATTAAAAGAGGGTGTGCTTACAAAACACATTCATACACTTTTATTCCTCTCCTGGGGACATTTAACCAAGTCCCCTTGACAGACAAGATTGGATCCAAAAGATGAATTTTGCCTCCTTCCAATTTGGTAAACATAATCCTAGATTGATTAAACACTAAATAGAACAGAGCTAAATTAAATTTTAATTAGATTGCCTTCCGCTCCAAAGTGAGCACTTACACAATCTGTGAATCTGATCCGCGGCGGCTGCACAATTTCACGTATCTAAGTGCATCCCTAAAAGGTCAGATGGTGCCACACGATCGGCCCGAATGTCCGTTGATACGCTGCTTAATAATTGATGCCATTTGTGAGGAATTAACACCAACTAACAGATTAACATGACATTTTGGACCAATTGGAATGTAATTACACAGTGGTAACTGAGTCAGACACAGGCCTATTTTAATGCATAATTTAAATTTGTCATAAAATAATAATACACCCATGAAGCCGGAGCACATGGTCTGGGGGAAATGTTGAGATTAAATCCGTACCAATTTATAGTTTTGTCACTGCTGTTTAGGCGATCGAGTGGCTAGGGACAAGGATTAGCATGATGGGTAACAGAGTAAAATGGGCTTTGTAGTCTACAGAGCATGTGATAAACTCCAGACCAGGTTTACTGACCTTAAACCTATCTCAGTCCAACTAGTCTTCAGGGATTTCTCTCAGCAATGGTTGGTTATGAGATATTCTGAGATAAAGGGCAAACTGGTGCTAAGCACAGCACTACATGCTTAAATATGAATATTGTTCAATATTATAATGTAAAAATCATATACAGGATTTAAATAAATTAAACAAGAACGAACCGCTAAGTAGTTGCATTGTCATGATCCGGTCCGGCAGGGTTGACTCCGGGTCCGGAGTTCGGACCGGAGTTTCATGTTCGTCCTGTGCAATGTTCTCTAATCGTGTTCACCTGTGTATAAGTATATGAGTATAAAGCTGCCCTGTTGTGTCTGTTCGTCGTCGGGTCATTGTCTCGTGATGTCGTGCGTATACGTCCTCCTTCCTCGCCATGTCCAGCCATCGTGACATGTATGTACTTTAAAGACAAGAAGCAAACTACCCTTGTTTGTTGGTGTGTTGTAATTTGTCACCCAGAACACAATCTTTAATGGAAAGTTTTTATGAATGGTTTAAAACGCTCGTGTATGCTACCTCTTTCCTGATAAAGATAAAGTGAAGTGATTGTCATTCGAACCGGCAACCTTCTGATTACGGGACTGCTTCCTTAACCGCTAGCCCACCACTGCCCCAAAACAGCATGTGCATCTATTTCTTTATGTACATCAGCAACGCTCTGCTTAGTGGCAGTTTGGAAAAAGAGCACAAACAGTTTTTGCCCGATGACATTTCCCTGTTTTACCGTTCCTGTCCTGAGTGATTTGCACCCACTCTGACTTGTCTCTAATTTCGGCACTGAATGGGGTGGAAAGCATAGTCATATAAATCCACGGCCAACCTTTTGTAATTTGAATGGCATGCCACCAAATAATTCTCCATTTAAATATGATCGGAGTTGATTGCTCAGAGGGAGGACTGGTAATTGTGTTTTGAGACGTCTGAAAGGACTTGACAGCAACACGGACTGGAGGGACCACAGAGGAGGTTCATGTCAATAAATCCGCTGTATTTACAGATCACGTGGCTTTTGTGCAGCACTGTTCATTCGGATTAGGACATAATATGTGTCATAGTACATTTTGTTGGTTTTAATAATTTACTCTTTACACTGTACTGTAACTACGTGTCTAAATGTACACAGTGTATGAACCTGAAATATGTCACATCAGACAACAGTTGTCGACCAACAGTATTTTTTCTATTCTTCTATTAAGATGGGCACATTTCAATTTGGGCACAATTCAAACGACAGAGTGGCTTCCCTTAGTAAATGAGAGATCGTAAACCCGAGGCAGCCATTTAAATCTAATTTGTGAAGTATCCACAGCAACAGCGACAATGGGACGTGATGCAAAGCAGCACGATGGCATGCCTGCACCCGGCAGCCCCTCTCAACTCTGAATAACGAGGTGTCAAGTCCTTACTTCACCAAGGGCTTGTGCTTCACGCCTCATCCATTCGTGTCATAGCGCCCACCCGTCAGGGGAAAGCGCTGGGCAGACAAAGCATGGCCTCTCTGATTAATGGCTCCTGAAAAGCCAATCGGAGAGGTCACAAAAGAGATTCCCCGCTCCAGATGAATATAAAACTCAGTAGGTAGTTGGGGCCTAGTTATCTGGTAGAGGTTCTGGGCGCAGCCTCTCTTTTCTGGTACCCTGTTTTGCCAGCTGCTGGGTTCTCTTGGTACGCATCATTAGTGGGGGTCCATCGGTCACTGTTTATGACAGCCCTGTATAATGAGTAAGAATACAGCCTGGGAGTATAAAACACGATTCCGTAACCTTCATAATGGCTCTTGGCCCGTGGGACAGCACAGTGAGCCTGATTTGCTAAAAAGGGCTGTTATGGCAGCGTTTTTGCTTGGGTTGTGGTTATATGCAGTGACCACCCTGTTTTTTTTAATAATTTTTTTACAAAAAAAAATGTGAAATTAAAGAGAGAGAATTCAATGTTAATCATGTTATCAGACAACCCTGTTTTATGACAGACCGTTTAATAAATTTTTTAAAGAATATTGCTTGTACAATGCACATATTGGTAGCTCTACAGCCAATTCAGTTGCAGCACTCTGCTGTTTTTGATTCATTTGAAATGATTTTGTTTTTGCAACTTGAAGCATCTGCCTTTCAACCCTGGCAAAGCCCTTGACAATCACTTCACTTTCTTCTTTTTCTACAGATTAATTTGCACATTTAAAACACACCCCAAAGTTACAAATAGATGCTGAATCCCAGCCCGGTGTCTGAGTTGCAAACAGAAGACAAAAGATAAAATAGAAAAACTCAGGAGTGTGCGCAGCCAACACAATACCTCACAAGGAGGTAAATAGTGAACGGCTGTGTACAGTACACACAGCAGCTCATGATTAATGGGCAGCAGGTGTAGTACAGACTGGATATAGAACTGACAGACAAATTAGTACATTAGAAAGATGGACTATTTCATTATTGCTTTAATTTTCTAATCAATTTTGCTACACAACAGTGTTGTCACACTTGACTTTGACTTAATGTCCTTCAAGAGGCAATTTGTGGTGCAGCACAGAGCGTATGGAAGCATGAAAACATTACAACAAACAAACAATAATCCATATCCTCTACATCAGACACGGTAAAATAAGAGGTTCGTGATGCAGGCAGAAATTGAAAATGCATAGCTGCGCTCTTGAACGCAGACCATTAAAAACACACCAATAAATAGGAGCCGCAGCAATCTGAAAACATGGAAAGTATCAGTTCTATCTATCTTCACTGACCAGGCAGGTATTAAAAGTGCATGTCGATAGCAATAAACCAATAGCCATAATAAAAATGAACAGTGAGTGCACAGCAAATCCCATATGTGTGCATGTATTCTCATGGTCCATTCCATTGTGCTCCACATCCCCATGTATTACCCCTGTCTCCATATGGCTTCCACATTGCATTTAATTGAGTTATAGCCATGGGAACAAATGAGATTTTTGCTTGGTTGGTTTTGATATTGAGGTATCTGTATCTCTGCCCTAAAGGTGGTGGTTGGCGCTCCATTGAAAGTGATGTACCCATGAAGACCAGGAGCGTTCTTCATCAGCCTGGTCAGGTACAGGTGGTACAGGACGGCCTGCTGCCACCCCAGATTTTCCCACAGGCCTGAGAATTGTTTTCTGCACATCTGCCTGCATTCATATGAATTGCATGGGGGTAATGGGTTTGGGCAGGTGCACAAGATGGGGTTTGGTTGTAAATTATTTAACATGGCTGAAATATTTGATAATTGGCTTTTTTTTTTCTAAAAGATGGACAAATTGTGGATCTCAGAACCAAGAATGGTAACAATGTTGCAACACATTGCTAGCTCCTAGCTTTAGCATTAAAATGGATTTTCAGAACAAATATATCCACAGTAAAAGCTAAATTCTTCAGTGAAACACAGAACTGAATGTTCTGTCTGCATGATCCTTGTTCTTTCTGGCCAAATGAGCTGATGCACATTGATGTCTGTCTAGAACCCCTTGTCTCTCAGTTAATCCAGCATCTTGTCTTTGCATAATTATCTTGTTATTGATGACCCCCCCCCCCCATAAAAATCTGTTGTACGGTGCCCGCCTCCTGCTGACGACGGCTATTCCGTAGTGCTGAGCGAGGCAGAACGCTTTATAATTATGGTGCACTAGCAAACACGTGCAGCCTGCTGAACTTCAGACACATCATCATCACTGATGGCGGGAAATATTTTCATCATCACCCATTATGCCACTGGATTTATTTCAGTATGCTAATGAATGTGGCACTTAACGGATCTTACAAATTTAAGTGCGTGACTACATGGCCTTGAGAGATAAATAAAAAAAAATTAAAAATCACTGTATTATAATGCCTCTTGGTGACACGCGTGTTCATAATTCATTAATTTCTCAACATCACAATATAGCAGTGAACCAAATTCCCTTTCCTTCCATTCATTGGTACCATCCAGAGATAAACCGCTTGCTGTGGCCTAAAATGTGACAAAATGAAAGCTACTTCAATCTGAATGGCGGAATTTGAACATGCGCCCTCACAAGCGGCCCGATGATTAAGACAGCAGGGCAGCCGCGTGAAACCTGCAGATTCAGTGGTTGGTTATCGTAATTACGGTGGCTGGAACGCAGAGCCATGATCTGCTAGAAGAGCTCCCCAGCTTGTTAGCCAACGCTGGCAGTCTGCCTTCTGCAGTGCTGCGCTTCAGGCCAGGCCTCTGCTGGCACACGCAGCCGGCAGTGTGTGTGTGTGTGTGTGTGTGTGTGTGTGTGTGTGTGCGCAGGCGCTCGCTCATCCTCCTGTGTCCTCTGAGGTAGAAATTTCAAGTCGGATCTCGATTAGCTTATTTTGATGTTTTTATCTTTCCGTGATTGGGAGCCACTCTCGGCAGCCAAAACAGACAGGTTCTCGAAGGCGTGGAGTGAATTTTTAGACCCTTCTCCAAGGAGAGGCCTTCAATAAAACATTAGGCCACCGCCTCCTCTGACTGGCTTGAGCGATGTGGCGTCTCATGCGACTCGTGCTGCTCGCTGGAAGTTCACACTCGCGTGAGCATCAGCTGCCCCTGCTCGGCGCGCCTCTAAGTGAGGGTTTGCACGCGAACATGGCTCCCCGGAAGCGACCCCGGGCTAAAGTGGCTCCATCATTGACGAAATTAAACATTGCGCCGCGTCCCCCGCGAAAAGCACTGGATCTGATTTGACTGCGCTGCATGTTTTTTTAATGAGGTGCGATTGTCCTTTTATAGCCCCGCTCCCTCGGCGGCCGAGCTTGTCACTTTAACTGGCTGGCTGGGTGGGTGGGTGGCTGGCTGGCTGGCGAACTGAGTGGATTTGTTGGTGCATTTTTTTTTTTTTTTTTTTTTTGTCGGAGGAGGCATGCGATGAAAACAAACTCTGGCCCTTAGACATTTCCTGCCCAGCAGAACCCGTCTCTCGCGTTTCGGCTACTGGCTCACTGTTTCCACGCAACAAAGTTGTGATGAGGAGGATTTAAAAAAAAATTCATGCTATTACCATAATAATGTACTAAAACCTTGCTTGAGAATTTCTAGAATTGGCATTTATTAAACAGTGTACAAAAAACCCATACAAAATCTGTAAACCAATTAAACCGCAGGTTATCTCAAATTTTAAACAGCTTGGGGAAGAAATATGAGTCTAAATTTGTAACGCAGAAATCTCATTTCAGGTTTGCCAGCTTAGCAGGATCCTTATCTGAATTTACAGTAACCTTGAAAGACTTTTTTTCTTTTTTTTTTATTCCACCACATTCATGACACACATTTGCATCTATTGGCTCAGTGTGGACTGATAATATCTGATATCAGCCGCCTCACAATGGCTCAACGTTTATATGCCTTTTGTCTTCAGCAGGCAGAGTCTGGTTAAAATCGCAAATCTAAATGAATCTAAATTCAGTGCGAATGTGGCCACTTTTTCGTCACTTCATGGTTCATATCTGTAGTGATTATTTCAGATAAAAAAAGATTCCGCTGCTGCGTGGTTCTACTATATAGCAGACAAAGAGAATATCAACCTTTGTTTGATGGCAGCAGTTCTCAGTTGATTGAGCAATGTGCATCCACACAATATACAGCCTTGCTCTTTCCCTTCATGACCAATAACATCACACAGTGGGCCACTTTGTGCTCAGCATTTCATTGGCTGCTTCAAAAACCAGCCAGAAAAATATCTCTGTCCTCTCATTCATCCTGACAGATTTGGAACATTTTGGAACATTTTTGCGTAATGGCCGTTTAATTTCTAAACACTCTTAATGTCACATGTGGATCATGGTTTTTAGTGCCGAATAGAATCATTCATGTTTAGCAAGCAGTGTTCAGTTATCAGTGTACAATTTTGTTCAATTCAAATGTTCAAAAGTAGTCATTTTATTACATTTGCATTATTATGCTGACGTGTGTTTGCAGCGTACGGCAGCTATCTTTGGTAACGTGCAGATTTGCATGTGACCAATAAAAATAGACCTTGTGAGCCCTGCGAGGTGTCTCCTCTGCACCGGCAGCGCTCCTTATACGTGCAACGGCATAAAAGATTCAGGCTGGGGTTATCGCTGCAGAGCTTATGAAATTTTAAAGATTGTTGTCAAACGAAAGTATAAAAAGCCTCCCTGCCCTGGCAGAGCATGGATGCTGAGGAGTGCTTCTGTGAAGACACAACCTGCACGTGCTCCAGAATCTAATCAGACAATTCAGTAGTTACATTATGCTGGTTGGCCTAGCGGGTAACGGAACGGATCCGTAATCAGAAGGTTGCCGGTTCAAATCCCGATCCGCCGAGGTGCCACTGAGCAAACACACTGCTGCCAGGGCGCCAGTCATGGCTGACCGCTTCTCACCGAGGGTGATGGGTTAAAAGCAAAGGACACATTTCGTTGTGTGCTGCAGTGTTCACATTCACATTCAATTGCTTTAACAAATGTTCAATTCATAGTGAACCTGGGAAGTCACAAAATATTGACATATACATTTGAGCAATATTATTTTACTGTTGAACCACCTTACATTCAGTTTGCTGTGTTCACAGATGATTCCGCGGAACGGTTCACAGAAATAAAACATTGTGCTTCTGATTGGCTTGCACCATGACAACTAGATAAGATCTCTTCATCTATCTATACGGATAATTTGATTTTCATTTTAGATTGTGACTGGATGAATCCTTCTGACAGACTATGCAGTAATTGCTAGAAATAAAATGCATGCTTTTTTAAAAGAGCGAGTGAGAAATATGACAAATTCCGGCCTGTTATTACAATGAGGTCATGGATTTAATGCTTCCTGTCCTTCACACAAAGGGCTTTGCGTGTGGGCATGGCTTTCCTGGACCCTACCAGAAGGGTAACGCCTGAAAACAATCAACAACATTTTAAATGCAAGAAAACACTATGGGAATGTCCGAGTTAGTTTTTCGGATGCAGGACCTGAATGTTGTCTTTTTCTCTCACCAGAATCCCATGACCCCGCATAGTTCCACCCAGTATAGATGTGTCGCTGTGTAACTAATTGGGAGAGCGTGGAGGGTGGGAGGCAAGCAGTGCGCCGGCGTCCCTGCCGGGATCGGCCCCTGCAGCTAGAGGCGAGCTGCCCTAACACCGCAGCCTGTGTTGCGGATGCTGCTCTGAGACGGCGGGGCTATTTGCTTGATTGTCACGTCCAGTTTGCTCGGTGTCAAGGCCGGGCCTACAGCTGCTAACTCAATTGTGTTCTTCTGGCACCAGCTGTCAATCAAGGGCAGGGGCAGATGGGAGAAGAGAGGAGAGGAGCAGCCCTGGACTCGTCCTCTGTGTAAACTGGACAGGCCGAGCCGGTGGGTATGCTGACCCCGCCATTAAGCACAAACAGAGGACGAGCCGAGGCAGGGGAGTCACTACTGTGTGTGTGTGTGTCTGTGTGTGATCTCAAAAGAGATACTTTTACACCACTGTATGGCTGAAAAAAGGTATAAATCTGTCTTTATTCTTAGACTTCAGAAATATAGAAATAGATGAAATATCAAGTGGAAAAAAGGACATATAAAAAAGGACCCATAAATGTGTGTGTGTGTGTGTGTGTGTGTGTGTGTGTGTGTGTAAATATATACATGACATTTAATTAATCAAGTCTGCAAAAAAAAAAAAAAGTTTGTGCGTATGTATGTATTTGTGTGTGTTTAGTGTAGCACAATGGGTCAGAATAAAATAATAGCTCAAATTGTATTTCTATTTCTTGTTTGGCCTTCTTTTCTATCTCAGTTCTGTCACACATGGGTTTGTTTGATTTTAAACCATTAAACTGGATAATTAAACTGATTTATTTCCCTCACATTTTAATTACTTTAATCACTTGTACAGATACAGTGAATAGCAAATCATGGATTCATGTCTTCTTATCCGCTGATTTTCATCTTCACTCTGAACCAAAGCTTCTCAGGTAAAACAATTAAAATGATCAATGTTATATTCTGAAGTTTTCAAAAGTTATACCAGATTATAGACAAGAGACACATTTAAAATTATAGACAATTTACCATCAATAAGTCGATTAAATTATTCTGTTCACTAAAGCTGTCCAGAGTTTCCCCAGCTATCTAAAATATTTTAATTTTCCAGCCTAATTGAACTTTTAAATGAAAAGGGGAATGACAATTATGGCTTTCTTATCATATTTAGACCAGTATGACAGTATACCAAAAAAACTTTCTCAAATGTGTGTGTAAAGTGAGCAGCATTCAATGTTTCATTTCACAATCGTGTACAAGCGTGCTACAGCGTGTGGACAGTGATAGTGAATTTCCAGTTCGACAGGACGCTTTAGACGTTCCCACCGTTCCTCTGCAGGGATTCTGCCGGCGGCTGGAGGAATTGAATCTGAGTGAAAAGGGACGTTAAAGACTTTTATAAACTTCACTCTTTATCATTTAATGAAGCCATTGGATTACATTAATTCTGACAGGTGGAGAAAAGTGAAGGGTTCTCAAAGGAGTCTTGGAAAAAGAAAGCCCCAGTTTCAGGGAGACCCCACTTTGACTAAATGGTTTGAAAGTCACTTTTTCTCTTTTTTTTCTATTGCTTTCTTGCTTGCCTTTCTTCTTTCTGGCTAGCTTATCCTTGGTGGCTTGTTTGCCAGCTATAAAATACAATTAAAACTGTAAACTTCAACATACAATGATAGTACCTTTCTTGTGCATTAATAACTTTACACACATTGGACATTTTACCTAAAAGCCCCATGCACCTTGTGGGCCCATTTCCAAATGATTCATTTTTATGGAAATACGTCCTGTGCAGTGAACAACCTGACAGATTATGGCCATGACAGTGATGACATTTGGCCATCAAGAGTTAAGTTTTGACCAGGGACTAGAAAGACGCTACCTGAACATTTCTCTCTTTGGGCTCTCAAAGACAGAAACAGAACATTTGCAACATGCTCCCACAGATGGTTTGTCACGTAAGTGAATATACAAATTAAATGCTTAATCTTAAAATTAATAACTCGCTGCTTAGCCCCGGCCACGTACCAAGTACGTTCAAGGTAGCAGTCATCAGACCCCTGATTAAAAAGCCTGATCTTGATCGCAGTCAGCTTTCAAATTATAGACCGAAATCCAACCTTCCGTTCATATCAAAAATCTTAGAAAAAGTCGTAGCCCAACAGCTGAGCACATACCTAGACAGCAACAATATTCATGAAGTATATCAATTGGGTTAGAGAATGTTTTGGGGATTTAAGGGAATAGCTCTTGTATGGTTCCGAACATATCTGACCGATCGGTATCAGTTTGTGGATGGTTCATCTTCACATAGTAAAGTAGAGTTTGGTGTTCCACAAGGTTCTGTCCTAGGTCCGTTGCTATTTTCCATATACATGTTACCTTTAGGTGACATCATTCGCAAACACTGTATTAGCTTTCAGTGGTACGCTGACGACACACAGTAGTTGTATTTATCAGCAATGCCAGACGAGAGGTAGCAGCTGTACAGAATAGAGAATTGTCTGAAGGACATTAGAGAGTGGATGCTCAGACAGTGGAACTTTCTTCTGTTAAACCCTGATAAGACAGAAGCTCTTGTACTTGGGTCTCCAGCAGCCAGACATAAGCTGGCTGACTACATCATAACTCTGGATAATCTTTCTATCTCACCAAGTACAGAAGTAACGGATCTGTGTGTCCTCATTGATGCAGGTCTCTCATTCTATTCACATGTAGATTCAATTCGTATGTAGAATGCTGCAGCTAGGAAACTAGGAAATTTGACCATCACCCCAGTCTTACAATCACTGCACTGGCTACCCATCAAATTGAGGATTGACTACAAAATCCTACTTTTGACCTATAAAGCTCTAAATGTTCTCGCCCCGCAATACCTGAGTGAACTTGAAATTATTTACGACCCGCCACGGCCCCTGCGATCAACGGGTGCAGGGTCACTAGTGGTACCCAAAGTATAGAAGGTCACAGCTGGGAGCAGATCCTTCTCCTATAGAGCTCCGCAGTTGTGGAACGGCTTGCCTGTCAGTGTCCGGGACTCAGACACAGTCTCAGTGTTTAAATCTATACTGAAAACATATCTGTTTTCTCTGGCCTTCTTTTAAAGGCCCAGACACAGAGTCAATTATTAATTATTAAGTCCACTTTTATCTCACTGTTACCCTGTTAAGCACAGACAGTGTTAAATTCACCTTAGTTAGGCTGTCCTAGTTAGGGTGCCACCATCTGCCACTGGTTCTGTTTGTTTTCTCCGAGACACTGAATCAAGCGTACAGACCACCGGCAGACACCAGTGAAGAGACCAGCAGATAAATCCTGGTTCCTGACAACTGCTAAACGAGGACATAGCATGAAACGAACCAGAGGGTCACCACAGCCACCACCATCATAACAATTACAGCTTAATGGATCTTCAAATGGACCAGTAGCATCAAAATGGACACGTAATGTACACCATGACACTGGACTACACTTTGGACTTCTCTACAACTGTAGGACTTTTTCTCTTATTGGACACACCATCACAAACCCTGCACTGACACCATTTGCAGGCTCACTCTACCCTGGAAGGGGGTCCCTCTCTTTATCACTCCTTCGTACTACTGACTACTGGTGTTCATCCCATGGTACAATAACATAGATGAGCCTGTAGATGGATGTCACAGGCAAGAGAATAAAAACCATCATGGTGTGGTCTGTAGAGGAACTGACCACCAACAACTGTGTTGACCTTATTTTAATGTGAGAATTAAAAAAAAATGAATTTTTAATCAGCTGCAATTTTATAGGCTTTGGTGTGTTGGAAATGGATTTACATTTACTTTTATGGCAGTGGTGGTCTAGCGGTTAAGGAAGCAGCCCCGTAATCAGAAGGTTGCCGGTTCGAATCCCGATCCGCCGAGGTGCCACTGAGCAAAGCACTGTCCCCACACACTGCTCCCCGGGCGCCTGTCATGGCTGCCCACTGCTCACTCATTTTTCTGAAGATGTCCTTTCTGAGGTGAAAATCAGCTCAATCTCAGCATTTACTTCCCTCCTCATTAGCTAAAAGAGAATCATGTAGATTTTCCATTTCTCAGATCTATACATTTCTCCCAACAGCAAACCCTGGGAATATATTGTGCATGCAGAGGCAGGGCTCATTGTAAAAAACATAAAAATCGTCAACAGCGACCGCAAACAGAAAAGACATAAAGCCACATCACAACGTATTTGCATTGTTGCTTGGGTACCGGGCACTGATTGTGTTAAAGCGGCCTGTAAAGAACGGCGCCCCGCCGCAGCCGGAGGCCACTGCTATGGATCACAGTCATTCACAGATCCACGCCGAGGCAGCAGAAATTAATAAACCAGCGCGATTAACTTTCTATGGGTAAACACACTTTGTAACCTACACTTGCATTCGGATGCTGGATCAATTATTCAGCGGCCGGGATGATTCTTTCATGAGACTCGCTGCACATTATTCATGGCGGTCTGTGAAAAGTAGGACACATATAGAGAGCTGCTGCTCGCGCTCGTCGGAAATTGCCGGAGACCTGCCAGCGTTGGTGTTGGGCCGCGTGCCGGGGTGGGAGGGGAGCTGACAGACATCTAAATGAATGCGCACCGTTCTGTGATGAGGTTTCACTTCAGACTGGAAGTGGATGCGGCGGCCAGATGTCCGCTCCTTCCGGCCTAATTTCCGAAGGGTGCGGTGGCGGCGGCGGATGAAGACGAGCGTTCCGGCAGGCAGCTCCTCTCGCTGTGTTTCTAGCTCAAGGGCAGAGTGTGTTCTTTAAGGTAACAGCTCACAAATGTGCTGTGAGAGGCTGGGAATCTTGGGAAGCTGTCGGCATGCGAGCGTGCATGTGCCCCTGTGTGTGTGTGTGTGTGTGTGTGTGAGTGAGATAGGAAGTGATGTCTGCAGGCTTTAACAAGTGTCAGAAACCATCTGGCTCTGCAGTGGAGGAGGAAACCAGGAACTGTGTGCTTATAGGATGTTAATTAAAAATCTGCATGCGAGGACAAACATTAGAATGTCAGCGCCACTCCTCCGGATGGAGGGGAGAAAAACGGGCCAATTTATGACAAGGGAGCGGCAAGGTTTTCCAAAATACACTGTTTATGCACGCTGACCTTTCACGGACATTATCTCGCGGCTTATTTATTTATTTCGTGTATTTTAGGGAGGGGCGTGAAGTGCCGGCTGAATCAAAATGAGCCGCTGTACAGCAAATGTCGGTGCAAACGGCCCCGGTGTGGTCCTCTCCTCTGGCTAATAATAAAAAAAAAAACCTTCCTGTCAAGGTGGGAATCTGACCATTAGATTTATGAAACTGTATTATTCACTATGGTTAAAACCCAGTCCGATGCAATAAATCTGCTATTGGTTCATTTTTATACCAATAGCAGATTGGTATTGGTATAGCAGATTGCTATTGTTTACTGTGCATATGTTGCCTTCTTTGTAATTGTACAATAAAGGGCATCTTTACTTTGTAACATACAAAAGTCATTAAGTGTTGGAAGTCCTAGAATATCAAATTTCAAAGATTTTAATGCAGATCCAAATATCTGAATCCCCCAGAACCTTCATTGAGACAATTGTCCTATGAGCATATAAAAGCACAGCCTCCATTCACTAGACCATTACATTAATGTGTTTTCTTCAATTAGAACGATCCCCCAAAACCCACCATTAAATTGGCCCAAATAATTTGATTTGAGTTTGAACTCTTGAGCCGCCAGCACTGCCCACAGTGCTGTGTGAATGATCCACTATGTGAAAACCAACAGATTGGAGTCATTGTGATGTAAAAAGTAGCAAAATTGATATACATTAGCAGTTCAATATTATATTAATAGCAGTTCAGAATTAATATTATTATTTAGATTATTGATTGAGATTTACTCTCAGCCTTTCAGTGTTCCTTGGTGAATGATGTACAGTCAAAACAGAAGGTCAACATTATGTAACATTTACATTTATGGCAGGGACATTTATGGTAGTTACAGGGACAGTCCCCCCCGGAGACACTCGGGATTAAGTCTCTTGCTCAGGGACACAGTGGTAGTAAGCGGGATTTGAACCTGGGTCTTCTGGTTCATGGGCGAGTGTGTTACCCACTAGGCTACTACCACATTACCACCCACCCGTAATGTACAATATAAATTTTGACTGGACTATTTAATATGTGTTTTCTCTACTACCAATAAAAATCTCTACCCAGAGCAGTCTCTACTTTCTCTGAGGTGACCTCTAGCTGAACTCTCGAATCAGAAAAGAAAAGGAGCGTCTGTATTAGCTGGTGAACCAGACAGCTACCCAGACCTCAAAGATGAAAAGGACCAGCGAAGGTCGCCTCTAGCTACGGCTGCCTGAGATACCTGATAGGGTGGACCACAGCACGAGCTGTTCCGTGCAGAGGTTACACAACTGGCAGAAGTGCTCCTCTCCACCCTCGCCTCCCGCACCCTCCCCCAGGACCCCAGGGGACCTGGCCCAGAGGAAGTGCCGGCAGGAACAAGTCGGTCCGCTGGTAGGAAGGGACGTGTTTCACAGGTGAAAAAAAGATAAATTGTCTGGCGTGTTCAGAATAAACACAACTCCCGCACTTTCTCGGCTATCCGACACTGGGGCCCACGGTTCCTCACACTGAGCTGTCATATTTACAACGAGTTGACAAACAGGCAAACTCCCTAAAATATGAATCTGAGCTGTAATATTCAAATGACCGATAAATTTCAACCATCGTGACTGTTAAGATTGGGTGAGAGGAACATCAATATCATACTCAATATCATGATTTTATGCCACACACCAGCCTGCTGAATTAAGTTGCTCATTATCGATATGAATGTGGCTAGATTGATATTGACCGTTATACTGTGGTAAACTGCAAAACTGTTGGCATTTTAACAATCAGTGTCCTGATTCTGATATCAGTGTCCTTATTGTTTAATTATACCACCTTTAAAGAGATCGTTCTGTTTTATTACACAGCATAACGTATTTCATATTCTGATGTTGCATAGCAGAAATGAAATAACTGGACTATTTACAGTTAAACAGTACATCTTGATACAGTACAGGCCAAAAGTGTGGACGCACCTTCTCGTCCAACATGTTTTCTTTATTTTCATGACCATTTACGTTGGTCGATTCTCACTGGAGGCATCAAAACTCCACATGTGTTCATTCATAGTTCTGTAATTAACAAAAAAAGGTGAAATAAGTGAAAATATGTTTTATATTCTAGTTTCTTTGCTCTGATTACTGCTTTGCACACTCTTGGCATTCTCTCGATGAGCTTCAAGAGGTCGTCACCTGAAATGCTTCTCCAACAGTCTTGAAGGAGTTCCCAGAGGTGTTTAGCACTTGTTGGTCCAGATCACCCCAAACCATCTGGATTGGGTTCAGGTCCGGTGACTGTGGAGGTCTCCAGGTCTCCACTTTTTGTTAAGTACAGAACTCCACATGTGATCATTCATAGTTTTGATGCCTTCAGTGAGAATCTACCAACGTAAATGGTCATGAAAATAAAGAACACACAGTGTCCAGACTTTTGGCCTGTGCTGTATGTCAACAGTCATCTGAGAATCTGTCCTCATTTACATTTACGGCATTTAGCCAATGACCGTATCCAGATCGACTGACAATCAGTAGTTACAATCCGATGTCACCATCTCACAGCAACATTTTTCTATCACAGTGAAAAAATGACACAAAATAAAATGGAAAATGTGTGTCGCCGAGTGCTTAACCATGTGCGGCCTCCTCCCCGTCCGGCATTAGCATAATTATTTCTACTTTCAGGATCCTGCAGGGAAAGCGCAGACGGCGCTGCTGCTAAGTGAAACAGTAATGTGAATATTTCATTTCACGAGAGCATCACTCCCAATCAATACGTTACACCTTGCCTTCCTGTCTCTTTTTTTTTTTTTTTTTGTTGGTTTGTTTGTTTCAAATTATAATGGCAAGTATCGTCTTGCAGCGATTATCATGGTATCGTTGAGCGCAATGAGTGCATTCGGTGCGGCGCTGTGTGATGTGGATGCACTTACAGTGAAGGGGGAAAAAAAGGAAGAAGCATTAGTTTAATGTTTATCGGGTTACAGTTATTGCTATTAAATGATGATAACAATCGTCTCCAAATTGGCGGGCACTCAGACAGCCTGATGGCCCCGTGTATATTACACGACGAAGAGCGATAGTTGCCGAGGCTGGACCGCTGGAGACCAGCAGAGGGGAAGAGGACCGTGACATTACTGCAGAGGAAAGGCGCAAAAGAGGCATGGGGACGACTCTGGGTTTGGCTACGCCACCGGGCTCTGCAACTCTGCTCCGTCTCGAGGGCCCAAGGTCACGTCCTGAACGTTCACAGCAGCTGAAGCTCCACCTCTTTACAGTCATTAAGGAACGAGGCAATGAATGGGAACAGGGAGCAGAGGCCCTACATAACGCATTCGCCTCACAGCCCGGCCAGATATGGAGTCGCTGGCATCATCAGGGGCGGAGCCCAGGAGACACGTAGACCGGTCAGGCACGTGGGCTCCGGTGGACGGGCAGGTTTTTTTTTTTTTTATTTGGGGTGCTGCTGCCCACCCAGCTGCTCTTCTGGGAAACATTCGAAAAAACGTCAACTTTGCGAGAGGTGTGGGTCAGGACAACTGTGACAGCAGGGGAGGGCTGGCTCCGTGCGGGGAGGATGGAAAATCATCTGCGTGGGGGGGTAACTTCAACCTTCCCAAATTCTCCCACACCGCCCCTCTGCTACGTTCCCTCCACTGGCTCCCAGTAGCTGCACGCATCAGGTTCAAAATACTGATGCTGGCCTACAAAGCCAAACATGGAGTAGCACCATCCTACCTCACAGCCCTTATTACACCTCGCACTGCACCTCGTATACTCCGAGCCTCCAGTACTGCTCGCCTGGTCCCCCATCTCTGAAGGTAAAAGGAAGACGCTCATCTAGACTCTTCTCCGTCTTGGCCCCTCGGTGGTGGAATGAACTTCCAGCTCAGTCACTGAGCACCTTCACACGGCAGCTCAAGACCTTCCTCTTTAGAGAATATGTAGATTAAATTGTAATTTTCTTGTTGTCGAACTTTGTGTACAGAATCTACAACAGAGTGAATTAAATAGATGTATTCATAGTTGGGGGTCCTAGTGAACTGGAATTGATCTCTTCATCGATGGTAACTTGAAAGCACGTTGTAAGTCGCTCTGGATAAGGGCGTCTGCCAAATGCCGTAAATGTAAATGTAAATGTAACGGGAAGAGCGGCGCAGAGCGGCAAGATAATCGTATCGTCTCACTGTCCTCGAGTGTGTTTCCGAGTTGCTGTTCCCAGCCTCCTCCTGCTCTTCCTGTTTCGAACAGCCTAATCGGGGGGGAGCATTTGGCGCAGGAAATCTGACTTTGATCCCCCCCCCCCCCCCTTTGTGTGGTTTGGGGTCAACTGCGATGCCGGCGAGTGCGCAGCCGCCGCGGCTGGGCTGTTTTTAATAAAGCTGTCAGTGATGACACGCCAGCAGCTTTGCGCATGGCTGTACCCCAAACACCCCCCTATCTCACCACCAAACCCCCGCCCGCCCCGCCCCGCCCCGCCCCAACAGGATGTGGAGGATTATGCAGATGAGGCTCAGCATTGTGTGGGACTGGAAGACGCTGCCTCTGGTGCGGGGAACAGTGGGCAGGCCTCTCCAGAAGGCCGCGGTGACGCGCCGGGATAAACACCTAACAAAGCTGTTCAGGCCAAACCGCTAAATAGATGTGGCAGCTTTGGCTGTCGGATTCCGCCACTCCCCACCTCGCGCTTTTTCGCTCTGGCTGTGTCACCGGCTTTGAAGTTTAAATTGCCCCCCCCCCCCCCCCCCCCCCCCCCCCATCCGCAGTGTTTTATGCGACGCTCAGTCAGCGCCACACGAAGGGGGCTCATTACGTGCGCCACTCGTATCAATTTGGAGCTCGGCTGGACTCTCTTAGCGCGTACAAAAGGCTTTAAAATGAAACGGTTTTGGAGGGGGGGCGCAGCAGTAAGAGCGGGACGACTTCGACTCCCAGACCCGCCATCTGGGCCCGTGCGGACAGAAAAGTGTAAAAGAGCCACGAGAGGCCATCCAAGCTCTTGAGCCGGACTAATAAAAGCCATAAAAAAACAACATTTTAAATCTGAAGTTTGTTGCATTTCTCGACTCCTCGTGGCCTGCTTCACCTTCTCGCCCGCTCACCATGCAACACGACACATCGATTAGGGACTCTTATTGCTCGTGGTTTTGTTTGCGTTTTGCAATTCGCCCAGTTACCAGGGCGACTGCAGCCACCAGAAAATGTATTCAGAGCAATAATAAATTAACAGCTCCAGAAATCAGGAGCGCCGCGGAGACGCTCACCTAGGGTGAAATTATCTCGTGTTCCATTTGAAGGAAAGGCAGGCTGTGCAGCGAGCAAAAAAAAATACAAAATTCTTAATAATAACAATCATTTTTCGTGGTCCCTTAAAAACAAGGTCCTGCTGTGTGTTTACGAAGCACCTTGTATAGTTTGGGGGAAAGAACGGCCCCATATAACTGCGGCTAAGTGGCTATTTAGCGCTGTTGCAAATAATGCGTCTGGTGTTTGTAGGTTAAAGACTGCGGGGTCTCAGCCTATTTAAGTAGAAAAAAATATAACAGTAAAGTAAAGTAAAGTCTTCCTCTTCTCATCCCTGGGTGCCAGAGCTCGCCTGATAATTTGCCCGCTCGCCCCATTCATCCATCTGGGCTGTTTGGGCCTTACAGAACACGTTTTGGACTTGCTCTCCGGGGCCAGGGATCCTTCAGGAAAAGTGACACGCCGCTTTTCCGGTGCCCATCGGCGCTCGCAGTTTTCCTTTAGCAGACCAAACATCGAGATTAAGTGGCTTCCCCCGGTGTGACACGGGATTACTGTGTATTTCAGAGCATTACGAAAATTGTGGCTCCCACAGAACCAGGAGGGGCGCAGTCGGTGACAGACGGCTTTGCCATTTTAACAATCGCCCCTCTCCCCTTTCCTAAGAAGATTTGTGTGCTGGACAGCTGGGCCGGGAAGAGGACGACCAAAACCGGTGCAGAAACATAAGGCCTGCTGAGCGGGTCCATGATACCATGGAGAACTTCTTCTGGCATCTCAGTGCTCTCTGAACATGCCATTTTCAGGAACGTTGCTTTAGAAAAAATGAAATATTGGGATTAACCGTCCATTGGCCTGTTCCTGATGAAGTTCCTGGTTTCAATAAAGGTCACGTGACCCCCCCCCCAAATAAATTTTCTCATGTGGCATCTGCTGTTCACTTTTCTGGACCCTCATTAGGGGTACAGACAGGCTAACTAACTCCCTTTCAGATTAATAGACCCTCATATGACCCCTGACAAGAAGAAAAATGCTTTAGTTGGATAAAGGGCTTAGTCAAACATGGCACGCTCCTAAATCTCATTAAAATGTGGACAAGTGGACTCAATTCCTCTCCCCGGTGATACGCTTCCGGTGACGCCGTTCTTCTTCTTTTTTTTATTTACCGGTGCGTCTTTACCAAAAGTGACAAACCTGATCTGCACCCGGCAGCTGACGTTGCACAAGGCGGCCGACGTGGTTTACAACTCAAAGAGGATAAGCCCTCGGCCCAATCCAATCACTTGTGAGGATTTCTTCAGATTGGTCTTGATACCAGTGATCCCAACAATAACGACCTGAAAATTGTATTTATTTACGAAAGCTGCAGCTCGCTACATTTAAAAAAACATTATGCACACGTGCTGAATTCTTTATGAATGTGACTTTAAGGACAAAGGACATACGTGTCCCCGTTACAGTAGAGGGTCGCCCTCCTCTGCGCCGAGGTCACATGATGACCATATGTTGACATTTCCCGTTGTGTTACCTTAAACCAGGGTTACGTGCCAAGGCTTAACACTCCACCACAGCCGGTTATAAAAAGGCAGTCAGACTATTATTGCATTAAAATGAAAGTAAAAAAAAATCTGATAAACAAAGCCTGATGAAGAGAGAATCCAAAAAAAAAAACGCATTAATTTGCATTGTGAGTTTCCAATCGGATTTTAATGCGCGTGAACAGCGTTACACGTACTGCATACTTATTTGATGACACGGATACTTTTTAAGAGTTTGCGGTCTAACCTACGCCCCAGAGCCAGATCTATTTTCATTAATATAAAGTCCCTAAATTCCTAAATTAAGTAAGTAAAAAAATGTGCTTGATAACATTAAAGTCACCCTCAGGGAATAATCAGCACATAACACCCATTTGGCCAATTTTTTGAAGCGTAGGTGTCCTATAATAATAATAACTGTGCTGCATTAATATGCATTAGCCTGCATTCGGCGCTCGGATTAAGCTGTGCCGGATTTCAAGGTACTTCAGAAATCCTTCGGATCACGTACTGGAATGTGTTGCATGTGTGTTGTACGCCGTGCTCGCTTCACAGCACACAGACAAGTTTAAAAGCAGAAGGAAGTAAAAACAAACCCCGTTTCGTCCCATTTCCCCCAAAATGCCAGCCAAAATGCTTATCTGTGCAGACAGCACAGCTGTAGCTGCCAAAACCTCATGGCGAGGAAGACCCTGCTGGCTCCACATCACCTTTCGGGGAGGGTCACGTCCCACTCTTCATCACCAAAGCTGGCAGAACACATCGGTGGTCTCCTACCTGCCATGCGGGGAGTCTGGCGAATCCTCGTCTCTTAGAAAGGCCTTTAAAGGTTAAAATATGTCTTGTGTTGGTGAATTAGTAAACCAGTTTCACTGGAGTGGGGACACTTCCACGGTTCCACACTGACACTGGAGGACAATGCCGCCCCGGTGATCCGTTCGGCTGTCGGCCCGAGACCCCAAAGTTTTGACACGAAGGGACGGTGCCTGCTGGCGCTGGCATTCCGCCTTCAGTGTGCCTTTGAAGAGCGTGGGAGGTGTTGGGAGGCCAAGCTCCGGGAATATGTGGAGCAATTAACAATCCGGGAATGTGAGGAACCATTAAGATGAAAGAGGCTGAGCGACACTGAAGAAACCGAGCAGCCCGGCTTCAAAAATGCTTCCAGCAACAACGGAGAAGTTTTTTTTTTTCTTCCCCGCACGCCTGAACCCAACATCACAAACATCAGAGCGCAAACATTTCACGAGCAGCCCAGAGCTGAACTGCTGCACGTCATCCGGGTTTTCTTTATGTCTGAGCCCAGTGAGAAGCTCACGACGACGCGTGGAGAGCATTTCAGCCTGAGTTTGACCTGTTGAATATGGTTCTCGGTTCCAGTCGCAAAACCAGCCTGCAGATGCATTGATGCAATCAGGCCAACCGTCATTCATCATAAATATAGAATTAGAACTCAGTTTAAAGTTCTGATCCCCATTAGAGAAATTGGCAATACTAGAGCACAGACGGCATTGTAATAAATAATGTAGTTAATAAACTTTTTTTTTTTTTATGAAATATAAGATGATACAAAGTGTCACGAGTATGTACAGACTCGCCAAACAATGCAGAAAAAAGGTGAATTCATTCAGATATGTTTATTCATTTTTGCTGCTTTATTTTTCCATATATTTGCTCTCAGCCCTTCGTCGCGCCGGGACGTGTAGAAGGTGACCTTTGACCCGCCGGAGTCGACCGGCGTCTCCGCGCGGCTCCGCCCCCCCCCCGCCGCCCGCCAGCTCCAGCCCGCATCCTCAGATCCTCCTCCTCTTCCTCGTCCTCCTCCTCCTCCTCCTGAACCCCGCGTCCCGCCGCCGAGTTGCGAGTCCGCTCCCGGGGTTCCGTCGCTCTGGTGCGGAGATGGGTGCGCTCCCGCGCCGGACTTGCGGGGTGTGGATGTTGCTCCTCAGCCTGGCGGCGACGGGGACGCGCTGCATTCCCACTAACGAAGGTAAGAGAGAGAGAGAGAGAGAGGGACGTGGGGGCGCATCACTTTTAATCGTTTTTTTTTTTTATTATGGGGGATTTGGGCCGGTACCGGTACCGGGTCTATCCAAGAGCGCAGAGCGCGGACGGGGGCGGCTTTCCGTGGAAATGAAATGACACTTTGACATTGGCACAGATAATCGCGACACCGGGAGCCGACGGGCAACTTCCCGACTGGCGGAATTGTCGCGTGTCGCGGAGCGTCGGGGCTCGAACCCCGAAGCGCGTCCATGTGTGGACCGAAGCAGGAGCGGAAATATGAAAAACACTCAACCGGCGATCTTCTCACAACGAAAGCTCCCGGAGTGGAGCAGCTACTGACCGCACGACGCGCGGTTTTTAAAAGGAGAGATTCATTCATTCTCCATTTTGGATCCGTTTTGCGTCGTGGGGTTCGGTGCCAGAGATCCTGACACTCACAACCTTTTTTTTTTAATTGTATTCTTATTATACCGCCAGTGGGGCTGATAAGAGGCTAACACGGGTCGGTGGTTTATTTTCCATCTTTTCCATGTTCATCTTACGCATTCATTACATTTTTTATTCCAAGCACGGGAGAATTAATAAATTAATTAATCATATTTATTTATGTGCAGCCGCTGTTATTAATGTACCCGTATTGGGGGTCTTGTTTTATAGGTACTTGGGACCTTTACACATCAAACACATGAAAGTCGTTAAAAAAAAGTTAAATAATACACATTTTAATAGGGTGAGCCGTATGGATGAAGAGGCACCTTCTTTATTTGATGAAGCCCCTGGTTCTATTACCAGACACGTCATTTGGAATATTATGGCGTGCATGCAGCATTAAACGTTGGGTACCAGGCTTCTGCTGTTTATTTTTATTTAAAAAAAAAAATCGATTTATTTCTCAAGGTACTGTACGTACCTTGGAAGGGCCGTGGGACCGCGAGCATATGGCTGCCGTGTGACAGGCCTTCGCCACGTGATTGATTACGGGACGCTTGATGTCACTACGACACAGACAGCAGGTAGGGGTGGGACCCCGGCCGGCAGCAGCGGAGGGGCACAGTGACCCCACGGATAGGGAGGTCAACATGCAACAGCCTCTTAACCCGGCGGCCCTCCAGCGCTCCCTCTTCCTCCACCACAAGTGACCTCAGCGCAGAGCCATTCCGCCGCCGGTGTTATCTGTGCACGAGCTCCACGACACGCTCCGTTTAAGGAAATGTGAACATTCGGCCGTTGAAATATCCTTTAGAATAGTGTGTGTGTGGTGTCTGATATTTCATTAGTAGTCCCGTTAGTGGCATTAACATTACATACAATGTCTACATAAATAAATGAATTCATACATATTGGACCCCACCCAGTTCCTGCCGAACGGACACCACGTCTCCGACGATGATCTAGTTCAGCTTTTGTCCTAATTAGGCCTATCTGCCTTTCCCCAGGACATCTTTTATTTTAAGTAGAACAACGCGCATCAATGTCTGCCATTCAACTGGAACACATCTAGACCTCATTTCACACACTTTAAATAGAGTGATTACCAGAGTGGGAATGTCTGTGTGAAAGCTGCCATCTCTCACGGCTACCAGGTGGGTCTCTCGCTGTGGGCTGGTTTGGCTGTGTCTGTGGAGAGTAATATTACTTTTTCAACCTTTCAATATGAATTAGGATTTCTTTGCATATCTAGGTGTAGGTTTATCAAGGTATGTATATCCATGTCCATGTCCTTTTTTTTTTTTTTTTACACTTTTTAATAGCTCCTGTAGTTATATGTAGGTATATTGTGATAAATATGATGACATGCATCGTAAAATATTGCAATATCCATTTCAGCCAGGTGCATTTAGTGAATTTTACTATAGCGCTTGGGATGACATTTCTGTAGATTGTGACATGTTTCCCATGGCCTCAGACTCCCACAGCCACGTGACTTTAGGCCAGGGCACTGAAAATGCCATCGCCGACAGCCTTTCCAAATGATGAGCCATTAATTGACTAATCAATGCGGTGAACTGGCTAAATGTCTGAACACAGCCGGCGTACCAGACTAAGTGCTCATCTGCCTTTTATTCCAGCAGAGACCAATGACAGCAGGAGTGAAGCAGAGGTTCATTTAGCATGTCACCAAAACTTAAACGTTTTATTTTTTCTTCTTCTCCTTGCAGTCAATTTACTGGATTCCAGATCAGTAATGGGTGACCTGGGATGGATAGCCTATCCCAAGAACGGGGTAAGTTTCACACTCAGTCCTCACCGCAAACTGCATTAGGGCCGGGATGGGGATACATCTCAAGGTCTAACGCTCCCCTGAGAGCTCAACTTCGGTTCGGACTTTTTCCATTAAGACTTGGCAGAATTTGGATACCTCACAGGTTGCACTGTGATGTAATACTACAACTTTTTGGGTTAATTTTTTTAAATTATATCGTATAATATTTAATTAATAATCTACTGAAATGTGATGTCCAACATTTTATAACAATTTATAACAATTTTATAGACTTTCCAGTTAAGAATATTCAGAATGTTATGGAGCGGGAAAATATGTACATATGAAGTAAAAACAAATACTGTTTCTCACAGCAAAGAACATGTGTACATTTCAGAATAAAAAAAATAAGTTTTTTTGGGAACTTTGGTTCTACTTTGTCATAAAGCATAAGTATGTGAAGGTGATGTGTCACTTATCAAGGTTTGGTTTTTGCTTTTTAACCTCAAATGAGGATGTGAATAGTAAGAAAAAACACAATGGTACAGCTGATTGCAAGGATTCTAAAAGTATTCTGAATACTTTATTTTTTAATGTACTGCAATAGAATACATTATAGTTATGCCCATTTAGTCAGGATTCAGTTGGTTTGGTCAGTGGCATCGTACGCATTCTCCCTTTCCTATTGTTATGGTGCCGTATACAGGGGTCCGTCCCAGGTAGTGCCGGCCCGCCTTTGTTGCTGCAGCGTGCAGGCAGCACACTGTGTTGACGCTGCCGTGGCTGAAAGAATGGGGAGCTCTGGAGCATTGTGTCTACCCGCACCTGTCCTGGACTGTGACAATGGCACCCGGCGGTTAGCCCCAAAGCCACGCCCGTGATGCACGATGAATATTTCCCCAATTAAGACAACCTGGAGCCGCCAGCATCATTTAGAGAGGATTTGGAGAGGGATTTGCTCAGTCAGTATGTGTGGGAGTTCTTTTTTTATATCATTTTTTTATATGTCAGGACAGAGCAAGTCACGATTGGACACATTTATCTGTTTATTTGTTTTATGCACCTTGTCTAAATCTTTCTTTGAGATATATGTGTTTTTGTGTGAACTTGACACGAGAGCTCTTGATGAGAAGAAGACCGAGACAAATTCTTCATTTCTTCAAACTCCTGATACAGTTCCTGTAAAATGGTGAAATGTCGCTTGCTCACCTCCTAGTTCTCAGCACCCCGATATTTCTTGAGTTGCACAGACATTTTTTTTTTTTTTTTACACTGCCGCAGTTGAACTCTGGTGGCTCTGATGCCTTGAAATTGCTTGCGCAAGAATATGAAATATATCAATTCTAGAAGGTAGAAAACAAACAGCACAAAACGCTTTGTTACCGTTGCTTGCTTCATGCTCCTTGGACTGTTGTTGAAGCTTTGGGCTAAACCTGGCTTTTCCAAGTCAACCAAGCGATTTACAGGAGATCAGCTAAATCCCGGCTTTGTCCTGGCCAGCAGCGGTCTGCGGATTCGGTGTTTTCCCCCAAAAGGGGAAAGGCATCTACCTGACCTCCAGCCTGCCATCCCGTCTGGGCTCGAACATCAGTCTTCTGCCGAATGAACGAGGGAAGGGAGACCGCAGGGTTTCCTTGTGCCTCATGCTCAGCAGCCATATCTTGCCTCACCTGTGCTGCTCTGTCAGCGTGGGTGACAGAGGTGATGTAGGTGTCTCCATAACGGACCTGGGTAAATGGGAGGTAATGACACGTTATCAGTTTGGCTGCTTGTGTGCTGTCGGACACGAGTGCTCTTTTCCCGGGAGGGCTGGCACTTGGGGAGGTGAGTGTGTGGGAGAGCGCGCAGGTTTTGGCTTCACACTGTGAGAATAGAGGTTCCAGGGAGGAAATACGGGGTTGTAGACTGGGAGCAGCGGCTTCTACAGGGACAGGCATGGAGAATACATGAGTGTTGATGCTTTGATATGAGTGCATGAGAGAAAACTCTCAACAACAACGCTACACAGAACTCCAATACACTCCAGCACTTTCACTCTCAATCACTCTGGACTCAATTTGCACTAAATCTCTGCTTTTTTTCCTTTATACATTGACTTTCACTCATTTGCACACCTTCACCCTACCAGTTACACATATTTTATGTTAAAGACATAAAAGTGTAATATTTGGTAACGATTGCAATATTTGCATATTGGTTTTTATTGTATATTTGCAACATTTGCAACACTGTGGTCTGTAGCAGTCGTCAAAGCATTTCACTGCATGTCATACTGTGTATGACTATGCATGTGACAAATAAAATGTGAAAACTTGGAAAAATACAGTCTCAAATATTTATGTCTGTCCAATATAAGACATGGACAGGTTCAGAACTAAATAAAATAAGTAATTATAGCATTTTGTATTTTTATGTAGTACTAAACATTTGGTTCTGACTAATGTTTGGCTAATTAATTGTTAAACCACAAGGGCTTATCTCTTTTTTTTCTGGCCTGATGTCAAACAGAAGAAATCACTAATTGCATTAAATCATAGTCCGGAGTCTGAACCGCAGGAAAAGAGCGTAGAGCTGAGAGCACTGAGCCAAATCCAATTACTACCGATAGATCAAGAGTAGCTAACAGGTCGGCTCTAACTCGCACCTAGCTTAAATCCAGACTGTAGTTTGCCTAGATGGCTTGGAGTGAAAAGGAATGGTTTTTGGACATACAGTGTTATCATATATTATTATTCATGTAAGAATACTTTTTATTTATATAATTAGATAATAAAAAACATTATTCATCAACAGCGATTGTGTTACAAATTGTTGAAATTGTTTAAAAGCAGCATTTTTGTAATACTGAAATTGTGCAGAGTAAGCATTTTCTCCCTACGGCTCAGCAAGGCCCAGTTTTGTAAAGCTGCTTTCGTAGACCGCTATGAAAGCAGCTTCGGGAACAAATGCTTTTTCCGTGCATGGGGACCATCCTGTTTACCGGATCATATCCTCGCTGAACGGGTCACATTATGGAAATGTGAAGGCGCCCTCGTCTCCCTGGTCCATGGTTGTTCATGGAGAGGTTTTATAACGGTGTCATTTTGTGACATGTCCTTTCCAGCTTTGTGCATTACTGTGCCTCACACCAGACTCCGGCCCTGTGTTTATTAGGGGAATATAATTGTTTAAGACCATAATGTGGACATGTGGCTGGCTGAAATGAAATGTAAATTTGCTATAGATAGCTGCTGATTGCTGTAGGAAAAAAAAAGATTGATGCTATATTGGAAGTGCATTTATGGGCTACCTTGTCTGTTAAAGTGTGACTGGAATAAACCCAGCAGAACTGTGAATAATCATGGTGGAAGCGTGTTCAGAATGGGTTGCACATTATTTCTGAGTGAGGTGCGCTCATTTAGCTTCATTTAGCATTTTGATACAGAGTTAAAGGTCACAATGTTCTGATGTCACGCTGAGAAAATTCCGGCAAAATGCGTACATGTAGTCATTACATTTTCAGATTGGCGCCTGGCATGTTGATCAGCCTTAAAAGCAATGCATTAAATGAAAGGTTATTAAATACTTAGACAACCTGTTCTGTGTGAAAATATTGAAATCCTGGTTCAATGTAACCCAATGCTGCTGAGAACGTCTCTTAAGATCAGCGCAAAACGTTAAGAGCCTCAGGCATCATCCTCTCGAGGATGCTCCCATTACAAAGTAACCAAAGCTATTAAGTCAAGGTGAGGTCACTGTACCTTGGTCTGGTCACACTAGAATGGCATCATGTCCTGAGGACAAAGAAAAGGAGCAGCCCTTCATTTATCCTGGACCATATACATTTTCCAGAAAATTCTTGCTGTGTCTCAATTTTTTTTTGTCTCAAATTTTAACATATCTTCCTCAATTATTATGATCTTTATACGAGTCTTCAGATCCACCTGTATTTCGAGATTTTTTTTTTGTGTGTACTTCTAACTTCCTTTGTAGAAATGTCATGTCAGTTACATCAGAGAAAAAAAAAAATCACTTTAGTCAGTATTACTGAATAGAGTTCACAGGTCACCAGAGAAGGAAGGTCAGAAGCTTATCGTGCAGTCGACATTTAAAAGCCTCAAGGCTGGCAGAAAGGGACAGGAAGTCTTATCGGGCTGCGTGTATGCTGTGTGCTTATTCACACCAAATGTGCTGCTCGGTATTGACAGATCCTTCATGGTGTGATGTCTATCACAATGCAACAGAGAACTACTATTCAAAAATTAAGCTTTGAGTTTAAAGACAGATGAGTAAAAAATAAATGGCATATTGTCAACATATTGTAAAATGTGCACAAGCACAAAGGCACTTATATATAATATATTCTATAATTGATGCATGATATATAATTTTGCATTTTTTATACATTGAAGAGCTGAGTCATTATTAAAGTGAGGAGCAATGTATTTATACCCAAAAGTGTAAATTCTTCTTCTTAAAGTTCACATTAATGCTTCTAGTTTCTGTTTAGACTTTTTTTGAATACCGTGAGTATGGTGATATAACTTAAACACAGTTATAATCAGCAGTAACATTAAGATTTAAGTCTGTTATAATTAAACTGGTCACATACGTGACGTAAATTTTAACGAATAGTTATCATAATTCAAAATAATTTTTTGGTGTTGGACATTTTAAGATATAGTGGAGCTGGAGATCCCTTTACATTGCAAACCTTGTTTCCATCCACTTCATATTTCCAAAAAAAATATAACAAAATAGTTAATCAGACAGAAACGTTTTATGCATCTTTACCACTGAAAAAGTGATGCCTGTAATTTATTGTATCCTGTTCCTTTCCTGTTTTTCAGTGGGAAGAAATCGGAGAGGTGGATGAGAACTACGCCCCCATTCACACGTATCAAGTGTGCAAGGTGATGGAGCACAACCAAAACAACTGGTTGCAGACAAACTGGATACTAAATGAAGGTGCCCAGAGGGTCTTCGTCGAGCTGAAGTTCACCTTGAGGGATTGTAACAGCCTGCCTGGTGGCCTTGGGACCTGCAAGGAGACGTTCAACGTCTACTACTTTGAGTCCAACGATGAGGAGGGCAGGAACATTCGAGAGAGTCAGTACACCAAGATTGACACCATCGCTGCCGACGAGAGCTTTACAGAGCTGGACCTGGGAGACAGGGTGATGAAGCTAAACACAGAGGTGAGAGATGTTGGACCTCTCACCAAGAAAGGTTTTTACCTGGCCTTCCAAGACCTGGGTGCCTGCATTGCATTGGTCTCTGTGCGTGTCTTCTACAAAAAGTGTCCTTTCGTGGTCAAGAACCTGGCCCATTTTCCGGATACTATAACTGGGTCCGACTCATCGCAGCTCCTAGAGGTTCCTGGATCCTGTGTCAATAACTCTGTGGCGGATGACCTTCCCAGGATGCACTGTAGTGCTGAAGGGGAATGGCTGGTGCCCATCGGGAGGTGCGTGTGCCAGGCGGGTTACGAGGAAGTTAACGGCTCTTGTCAAGGTTGGTGAACCTTTTTATTACTATGCAAATAGTGTTTGCTTGCGTGTGGCAATTCGGAATTCATCTCGATTGATTTTGAAACATTACCATCAGTTGCCACTGGACATAAAATTGGGATGATCTTTTTGAATGTTCTACAACATTCCAAAGATTTTAATCAGGAGGAGAAATTTCTAAATTAAAAATTGTTCCACATTGTAGAGCATTTAGCTGAAGCTTTCTCCCCATGGTGCTTCATGGATCCACATTCACAGATCATGCAGCAACAAGAAATAAATTCAAAATAATCCAATACGAGCATTTATTTCATTGCCAACTGAAAACACTTATCATAAAAATGAAAATACAAATTCTCAGGGTAACATCTGCCTTCTACACATAATTTACAGACGTAACTTACCAACCCAATTAGCAACCAGTTTGTGAGCCGAGAACCAGTTGAGAACCAAACTGTGCGCGACTGATGCTCCCCGAGGACCCAGGGTATCATTATCGTGAAAACACAGACATTTCATCTTAGGCCATATTGGCTCGCTCCGCGCTGCCGTAATCTATGCGTAAATGCAGACTGGCACGGAGACTCCGATCAGAGGAAAGCGGGGAGGGAGGAGGTGGCGGAACAGCTGCTGCCAGGTGGCTCCTGCCTTGATTAAGTGAATTCGGAGCAGACAATGAGCCGGACCTGACCCAGGTCCTCTTCCCAGCTCTTTGTGGCTCTGCCTTTTGCATCTCGCTCGCTCTGAGGTCACAGACACTGAAGAGCATCTTTAATCAGCCTGAGAAATAAACTTATTGCCACACACAAAAGCAGGATCATCCCATATTGATGTGATGAATAAGACTGAATAATCTTCTTCCACTGTTTGTCAAAAGGTCTCCTTCAATGAAGACAATTGAAGACATGTAGTAGTATAAATGCATTATTCTGCAATATGAAACCATAAAAATGTCCATCCTGCCAGTTCCAGTTGCATTCCCAGTGTTGCCTGAGTCATTTCCACTTCGACTCGTGTGTTTTATGGTGCTCCTTAAACACAGAAGCCAAAATTTGTGTTTTCCCACATCTTTTTTATCTGGAACAGATGGCAAGGATATTTTTTTTACTCTGGTTTCTATGGTAACCGGAGACATTCAGGGGTATTAACATTTTTATTTTCCTCAGTTAGCTAGTCATGGTGCGGTAAAATGAAAGAGGTTATGTTGTGTATTGCTTTGGCAGAAAAACTGTTACCGCTTCTTTTCATCATTCTCTAATTGAGAGGTGGTGAAAAAAACATCTCTGAGAAACAATTTCCTTTGTGTGACATATGCAGACAGTTGCAGAAGTGTAGGGATTTGTTCCAGATAATCTGCATATAGCTGTAGATTTTTTTTTGTTATGCTCAATATATTCAGCTTCTTTAATAAAAAGGTATGGCTGGTATGTTACACAAATGCTCATTATAAGTCCACAAAGTCCCAGTTTCATACTTAATACTTACCTCCCCACTTACCGCCATTACCGACCCTTAACCTTGAGTGTCTCCAGGGGGACTGTCCCTGTAACTCACTATGGAGAAGGCCGTCTGATAAATGATGTAAATGTAAATGTAATGTACGCTGGGCCTAGAGCCAGTCCAGAACAACTGTATGTAGACTAAAACCTATTTATCATGCTATATAGTATATTATACTGTATATATGTGCTTTGTATACAAGACTCATTCTTTTCACAATAAACGCTTTGTTAGTGTCTGGAGCATGACAGTGCAAGGTGGTAGTATCCTAGTGGGTAACTCACTCGCCTGTGAACCAGAAGACCCAGGTTCAAATCCCACTTACTACCATTGTGTCTGTGAGCAAGACACTTAACCCTGAGAGTCTCCAGGGGGGGACAGTCCCTGTAACTACTGATTGGGCGCCTGATAAATGCTCTAAATGTAAATGTAATATAGACAATTTGTTTACAAAGTGAAAATAACAATGCAAATAAAAATATAAAATTGTGCATCTTGCGGATGTGCTGTCTGTATGTCGACATTGCAATGATGCAGTAATTGTTGATGAAACGTATATCACCAATTTTCCAGTTATTGTTGTGGTGTGAGATTAATAGTCCAGTGTCCCTATGAAAAAGGGTCCTAAACTCCAACCTCGTTTGAAGAATCTTACGCTGTGGTAGCATTAGAATGGAGAAGAGGCCGCTCCACGTTATTATTTGATGAACAGATCATGTAATGATGGAAACTCTCTTTTACATGAGTTTGATCTGCAGTATTGTGCACCCAATTGTTTTGGGGAATTTTCATACTGTTGCACAGACATTTTACATTTACGGCATTTGGCAGACGCCCTTATCCAGAGCGATCCAGACATGTTGCCCAGCTGTAGTTGTCGGCATTTTAGAAAATTGACAGAACCTAAGTAGGTTCCTGAGTTCAGTGAAGGTGCTTCATCGTTCCCCCTCCAGTGCTGCATCAGGTGCGGAATTCCCACACTTTTCCGGAAGGTGTGCTCGTGATGGCCGCCCGGGGTGGGGAGGTTTAATGATCGCCGAGAGCAGGGGCGAGGAGAGGATGCACGCTCCAGTGGCAGAGGAGGGCGTCGCGTCCTGCCAACAAAAAAACGTCTTCTCGCCTCTTTGTCTGCTTCTGTAGTTGCCTCTTTGTGATAAGATATTTTTTTTTGCATTGTTTTCGAGCTCGGCGTGATATTTCTATGTGAATAATTCCCAATGAGCGCTCTGGGGGGAATGCTGGTTGGCCCAGAATGCAGTGCAGTCAGCCAGGTTGCCTGCAGACAAGTCGGCAATGCACCGAGGAGAAGCGTTTGGCTCTATTGTCTGGAGGAAAGTCCGCCATTCAGTTTGGATGCAGCATGAAAGTGGTGGGACGTACAAGCGTAGAATTAATGGGCTGAACACACGTCGCGGCTGCCCCCCATTCACAGGATCTCCCCCCGTAATTGCAAAATTGCGGTAAACATGTCCCTGAATGCACCGGAGAAGCCGAAAAGCAGGAGCCACAGGCTCTTCGGGGAAATTTGGTGAGCAGACTAAGGCGCTCAGGCATCGTGATGGGCCCGATGACAGTTTAAACCTTGTTTAACAAGCCGGCAGATGTATGGCCACATAAATCCACCCAAGTTCATAAATATTTACGTCCCAATCTCACAGAGACGATTATTCCACCATGATTGCGGGACGTCTTTTCCCATTTGTCTTTGAGACGATCCGGAGCCGATGACACATGGAGGAAAGTCTAGAATACGGACAATATTGTATCACTGTCACGTCAGGGAGAGGAATTACGCACAGACGCCATCAATTTCCACAGAGCCGAAAACCACTGCTTGTTTTCGTTTTTCATCTTGACTCCTGTTTCTGTCCGCCGGTACGAGGACATCCGTGCGTCCCTCATATGTAGGTCACGCCGTGTAGACCTGGTCAGCTGTCGGCAAGCCTGTTTTTAACCCTTCCTCCCGGGTAATGTGACATCGAGCCGCCGCTGGGCCTGCGTCCATGATTGAACATGGCGGTCGTTTCGATTCCGATAACCCTGTCACGCGCCGCGCGGCCGAATGACGAATCGCCCGCGCCGGCAATTACAAATCTGGGCCATCATCTTCTGCCGCCGTGGCGCTTGATGAATACATCAGACGGAGGCCATTTGTAATGCTGGCCTGAGGGGAAGCCAATCAGCCAATGACGTTTTGAGATGTTTTTGCTGGGGTTTTTTTGTTTTTTTTTTGCTCCGCCCTGGAAAATCTATTAAGATGAATATGCACTGCTCTGAATTATGAGCCATTATACTGGTCCGTCCGGCTTAAAAGGCCTCGTTGACTGATCTGGCGTTCATTAGCTGGAGGTGTAATGATTCCTCGTCTCCTAAAGGACTTTTATCTTGAGACGGGATATTCAGCGGCCCGTACGTGACTGAGATTAAAGAGCGCCATTCGAGCGAAATGGAAATGCCACCCCATGCTTTATGCAGATAGACAGCGCAGGGGCTCAGCTAATTGGCCATGGCTCCTAACTCCGCCAGGGCCCGGCCAATGGGAACGGGGCTTCCGCTGCTGTGAATTAAATGCCTGGAATGGCACGGCAGCCTCTGCGGAATTCCCGAAAGCACTTGATCTCCCATGATCTCCCCTCTATTTTCATTCCTGTCAGCCGTTACCGCAGGAAACGTCAAACTCGATCTGGTCAGCGAGCAGGCTGCCACGGCAAGATTGAGCTACCATGGCAATGTGGCAGAGGCACAATGATGTCAGAAAGCCCAGCAGCCCCCGGGCACGGAGGGGGCAACGGCAGGGTGTGTTATTATTTCATTCCGACACATTTTTCCCCCCTCGTCTAATTTCTTCACCCCACACAACAGACGCCAAGCAGTCATCCCACTGCGGCTCCCCGCTGCGCCCCTTTCCAGACATGCACAGAGTGCGGCGTCACAACGTAGCCGCGCTAAACTCCGCACTGCTGAAAGGGTTGGAGGTGTCGGAGTGTCAGGAAATGACGGCTTCTCACGCAGCCTGCGCTTCACAGGCTTTTCGGAGGTGAAGCAAGCAGTGCACTTTCATCACTTTACTCTGCTTTTTTTTTTGCATCCCCGAATACAAACAAGTACAACAACAGATGTGGAGGTGCAAGGTTAAAAGACGAGAAGGTTGCAGTCAGCAAAAAAGGGGTCTTGCATGTATAATTAAGAGTAGCTGTGGTTCTGTAGTTCTATAGTATTAATTTGTCCTTATTGTCCTTTAACCTAAATCGTGTGCCCTAAAGGTGTGATATGGAATTCACACAATAACACAGTTTCTACGTAATGTAATATTATTCACCATATAACGATATGTAACATTTGTCTGTAGAAAAAATTTACTTTTTATTGTTTCTGAACTTGAAATAATCAGAAAAAAATATCAATGAAATACCTACATTTAGGTATTAACTATAACTCCATTAACTATGGAGTATTCATGCAAACGGGATAAATTCTCTTTTTGCTTTATTTTAACATGCATTGAAACTACTAATAGGCAGAAAATGCACTATTATGGGCCTATGTTGCATTGCTATTTTTTTTTTTTTTTTGAAGATTTTCATTATTATTTAAAACCTGTTTTTATCCTACGACATAATAGCTGTACTCTCTCCAGCATTGTAATTGTGGCATGCGCCACCACCCACACCGTAGTTTGCCTTTGCTGCAAGTGTGACTTAAGTGCTTTCTGATGGTTTTACAGGACACAGATGAGTAAACTGCAACTTCAAATAAGTGCTTCTTTTCCCAGCTGATGGTAAAATATTGATATTTTGCTTTTCTTAAAGAGCCACGGCTAATGCTGGGGGGGTCGGGCGGGGATGACGAAAAAAAAGCATTCTTTTAGATTTACATTTGATGCAGGTTGTATAAGGTGCTTTAAGGTCTGTGTCGAATTACACACTTATGCCCATGCGTGCATCATTTATATTGTTTACTTTGATGGCTTTATTCTGCCTCTGATTGGGAAAGGATGGAGAGGAGAGAGCAATATGGCTGAGACTTGACTTAACCTGCCAGTTCAGGCTTCATTTTTTTTTCAGATGGCTTTAAACGAAGGACAGTGGACAGGGGACAGATGCCATTAAAGGGGATTCTGTTACTGAAAACCATGACCGCCGCCAGTGTCTGTGTGTTTGGGGCATTAGCAGCGGTTTGAACCGATATCATGGATTTAATGGAATTCTGTAAATAAATTTGCTAGGCTAAACATGAGCCGTGGTACCCGGTTCTATTCAAACATGAAATTCTGTGAAAGTAAATAGCCCTCCGCAACAATGGCAAAGCACAAAGACCAACATGGGAAGCTGTTAGCCTGCCGTGGGTGTTGCCGTTTGTATGCATTGAATTTTCGGAGCAAGTTTACTTAGCGGAAGTTAAACATAAAGATGTTTTCTGCAGAAATCAATGCATTCTTGCACTTGTTACTGCTATGCCGATTTTTTTTGTGCCACAATACATTCTTTATTGTAAAATTGCTGTTAGTTCAGAAGGATTTAGGATTCCTTGAGTAAAGATGCTCATAATATGGTCTGCTCAAGTGTATATTATAATTTTATAAATTATTTTAGAACATATTGATTAAAAAAAATAAAAATCTGAAAAAATCTGGATAGCAAAAATCAATAGCAAATCATTTTTAAAAGACATTGGATTCTTGTTTTGCTTTATTATTCCATCTGCAAAATCACAGAAAGACCCCAAATAACAAGACTAATATGCTTATATATGATATAAACATGCCTACAAGTGAAATCACCTGATTATTATAGAACTTAAAATTGTTAAAAAAAAAATTAATAAATATGACGAATATTTAACTATATGAAGAGAGATTGACATTGTCAAAATGACATTTTGAAAATAAGCAGTACATAAATGTTTATTGGGCAATATTATTTCATGGTCATTAGACCAGACTATTGCAGACGCCTCTTCTTTCATTTTAGCAATTTCATTTATTCCAAAATGTCAGTTTTTCAGAGTTAGCCTTCATTTCAAAATGCCTTTTCCGCAAGGCCTTTTTTATTTCATAACGCAACTTTTCAGCAATGACTGACAGTAGGATGGACCTGCACACCAATTTTCTGATCCTTTATCATATATTAGTTTTCCTGGATACCTGCCTGCCAGACGTGCTAGTTTAAAAGTCACAGAGGATGGCGGTCTGGCCCGAACTTTGCTCAGTTCTGCTTATTTAGGCAGATCAAATATAGAGGGGTAATTTACAGGTAGTAGCTGTTTTGGGCGTTTAGATCAGTGGCTCCCAGTCTTTTTCCCTGTGTCAAAGACGAACCCCCAACCCCAATTCCTTCCTGCATACACGCATTAAAAGAATAAAATGATTAAATCCAAACTTTTATTTGCAAAAATAAAAGCTGTAGGATTTTCTTCGGATTCTCCTTGTTTTATGCTTCAGGCTATATAGAGTATATATTCGAGTTGTTATCTCGGCCCGAGCCCGACTGACTGTTATGGTGCATGGTGTATTACAATACACAATGACAGTCACACAGTCAGTTTGGTTTTCTTGACTCCAACTTTACTGCAACATTTCCATACAGCCAAGACCATGTGAGTACTTTGGGTTAGTGTGAAGTGGATGATACTCTGGTTAAGCATCACCCAACGATGGTGGCCAAAATGAACATTTTATAAAAAAAAAAAAATTTAACAAAACTAATTTACAACATTCGAAACACTTTTACCAATCACTAAAAAACTTATTGACAAGCAGTGAATAAAACAGAAAGGATAGGTACTATAGACTGGAAATTCGTGTTTGTGGACCACACAAGCTGGACTTGACCTGACACCAGCCCAACTAAAATTGAGTGCAAACCTGACTGGGCTGAGACCAAGCTCTAGTTTATAAAGCCTACAGAATTATAGTTATTTTTTTAACCTCAACGCAGATGAAATTGTGCAACTTAAAGGCTGACTTAATAAAAACTGCTGAAATTGCTTATTGCAGAGGCCTTTTATTTATGTTGGTGGGGGAAAAATACAATAAAATATTTCACAATAATGAGTACATTTATATAGCAGAATTCAATCTATTTCACCATAATGAACCGTATATCAAAAAGTGTTCAGTTATTTCATTCTTTTATTTTTTTGTATTATGTCATAAGGAGTTCCGTAGATGACCAGTTAAAAAGTACCTTTACATTTATATGCAATAATTGTCAAAGTAATTCCATTGCTTTGACTACCTTGTACCTGTAACAAATGCCTTATTACCATTTTTCTGCAATGATGATTAGTGGTATTAGTTATTTGCAAATAATCATATCAGTGATTGTGATATTTAGATATAAACACATTTGAGCCCAAGAGGATTGATGTTCATTTAATTTTTTCTTGTGTCTGTATGCTGCATATCAGCTATGCCCGGTGAAGCCCAGCTGGTCACCGGCTGTGACACTCCCACTGTGTTTCAACGAAATTGCATTTGTCCACGGGGTGCTGTTTTAAGTGACGAAACTCTAATATTCTATAATGCAACTAATGTAATAAGCGAGCTTCTCTCTGCAGTTCTCTTGCTCTCATAATTAGTCCTTAATTGATTTGTGTGTGTTTTGCTGGGCTCTTTCATCTGAGTTTGTGTCATTAACCCCCGTGTGCATTCTTCTGTATCACGCCATTGTGTTTTCAATTATCGAACAGCGCTGGAATCAAAGTGCGCTTGAAGTTCCTCTCTCTTTAAATACAAAGCCATATAAATCAATGGGTTTTGCCCTAAAATGCCTTCCAATTACTGAGGCCCACATATAGCAAATGCCTCTGCTGGCTCTTTAATTGCCTAGCGCACCACTGTTTGGTGCATATTAATTACCTATTAGCCTTTGTGTGGCGCATTAAGAGTTCCCCCACTGCCGTGTCATTGGAGAGATACCTTGCCACCGGTTCCACAGGGGGGTCAGTCCGGCATCCATAATGAGCCGCCTCTGCCAAGCATGACAAAATCTAATCTTATTTGGCCAAGGGAGGGGAAAGCGGAGCATAAAGTGATCTGATTTGGGGATTTCATGGCCCTCCTTCGCTTTGGAACTTTCTCTGAGTAATATTTCATGGCCGTGCAACTTCAGCCAGGGTGTGGTATTGAGCGTGGCGGGTCACTTTTTAAAAAATGATGCCTGCAGGCACATTTTCTGTGTTATTCTGCATGGTGTGTTGTACTGTGTTCACAGTAATGGATGTTATAGGATCTATGCCTGAACTAATCAAGGCAGTTGCAAAGAATTCTCATTTTCCTTGCTTGGGTTAGAGGAGCTTGATAGAGGTGCTAGAGGTTGGCCTGGTTATATAGACAAAAAGCTCAGCCACAATATTAATACCACCCCTTTTGCCACCAAAATATTTCTGACATGTGTATGCATGGACTGTTTAAGATCTATGAAGGTGTTCTATGTGATCTGGCACCAAAACATAAGCAGTGTAACTTCCTTTGGTTACCCACTTTAATTCAAATACACACTTTTCCACCGTTTTCGCACTTTATAAAGGAACAGCCCTCCTCCTAATAGAGCATATGTTTGGTGTTGAGTTGTGGTGTTCACCAGGGAAACATTACAACACTACCAGGAATTTCAGTTATTACGATCCAGACATGAACTGTACAGTCACTGTTATTATACGTGTGCGGTAATTTGAATGATAAACGTGTTTGATGTGCCCGTTCCGAACAAGAAAAGAACAAGTAAATGCTCCAATTGGAACCATGTTGAAGTTCTGTTCCACAGTGGTGGATATCTGGTTTTGACACGCAGCAATTTGTTGATTTCTTTGTTTTTGTTTATCAAGCTGCCCAAAAAGAAAGTGCTGCTTCATATTCATATCTTTTTTTTATGGAGGGGTTGGTTGGATTGAGGTGTGCTCTGACACACACACTTCTGGCTTTGGGGATACCGATTGAGCCAGAGCCCAGCAGTGGTGTGATTATAGTGGTGTCTGTGAGGGGCATGTTCGAGAATGTGCTGGACGGGTGACAGTGATGAATTGGGCTGTGAACAGGGCTTCACAAACACAAGAGTGATGGGCAGAGGGGCAGAAGGATCAGGTGTGTTCCAGCACTCAGCTGCCGGAGCGAAACTCATCTCTGCCCAGACACACACACACACACACATACACACACACACACACACAGACATGGATCTCAGATGAAGGCAGACAATAGCAAGTATTTCTTTTTATCACAGGGAAGCCTGACCAGATGAATATTATTTGAAAGCTGGTATTTCTTTGCCTCGGCAGGGTCTCCTTTGTTATCACAGATGGCTATTTTTTCCCTTCATTGTGCTTCCTATTTCTAATTTTTTGGTTTAGATATAATCTGTGGAGCTCAGCAGTAGTCCTTGCTCTTCTTCTAGCCCCGTACAATGTGTAGTGAGAGAAATAACGCCATTGATGTTTTGAGAGCCTCAGAGTAGGAAATTCCTGTGTGCAACATGAATTATTGCGATGACTCTCATGCATGAACAATACATGGATTACATTTACATTTACAGCATTTATCAGACGCCCTTATCCAGAGCGACTTAGTCAGTGGTTAAAGGGACAGTCCCCCCCTGGAGCAACTTAAGGTTAAGTGTCTTGCTCAGGGACACAATGGTAGTAAGTGGGATTTGAACCCGGGTCTTCTGGTTCACAGGCCAGTGTGTTACCCACTAGGCTACTACCACCATTACCACCTACTGCCATATTGAAACCTATATTGTATAAGTATTGAGCCATGACCTATGTATTTTAATAAAGTATTGAGCATCGTCATATGTATTTTAATAAAGTCAATAATGCAGTCAAATCCAGCCCCTCCAACCCCCAAAGAGTATTGTATTGCGTTTGAGCATCGTTCTATGTTACTTATTGCATTGTGGCCAACTCCATAATATAGATATTTACATGTATCATATTGTGGAGTTGCTGCCAAGACTGCAGCCCTGGCTGTGAATGGCATCAGGGTAAAATATCTTGGGTTAAAATATCCTAAATGATTATAAATGAAAATTCATGAAACGACAGTGTATCCAGCAGCGCAATGGAGAAGGGAGCAGCAGCACAAGTGCCTGATCAGTCAAGTGGTAGGTAAGAGGCTTAATAGACGACAGTATTGCTGTGAGCTTGCGACAGAAGAATCGGGCATATATTTCTCAGGTCTAATGTTGCATGACAAGAGACCAAGGTTCTGCCAAGGTGAATCACTGGCCGGCTCTCCTTAAAGACCTTGCTTATATAGCCTTTTCTCTAAGTCACGGAAGATTTGCAGGAGGAGGAATGCCATTAAATCCCGCTCTGCACCCTTTTAAGACCTGAATCACAACTGCGAGGACCTTTTGAAAATCAAATCCCATATTTTGTATTCTAATCTTCGGGTGACATCAAAGGAGCCACAGTCAAATCCACAGAAGGTGAAACGGTAACGATAAACGGCAAGGCTTCCTTTTCAGCAGTCCTCAGTATTGCGAAATAGAAATACTCCATGGAAGTAAGAATTAATATGTTCAATTAAGTAGATTAAACTTTGGGTAATCTGGTTGCGCATGGCCATGTGTGTAAAATAAAGAGGTGTGTGGAAGAGCTGATTTCACACTATCCCTCCAGTGTAATCCAATCACCAGGCTTGCAAGGCCTATCATTTTGCCCTCACTGTGGCCCTTATTTAATCATGAACTCCTCCTGCTTCCATTAAGATGTGCTTTTATATCATAATGCTGCACGGCCTCCTGTCGATTGAAAACTGGAGAAACGCGCCTGGCTATGTCGCGATCCGTATCGGTCAGGGGGGCGGCCCCTGCGAATGTATCATGTTTGAATGACTAATTGGTTTAGATGAACTTGCCTGGATGAGTGCTGGGGTCCTTGCATGGGATTCTGGGTAATGGTCCTAGACCTTGGCTGTACAGTTTTTTGATCTTTGTGAAATCAAGTCGAAGAGATGCTACGCTCTATTTCGGCTGTAAATATGGTACGTGGGAAGCAAGTAAAGTAGCGTATTTCAGTTAATCCATGATGCACATTTACAGGGGAGTCATAAGGGGCTTCTTGCAAGAGGATTTTAGGAGATTTCAGTGTGAAAGAACATTTAGCAAAATAGACATTTTTGTCTCTGAATTGGTGTAACAATGTGTTGATTTGTACTGATTTTATCAATTTAATAGAAAACAAGTCTGTGCATCGACATGACCACAGAAAGATCAGTGCACGTGTATGTATTTTCCTAGTGAATAAGGAAGCACGTAATTGGAAGGTTGTCTGTTCAAATCCCAAACAGCCAAGTTGCCACTGAGCAAAACTCCATCCCCACACACTGCTCTGAGGGTGATGGGTAAAAGCAGAGCACACATTTCGTTGTGTCACTGTGTGCTGTGCTGCAGTGTTTCACAATAACAATCACATTCACTTATTGTTACGATGTACTGCTACGTACACATCACCTGCACTCCTACACTGTACATGGCGCTATGCAGCCTAACCTGTGAAGGTGGCTTCATACTGTGGTGTTTCAAATCATATTGTGGGAGATTCTGATATCTCAAAAATATTTAAAGCTGAATAATTGATTAATTTTGTCAATGTGATTCACTACAACACACGAACTGTATCCTCTGCATTTAGTCCATCACCCTTAGGGAGCAGTGGGCAGCCATGATTGCGCCCTAACAGCAGTTTGTGGGACGGTACCTTGCTCAAGAGGGAACTCAGTGGCACCGTGGCAATTCGTGATTTGAACCCACGACGAGTCTGCATCCTTACCCACTAGGCCACCACCGCCCCTTCTCCTGTATGTAGTCTTTTGGTTATAAAATATTAATTCTGCTAATATTATATCCCTTCAAAATGAGATCATGCATTTATCTGACTGACATGAACAGTTAAAATAAAATGAAATACAAGTTCTCTTATAATTTTGCCTATGTATAATATTTGTGAATATTTGCCAGACCACTTTTACAGACATTCAGGAAATTATTGGCAATAAGTGTCAATAACCTTTCATACAACCTTTCATACAACTGACATTAAGCAATCAGTCAGTGAGATCCTTTTGATAACACGCAGGGAATTCTGCTGATCTCACCAACAATATTTTACAATACTGAAACTTTCCCTCTCCAATAAACAGACTCTAATAGACTCTAATAAACCAAAATCTGGAGGGGGGATTTTATTGGGAAAAAATGTCCAACGAGAGCACAGAAGCAGCTCCAGAATTTCAATTGAGAACAAAAATCTACAAATGGCTCCGCAGCCCATTAGGCCGTCTGTGGGTTCTTCATCTCACCAGCCGACCGTGATCAAGCCCCATTGTTCTTAGGCAGCTCACACTCTCAGTAATGTGCAAATGATGGGAGATGGAAATCTCTGACCAGTGGGTAGTGTGCACAATATTCCAAAGTGGCCGAGATAAACTGATTTTCCATTATCCGGGGACTGTTTGAGGTCTGACATTTGAATCACCATTTATCATTTTCACAGCGGGACGCAGGTTAATGATAATTGCAAGGTCATTTTGAGCACTCTATAATTTGAAGTGGGATCTTGTTATGAAGCAGGGCTCTGACGGCACATTAACAGCGTAGCGCTCCGGGTTGGAATATAAATGGCAACGTTTACAGTATTCCTGTACTGCAATATGTAATATATGCATAGCACACCTGTGAAATGTCATGCAGCTCACCTCCTGCTAGGGCAGGGAAAATATTCTTTGAATAAAAAATTTACACTGAGTGTTTGATGGTCACCCTGTTTGTGGTGAGAATATTGTATGCTGTTGTATTTGGTGTCTTTTCTTGAATACACAGGTCTGAGGTGGTGGTGGTGATGAGTAGAAGAGAGCCACAAAAGGCCACATGTGGGTTCGCCTATTTTTGTATGACATCTGCATAGTTCCAGGTGTGGCCTATTTACAATTTGATCAAACAGGAGGTTTGCTTGGGCCCAATCTCATCTCAGAAATCATCTGATACCCAATTCCAATTTGATAAATTTGACTGCAGTCCGGGTGGGAACGTGATGATATCGTTCGGCGGCTGATTTTATCCAATGCCACTTTTCCGCAGGATGGAGTGACAGGCGCTGACATGCAGTGAGGGGACACAGACGCAGTGGGACTGATTCTGTTTTTTTTCTTTTTCCTCAGTCGGATGACTTCTGATATTGTGATATTCACTTTAAAACGGGGAGCAAGTTGAACCAGGGGCAAAATTCACAGACTCATTAATTCTCCGGGTCTAATGGGCTAATATATTTTCATTGTATTGGGGACAATAAAAAAAGTCTTTGTTTTGTGGTGGAAGACAATGGCACACCAGGGTTCAGGGATTAGCAGTGAGGTTTAACCCAAGGGTCTCTCCTGATTAATGAGGAACTTTTGTCCAATAGCACTTGACACTAAAGTACATGCTGGTAGATTGACCTCTTCTGAATAAATTACACTTGTTTATGCACTGGGTAGTGTTTAATTCTCATCTTGTACCAGTGCTTAAAGGGCACGGGAAGCACTGCTCTCTATTATTTTGTGGGTTTATTGATCATTGTGCACATGCTGGGTTTCTATGGAGTTCCAAATTCTGTAACTACAGTATTATGCATTTCTGGTGTACCTTGCTACAATACAGTTTCTATTGTTTCTTAAACACAATTGGACACTAGGGACCAAATTTGGTGCTGATCATTTTTATTGTAAGTCAAGAGATGATTCCATAGGGAAACACAAAACAATATAGTGTATTTTTAAAGGGAAAATGATAAATGTATTTTGCATGTATTATTATTGCTAAACATTGTAGAATTTTAATGAGAATTATTGAGAATTTTTCTTTTAACAGAATTTTTTTTCCTCTCATGTCCTCTATTGTGAAGTGCCAGGTTCCTCAGTTCCCATAGTCCTCTTTATGGCTGATACAATAAATCGATACAGCAATTTTATCCTGAATCATTATCTGGTCATGCATAATCGATGTGTCAGAATCTAGTATCGATGTGTGAAGTGAAAGTGTCAAATATAATAGTTTTCATGGTTCTTTTCTAATTTTTCATTTGTGATTTACAGATATTATCACTGTTTTGTATGCAACTGTATTTCAACAAATTTAATCCATTGTAGTGATATCATTGTTTTTATGGGGAACAGTATTGTAGCCTCTTGATTGACACACATAGTCTTGTGGACTCCGATCTTCACAAGTGCATGGCTGAAGGTATTGATGATGATAATGATTCACATCTGAATTAGCTTGAGCTGCTTTTCAGTCCTACCATTATTCCTAATGTAATAGATGTAATTCCAGGGTGAGCAGAAGCACAGGGATAATTTTATCATCCTCATAACAATGTTTACGATCATGTTGACAGTGAAGTGCTGGATTCGGTACCAGCAGCTCATGCTCTTACTTACAGCTTGCCTCATCCTGGCACCGCCGCCGAAGAAATTCACAGCACACCTCGGCTGCCTCAACCCCACGGCACACCAGGAGGGCTTTAATTAATGTCTTTGTCTTCACCCCCTTACCCTCGGCTGTACACTATCCAAATGCATTCTGCACCATCAGGGAACCTTCAGTGCACAAGTACCTGTTGTGAATGGGGTGTGGTTAAAATGGCCGCAAGTGCGAAGTCTACTGCATGCAGCACCTTTGCCCCACGCCTGAAACTGCGAGTGCTCGATAGATCTATTGATGTAAGCACCACAAGCCTCCATTCTTCCCTAAAGGAAACATCTGGGACTAAAGCTCTGTCTGCCTCAAGTGATAACAGGATTTTGTGTTTTTTTTTTTTTTTTTTGCATCAGACTTACAGGATGAACGGGGAAAACTGCAGAAAGCTGGCAACTGTTTTATCATAAGCATTTGAAAAAAAAAAGCAATGCAAGTCTATGAAAGAATATTCTAATTTTCCTAGAAAAATATAAGATTGATTCCTGGAAAAAAATGTTTTAGCGAGGTGCAGGAAGGATGGACACTCCATTCTTCCATTTGGTGATTTTGAAGAGCACTCACTGTCACATTTGCTGGTCCAAAATGTCCTATCTGTCGTAATCCAGAGTGTTACTGTTGTGTGGTAGAGGGTAGAGGGATTGGCACCCCTGCCCTATCAGAACAAATCAGATTTCTTGTAATTTAATGCCTGACATATTTTGCTGTTTCCCCCATTTCATTTTGCCGCTCTGCAGTTTGCAAGCCTGGCTTCTACAGATCATCACTTCAGACGCAAAGCTGCAGCAAATGTCCCCCTCACAGCTACACTAAAGTGGAGGGCTCGACGTCCTGCCAGTGTGAGGAGAACTACTACAAAAGGGACACGGATCCCACCAACATGGCTTGCACAAGTATGTCCCTCCCAACACTGCTTCTGATGTACAAAAACATGAACAGGGCAACAACCTATTCATTATAATATCTATGCTAATTACTCATTAAGTAGTTATTATAATCCGATGTGGTGAACATATTTATTCATTTTTTATGCAGATAGACCGAAACCTTTATAGTATGTAAAGTAAAAAAAAATGAAAATGGTACGCTTTGAACAGTCTAATTGTGGTATTTTCTTCAATATAACTACATTTCTCACGCGTGCTTCACCTTATCGCTGCAATGTGGAGGTATGGGTGTTCAGGTGGATGCTCCACACAGCCGGTTGCTGTTAATGTCTTTGTAACTGCACTTAAGAAAAAGTCTTTAGTTTATTATAATTCAGACAGAACTATTGAATTCTATACAGTTTATCTATCACCAGTAATAAGTGAATAATTGTGTTCTACATAGAGCCGCCATCAGCCCCTCGGAACGCCATCTCCAACGTGAATGAGACCAGCGTGTTTCTAGAGTGGAGCGTGCCGGAGGAGACAGGTGGCAGGAAGGACCTGCGCTACAACATCCTGTGCAGGAAGATCACTGCTGACCTTCGCCAGTATGAGCCATGTGGCAGCAATGTGCGCTACGTCCCGCAGCAGACCGGCCTACGCAACAACTCCGTTAGGGTGGTGGACCTGCTGGCCCACACCAATTACACCTTTGAGGTGGAGGCAGTCAATGGCGTGACTGAGCTCACCAATCCCGGGCGACAGTATGTGTCCCTTAATGTCACCACAAACCAGGCAGGTGAGTCCAAATCATCCTTAAAATCCTAGACTCATTATTTTACATTTCATTCAAGTAGCCAATATGAACTCTGTGAACCACACCAAAAACTACCAGTAATATGAACTCCAACAAAAGTCATATGCTTTAGTTTACAGTGCGGAGACTCTTTGGGTTCAAAACAATATTACGTGTGCTTAAAGATTTCTGGTGGTGACATGACTTAGATAGCACTGCTGCTAACACCGAGAATAGTGAAATCCATCAATGAGCACTGATATTTGAATGTGCATTACATTACATGACATTACATTTTGGCAGAATAATGTATCTGAAGCAACTTAGTCAATAATACAGGACAGTAATGAATGTAAAGGGACGTGAATAGGGTTGCTAGACATACAAGTACTACTGTCACTTTATCATGAAAAGTTCTGTTGAAAGTTATTCATGAAGGTGATAAAATGATTAGGCAAATTAGCAATTCAAATTTCCACCACTTGTTGGTGTAGTCTCCAGGCTTTGGAAAGTGAATGATTGTCAACTAAATCCAACATTTCTGTCAGCCTATTAGGGCCAGGAAATCTGGATGTACACAGGGAACAGATCAGTTAAAGATGAGTTTATAGTTTATTGTTTAAGTATAATTTTTCACGTTCTGCCATTTATTTGTGTGAGCAGTGTTGCTAATTACAGATGATTTTCCACCGTGCTTCAGCAGTAAAAGGGATTAGTGCATTTTAATTGAGCTAATTTCCTAACTACAATGTCAGCTCCAGTGTGAACAGTCAGGGCTACAAACTGCTTCTGTGTGTGGAGAGGCAAAGTGCAAATCAGGGAGGATTTTTAGTTCACCATGTTTAAGGCCATTTTGAGTAAGACAGTCATCTCACGAAGGCTTTGTGATCTGTTTCGGTGAAGGACTTGTTTGTGTTATGGAATATTTTGGACAATTATGGGCTTAAATTAACACTGTGTGCACTAGTTTGCTCGTATGACCTTTTGATGCCAGCGAGTTTAGATAGGTGCAAAGGAGGAACTGTCATGCATGAGAGCTGTCGTTTATTGACATTGGCACCTCCCATTTTAATGTGATTGCTTTAAAAGGAGGGTGATGCTTGAAATCATTGTTCTTCCTCTGTTAAACCATGGTTACCTGCATGGAAACATGTGCAGTCATCATTCCATTGCATAAAAAGAGCTTCAAAGGCAAAGATAATATGGTACTAAAATTGCACCTAAATCAAACATTTATTGAATCATCAAAGTCATTTTCTCTGATTTTAAGCCCCTTTCCGGTGGTTTGGGGCATCCGGAAAAATTCGAAGAAAAGGTGAGCGCTGCGATCAGTCCTGTCTCGTGTGAACAGTAAAGCATCCTGAGACCATTCATGTGTGGGGCTGCTTCTCATCCAAGGAAGTGGGCTCACTCTCAATTTTGAACACAGCCATGAATTGTACGTAAAGAATGGTACAAAAACATGCTTCCAACCATCCAAGTAGAGTTTGGTGAAGAACAGTGCTTTTTCTAGCATGATGGGGCACCGTGCTATTAGGCCAAAGTTATAACTAAGTGGCTTGGAGAACAAAACATTCACATTTTGGGTCCATGGCCAGGAAACTCCAGGGACCTTAAATTCACTTGACAACCTGTGGTCAATCCTCAAGAGGCAGATGGACCAACAAAACCCCACAAGTTCTGACAAACGGGTCGCCATCAGTCAGGATTTGGCCCAGACGTTGATTGACTGCATGTCATGGCAAATTGCAGCGGTCCGGGGGAAAAAAAAGCACCAACGCTGCAAATATTGACTCTTTGCATAAACTTGATGTAATTGTCAATAAAAGTCTTATAAAATGCTTGTAATTATACTTCAATACAGCACAGAAACAGCTGACAAAAGTATCTAAAACCACTGAACACAGGAAACTTTGTGAAAAACTGTGTTTGAATAATTCTCAAAACTTTTGGCCACAGCTGTTGGTCTCTCTGGTTCTGGTCAGAGCGATCAGCTATGCCTATTTCGGAGGGGAATAACAAAACCTTCCCCTAAAATAATGCCCTGGAGGAAATCCGTTCTGAGAAATATGGCAGCGGCAGCACACTTCACTTGCACAGACTTTTCAAACGCCGGCCTGTCTGCGCTTTCAGATAAACGCAGGTGATGAAATGCATGTTTACACTGGCGGGGGACACTTTGTGTGAAGTGCCGCTGCTTTTTTATTAGATATATTTTAGCGTGGAGTTGTCTATTTCACATCTTCTATGTGTCCCGTGCTCAAAATCCAACCATGGGGCTGTAAGAGCTCTGACAGAAGAAAACGGCAAAAATCTAAATCTGAATAAATAAGTCCTCCATGGTGCGGCCCCGGAGCCGGCGCAGCGCGCCTCGCCTTCAGAAGACACAAGGCAATTAATGGGCAGGGCCAACACAATCATCCGGGGCTGTTTCTCCGAGTCATGTGTATCTAATGATGCCGCCGACTTCACCTCGCTCCCTGCCTGCAGCAGAAGCGCGCTCCTGCGGGAGCGGCCGCTATTGACTTTTCGTTACGGTAATGATGACCCTAATGGATACTGATGCATAATCGTCTTTATCTGAATGAGGCCTGTAATTACTTGTGATCGCCCGAGACACTTGAGTGTACCTGTTGCATGTGTGCTGGCTGGTGAAGTGCCCCTGCTGATAAGGGATGCTTGAGAAAGGGGATTTCACTGTGCCTGTGCAAAGGCCTGGTCTGGAATACCAAACATGTCATCCTTTCATCTGTCTCAGGTTCAGCTGGTGGGGTTCATGGGCTAATGCCGCATCCTCATTCATTTTCAGAGGTGGAGGTAAAGCTAGCTGATATCAACACAGAGCATTTATTTATTCCTAGTTTGGATCTTCTCTCATATGGCCAGATTATTAGTCCAGACAGACAGGTATCACCACACGGGAACTATCTCAGCAACGTCCTCTGCAGCCATTGTGGACTAACATGCTGTTTAAATGGATTGAAGCGATCCGTAAAACTGCATAAATGTGATCACTATGAAATAAGCTGTTGTGTTAATCACCAAAAATCACATTGAGGTAAGGTATTGGTGTTGATGTGGTCAGAGCATATTTTTTACACATCGCTGTAAAAGTGACCCAAAATTAGTTGGTTAGTTAATGGTTGGATAGAAGATGCAACACATTTCCACACCGCATGCTGACATCAGTTATTGCATTCTGGTGCAGCGTGCAATGTTTAACAAATAATATTTGCACATTTTTCTGGCTAATGCATCTGTGTCAAACACCCCCCCCCCCCCCCCCCCCCAAAAAAAAAAAAAAAAAAAAAATGCCACAGATGCATTTTAATGGTCCGAGGCGTGGTCTCGTGGCACTGTTTTTTTTGGTGCGGAGATGATGTCGGTACCCACCCCGAAGAATAGACCTTCGCATCTGCTCCTCTCATTAAGCTTCCCTCAGATCAACAGAAGGATTATGCTCTTTAAAACGCATTAATGATGACAACCAAAATCATCATTTCCATGCCAAAAGTGGGCTGCAAATGAAGTGCTCTGAAGGGGGACATAAGGAAGAGGAACACGTCTGTTTACTTGCTAAAAATGTCACACTATTCGCCGCCGTTTTTTAATAATCGCGGCAATTTGCCGACATTTATAAAACACGGCGTCTATTTCCACGTCTGATTCAGCAGAAAGCAGGTGCGGGTAATTGCCGCCTGAATGGCGCTCGAGTGCTCTCCCGTTTTCTCTCTCGACCAATGAACGGTTTTTTGTAACGTCTTCGTCTCCCTTTCACAGCCGCCGCCATTGACAGCGAACTAATCGTCTACAACGAGTTCCCACACTCAATAATTCGAATTACTCTCAGCTAGTTGCTTCTTGCTCTCTCCCGTCCTTTTTGCCCACCCTTCTTTGACGGAACTCCTCGTAGGCGCCGCGTGCCGCCAATCCATCTGAGGCGAGAAAACCCGTGACGGGATGAAGAGAGACGCCACAGATGGTGGCCTTCTCACTCATTTCAATTAGTCACCTCCCAGCGAGCGCTTAGCCTAATATCTTCATGTTTTTTATGTGTCCTGCGGTGGCACCTGTGTTCCTTCCTCTTTCCCGGTTTCCATGTAAAGCTGCAGTGTGATTTGCCCACCTGGCGAACTTATATTCCACCAAATTGGTGGGGAGGTTGTTAATTACCAGGGGAGTGACACCTACGCCATTTCTTTCTAAACTTCCTGGTTCGGAAATGGTAATTACGACCAGTCACACATTCAATGTCTTAACCTTGAACGATTTATGAAGAAAAAGAAAAACTACAAATCACTAGTTGACCAGTTAACCATGCTGTTGCAAATTTGTTTATTGCATTGGAATCATCAATAAATGTCAAGTTTTACTCTTTTTAGTAAATTGAACTTTGATTATTCATGTGTTCCACCCCTCTGCTACGTTCCCTCCACCGGCTCCCAGTAGCTGCACGCATCAGGTTCAAAATACTGATGCTGGCCTACAAAGCCAAACATGGAGTAGCACCATCCTACCTCACAGCCCTTATTACACCTCGCACTGCACCTCGTATACTCCGAGCCTCCAGTACTGCTCGCCTGGTCCCTCCATCTCTGAAGGTAAAAGGAAGACGCTCATCTAGACTCTTCTCCGTCTTGGCCCCTCGGTGGTGGAATGAACTTCCAGCTCAGTCACTGAGCACCTTCACACGGCAGCTCAACACCTTCCTCTTTAGAGAATATGTAGATGGACTTGTAACTTTCTTCTTGTCTGACTTCTGTATGGAAACTACAACAGAGTGAATAAAAAGATTGTATTCATAGTTGGGGGTCCTAGTGAACCGGAATTGATCTCTTCATCGATGGTAATTTGAAAGCACGTTGTAAGTCGCTCTGGATAAGGACGTCTGCCAAATGCCTTAAATGTAAATGTAATGAGTTGGGATAGATTGGGAAAGCGTTATTGCTAATTACTACAGTTGGGATAGATTGGAAAAGCGTTATTGCTAATTACTACATCTATCTACTGCTAGCTGCTTAGCACGCTAACTTTTTGTCATTGACCCAACATCAAAACATCGGTTTCTTCACATTCTAATACGAGTTGTTAAAACGCCACGCTGTCTGCTTCTCCAGCGTCTGGGTTGAATGTAAAACAGGCCCAGCGCGGTAATGAACGGGCTCCAGTTTATTCAGATATTTACTTGTGTGCTTTATAATTGGCTAAGGTCTGGAGAGTGAATGGCGGGCTTGTTAGACGTATCTCCTCTTGCCTGAGGATTATTGAAGGGGCCGTTGCGCCACATGAGCCACTTGGCGGGAATGATATCTCGTCCCATTTTGGCTCGCGGGCCGCGCCGCCATGCCAGAGGTTTTCATCTTGCCTCCCTGCTGGACTCCCCGAGCAGCGCTTGTTTACACACAGCACGCCACTGGTGGCCAGGGCGGACGGTGAAAGATGACCTTTCTGCTGCCCAGCCGACCGAGTAGAACGACGTGACATGCACACGAGGACGAGAAAATGAAAAGCCTGGCAAGCGCAGAGGTGTAAATGATTTGCCTCTTGCGTCTCTCCCCGCACGCTCCAACGCGACTAAAAATTTGCCCCCAAACTTTCTGAAAAAGTTCCTGGGAGAGGGGAAATATCACATGGTGTGACATCGCAGCACAGTTTGGTGCGTCTGCCATGTAATGTGGCGCGGTGAGTGGACGCGACGTGGCAACGCTTCCCATTCCGAGGCATTAATAAGAGCGAGATCACACGTACAGTGTAAAGCTTCCTGTCGGGTTGACGTGCTCCAACAGTTAATTATCACAACTTGCCAAAAGATTCTTTCTTTCTTTCTTTCTTTGTCTTTCTCTGCTTGTTTGAGACTTTGCAACACTCTCACCGCTCACGTCCTGGTGTAACCGGTCGGTTTGTCTTTTGTCTTGTTGTTTCTGTGGGATGGTTTTCTGATTGTTTTCGCTTTCTGTCATCATCGATGTAGATCAGAGGGCCCCTGGTAGTCTTAAAGGTTACGGAGAATCAATAGCTGAAAAGCCCTGTCTCCTGCACGACTGAAAGTCACCGTTTAACGCGCCGCCAGCCGGTTTAAGTGGCCCGGGCCACCGTCCACAAAACAGCTCTTTTCTGCTCACCTCCATATCGTATTGCTGCGTATTCGGTTTCAGGCTTTTAAGATAGGAATGATTATAGTTTTGTCTGGGCCGAGGGGGATACAGTTACTCTTTGTTTGGAGGGGAGAAAGCAGACATTCTCCCCTCCTCTCCTCTCACTGCGCTTATTGAACTCCAAAGGCTGCGCTCGGGCTCTGAAGCTATCGTATCTGCACCTCGGGGATTATTTCAGTGTACTTAAATGGCCCTTATCTCACGGTTACAGTCTGACGCTTCCATTCACTAATATTGAATTGGATCACATGCCATATTTAGACAGCTACTCCTTTTCTTGTATGTGTTGGCAGGGGTCAAATGCACCACTTGAAATCAGAAATTGAGGTGATGCCTGGTGCCCAGTGGTCATAAGGAGGCTGCAATTCAACTTGCATTTGGCAAAATGTGTAGGAAATGCCTGCCGTTCCTGATTAATTGCCCTACTGCAATGCCTATTTTTTTTTTTTTTGGATTCTGGCATTTCATTCTTCTCAGCTTGTCTCCCTGAGACAGCCTCCAACCCCGTAAACCACGCTTGCAGCAGGTTAATGCACAGAGGAATGCATCGGCTCCTGAAGCTGTTTTCAAAGCCTCTGCCCCCATCATCACATAGATAAAAGGGCTGTCAAACCGCACTCTGTCTTGCAGGCCAAACCCAGAGCCTCGCTGTTATAGTTGGCAAGGCTGCTGTCCTCGGGACAGAATAATAATGATATTCATTTTAAATGTTTCCCACATGTTACCACCAAACACATTAACAGAACAGTGACAGCATCAAATCATGTGACTGTCAGTTGCTGATTACAAAATGTTGCATCAGATCCTTTTTTTTCTCTCTTCCTCAGCTCCATCACCCATCACCGTGGTGAAGAAAGGGAAAGCTGGGAAAAACAGCATCACTGTGTCCTGGTTGGAGCCGGACCGCCCCAACGGCATCATCCTGGAGTATGAGATCAAGTACTTTGAGAAGGTAATCGCCATAACAGATGCTGCAGCTGCACAGATACCGAATGTTCATAGTGTCTGCAATTCAATGCCACTGGCAATGCACTTAGGCACCATGGCCCCGGTAAAATATAGCCTGAGTGAGGGATCTCTTTATTGAAATGAAAATCATATTTCCTTCATCTCAGCCACCATACACCAACTGGTCAGGGCAATAGGCCAATGCAGGCAAGATTTCGGCAGTTCTCCAAACCGGAGATTTTCAGTGCATGTCCCCTCCAGCAATGGCGCTCACCGGGCTTGAAACCAGACCTACCCTGATCCTCTTTTCTGACTGACTGTCGCCCGCCGCTTTGTGCAGGCATTTGAAGAGGAAGAATCGGCGGGGCTGAGACGGAGGTGCGCTGCATGCATGGCATCGGTGTGCGTTAGAGGGTCTGGAAAGCGCTGATATGAGGCACTTTAAAAAGAATAGAAAAGCGATCCACCCTCCTCACACCCTTTCAGCTCCCAGCACCACCCTCCCACCGCCAGTGCAAGGCTAATGGAGGCCATTTAACACAGTGCTTAAAGACACACGAAACCGAGCCTCGGGACCACTCTCTCTGGGGAGATGGCCCCTTCTTCTTCTAAATTTGCTTTGACTACTTTCTGTTCTTGTTACTTTCATTCTAATGACGTCTGTCACACTCCTGTCTTTTTTTTGAATAACAGGATCAGGAGACCAGCTACACCATTATAAAGTCGAAAGAGACAGCGGTTGTCGCCGATGGACTGAAGCCGTCCTCCATTTACATCTTCCAGATCAGAGCTCGCACATCCGCTGGATACGGCAGTTTCAGCCGCCGATTCGAGTTTGAAACCAGCTCATATTGTAAGTAAGGAGAAGTAAGAGCACCAAAGACAGTTTATACAGCCCAGACTATAATGATTGCTATTTACATGTACAGCATTTACCAGACGCCCTTATCCAGAGCGACTTACAGTCAGTAGTTACAGGGACAGTCCCCCCCCCTGGAGAAACTTAGGGTTAAGTGTCTTGCTCAGGGACACAATGGTAGTAAGTGGGATTTGAACCTGGGTCTTCTGGTTCATAGGCGAGTATATTCTTATGCTATATTGTTAACTAGTCAGCCTGGGGTGATAAAATGAATTAACTATGGCTGTCAATCAATCAAATTTTTTTAGAAATAATTATTCTCGCATTTAGCAAAAAATATCTCGGGATATTCATAACAATGCTAAAATATTCATAACAATTATAGATACAAGTGTGAAAGAGGCTTAGGCTGTAACAATATTTTAACAAAATTTTAACTATCAAGCATTGAAGCAACACATCCAGTAAACAAAGCGTGATTATTGGGACACTAATTTTGACAGCCGTAGAATTGTGATTTTTTCCGGCAGTAGCTAGTGTCAGCATGTGTAATGTGTATCTTACCGGCTAAATCCTCCATCTAGAGCCGGTGTTTGGTTTGTACATTCTGGCCGAGCAATGAAATAACGTGGCACACTGTGTGGAAGCAGACTGTAAAGGCGAAAGGTTAATGCTATCAGAAGTACAGTAATTCATGTCGATTTAAAGTGATTAAACACTAACAACATACCAATGGCATTTTACGAACAGATTGTTCATCATAGACAAATTATTCAATTTTTATTGTATTAGAATTCCGACATTCCAATTTCATTAACAACACAGCGCAGTTGTTACTAATAAATAGGTCTCTAGAGCTGACCTAATTTTATACACATATAATTTATGTTTAAAAACATAAATTTGTATTATTTGTGTGACTGTGTATGTGACAAATACAATTTGAATTTGAATAGTCACAGTAGCAATGTATTATTATTTTATTAAGCATAAGTTTCATAAATATTCAGAAAAATTCATAATGTGCTACCTTTGTGGGTTACTCAGATTCCGACACTTAACCATATTTGCACTTCCAAAAATACTTATTGTACAAATCCTGGAGACAAAGGCCAAGTTTGGTGTTTATTGTTGAATGGTGTAGACGTGCCACTCCGCCCTGCACGGAACCATAACATTAACAGAAAGCCCGGACTCCGTAAGTGCTTTTGTTTGTCCGTTGGATCGAAAGTCTCCAACAATGGAGCCAGTTATTTCTTCATATGTCTGGAGGGCTTGTTTGGTGCCTGTGGAGCCGCGATGTGAAATGTTTGCCCTGTTGGGATGAGTGACGGGCCTCAGCACCGACTTTTCCTGCTTTTGTTCCAGTAGTCGCTGCATCCAGTGAGCAAGGCCAGGTCCCCGTCATCGCCGTGGCCGTCACGGTGGCCATCATCCTGCTTGCACTTGCCACCGGCTTCCTGCTCAGCGGAAGGTAAGACACCCCCCCAACAGAAAAGACATTTGGGACAGCAACCGAAGAAAGGGTCCTTTGAAAGGCAGTGAGACAATAATAGGGGATCTTGTAGAATTTTGAGGACCAGGAAAAGCATTCTCAATCCTGTTGTCTCTTTACTGAACTTTTGTATCAAAAAAATACCAAAAAGTGCCTTTCCCAACAACATGGCCTGTTTATTTCCCTTCTAGTGCGCTTTGAATGAAGCTGTCGAATGCAGAATTGCTTTTTTGGTTCAGGGACACCCCTCACATCTCCACAGACCTTCGTCCTCATTAGCCAGAGCTTCTCGGTGGATAGCGCCTCGCCTCTTAATGTAAACGGTCCGCTGGCAGATTTCGCTTGTGATCTGCTGCCACAATGGGCGAGCAGGAAACCGGCCCAGTAACAATATCCTGTTCCACACGTGGTGGCCAACTTTGCATTACGAGAAACACTCCATCTTGATATTATAAAGACCGTGCTGTATCTACAGCGACAATACGAGGAGCCCGACTGCTGTCCATCACTTTAATAAAAGCACACATGCCTTGTCAAGGGTAGCATCAAATCATCGCGCGATACAGGCCCGATTGCATCAAAGAATTCTGTGTTGGATGAAGTGTTGGTTTCGCTGTTATTGGACAGGTTTATATGACAGACTCAGAAATTGATTCATGTGGGGGTGGGGGTGGGGGATTCTCCATAAGCGTCAAAACGAAATCCTCTGATGACAAACACTTGCTTTCGACTCAATTTGTCCCGCGAAGGACGGGGCCACCTCCGTTCCCTTCCTTTTTCTCTCTCGCAGGACCGTGAAGGTGCTTTTCACCTCTGAGCATTTCTCTTCCTGAGAAATTTCCGCTGATGTGTTTAGTTTTTTCCATTTTTTCCCCACCCTTCTTCGTCGTCGTCGTCTTCCACGTATACCCTTGAACCGCAGCGTGACCCTTAATTTGACGCTGTCAGGTCCTCCCTCAGATTTACACCGGGAGTCAGGGGGTAGCGGGGGTCCATCCTCAGGAAGTGTCAGACGTGTTTTTTTTTTTGTTTTTTTACCAACCTCCTACATGAAAGACACGATTGTTCAGATGGGGTCCGGCCGCTCGAGGATAATGTGACTCGGGGCGATTTGCCCGGTCGCCATGTATTAGTTTAGCATGTGTTGTTTGGCCCCTCGGCCTTAAAAATGTCTCTAATCTCATATGGCTCTGGCCCTTTCCTAAACATTCGCTCAATCAGGAAGCTATCAGGCCCTGTGTGACCCTGAAGGTCATTGCTCAAGCGGCAATGGGCTCATGATGAGCTGTCAGAGTATCTGACCTGCTGAACGCGGTTATGCCGACTAATGGGATGTTTAAGGTGCCCTGCAGTGTGGGGCTTTCATTCGTTCACGGAAATTGGTTGTAGTTTTCTGTTCTGACTGGTCCCTTTCCAAAAACCAAATGAAATGAATGAACAGCAAGGATCAGCACTTTCTTGTAATGAATATGTATGCTTTGCTTTTTGAAAATAAACCCGTGCTGATTCGTGCATATTGCGCGCGTTTGTATCCGAATTTTTATCTGGATTATTTTACAACCCCGGGTATCCACACATCTTAGGTCCTTAGTGATTTAGTCATTTGAAAAAAATCACTCTTTTAGATGCATTTCATGGAACCAATTAAACAAGAACCAAAGTAAAAAGAATGTTGTCGGTGGCGTCTCTGGGGAATGACGTAGGACCAGCCAAGCTCTCGTCACTTATCAGCAGTATGGGGTATGGTTATGTGACTATACCGTGTGCATGTTTTTCTGCAGAGAGCAGAGTAATTGGTTGCACTGGAGCCTGGGGTTCTGCTGGTCTGTCTGGAGAACCGGTGAAGCCAGAGAGGAATCAGAAACTGAGTGCAACACAACAGAAAAGATTATTTACCACTTATTATAATGCGAAGAGCTGATGCGGGCATGGTTTGTGGCCGGGTGTGTTTTTCCCCTCACAAAAGCTTTGCTGTCCCTCCTGACATTTTTTTTTTTTTTTCTGATACAGCAGCCGGATGGGCATTCTTGCTGCGCTGAGAGCGAGATAAACCCATTACCCGCCCGACTGTCCCCTGTTTACCACGAGCGGCAGATTCAATTAGCAGCGTTGCGCTAAAAGCTGGAGACGGGGCTGCGGGGGGGGCAGCAGAGGGCTGCTGGGTGAATCTGATGTGCGTTGTCTCTGTCCCAGGCGATGCGGCTACAGCAAGGCCAAGCAGGATCCGGATGAGGAGAAGATGCACTTTCACAATGGCCACAGTAAGTCCTGCGCCGAGTTCACCGAGAGTTCATCCCGTTGCCGTGGAGCGGATGGGATGCGGGGAGGGTGGTGTTAGTGTCAGCGTTGAGGCGTTGTTGTGACAAGCTCTTCCCCCCTCCCGGTCTCCACCGTCCCACCAAACAGGAAGACACTGCATTAGCACAGTTCACCGCTGTTGTGCAGGAGCAGCCATGGCTGGAGCTGAGTGCAGAACCTCAATGGAGATTCCTGCACAGGCTGAAATCAAAAACTAAATCGCCACCAAAAAAAAAAAAGAAATAAATCAAGGGCGCTGCTTTCAATCCGTTGCCAAGCTTGGGGCATGTTCGCTAGTGTGAGTTCCAGGGCTAGAATGATCGCATTAAAGATCATGTTCTGGGTTGTTCGTTTGTCTTCTTCAAGATACAAAAAACTGGTTATTTCTTATTTGAAATCCTGAGGACGCCTTGCACTGGCAAACAAGCCACGAGCTTGGAAAATGATTTTAAAGTCTTATTTCACTGATGTTTGTAAAAACACTGAAACTTATTCTAAGAATTATTCTAAAGTGACATTTTTAGGACAAAGGTTGACTCATGTCGTGTTTAGACGTTTGCGATGAAATCACGCTTTTATTTCTTTTTTTTTTTTACAACACTATAGGACAGTAGGATGTTCACTTTATTTCTAAGCCACTGCTGCATTTCCGCGACCTTGAGAACATGCTCTTGCATTCCCCAGAGCATTCTGCCTTGTAGGGTTCCTCTATATTTTTTTAACGATGCCAGCGCCATATTTCACCGACCTTCATCCTAACCCCAATAGTGATATTCTTTCAGCACTGACAGCATCCAGTGCCACATATAGCAATGTGTGAATCCAGATTCAATGTGTTGTCTTGGACTATGACAACAAAACATTACTAATGAGCTGGGGAATCTGTGAAAGAAACCGAAAAGGAACACGTCTCTTTCGCCTGTAGAAAAAGTTCACCGCTGTGGCTGCAACACCAAGCTGATAGGCTGCAACGCACTCCCGGAGTGAGTCTCAGTTCATTCCAACCTGCATCAATCTGCCCTTTAAAAGGACCCAGAAGCACTTTTATACCGTGTGAGAATGTCGTGCATAATTTCCTCAGAGACTTTATCAATGTTTTTTTTTTTTTTTTGTATAAATTAACAATGTCACTTTAAAACATTCATTATGAATAAATGAATGTATGAATAAATGTAAATATCTCTCTTTGCCGCAATGAATTCTGGAATTTCAGTGTGCGCTTTTGATATGTGCTGTATAATGACTGCATATATTCATATTCATGCTTTGCAATAGTTTGTAGATAATGCCCTCTTCCCGCCCAAGCCTGTGTCATTCCTCACCAACTCTGGGGCTTATAATTCTAATGCTGATGGTAGTCGTGCAGAAAATCTGCCATCAGGCAGAGCTCTCCAGACTATAGCCTTAGATACCGCCCTGGCACATGTTCCAGTATAACACCTTTTATGAAGTGTTGCATAACCCCTCATTCAGGGAAGCTGTAAAGTGGTGCTACTGAAATATTTTTCCTCTCCCCTCGCAGTCAAGTTCCCTGGGGTGCGCACATATATTGATCCTCACACCTACGAAGATCCCAACCAGGCCGTCCATGAGTTTGCCAAGGAGATTGATGTATCCAGCATTACAATAGAGAGGGTCATTGGAGCTGGTGAGTCAATTATACATACAGAAAAACTAGGATCATTTCAGGTCACAATTTTAATAAAATATTTAATTATTATGTTTTAAAATTAATGTAATTTATTTTGACTGCCTTATTTGTACATTGCACCTAATAATATAGTGTTTTCAGAATATTTTGTAATATTTTAACATTTATTTATTTATTTTAGTTAATTAATCTGAATTAGCTGTGTAAAGCTTAAGCACTTTGTGACAGTGGGTCACGTGTTGACATGGGTATTGCACACTAGGCGAATTGGCCCTAAACTGGCGGAAGGTGTCCAAGGATGGGCTCTGGCAGCCATGACCCTGGTTAGAAATAAGCAATGATGATCTTCATATGAAAGCTAAAACCTTCCTTTTTATTAAATTCTTAAATAGGACTCTCAGTTATTCAATTAATGGTATTTGCAGATCAGGTCCTTGTGAACAAAATTATTTTTTTTTATAAATATCAAAGAATATGTAGCGTGGTTAATGGATAGCACATAAGAGCCAGGACTCCCAGCTAACCCTCTCTCTATGGCAAATCCATCTGGTCACAGCGAGGTGTCAGTGCCAGATCACCTACCAGGTCTTGTATGTGTTGCAGGTGAGTTTGGCGAGGTGTGCTGTGGGCCTTTGAGGTTGCCAGGTAAGAGGGAGTACCCGGTGGCCATAAAAACTCTGAAGGCCGGATACACGGACAAGCAGAGGAGAGACTTCCTGGGAGAGGCTAGCATCATGGGCCAATTCGACCACCCCAACATCATCCACCTGGAGGGAGTGGTTACGAAGAGTAAGAGTCGCACAGTTTGATCGAATCAAGAGTCTAATTTGTCTGTTTAATCACGTTTTTTTCATTTAATTAATTTTTTTTAACCCCAAAGGCAAACCAGTGATGATCATTACAGAGTATATGGAAAATGGATCTCTTGACACATTTTTAAAGGTAATGCTCCAATATTACCAGTAAAACTGCTCTTACCTCTACTCCTATATTTATTTCTAATCCACTAAATGCCTGATCTAATGCAGAGATTAAGATTAATCTAAGAAGAATTAATATGTTTATTTAACATTAATACGAGACCATAGCCAGTCTATGGTCATGCAGAGGCAGGAAATGGAAATTATGTATAAAGAGGCCATTCTGCTATGCCGTTCAGAGATCGGCAGCTCAGACAGTTGGAATTTGTCCCCATATGTCATCATAACGGTAAAGGTTACCTCCCCTTTCCCACCCCGTTCCTAGAAAAGTAACTTCACCAACCGTCGTGGCTTGAAAAACTTGAGAAGCATTACAGTTGCTTGGTGTATGTATTTTCTTTTAGTTCCGTTGCGTGAGCCTCCTCGTCCTGCCTCTCTCCTCCTCATTAACATTTAAAGCTGCATATACTGAAACACCGTGTCCTGGGGAAATCTCAATGTGATACACGGCAAGAAAAAATCATAATAGGGGACCTTTAAGGCCTCGTCCACACAGACGTTTGCTGCATTTTGTAGCTACATTAGATTAGTGTTTCAGAGAAAAATGGTCTGTAATCAGTCTGCGCTCAACTGATGCCACAAACGCTAGAAAAGTGCCCGGTTCAGATGTGAACGAGGCCTAAATGTTACGCTAGTGTCAGCTGTTAGTGAGATAAATTTAAGTCAATTGAAAGTATAGATTGCCTAGTTGAATGTGCTGTACCCGGTCGTCTCCCCAACAGAAGAATGATGGGCAGTTCACCGTGATCCAGCTGGTTGGCATGCTGAGGGGAATAGCATCTGGCATGCGTTACCTGTCGGACATGGGCTACGTCCACCGCGACCTGGCTGCCCGCAACATCCTGGTCAACAGCAACCTGGTGTGTAAGGTGTCCGACTTCGGCCTGTCCAGGGTGCTGGAGGACGACCCGGAGGCGGCTTACACCACCAGGGTATGTTGGACAAATGAGCCTTGCCACTCAGTAACCCGTCCCTCCTGCAGTGACCCGTATTAGCTCAAGCCTGCGGCAGCCGTCTCCCTGCACCCATGCTTTAATGTGCACCCAGCCCGCCACCCTGGTCCGACAACAGCACATGAAACCAGCTACAGTTACTAAAGCCCAGTTGCATGTTCTGCCATTAGATAATTAAAGAAGAAATTATAGTATAAAAAGTGATATAGCGCTAGGACTACGGGTTGCATTTTTATTTCCGCAGCACTCTTTGGAGTGTTAGTAGTACCGAGTGATAGTTTTTAAGTTAAATCAATGACTCTCATGCTCACAAATACCAAGCAAAATGCGAGAATTCACATACAGCGGAATTGTGGCGTGATCCAGTGAAAGACGTAATTAGGCCATTGCTATCCTAAGCTGTTTTTTTGTGTTTTTTTTCTGCTAAATCGACATATCCGATTCAGCGCTTGGCACCTACGTGCGGCACCCACTGAGGCGCACACACTAGCTGTCTGCACGCTGCTCCAGATCTGCAAATTGAGATGTGCCTTGGCGAGGGCTGAACCCCCACCCCCCTCCCGCTGGCGATTTGAAAGCATACGCTGCAGGACACCCAATTAGCGGCACTCCCGCCTGAATGCGCCGCTCACTCCGCACTCGTCTGCTCGCTGTCACTCACGCTGATTTCGCCACTCAACTCTCCGTTTTTCCCTGACGAAGTGTGAATGTGATGTGATAAGCATGTGCAGACGCCATCAGACTAATTGTTTCCATCCCAATAATATTTCAATCTCATTATGTTCAGGGGGGCAAAATTCCCATTCGGTGGACCGCTCCAGAAGCTATTGCCTTCCGGAAGTTCACCTCAGCCAGCGATGTTTGGAGCTACGGCATCGTTATGTGGGAAGTGATGTCGTATGGTGAAAGGCCCTATTGGGAAATGAGCAATCAAGACGTAAGTTACAAGGAATGGATGTGAATAAAATGTTTCCGATTAGGTGACTATGGCGATATCTGAAGGCAGAGTACCCAGAAACACACATAGCCCGTCTTCATTTGTTGCCATGATTTGTAGGTTGACTGATCCACTGTAATCCCTCGCCTTCATCGCAGCAGCACGGTGAATGATATGATTTGCCACGGGGGAGGTGGGGAATTGAAGTTTCCTATAAATAGGACGAGACAGGAGAGAAGTTCTCGGCTAAATTGATGTTATTGAGCAACGCCAGTAGGGCCTGGTGGAGTCATAGTGAGACTCTCAGAGAGAGGCTGGAATGAGAATCTGCCGCCCGGGGGGGAAGCCTGAGCTCCAGACGTGAGAACTCCACTGTGAGAGTGTGCAGAAGCGGACGGTGCAGTAATAAACTCGGGCATATTGTTGGAGGGGTTGGATGTGACGTCCTGTGGTAACCTCCATATCTGAGTGGATTTTTTTTTTATGGTGCTTTGCCAGTGTTTCTCCAGCTGTTTTTAAATCTGTGGATGTGCTGCTTTGGAGATTCAGCCATGCGTGGGTCATTCAAGCTAGTAGTCATCAAGCCCTGTGGTAAAAAATGTTCATTCTCATATTCATATTCAATTACAATATACAATTTAAAATGACTTATGTTTGATTCCATTTACTCACAAATGTTTCCAGTGCCCTAAATGACTTCAGAAAGTCCCAGAACATTCTAGATTGTTTCATAATTTTTCAAAAACAAGAGTGGCTATTTTACTTCAGGCAGAACACTACATATGCTTCATTAGAACTTGCATGAATATCCCTGAAAAATAGTCACTCAAAAAATTCTTAAGACCAGTAGTCATTAAGCCTTGTTGTAGCATTTGATCATACCATTTACCATGTCACACCAACTCAAAACTGACATTTCTACAGAGCTTCAGCTTTGATATTACCTTTGTGAAAAATAATATTTAAAACGACACCTGTTAGATCAAAGGTGTTTGAATAATAAAATGCTTTAGGACCTTTCAGAACTTTTTAGAATCTTCCAGAACTTTCTGGAATGTTTCTGAATCATTGAGATTTTTCAGAATTTCAATATACATTTTAATTTAGACCGAAGCAGAAAATGCACTAATAAACTCCAGATTATGGATTTAAATGGAGATCCTTTGGTATTTCTCCAGTGGCTTTGAAATCTGTGGATTTGCTTAATTAGGACTTGAATATCCCGGAAATATTCACATTTGTTCATACCTACAATTTAATTTGCAGAACCATCTAGGAACTGCCAGAATATTCTAGGACCACGTAGCAAGACCAGCCCAAGCAAACACTAGTGGTGATACACATACAGGGTGGCACAGGTGAACACATTCAAAGGAAAACTGCTCCGATCTTCTTCCTTTATCCTTGGTGCTTGGAAAAGAGGGATTCCATTATGAAGACATTATGCACAGCCACAGCGTTCCTGCATGTTTATATAGGAATGCAACAGTTGCATGACTTTTAAAATGTCACTTGCGATAGCATGCTTTAAAGACAATTATTTAAAAATAGGAAGAGTGTATAGGGAAATGTTCACTATTAATTCTTTAAATGCCTCTTCAAGTGCCCTGTGTTGCATTCCTTCCTTCTTTTGATGTGGAGATGCTGCCACTTGACAGGAGGTAAATCGGGCGTGTGTGTCTGAGGGGAATGAAAGGGGGGCACAGCGGCATGCTTCACTCGCCAGAGCGGCTCCCACAAGGAGGTGCAGCCCTCAGTCATGTTTATATCAAGCTACCTGACCTTTTTTCTCCTCTCCCAGTCTCCCCATGATGGCTTCATCCAAGCCTCAGATCATTAATTCTGCTACATCATTAATCCCTCTGTCTCTCTCTCTCTCCCTCGCTCGCCCTCTCACTCGCTCTCGTATGGTTGGGAAGGGAACGTTTGATGTTTTATGTAATACTTTCATGAGGATTTCCTCAGATCTCCCTGCACTGCTAGAGAAAGTCTTTTTTTTTTCAGAGACTTTGCTGTGGGGGTTTGTTTCTATACTGCTCTTGTTTTTGGAGTGTGTGTCAGAGGGGTCTGGAATTATTCCCAATAAATCCTTTCCTTCTGACATAAACAAACTCAATTGTTCTGATAAATCAATTTCCAGTGATGGGTCTGCATTCTTATTATTTGAAGAGACTGTGGATGGCATCAATAACTCCACAATTGTTTACCTGATAGATGTTGTCTGTAACATGGCTTTTGATGGACAGATTCAGATCGTGGCCTTCTTGGTTTAAATGTGAGATGTTTGTGTCCACTGGCCACTTCATAGTGCACCTTTATTGGGTTCTTCAACCTTATAAACACTTTAAAGATCTGTTCAGCACCCCAGTGCTGCTAGATTGGCTAGTCTCTGTCCTAGACATATTAGCTGCGTAGATCCAGAGTTGCCAGTTTAGCATTTCCATCTAGAATGCAGAGTAAAAAGGGGCAGTGGAGGCCTAGCGGTTAAGGAAGCGCCACTGAGCAAAGCACCGTCCCCACATACTGCTCCCCACAAGGGACATTCACTTCACTAAAATACACGTTTGCTGCCTTCAGGTAATTAAGGCTGTGGAGGAGAACTACCGGCTGCCGGGACCCATGGACTGTCCCGCAGCTCTCTACCACCTCATGATGGACTGCTGGCAGAAGGACCGGAACTGCCGGCCCAAGTTTGAGGAGATTGTGAGCCTACTGGACAAACTCATCCGCAACCCGAGCAGCCTGAAGACCCTCATCAACTCCTCAAACAGGTAGAGGGCCAAGAGTTTCTATTTCCCATTTAGCGGTAATCTGTATAAACTCCAAAAGAGTTCATAATAATGAAGTGGCCATTAGCAAAGGTGTCAAAAAAAGAAGAGGATCTGCAAATTATGCAGAAATCCATGTAACTGAGTTCGTAACACTTCTGCACATGGCTGTCAGGGAGAATAAAGATTTAATGACACTGGAAACAAATAAGCACTTTCGCCTCGCGATTCAACATTGAGCTGAGAGGAAGTGACAGCGTACAAATGACTTCCAATTACGTGAATTACATGGTATCAAATGTATTTCACGCCGCTCGGGTGGACATTTTTTTTTTGCGTGTTAGCCATAGCCATTTATCTGTAGCCTAATTGCATTATGCAATTACAGTCCTGTTTAATAAAAATTTGATTTGCAAGGAGAGTTTTTTTTTTTTCCCTCTGTGGCCATGAACACCCTGTAATTGTATTTTGTTTCCATGCTCGGCAAACCTCGGACCTTTTATGGAACAATTATTAGAGATTCCCATATTGATTTTTCTATTTCTGCAAAAGTAAGCTAATCTTGCATGCAGCAAATTGCCCCCTGAGCATCTGATTCACAACAAAGTAGCGCTGCATGCAATTTGCTCAGATCATAGATGACTTCTTTGTGCCTCAATAAGCCGATAAATCATCTTACACAAGGCCAGCATCACACAGTGAGAAGGAAGATGGGAATGGCAATAACCAGTGGGCATCCGATTGAAGTTGTTCATGTTTACTCGCCGTTATCAATGTCAAGTGAAATGATTGCGGCCCGTGACGCCCGGCTGTCGGTTATTTCTTCATCGGCGGTGGGAGCTTCGAGCCAGAGACGCTCTGCCATCTGATTTATGCATCCATTTGTTCACTGGTCTATTTGTCTTTCCCACAGGGTGTCCAATTTATTAGTGGAGCACGGGAGCGCAGAAAGCACTGTCTACCGATCTGTTGGGGAATGGTTGGAGGCCATAAAAATGGGTCGATACACAGAGCTTTTCATGGAAAGTGGATATACTTCAGTGGAGGTAGTCGCTCAGATGACCTTGGAGTAAGTCTGCCGTTGGATGTTTCTCTTGCATGATGCCTGCTTTTCTTTCATCACCTTAGAAATGAAACCGCAAACTCAGCATAAAGATTCGTAATTCAGAACACACTGATGAATGCAATTCACTGAAGGAAGCACAAAATAGGGACAAACGGAAAATGCTGCGGCTGTCACTTCGGTAGCCAAATGGCTTCAGGGTCAGTGAGGTATTATGCCTCCTCACCTGCTTTCGCTGGTCAAGCCTTAATTTACAATTGTCAAATTAAAAGTGAAACTCATTTTGCAGTCTCAACACATTCTCCTAGACCATTTATATTTGCTATATCTACACACTTGATGTTTGTGTGTAGATATTTCATGCAATTTGTTTTATGACCAAACGACCACTGCTGACCAGATATTGTTTGGAGTGGCACTACCACCAGCGATACTGGAAAGTATCCGAAGTGGATGAGGAATTGTACACTTTTTAGTATGACTGCTGCAAATATTTCCAAATATTACCTAGAGCCAAGTTCAGAATTTTACTCAGTGCTGAGTGATACTGCGCATTTAGTGACCAGACAGCCCATAATTGAAATTGGAACATATAATTGGAACTGTATTGAAATGGTAAATATATAGTACATTACACAGACATTCTTAATTTTGTGTTCATGTTGTAATGTTCACTTGCGCATTTCAATTTGTCATAAACAAGAATGTCAATGTATTGCATCAGTTTGAATTTCATTATGAACATATTATGTGAATAATTTCATTTAGTTTTTTCTTAGCACTTTATTAGTGCATCTCAGCAAATGTAAACAAATGTATTAATTCTCAGTCTCAGGGAAACCTTTGACCCTTCAGCCCCATGTATTGACTGTATAAATAATTAATTTAGCATATATGCAGGTCTACCTTTGGATTAACGCACGAAAACGCCGGACATTTTGAGTTGCATTGTTTACTCACTATTGCTAATTTGCACAATATATGCAGTTAATTGCCTACACTTTGACAAAAATTCATCTGTCTAACCGCAAATCTAACCAACCAACTTCTCAATTGTTCCAAATCTAACCCGAGGTGTGTCTGAATCATCCACAGTGGCACATTTGTTCACCTACTCTGTCCGAACAGTGTTCCGTTTCCTTTCATATCAGTGTCATTGACGCAGCTCATTGATGCCATCATGTTCACACAGCAGATAGAATTGGCAGAGAAGCCCCTATGGCTCTCTTTGTGCTCAGCGATGCAGCTCTTTCACAGGGTTGCATAAGGTGTCTGTCTGGCCCCTAATCAGCCACGTGTCTTTGCAGGGATCTGCGAAGGGTCGGGGTGAGTCTCGCCGGGCACCAGAAAAAGATCCTCAACAGCATCCAGGAAATGCGGGTGCAGATGATCAACCCCACCGTCCCCATCTGACGACGTGCAGAACTGAGAAGCCTAGCACTTTCTACCACCACCAACATGTATTTATTGAACGCAACGATTGGAAAATGTGGGGAAAGCTTAAACTATGAAGGAACAATGCAGCAGTTGGAACGCCAACGGACATTTGGCTCTATGGTTGGGTTTTTTCGCACATCTGGGCAGTTTACTGGGGGAAAAGAGGGCCGCAGAGCAGACGAGACAAGATGTTGGAAGTGTGGCACATTCCCAAGCGTGACGCCGCCGCAGGGTCACTGGTGCCTGGGCTGAATGTATAGCACTTTTTTTTTTCCTCCCAGACCTCATTCAAGGACTGAATTACCTCCAGAATCACCACAGTCTCGCTCAGCTCCAGGACGTTTCCTCCCGATCGCACCACAACCGGATTCATGCAGTAAGAACGTACTCCGTATCACGTGATGAAATAAGGAACTGCTGTGTATTGAAAAGCAATATTAGACTTTTTTTTTTTTTTCCTCTTTGTAAATTCTGCAGGAAACTATGGGCGTGTAGGAATTCTCGGTTTTGCACAGAATGTGTCTCAGTGACTGGGGACACGTGGAGAATTTCTTGGTGTATTTATTTCCCGAGCGCGGGCGACGTGTTACCTGTAAATAGATTTGTACAGTCCAAGCAGACAGAGTGAATATTTCCATCCGTGTTCACATGGGCTTCATCTGCATTTTGCTGGGCCGGAGCGATATTGAGCGGATTCGTGAACGCCTCCGCCGCTCTCTGCAGCGCTGATGAACACGTGTGCACTTGTGTGTGAAATCTGATGTCGTGTTTTTTTATTTTTGAGCCTGTTGATAATGAATCTTTGTTGTGTATTATTCAAACGCTCATGGCTCCGTGCTCCATCTGTGATCCTGTCACGGATTTCCCCCCCGGTCTCTTGTACTTTTCTGGCACGTGAAAAGTGCTTCGGAAGGCTTAGCTGTCAATCAGCCTTCTGCCTATGAATGTCTCAACTCTCCACCCCCATCGCGAACACTGGCATTACGTGACTACTGAGCTTGGCAGACATAAGGCAGCGGTTTTAGGTTTTTGGCTTTGATTGTATCCCAGGTTTCTGTGGAAAACTCACCCCCCTCCCCTGCGCATTCATTAATCACTCGGAGTGGACTAGCCTGTGATCTTATTACTATTGGCATCTATTAGGATTTAATGAAGCATAACGTGTTTTTTGACACAGCCCTGTTATTGGCTACACCCTGGTGTTCACACATAGGGCACTACTTTTGAACTGGTGCAAAACATAGCATGAAGCATGAGGTATGTTTGTTGGTGTTTAAAATAATTTCTGTCGCTATGAGCATAGTTGTTTAAATTGGGATGAGCCTAATGATGGGCAACTCTTGCAGACAGTTCCTGATTATTCATTATCTAAATCAGCGCCCATCAATATTTCAAATGCACATTTTATTTAAATCAATCCTCTGACGTTAGACTTGCAAACAGGCCCTATGCTTAGTGTGTAGTGCCAGTTAGAAAATAGTGCCCATAATACATAATGAGAGGGTAAATATTCCCATAATATTTGGCACAACAATACTTGAAACATTTGATTACATTCTAAAAAACAATAAATACAATAAGAATAATAAACCATAAGTCAAACCTCTTTCTGAAATCACCCAGTCTTTTTTCAGTCTTTTTTCAAAAAGGACCAAACCATTTATCCAACAGACAGCAATCAATTATCTTAACATTTAACATTTACAACAGATCTTAATAATCAAATTGCCCATTCATAAAATAATAATATGCATTTTACATTAAAATGACATATACACAGATTAATTTATAAATTATTTTACACAGCTACCAGGAAATCCAACACCATTTTGTAAACCCTTTGCTTTGCCCCTTCCCCAGCACCCAGGAATCATTTAAAAGTCCCCACAGATTTTTTTGATCAAACATTAGTTTCTGATATTATTTTTGAATATTTATCATTTGAATTTTTAATTATCAAAATCAGTTTGTTCTTAGTCAGCCGGTCCAAATCACAAACTAACGGAATGTTTGTTATTATTTTTATACAGGAACACTGCACACTGACCACACATCAGGCAAGAACTATACAATCCATAAAAGTAGTTACCATTATATGGCTGTTTATATGGAGTATCTACTACTAGTAACAGGGTTTTAATTTAATCACGTAGATGCTAACTGCAAGTCTTTCTGAATGTCACTCTTTTGGGTATTGGTATATACCTGTCAGATATTACACTGGCAGAGGAGTTACTGCTATGACACACACATGCACATGTGCCTGACTTGTTTAATCTTTAAACTTGCGACACTTAAGTACCCATTCTTGCAATTTATACTTGATTTAATGGCCATAAAGGCAGTTTACCCCACATGATGCTACCGCACAAAAATAGAGGAATCTTGTAACTTAAAACTTGTACAAACCCAATTTTCATAGCACTTTAGGAGAGATGTCTCTCCTTCAAACCATATATGAAATAACAAAAATAAAATAGGCAGATGTTGTAGTTAAATAGATGTTGCGATTTTCTCAAAGGCTCAGTCATTAGCATAGAATTAAAATTCTAAAAAGTATTTTAAAATGCCATTGGTATGTGAATACAATTCTATAAATAATTGCGTATGTTTGATTGGTTCTAAGTACAATTTTAAAAACCATGAAGGACTTTGAATAAGAGACCGTTTGATTCTCCATCAGTGCTCTTGAACCATATTTTCTGTTTTTCATTGTGAAATGTGTAATAAAACCAATGTAAAAAAAAAAAAAAGACACTTCTGCCTTCTGAATGTCTGAAGCTACCTACTGAAATTATGCACATTCTCTATGTGTGTTTGTCAAGGCCAATGCATTTATATCAATTTAGGGACCTAATATCATGAAACAAAAGCGTGTTTTTATCATTATTTTTTCCACTTCAGGAAAATTGAAAATGGTGTAGTATGCGGCAGTATTGTGGTGTTTTGGTCCAATTTCATGAATTCTGTAAGACCTTTTGTAAACACTTTGTGAAAGCAAAATTATCAACTTATCATTGATCATGAAAATAATCCATCCTGCTAATGCAACTTTAACTAGATTTGATGCCACTCAAAAGAGCGTTGACAAATGGCATCTTCTCGTAATATTTGGTCGCATGTTTTTTTTTTTTTTCCACATTTCTTCCCCAGACATTGCTGAGATTGCAATAGAGAGACTCTGACACAATTACAATAAAAAAAAGTCAAAATTAATCAAATGCAGCCCCAAGTCACAGAAACCTGAGAAGCACGGGGACTGCAGCACAGAGGCAGATCTGTTGCCTGGACTTTCTTATTCTCCTGCAGGATTATGCGCGGGTTTGCATGGTGTTAAGGTTCTTCCTGATGAGGCTTCTGCTCAGTTAAAACATTCACCTCATGATGCAGTTCTGCTGTATATGTTCCATGAAGAAGAGCAAAAGCACAGAAAAAAAAATGGCTGTTGTAATATCTGTTTGTCTGCCCTCTTATGGTGTATCTGTTTTGTTTTGTGTAAATGTTTTTGTAGTGTAATATATGAAATTTTATATATTTTTAAATAAATGTCAAAACAACAACATCAACTAAACTTGCAATGTTTCTCAATTTATATAACCGAGTCAAGATTGTGATTCATCCAATGGTTCCTCATGTTGAAATTTTGTTCAATTAAATTGAGGCAAGTGTTATTTGGATTTTATTCATTTGTTAATGAAGAGCAAATGCATTTCACATTCACACTTTGAAAGCAGAATGGACAAACACAATGTCTTTCTGTTCACCACCTTCCCACAAAGTCTGGAGCTCCAGATCCGCGTGATTTTGTTTTTGGCAGCCTGTTATGGACAGATTCACAGTTATGCTGTGTTCTACCCATACCCTAATTTCTCTCTCTTGTTCCTTAATTTTTTGTTTCCTGCTTTTGTCTGCTTTTGTGTAGTTATTAATTTAATCATTGTTAAGAATAACAAAATATAAAGCATTAGCAGTGACAGTTAGCATAGTACTTTCTCCAAAAAAATCCAACAGAAAGGGGTGTTATTGACATAAGTCAAGATTCAAGATTTTTATTAATCACATGCGTAGTTATAGCTTTGCGTGTGTTATAGTACAACACATAGTGAATTGCATCCTGAACAACTCTGTTTGGACTGTGCACACTTAAAGTAATAGTTATAGAAGTAAATAAAATAGAATAAACGAAAAAAGTAAGCAAGCTATAATGCAAGCAAAGATATTTATGTTCAAGGAGAACATGACACAGATATCATTGGGTAATGGCTACGACTTCTGCCAAAGTGCATTGTGAATAGATTGTGCAATGACCAGTGAAAAGCAACAAGTTGCAGTAGGCAATGGCGAACACCCAGATGGTCGGGTTGGGTGGTGTGAGGCGTGGTGGCATGTCCTCGTTCAGTATCCTTATGGCCTGAGTATAAAACTCCTCCTAAGTCTCCTTTACCTAATTTTAGGTATTAAAATAGGCTGTTATTTGGGAGTGATTTGTCCTTCATGATCTTGATGGTCCGGGTCCCTCATATCTTGGAGTAAATATCCTCAGACATTTATCAATCAATCAACTTTAAAACCGCAAAATAATTTGTGGATGACTCTACTTACACCATTGCAGTCAAGGGGTGAACATATTAGACAGCTAGTGAATAGTGAATGTTGGTGAAATGCGGTGCAAGACAACTAAAGCATTTGCAAAACAATCTTTTGGGGTGTTCTTAGCATTGCTTACATCCTCCAAAATGTCTTTCAATGAAGGGCAACTAATTCAGGAGAAATGTGGAATGTGACAAGGCACTTGAGCTTTAGATCACCATTTAATTACAGTGTGAAGAAAGATAATGTAGAAACATATAAATCCTATCACCCGAAGTGCCCCATGCAAATTGTACTGCCCCATTGGCTGCAAATTGCTAAATGAATTTGACATTTTAAATCAGATATGTGCACTTCTCTACACCTTTTACAACAGCAGTCATTTAAAAATGTAAATATAGATTTTTTTTATACGATTCCAATTTAATTTGCGATTATTATGTGTATTAAGAACTGTAGCATAACCAAAACTGTAGCTACAGCCGCTTTCCGACCGACCACTGAATGCTCTTTGCTTTGCTCTGAAACCCATTGTTTTTTATGGCTTGTGCAGCGCAAGAGCAGTTGTTCATGCCGAGTTCCTACCTTCTGCCCCATCGAAATGGCGGCCTTGTGCACATACCACAGTTGAAAGTTGCATTTTGTTGAACTTCGATCGAAGTGTCGAAGTGGGTTAGTGTTCCCCTTTGAAACCCAGCGTGTCTTTAATAAAATCACGATTTTGGTGTGACATCGATATGTTGTTCAGCGCTACTGGCCAGGGGAAAAGGAAGGTCTAATGTAACTTACTTTTGTTTTCCAATTGTGTGGAGTTTTATTTATAATATCAGCTGTAAACGTCATTAAAATGTGTTTTTGAGTGAAGCATCTCTCTTTCTCTAAATTTAAAAGACGGTAACTTAATAGGAGGCATTTTATAATTATGCGATTTATAATCCGACTAGTCAATGATTGGTCGATTATAGTTGATGTTGCAGGCCTGCTGTTGTGGTAGTAGGAACAGTGAACTGTGCCATTCTGAACGAGTTTCTGGCCATATATTCGGTACAATGGGTGGCTACCACCAGCTTCCTCCACACAGCAGAGTTGCCAGCAGCAAAACAAAACATCAAGGCTTTTTGGGAAATGCAGCAGAATGAACAGAAAACCTTGTGCCTCTGTCTTCATTAGATTCTGAGTGTGTGTTGGCCACACAAAAGCCTTCTGTTAGCCTCTGTACATTGTGTCTGGTCTGCGGCCGGTATTGCTTTTTCCTGGTGTGGGTGCCACGTCTGTAGGAAGAACAGCCCCAGAAGCAGGCAGACAAAAGAGACAACATGAGGTCAGCAGTGCAGCTTTCCTGGGCAGTTCAAGTGGACTAAAAAAAAGGTAAAAAGTGCAAGAGTTCGAGGAAAGTTTTCAAGTTTTTATGATAGTTATGTTTATTTAACTGGTTGGATAGAAACCAGTTTGTCATTGGACAAAGAGCAAAGTGAAGTTAGTCAGTGCTCATCTGACTTATGAAATGAATCAGGCTGGCCTGGTTGGGAGTGCCATCTACTGGTCTCTGGCTTGATGAGGGCACAGTTTCAGTGCCCAAGATGCCAGCAGGATCAATAAGTCATTTGCAGGACTGGAAGTGTCATTGGTCAAACCCAAAAAGACATTTGTGCCTGTGAGGAGCAAGAGACTACCAATCAAACCGCCCTCCATCATGGACCGTCTGATTCAATCCCCTCCATGACACTACAAAGACAACCGAGCTCAATTTTCCAGCAATCACATTCAGCCCTTTGGTCGTAAGGAAGCAGACAGGAAATCATTCTGACCTTTCATCGTAACAAAGTACAACTGCTCACATCTGTATGGCAGGTGGGAACATTATTCTACTGTCACCAAGACAAAGGGAGTCAGTTTCCGGTCCCAATTTCAGGGTCTCAAAAAGAGGGCATGTCTGGGGGAAAATGGGATGTCTGGTCAGCCTGTTATTACCATACAAAGAGGTCAACTTCATAAAAATACCCTGTTGTTGGAATATATTTGAATGAAATTGCTGTTGGCTATGCCACGTCCACGCCGGCTCCACCCGTCCTCCCCTGAGTATTAGGATGTGTGGGTCCTAATTATGGGAACCCCCTTCCCATTATGTGCACTCGGCAGTCAGCATCCCCTCACTTTCAGGTTGATTTTTCTTCCATGGGACCCTACGGAACAGATAGCACTGTTCGATCTCCAACACGTCTACCAACATTACAAATCCAGAGCAAGACCAGGCCAGAGAGGGCGGGATTGTTCAATGGTTTATTTTGTGTTCAATGGTTTATTTCTGTTAATAAACCTCCTTTTTATGAGTTTGTTTTATGATACACACATAATGCTAATGCTATTTATTTAGTGGGGTGTCTGCTATGCTAATATGTTGATTATGAAGAAATAGAAACTCAGTTCAGGGTTGCTGGACTGATGACCTAAAATTGCATCATGTCCTTTCGCCTATTAGTTTGTTCAAACAGAACTAATGTTTATTTTATGACAACTCCAGGTTGTGGAAATCCCACAGGAGCAAAATGACACTATATTTTACATTCCACACAAGGGTGACAGAACAGATTTGTCACTTGTGAAACACATAATCTAATTCCTCTTAAGGTGATTTGATTAGCCTTCCATAAATAGATTAAATGCAAATGAATGGAACAAAGGTGAAGTTTGACGTGTGGCTTGGTGTGAGCGAGACATGACACTTTTTTTGTTTAAAAAATTAAATTTCATTTTGCCATGTAAGAATTTAGGTAAATTAATCTAGATGCCAGGGATGTGTGATAGGATGATGGTTACAGTTGATTACATGTTACTTTCTGCTTGTATTGGATTGTAATGACCTAAGTGGCATTAATAATCTTAGTGCAGTATATTATATAGAACAGTAATCATATAACGTTTATTGATTTTGTAGCTCAGAGGACCATGCTGTGTTAATGAATTCATCAGTTGAAAAAGTCTTTGTGGATTCCAAACAAGTTCAAACAAATTAAATTTACTCTAGTTTTCATATTCTTTCCTTTCTCCATAATACTGCTTTATATAGAAATGAGCACCATGTGTAAATATCTAGAGAAACTCTCTGCATGTTACAACTCAGAAATTGTTTGTTATTTCAAAAAAAAAAAATCTAATTTAGCCTGGAATCTCTTGGGGTGGCTCTTCTAAACAGTGCTCTGGGTGTCAATTATCAGTCCAAGCTCTCAACCTCTGAGGCAGAAATTATTCATCAAAATGACCAAAGATGGTAGATCAGCAATAAAAATCTGCACCATTTATCTACCCCTACTTTGCTTCCTCTGCCGTGCGTGATTGTTCTTTTGAAGGCTCCTTGCTTGGGGCGCGAGCTGTCTGTCGAACTGGTGCAGGTGGGAGTCCCAGGGCTGCGCCTCTGACGGGTAATGCAATTTTCTGGTATGAAGGTGCCACTGGACCCGCATTCCCATGAGTCATTTAGAAATCATTTCGATTATAATCATTACGGATGACCTTCATCAAAGTCCTCCCGTTCAAGCAGCAGCGCTTGTTACCTTTAAAGTGTGTAGCAGGGATATACACTTGAGAAATGCACCTTTATTAAAATATAACCCAGCTTGGTTTTATAGCAAAAAGATCAAAGTTAAATTAGCAAGAGTTTTAGCAAGTTCTTATTAACTTTAATAAAGTATTATGTATTTGGCCTTGCGTTTAACACGATTGGTGAGATGGCCATTAGTAGCCCTTTTCTGTGCAGAAGTAACACCACCTCCTCTCCATGTCTCCACAGGCACAGCAATTGTCCTCTAGGCAGCCGCTTCATACCGCCATTATTTTCCACACTTACGTGACATTATTGATCTGGGCTGTGGTGTATGATCTCAATTATGCAGCGTGTGTCTGGGGATCGTCCCCCCTCTTCCCGCACTCTCCAGGCTTTCAGATTGCCCACAAGCAGTGGCGCTGGGGAGCAGAAACGAGGGGGGGGACTGGGAGCTGACACTGGGTCGTTGTGTCGTGTCATTTAAAGAAAACTCTTCCAGGGTCTCCTGAGCTTCGGCCCACCATGGGTGTGTGCTGGGTAATTCGCTGCTGTCAGCAGGAGAGCAGACAGTGCCATTATGTATGTTTTCTTGAGGTCGCACAAGGTGAAATGAAATAGTAGTTAACCTGCGACACGCAAAGCCAAGGCATATTAATAACCAGTGGTTCGCTTTTTGCCATCATTATTTGTGTCTAATGAGCACTGTCAGTGGTGAGTACCAGTCCTCAGTTCAGCCTTTTCTTGAAGCTTTACATTTCACGGCAAGTTATACTTGTCCTAACTAATCATCACCTTTGTTACTTGCTATTTTACATATTTTAGTTTAATTTTAGTATAAAATTATAAAATTATATATTTTAGTTGTAGCTAAAACACTACATTAAGTATATTATATATTGTATTAAAAACAACGTCCATAGCAGGCATTTGAGCTTAAGCATTTGCATTTACAGAATGGCAGATACCTTTTAAATATGCTCCATAATGCATGTAATATTCTATAACCATTAGCCGATATTATAATGCAATTGCAACCATTGTATATGGTTGCAATGTCATCCCTAAACCACTTTAAGGCTCTGAAAACCCCTTCAGATCCCAAAAGAAAGAATGACATTATATCAGTGCTTGTCATTGTTTTCACACAATATGCATCCTATAAGACATCATATCTATTGATATTGACTGAAAGAACTGATAACGCCCCTCCGTGTCCTTCAGGGGGCGCATTTTTTTTGTTTATATAAAATCAAGCAAGGTTCACAAACTTCAGTACTTCAGCTGATGGTTTGGAATGGACTTGACACTGAACGCCCCCAGTATTCAAAACATGATTCTTATTCTCCATTTGGGAAACGAGCCGCCTGACAGCGCTGAGTGGCGAGATGTGTAGCATGGCGTAAAAAACGATAGCAGGGCACAATGACCCACAGACAATGGGATGACACTAGATGTATGAGGTCTGCTGAATCGCTCAACGGCACTTGCTTCATTCCACGGACTTGTACTTAATTCACCTTGAATGGCCTGACAATGAGAAATGAAGGCAATGTGCGGTACTGCCCTGCACGGGAAGGTTAACCTTTTTTCACTCTGTGTGTTTCCTCTGTTCTACTGTAGAGCCTCTAATGACTATAATCTATCAAAAGGAATTTGGTCACAGGCACACAGAGGGCAGGGACTTTTACTCTCAGTGCAGGAAAAAAAAAAATTAATTAATTATACCACCCTCCATCTGGGAGAAAGTGCACCTAATAGTCCCAGTGGGCTCGTGAATAAACCACTGGTCTGATATTTGCAGCGTTTCCACTGCTAATCAAGCACGTGCAGTGTGCGTGTGCTCCAGCGAGCGGGAGAACCTCGAGCTCTCTTGAGTGATCTGTAGCTGTGCAGGCTTGGGCCTGGTTGCTGCTCTAATTGACGTTGCTGTGGCCACCCGGTGGTCAGTGTTGGTCCCAGTGCCCCAGTGAGCCGATGGAGACAGGATCTAGTAAAATGAGGTCCTGTTCTCCCGGGTAACTTTTGAAAAGTGTATGGCTCAAGTCCTTCTATGGCCCGATCAGCTCTAGATTTCTAATAATTCCCTGTCCACTTCATATGTGGTGATTGGTGAGCAATCACAGGCGGATGCTGCACGTCGGTGATGGTCAGGGGTTTGCTTCCTGTGCTTTCAATAAAACATGGTGCGCTAGTGGGAACCGTGGATGAAGGGAGTGATCTGTAAAGGACTGTATGTAGCGCTGGGTTAATGCAGGTGTGTGAGGGCCTTTTCATATCCTCACAGGCATACAAACGCGGGGAATTTCACTGGCAGTGAGGAGTAGTACTGGTTAACTTCTCCAACTGTAAAGTGATCCTTACAAACAACATAGAAATGGTGTGACATAATTTGAATCTATAGTGGCACTTTGGTGGATCAACCATCGGCCTGATTTTGAAGCATCCAACTGGCCCAGCTGCATTGCTTCCAGCTCACATCACTTACGTGAAATTACTATGTTCCACATAAAACTGCGTGCAACTGTGTGTGTGTGTGTGTGTGTGTGTGTGTGTGTGTGTGTGGGTTGTTGGTATCATATATTGTATTCCTCCCATGGGCTTAAAGGACAGAAAGAACAAAAGTGACCATTATTTTCCAAACTGACCTCTGTTTCGGACAGCTGCAATTTATTTGTTGTACCTCAGCAGCTTTTGTTCATGCAGCCATGAACAGGGGGAAGGGCCATTTTTAAATTTACCTTTATGCATCCATACCCGCAGAGGCTGAGAAAAATATCATCACAGCCATACAAGGACTTGTCTGCGTCTTTTATCTGACCAAAGTCTGTGTCTGCGCCTCCAGTATTTAAAGTAAAAAGTCAAAACAAATGCTTTTCCAGACCTCGGAAGGTTTCAAAGGTCCTGGCCAGAACCCTTTGTAAAGTGACGAGTTATTAATGCGAGCGGTGCTGCTGTAGTGGAATCGCAGGAACGTTCAAGAAGAACACAAAGCGCCTCTCACAGTGATTCTATTAACTAGGTCTTGCTTCTGGCACCTTATAAAACATGGATGAGTTTTCATCCATAAAAGACTCTATTTCTCTTTGATTTATACAAGAAATAAATTCTGAAAGGTGAAAAGTCCAGTGGATGCATATTTAATGTCTTTCCATGGGCTAATGCATTTTAAATAAGCATCCAAAAATAGAAGATAATGGTTACAAATTCTCCAGCACTGATTCTCCTCGCATCTGTGGTCAATGGCCCATTCTGGTTTCGAAACCTGGCCTGAAGCCTATGGCGCTTCAACATCCGTTATTTGGCCGAGGGATGCACAAGGTTTCCATGTAACTTGGTAATTTCAGCTTAACGTGGCTTTTATTGGTGCAGAACAGACCTGACGGGCACTAGGGGCTTCATCTCATAAAGGTCTCAGCTCTTCGGGGGGGGAATATTCACACAGCTGAGCACCACTCAAGCCGCCCTGTGATTATCCAGCTCCCACGCCTTCCGCAAACGTCCTCCACATCTCCTTGCCGCCTGTGTTTCCCCCCTGTTTCCTCCTCCTCCTCCTCCCGGACCGGGCTCGAGAGCCCAGTGGAGCAGGGTTCAGGCGCGCTAATGACCCGGCTGCGAGGCTGAGACGTGTGGAGGGGCTCACCTCTTCACGAGGGGATGTGACTCCAGCACTTCTTGCCCCTGATTACAGCTTTCAGTACAGACAGAGTGAGCGAGCGAGCGAGCGAGGGAGGGAGGGAGAGATGTAGAGAGGTACGTGTTCGGCTGACAAAGCCAGAACTTATAAAGTGAAATCAGCATTGGCTGTCAGACCCCTGACAGCTCTATTATTGATCCCCTTCCCCCCACCTCTGCCAGCACCCCCATTGCTTGCATTTGTTCATCTCCCATTCCATGACAGACATTGCCTCAGAGACGTGGAGCAGACTGCTGACAAAACACACGGCTGCTGGAAGCTGAGATAGCCCTATTCTATCCATCTTTTTTTCACTCGCACAAAGGGGAGCTCCAGGGACTCGCACACCCATAGAGAATCTCTGCACACCCCCGTAATGCATAATTAGTGTACACGCATATATATATATATATAAATATATATGCTTTATTTGCCAAGTATGATGCAAGATTTTCCAAGGGTGAATATTTATTCTGAAATAAATTTTTGAAAAATCTCCCCCTACAGAGTGACGAGCCGGATCTGCCAAGAAGAAAGTGGAAAAAGTCAGTCTGAATTTCCACATGAACTTTTCAACTCTAGTGTTGCCTTTCCAGTGTTAAAAAATTCTTCTGTAAAAAGTGTGAGAAAGAAAGGAGTTGCTGATGTCGCCTTTTTTTTCAGCCATGCATGTTCATTAGTGCTGAGCAAAAGCGTGGTAAATTAGACTGTGTGCAATAATACATATTACACAGCATGAATCTCGATTAGCTAATGCCTGAATTTCGTCTGAAATTTAGCATTGTTTAGCATTAATTGGCCACTTTCTATAAGGTCATGGTCTTGAGTTTGCTTGCTCTGTGTGAGCAGGATATTTTCACTCAGATTAGCGCTCACGAACACTTATCTTTGGAATGTTGATGGATGTTGATGGCACTATAAAAATAAAAGAACCATAATATAAGAGAAAGCATTTTTAGGAATGGCAGCATTATATAAATTCTCCATGCATTAATAACGACACATGTGTAAATGGGTCTCAAACTGTTGTACTCAGGCTCCCTCTAGTGGTAGACCTAAAAACAGGTTGTTGTTAAACAGGTCTATGCGCTTTTAAAGCTGGTTATGAGTAACAGAGCCGAGGTCTTTTACTAATAATAAGTACTCAAAACAGCCACCAAAAGGTAACTAATTTTATTGATGTATAGCTCTTGGCAAACCCAGGAAGCACTGCTCCTAGAAAATAGTAGAAATTCTGTCTTGCGGCTGGCTAAGAACAACCTAATGCGGTTTGTGGATAGGAAAGGTCTGTGAGGAGCTTTGAATGGTTTCTGGGGGCTGGAGAAGGTGTTCTACCAAATGGCCTTCATATGTGAAATGGATTATTTGATGAACGTGCAATGGTGTGATTTATCATGAACTGGTTGAACGTTTCTTTGGAGATAATTGATTATTGTCTTAGGGATTTTTCAGGTGGGAGTTAGTTGGAGATTGAGATAGTGGGTTTGAGTTACCATTTATTAATTTTTAATATAATTTTTAATGTTTGATTGGAGTGCCACCTAATAAACTGAGTCTGTCTCCACTTTCTGTCACTATCACTGCTCAGCTGTCCTGTCCTCGGTTCTTCATTCCCCATTACACCTTATATGGCTAAATCTGTTTTGTTTTCTCATAATACACTGTATCAATTTATATTCACAGTATATTCACATTTTGTTATGTCACAGCTTTAATCCAAAGTGGATCAAATGTATTTCTTCTTCTGGATTCAACACACAACACCCTTTATTGACAATGGGGAAAAAAAGTTTAAATGAGGTTATGACAAAATTTTTTTAAAAATTGAGAAATCACATGTTCATTAGTATTCACAGCCTTTGTCAATGTCCATTTTTAAAAAATATGATGCCACAAGCTTTTGCACTCATGTCCTTGGCCAGTTTGTCCCATTTCTCTTTGCAGCACCTATCAGTGGTGGAAGTGGTGGCTTAGCGGTTAGGGAAGCGGCCCTGTAATCAGAAGGTTGCCGGTTCGAATCCTGATCCACCAAGGTGCCACTGAGGTGCCACTGAGCAAAGCACCGTCCCCACACACTGCTCCCCGGGCACCTGTCATGGCTGCCCACTGCTCACTCAGGGTGACGTTTAAATGCAGAGGACAAATTTCACTGTGTGCACCATGTGCTGTGCTGCTGTGTATCACATGTGACAATCACTTCACTTTCTTCTTTCTTCTATCAAGCTCCATCAGGTTGGATTGGACTAGTTTCCCAGTTCCTGCAGCTGAAAAACATCTCCACAGCATGATGCTGCCACCACCATGCTTCACTGTAGGAATGATATAGGCCTGGTGATGAGCAGTGCCTGGTTTCCTCCAAACATGATACCTGGCATTCACTCCAAAGGGTTCAGTCTTTCTGTCTCATCAGACTAGACAATTTTATTTTTCATTGTCTGAGAGTCCTTCAGGTGCCTTTCGGGCTGCTATGTGCCTTTTTCCAAAGAGTGGCTTCTGTCTGGCCACTCTACCATACAGGCCTGGTTGGTGGATTGCTGCAGAGATGATTGTTTCTCCTCTGTCCACAGAGGACCTCTGGAGCTCTGACAAAGTGACCATCAGGTTTTTGGAAAATTCTCCCCAGATTTGTGCCTAGAGACAATCCTGTCTCTGAGGTCTACAGACAATTCCTTTGACTTCATGCTTGGTTGAACTGTCAACTGTGGGACCTTTATATAGGCAGCTGTGTGCCTTTCCAAATCAGGTCCAATCAACTGATTCTTCCACAGGTGGACTTGCCATGAAGCTCAGTTTTGAGCTTCATGGCAAAGGCTGTGAATACTTATGTACATGTGCTTTCTCAAATTATTTTTAAGACATTTTTCAAAACGTCAAGTAAACTTTTTTCACGTGGTCATAATGGGGTGTTGTGTGTAGAATTCTGAGGAAAAAAATTAATTTAATCCATTTTGGAATAAGGCTGTAACATAAAACAATAGAAAAAAGTGATGCACGGTTAATGCATGGTAGGTATGGTAGTAGCGTAGGGGATAACACGCTTGCCTATGAACCCGAACTTACTTCCCTGTGCAAGACAACCCTGACAGTCTCCAGTAAGACTGTCCCTATAACTACTGGTTTGCTTTGAATAAGGGCGTCTGCTAAATGCCGTAAATGTAAAAAAAAAAAAAAATCTTCCATTTGGGCCAATACAGTAATTTGGTTGAGTTACACCAGTAAGCTACAAGTGACTGTGACTCCTGACTGTCCTAAATAAAGTCATAAGTTCTTACAAAAAAAAAAAAAAAAAACTAATCTGCAGGGCCACCTGCTGCTCCGTTCTAGCATATGGGTGCGAGTCACGGTTAATAACAGCCTCCGCCTCACAAAAGGCTCCACCATCTGCCGTAGCCCACTGGGATCAAAAGGAACCCTACAGTCAATAGCCTATCTGCGCTCCACCACGGAGCTGGAGACGTCTGGGCTTCGTCTGAGTCGGCGGGTGAAGTGGACAGAGGCGGGACGGGTGTGGAGGAGCCTGAGATAACCGATGACTATAGGAGGAAACACCGTGGATGTGGATGTGTGGCTGAAACCGCCAATGTGGCACCCCAGAGAGAGCGAGGGGAAAAAATGAGATGGATGGCGTGAGGCTTCTCTCTGGCTCAAGTGTTTCACAACTCGGTAGCGTCCCCTAAATCAGGATAAATTGGAGCTCATTAGTTACCATAGCGACCTAATTCATTATGTGTGACTTAAACACACACTGATACTCTAACTGCTCTTCTGTCAGCGTACAGCCTTTAAGATTAATTCCACCTTAATTCATCGCTGTTTGTGTTTTTTTGCATTTTTACTTGGTGTTTTTTGGTGTTGAGCCGCTGTGGGTGTCGGCAGCAGATGCATCTCCAGAAAGACTCTGCTGCCTGCATGCCGTGCACTTAGCATGCAGATCCTCATCCATCAACGCTGTTGTTAGCACAAGGCCGCACCTCAGAGGACCCCACCCGCTTTCCCTCAAACGGGTGCTGAGCTGATTGCCCTTCTCCACCCCCCACCTTCAGATCCATCTCATTATTATAGTTGTTTAAAGACCTCCCTCAATACTGGGAGGTGTCAAGCGGCTGTCTGCAGCTTTGTTGGGGTGGAAGTGGGGCGGAGTGAGGACTTGGCTGCTGTCTAGCCGAGCACGTGGGGAGGTGACCGGCAGTAAATGAGCTGTTTTGCTGACAACAATGAAACGATTGATGAGATTAATTTCTCATTATGGGCCGTCACCCGGCTGCCTAATCAGTCTGAAGGGGAAAAGTATAATTCTTAATGACCTTTTCAGACAAAGGAGAAATACAGAATGCGTAGATACACACAAATGCAAAGCCCGATCATATAGAAATTGCCACTTGGATTTATGTTTCAATCATATATACAATATTTACTCTTTTTTAAAAAAAAAAAAACATTGTTTTCTGCTCACGATCAACAGTGAAAACATTTGGCAGGATTACATTTTAATTGTACAAGAAATTATGCATGAAGTGTGATCGTGGCAGACATTTGCAAGGCATGAATATGAATGAATGAAGCAATTATGTATATTACATAACCCGTGTCTTTTGAAGTGTGCGGCTTGACTCACAGCTTTAGAGAAGGCACAAATCCTCAGCGTGGCCAGAGAACAGCGACTCTGTTCAGGAGTTTTGCTTCTCTGGTCCTGGCTGAACTTGTGGCATGGATGACACTTCAGGTCCATTTTCACGGTCATTCGCTCCTCAGAGGCGGCCGGTGGCCTTCAGCCCAGTGTGCTGCAGATTTACAGACGAGGACATGACTTTTTTTTATATATAGAAACTTTCAAGACACAATTCCTCAGTAGCCCAGCCATACCTCAGTTATTACTCAAAGAGCAAATGATGTGTAATCAGTATTTAACAATGGTTCAAATTTATAGATTAATCACCTGCCCACAGTATTCATCATTTGCTTGTTAAGATAGTTATTAGGTTAATAGCGCAATATGTTTAAGGGATAATTTTTATTAATCTAAAAATCAATCAAAGAAAGGGTGAACTTGTGATATCATGATTGTCCATTATTAAATAATTTGTGACAATTACAACCATTTCTGATGATGATTTAATAACTCAGGTACTACAAAGTTACTGCGGAACTGTCGCCCCAAATTCCTTTTTCGTTATCATTCCAAATGCCACCGTGTACCCCCAGGTCAATCAGTATTTTTTAACCATTACCCGTCCATGGCTGCTTCCTCTGCCTCTCACGCAGAGCCTGACAGTGAATAATGAGTTAAAAACACCTTCGCGGCGACATTGAAAGAGGAGTCATCGCTGACCCCTCACCCACTTTCGGAAGTCCGGGGCCTCAGCTGGCTGGGAAGTTCGGTGGAGATTAGGCAAAAGCTCATTAATCATTCCAAACGCTGCGTTCTGACACGAGCCCAACAGGTCATAGCCTGAGCATTCGGAACAGCGCCTTGGCTCGGAATGCAGAGGAAAAATGTGTCTGCATGGCTAAGCGATGCGCCAGTGCATTTTATATAGCGAATACCGCTGTACCGCTGCGGCCTGGGAAGACCGGTGCTGAGGGCGGCCGGATTGGTTTCACTGAGGCCTTTTCAGTCCGGTGGCGGCAGAGTGGGGACTGATGTACCACACAGGATGGATCCATTAGCTGAATAAAAAAAAAGCAAAAGCATGAAACCCTACCTTCTGGCTGGGGCCCGACCCTGTAGGTGTGGCCACGATGCTGTGGATCGATAGCGATGAGCGCATTGGTGTAACTAATCCGTTTAATTACGCCTCCATCCCACGCTATAAACAAACATGATAGTTCCCCTAAAAGTGCTTAGTATCCCGCCATTAAGGGTCTCTCTCAGAGACACATATTTTGGGGCCGATATCAAAAGCTGCTTTTAAGGCGAGAAATGCTGCCCCCTGTTGGTGGAGTGGCATAAATGACCAAGACCAGAACCCACTGCCCACAGCCGTCCAAAGATGTCGGATGTAAATCATGTCTAAGTTAGGGGGTGGGGTATGTAAAATGTGCACCCAGTTTTATTATTGGTACTTCCTGTGGGGTGACATACATTTGTGTATCGCTGGCAGCGGTGGCCTAGCGGTAAAGGAAGCGGCCCCGTAATCAGAAGGTTGCCGGTTCGAATCCCGATCCGCCAAGGTGCCACTGAGGTGCCACTGAGCAAAGCACCGTCCCCACACACTGCTCCCCGGGCGCCGGTCATGGCCGCCCACTGGTCACTCAGGGTGATGGGATAAATGCAGAGGACAAATTTCACTGCGTGCACCGTGTGCTGTGCTGAGGTGTATCACATGTGACAAACACTTCACTTTACTTGAGCAGTTTCCCCAGGAAGGTAAAATGCTGTTAGATGAAGATTGGATGAAAGGCTTTTCGTGAAATTGTGTTTCTACTGAAGTGAAATAATACAACAGAGACTCGATCGTATCTCCCAGCAGCCGTGCAATGGTCTACACGACTGCTGGTGTTTTAACGTCAGCAGGAAACGCAGAATCTGACGTTCGGAATGATTCTGCATATCAGCGTAGTCTATAAAACGAATGACCTATTTCCCAGCACCGCCACTGGTGTTAGGTAATCACCCGTGAAAGCGAAGGAGACGTTTTTGTGACAAGGCACATGGGGTAGACATGCTTGCTTGAAGTTCGCTCTCTTGGTGTCGTATATGAAATATGAAAGATTTAGCAGGGGCTCGAGGAGCCGCACATGCAGCACTCATCCTTAGTCATTCTGTTTGACCCAGAAAAAAGAAGGACGGTGGGCTCTGCCTCCCGGTCCCAGTCGACTTAATTAGGAGCGTAAGCTTGCTGTTGAACCCTATAACCTTCAAATCATCATCCTCTCTGAAAAAATCACTTTGCCTCATTGCCTTCGTTCCTTCCTTCCTTCCTTCTTTCTCTCTCTCTCTCTCTATCTTGCATTCCCTCGCATTTCCTTTCTTCTGCTCCGTTCTGCAGCGTTTCCCAGAGATTCCTCTCGTCTTGCGGCACTAAAGTGGAGCAACAGCTTAATCGAGTGGATTTCTGCTACGTGAAGAGAATGGGCAGAGTAAAAAGGCGATGGAGGCGCCAATTCACAGAGAGCAGGTCCAGACTGAAGGGACCAGCTGCACGCTGACACGCCGCCTCCTGTCAGAGTCATTCATTTCAACGTCTTCTTTAAAAAAAAATGCATTGAGCAAAGGGGCTTAAAACGGCATATGAAACACAGCCGCATGTTTCAGGACTACAGACTTGTTTTCATATATATTTACAGCATTTACCAGACGGCCTTATCCAGAGCGACTCACAATCAGTAGTTACAGGGACACCCATGGAGACACTCAGGGTTAAGTGTCCTGCTCAGGGACACAATGGTAGTAAGTGGGGTTTGAACCTGGGTCTTCTGGTTCACAGGCGAGTGTGTTATAGGAAACATTGTGATATATTTCATTTCAGATGTTATTTTCCATTTAAAGTACAGTTTTATATAATATAGAGTCTTCGTAATAAACAGTATTTATTATATAAGTCTATAAAGCAAATGTGTTAAACAGCTAAATTATTTCCACAATTTAATGTAATGTAATACATAAACCCCCAGCCAGTTACTGACTGTATATTAGAATAGACTGATCACTGGTAATCTACAATTCTAAAAATACCAGCCATATATTAAAGCATATATTTGAAATATATGCATTGTATATGCAAATGCGTTATATGTACATAATTATATATGCAAGGTCTTTAAATACCAACCTTCACAACCAGAAATGAAATAAAAGACATTATTCTTAGACTCTTGGCATTAATTTAACATTTTTATATGGTTCGCCTGGTATAACACACATGAATGGTCTTGGCTTTGTGGACGCCACATCTATACGATTAGAATAGTGTACAGAAACCACGGATGGGTCATCCACTTTTAACATGGAGCTGTAACATGTGGTTTTCAGATTATTTTTCCTCTGGAACCGACAGTGGGACACCAGATCCCCATGGTTGTTTTGGCACTTCCTGCCCTGTGTTCCCTGACTTGCCTCGTCGACTGTCCTGTAAAGTGTAAAGCCACATGCCTGGCCTATGTCCCTGCGACGTGGCCATTGCCACAGCACATGTGCAGGCCATCGGCACGCCGCGTGGTCTAAATAACAGGGGGCGACTGCGGTCGATGTGAAAACCGCGCTTGCGTTTCTTCATGTGCCACCTCCATGGGCAGAGGCAGAAGCCGACGCTGCCACAACCTGCTCTGCCAAGTTCTCCCACACCGCCCCTCTGCTACGTTCCCTCCACCGGCTCCCAGTAGCTGCACGCATCAGATTCAAACATGGAGTAGCACCATCCTACCTCACAGCCCTTATTACACCTCGCACTGCACCTCGTATACTCCGAGCCTCCAGTACTGCTCGCCTGGTCCCTCCATCTCTGAAGGTAAAAGGAAGATGCTCATCTAGACTCTTCTCCGTCTTGGCCCCTCGGTGGTGGAATGAACTTCCAGCTCAGTCACTGAGCACCTTCACACGGCAGCTCAACACCTTCCTCTTTAGAGAAGATTTAGATTCAATTGTAATTTTCTTGTTGTCGAACTTGTGTACAGAATCTACAACAGAGTGAATAAAATAGATGTATTCATAGTTGGGGGTCCTAGTGAACCGGAATTGATCTCTTCATCGATGGTAACTTGAAAGCACGTTGTAAGTCGCTCTGGATAAGGGCGTCTGCCAAATGCCGTAAATGTAAAAGTAAATGCTCTGGGTTTTCCATCACGGCATGAAAACGTGCCCCCCCCTCTCCTCTCCACTAGGTGGGGTGCAGGAGCCACGGTTTGTCTGGGGTGTGCGTCACGTGACCTCCAGCCAGTTCGACTGTTGAATCTGCGATGATGAAACGTGCAGTTGTTTTTTTGTTTTTTTTTTAGAACCAGACAAAAGCAAAGAATCTTTTCAGAACCACCGTGGGTTTAACACAGTAGGTTTACTCTACACAGAGTGTCTTTTTTTACCCGGCAGCCACAGTGGGGAACACCCACCGAACGCTAAACGCTCCCTTTCCCCACAGATGACTGATTGTACGGCGAACGTGGCAGCAGTTCAAGCGCTGAAGTGCCAGGAGCCCAAAATATGTTTGCTCTCCTCCTATTTGCGGGGTCTGTCTTTTGTGTGAAGAAATGGCGGCCGCAGGAGCGGCACCCTGGGCCACCGAAAGGCCACGTCCTTCTCAACAGTGGACATCTCGCCTGTCACAGTTCACGTCCACTCCGTGTAAGCAAATGGGAATATTGACCTCGAGGCCGATTTGATGTGTGAACTCTCCATCCCGTCCCCGTTCGCTCTTTCCCTCCAAGCTGCCCTCTAAAGTTAAAGTTAAGTGAGGTGATTGTCACACGTGATACACAGCAGCACAGCACACGGTGCACACAGTGAAATTTGTCCTCTGCATTTAACCACCACCCTGAGTGAGCAGTGGGCAGCCATGACCGGCGCCCGGGGAGCAGTGTGTGGGGACGGTGCTTTGCTCAGTGGCACCTCGGTGGCACCTTGGCGGCTCAGAAGTCGAACCGGCAACCTTCTGATTACGGGGCCGCTTCCTTAACCGCTAGGCCACCACTGCCCCTGACGCGGTGAAAATGGTGTGGCGGTTAAATATGCGCTGTGGCAGTTTGTGGAACGGAGTCTCCTGATGGGTGGCAATGCAAACACAGCGTTCCGGTACACCGCGCCCCTCCGGCGTGGCCTCACAGGGCCCCTCATTTACAAGGTGCCGTAAATGTTACGGTTGGGCCGGCCACTGGACACGGTCCAGCCACGGGACACGCCAGCGGCCTTAAAGCGTTTCTCGAATATGTGCGGCAGCTCGTGGAAAACCCCTCTTCAGCGGAAACGGGGATCGCACGCGAGCTGCCGCTCCATTGTGCGCTCCACCGGGTCCCTAAGCAGGTCCAGCTGTCCGCCATCACGGCCCGCCAGCGTCCCGGCCTGCGTCTGCTGTCCAAATCCTTCAGTGCTGAGGTCGCGCTTGGACTGCCGGCTGGATATAAAAGAGGGGGGGGGAGGAAGCTGTCCCCGTGTTCGTGACGCAGCTACTTCTCGTCCTGGAGGACCGTACCAGCATGATGGGACACGGGATGTTTGCCTTTTTCGAGGTCTCGGTTTTGTCTGTTTAAACGAGGGACGTATTTTCAGACAGCTCAGGTGGTTCCAGTCACTGTGGCTGGTCCTCCATGTTCTCGCTCCAGCTAGTTTTTAAGTCCTGTGTTTAGAAACTCGCTGCCAGCAGCACTAACCGGTGAAAAAACGTCCAACGTTGCCGATAAGCGCCAAAACGAGAAGCAGACACTTGTGGACAGGCTATTGGCAGGAGAAAAAAGAGAGAAAGGAGCATTCATCACGTGACAAGATGGGCCTTTGTGTGGAGAGGATGAGGAGGGCTGTTTTTTATGGGATAAATGTGGAAGCCAACGCAGACCTGAGTCAACTGGTGGTGCTGTGCTGCATGCAGCTCATGCCTTTGGGCCCTGACTCCCGCAGGTTCAAACCCTCAGACTGTCCCTGTGCCCCTGAGGTCCCCTCATCCAACGTAAGTGAAAATGAAGTTAAAGTAAAGTGATTGTCATTGTGAAATTTGTCCTCTGCATTTAACCCACCACCCTTGGTGAGCAGTGGGCAGCCATGACAGGCGCCCGGGGAGCAGTGTGTGGGGACGGTGCTTTGCTCAGTGGCACCTTAGTGGCATCTTGGCAGATCGGGATTCGAACCGGCAAACTTCTGATTACAGGGCCACTTCCTTAACCGCCAGGCCACCACTGCCCAAGAAGACATTTGAAGGCTCCTGTGAGGAGACCTCTGGGACAGGGAAGGGCTCATTAGCTCATTTACTACACTTGGCGACGTCATAGCCGATGTCATCGCCTTATTGCGCCACCCCTCTGCCAGCCGACTGGCGGCTAAACAGATGTCGATTACGTGTGTTATATAACAATATGGCGTTTGTGACGAAGGCGGGTGCAGTTCACTTCATGATCTGGATCCCTCACACATGCGGCCCAGCTGCTTCGAAAATAAGGAGTTTTTTTTCCCGCTTCATGGGAAAGGAGTTGAGCTCCTCCAAACCACCGCACCACACTGTGCATCTGTTCCAGTGCGATGAAGACAGACTGGGAGGACAAAAAAATGAGAAAAGAGAGACGTATTATGCAGGAAATAAATGCTCATTTTTAGCATTTTTACTACCATGGTTTTTGATGTTATATAACATATGATAACATATAAAAACTGGTACAACAGAGGTAAATCAGGAACAATTCACCTCACACGCTGTACAGTATTTATATATTATTAACATACATGCTTAACCGGTTTAATAGGCTAGTTAAATAGGCTTACATAGCTCACTAAATCACTATCTCTATAACAATATAATGATATATAATAATGATATATATGCATATACACGTGCAGAGTCGACATAAAAAAATATTTTCAGTTCATATTTTCAAAAAACGTAGGCCTTTATGGTCTTCCCGTGATAATCTCATGTCTTTTCACTGCATTTTTTCCACTTTCTCAACGTTTTATTCTTTTCTGATTTGCTGCTACATAAAGATTACAGGGAGGAAATGGCAGTCGTAATATAAACAGCAGCAATAACGCCGCTGGATTTTCCCGACCGGTTATTTGTTTGCCTTCCCTCGGTATAAAGTGGACTCTTTCACCAAATTGTCTATTACATGTTCAATATTATGCTTAAGCTTTTTCTTGGAAGCACCGTATCAAGGCGGCTTTCACACAGCCCGCTCTGTGAACAGACCCAAATTCTTTGTGAGCTTCCTCTGGAACTCAAAGGTCTTTCTTATTTTAACAGATGTGGGTAGACTTTGAGTCCATCACTCCCAAGTGACCCTAACATGCACTTCCTGTCCAGTAAGCTAACACCCAAGTGGAGAACAATCCCACTTTGTAGCGGCCATGTTCAATATTCAAATGGTGCTCCTTTTTCTGCTTTTGATGATCCGACTCGTTCGGTTAAGGCTAAATGAAATCCCGATTGTCAAGATTTTAAAGAGCAATTGTGAAAATAAAACCATGCATGGTCATTCACTGGCCAAACGTAACTATTTTTTATTAATCTGTCACACCTCATATTTTAGCAATGATGTAAAGTAAATAATCCAACCAAACCTGCTGTTACCTGGTCTATTCACATTACGGCAATGTTAAAATATTTGGTGTGACAGATTGCATGTAAAATGTAAAAGTTCTGGAGGCAGCTTTCAAGGTTATGGTGTTGTACTAACATGCATTTCATCGGACTGCGTATGTTTCTGCAGTCAGGCTGTGGTGTAATGGTCCTTTCCAAATCCAGCGAGGTGTTTTCATTTTGTCTAGTCCTGTCACGTGCCAACAGAACCTTCAGTTCAGTCTGGTTCAGTTCATTCCTTGTTTACCCCCGGCCATTTGTTAATCTAAATGTTTCATGTCCTACACTTACTACTCCAGTTTTACTTGGATTCCACTTCCTGCACAAATGTCTAGTTTTATATTTTTAGGCTCCAAAAATGCTAGGTGAGGTGTTTAAAGAAGGTCAGCAGAAGTGACCAGAGCTCCGGTCCCACAGCCCTGCTGCTGGTGAGAAAGTGACTGCGGGTCTCGACTTTTCTCGGGCGCATTACAGCGCTTTTGTGAGTCCTCAACAAAAGGGAGTAGTAATGTTTCTGACAGACGACGCCACACACTCCATGATAATGCTGCCTCCACCCCCACCAGCAGGGCCACGTGAAGGAAAAAAGCCACAAAACGGCGGGTGTGCTGTCCTTCTGCCAGGATGAGAACTTCATGGAAAAATAAAAGGTTGATGTCACGGAAGTTCTATTATCAGGGGAGAATGAAATGGCATCAGATGCCATTGGGGAGTTCTGTAACCATATTTAAACTTTATTCAGTTGTCATGTTGTATGTTTCGACTAACAGTTTAAGAACCATGGTAACACTTTCCATGATTTTGGGTGAAAAGTTTTCGTTACAGAAATAATTTACACATTTGTCAAACAGATCTGGTTCTGTTCAACAAATGTACATCAGGCATTTGCTATCGTGATCTAAACTTCACTGAGTGGAAGAACATTTAAAATTTCTCATGAATCTTCCTAAGTAGGTTGTCATTAAAATTTAGGTCAGAAACTGATAGAATTCTAGAATCTTGCCACTTTTAGTCACCTTTCCTCTAAGCTACCAATAAACAAAGGTGGTTATTGTTATGGCGGAACACTAAAGGTTAACACATTATCAATTGCTAATGTCAATGAGATAAGCCAAAATGAGACACTTCCATGTGCAAAGTGTATTCTTTCAAAAAATGTAATTGTCAGAAGAATGTGAATAAATGCACATTGTGAAAGCAGTGGGCTAGTGCCCCACCCTGCACCCAGTGTGCCAGGATGGGCTCTGGCAATGCTGAGTACGACTAAGCAAGTGAGTTAGTGAGTGAGTGAGTGAAAGACACCTAAGTTTTGAGCATTTTCATTTTTAGTTATAGCAGCTGTGATGAAATACTGTCCCCTGTCTGATGGAGTCACCTTTAACTGCTGTTACCATCATGACTTTTAACATTACAGTTCACTAACCATATTACAAAATTACACGTTATGTTACTATATTCACTAGTGACCAACTAGAGAAGGGATTTTTTAAATGGAATCAAAACCATCTATTTTGTTTCAGAATAAAATTGGACATTTTGTTTTGAATTCTCTATTATGTCGCGGTGCCCATGGGACGTGTGTGACTTGCTGTGTTTATTTTAGGTTAACTTTTTGGGAGGAGTTTCAACCTAACAGCTCCGCCTACCATCTGACGATTGGCCGCCTTTACCTACATAAGGGTACTTCAGAGAGTGTGCAGCAGGTCCCCAGGGTCTGCTAGGCCCTTACTCCTTCGGAAGGTACTCAGGGTCCATGGACATGTCTGAAAGGAGCGCCATTGACGATTTCATTTGTGTACTTTGTTGCTTTGTCTAATAAACCAATTTTGCTAGCCTGTGTTAACCTATGGTAACTTGTGTGACCTTCTGAGTGGGTTTCTGTTAGGTGCTCTTTTATTCCCTTTTGTGCCTGTTCCCTGCGTGGTCTACAGGTCTCTTCTTTTGACAAACCCCTCCTTTAAGCTTTTCTGATGTTGGTTTGCTGTTTTAAGTCTGCTGCATATTGTGTATTAATGAGTCTCACTGTATGAAATTAAAATGAAAGTATTGTTTGTACGTTTCGCTTGCTTGTGCGCAGAGGTGAAATGTACTGATAAAATCTACTTGAGTAAAAGTAAAAAAAAAGTAACTTTCAATTACTTGATGCAAACTTAAACATTACAATAAAAAGAGAAAATAAAATCATCAATCAAAGTATCCAAACCTGTGAAAATGTTCAACAATTCCTTATTAACAAACTGTGCTTTTTGTATAGCGAACATTTCTATAGCATGAGTGTGTGTTAGTGAGCAGTGCGCAGCCATGACAGGCGCCCTGTCGAACCAGCAGCCTTCCAATTCAGGTCTGCTTCCTTCCCCGCTAGGCCACCACTGCCTCTAATTGGAGTCCATTTGTGGAAAAAAACAATAGATTGGACCTGATTTGGAAAGGCACACACCCGTCTATATAAGGCCCTACAGTTGACAGTTCATGTCAGAGCACAAACTAAGCATGAAGTCAAAGGAATTGCTGTAGACCTCCGACACAGGATTGTCTTGAGGCACAAATCTGCAGAACGTTACAGAAAAAATTTTGCTGCTTTGAAGGTCCCAATGAGCACAGTTTAAAACCATCAGGACTCTTCCTTGATCTGTCCATCCACCTAAACTGAGTGATCGGATGTGAGGGCCTTAGTCAGGGAGGTGAAACTGTGAAAATGTGATGACGTAGAAAATTTGGTTCCAAGACTAATCATTTTAGCCACATTCAGCAAAAATTTCAGCGCCTCAAGCAGAAAGATTTCAGATTTCAACCCAACCCAGAAACCACTTGCTAGGTCAATTTCTAGCTGAATTCTGAGGTGTGGTGCTGGTTATTCCACCCTACGGCCCCTGCAAATGAGTGTAGTGGCGAGGTCAGTCCCTTCCTGCCAGAGTATCTATTGGCAATATGGCAAGTGTTTCTGATCCTCCCAGTGTAAAATCACTGGGCCTTTCACCGAAAAAATAAAGTTTCATTCCATATCAGTTTCATATATTCAGGTTTCATTCCATATATTCAGACTTTCATTCCATATATCCAGTTCCCTGTCATTATATAGATTATTTATTTCCTGTTAGGCTTGCCATATCATGTTCATTTTTTTTTTTGTTTTTTTTTGCAAAATAAATATATGTGTGTGTGTGTGTGTGTGTGTGTGTGTGTATAGAAGTTCAGGAAAGAGTTTTTTTAATTTACAAAAAAAAAAAGCACATGAGTGTGCATGTTTTTGTGAGTGCAAGAAACAACAATGTCACAAACAAGGTAAAGTACTCACTGGAGACCCAGCGCTGGATGTTCTGCTGAATGAATGTTTAATGAAAGGAAAGCAGTAAAAGGTATCAGCCAGGGTTTATGGCCAGTGAGAGCGCAGTCCCTTACAAAGGAAGCACACTGTTTACTGTGGACTGTCTGATACCCTTCTTTTTAGCCTTTGTCCTTTTGTTTCAGTTAATTGACCATTAGCATTTGCAGGGCATTTACGCTGTCTGTATAATCAATTATCTACAGTTTCGCTCACTTTCCCATTCTGACCACGCCAAACCCTTTTTACTGGCTAATGATCTGTTTTCTCGTACAGTAACACCAGTACTTTCAAATAGTTTTTCTTGTTTCGTGCACATTTCGAAATGTCTTGATGGCATCTTAAAAGTAGTAGTATTATTAGTCCTAATTAACCTACGCATGCCTTTAAAGATTGCACGACTTGCAGCTAAACAGAACGGCTTTGTGTGCCTCGCGCTGGCCCGGTCACGGCACTTTTAAATGTAAACGTTATTCCAGTGGCGGCCACGTCAGCCAGCTGTTGGGATCACCGTCTTCGCTCCGCGAGAGGCCTTAAAAACAACAGATTCGCCTTTCATTCCACGGCCTTAGCGGCATCGGCCAAGATTGTTTCCTGGGACGACCGCGGCCGGCGTGACCTTTCCATGTTGTTTAGGAATCAAAGGATTTGTTACGGGCAGAAGAAGGTTTGCACGATCAAAGCCACTGTACGGAGCTGGTTATTTGCTATAGAGCTAACCTGACGCCGGCTTAATAAAGCGATGCTTTTAAGAGGCTTGTGAAAGCAGGAGGGTCATTACCTCACAGTTTCCACAGGAAACCTAAAAAAAAAAAAAAAGTTACTGTCTGATTTACTTTTTTTTTTTATTTCCACGAGGAAAACGGTGCGTTAAGCAGCCTTTTACCTCTTTTCCTTCGACTCATTACATTTTATTATATTATATCATATTCTCTTCTGTATAGCGGAGCTGCACATGAATATATATATAGCAGGATATACTGTAAGCAAAATATTCTGTTAGGTTTTGGAATATTTTCAGTAGATTTTTTTTTGTGGGAACGTACTGTTTGCTGAGTCTAATGGAACATATCATGTTGAGCATTTACAGTTGATTACAGGCTTCCTGCTTCTGTGTCCTGATTTTCTCTTCAGTACCTGGCCTATCCATACCCGCTCCAACACCCCCCCTCCCATGTCCCTGCAAAAGGAAAACCATTTTGTCTTTGTGCTTAGTTGTTTCCAGATGTACCGCCGGCCGGCCGGCCAGACTGTTGAGCTCCACGCTGGCTTGAGAAAAGCCATCTCCTCAAATGCCCCAATTAAGCCAGTAAAAGGCCCAAGGTAAAACTCTCACGGAAGGAGCCGGCAGGAAAAGTTATCTGCAGAAGAAAGGGCCCCGTCTGCGGCTCCACCGACGATGCTGGGAACACATGGGATTGCCATAAGGCCTTTGTTTTTTTGAAAGCCAGATACCACCCATTGATCAGCTGCATTCCAGGCCTCTGAGGCACTTCCTCATTCCTCAGATGTGCGCTCTGAGGAGCGGTGCTGCCCACTCCCAGCTACAAATAAACCAGGTAACACATTCTGGGCATTCTTTTATCATGCCTTTATATTAAAGAGTTCGGATGCATCCCAAAAAGCCAAGAGCTATGAGCTACTGCGGCTTCTGAAGCTGTGAGCAGCACTGTCATCCCTGTCACTGTTATTGTCACGCTGACGCGCTCTCAGCAGACATTATAAACCTTAGTCTGAACTGCCTGGTGTCTCTGGGACAAACACCAGATGACGTATGACACTGTTAGGTTTGCAAAGAGTCTCAGGCAGATCTGTCTGGCTGTTGGGAGAGAGAAACCCTTGGAACTGAGATCAGCGTCTGGGATCTTTAACAGGACCGAGATGCCTGGCCCACAGGAACACACCCAGACGCACACACACACACACACGCACACACACTCGTATGATGTGGTGCAGACACCCTTAGCCAGTCAGTGGGGCCCAAAACTAGCAGAAAGTTTGCTTGATGCACCGTAACCCCTGAACTTTCAATGACTGCTACTTCCAAATGTGAATGAACACGCAGGAGGGGAAAAAAAAATCACAATAAATAATACCAACATTTTGGCAAATGTGCACATAGACAACTGGTCATGTGTGTCCCAGATTTTAAAAAAATCATAACCTTTCTTTTTAATGCAGCATGTATTTTAATTATATACTTTGTTAAGAATTAGAACACATCTGAAATTAAAAACTGGTTCTTAAAAATGATGCCAGAAGAACATAAGCCCAAGAATAACAAAAGAAATATGAAATATGAGCAGATGAAATTCAGGCAAAAATAACAAGAACGAACAAAGGCACATTTCTACTAAACAGACAGTCATGATGGAAGCCGTTCCATCTGCACCCAGACTGTCAAATGCACTCAACACAACCCAACACAACTGTGACGAGCACAATGAATAATGGATTAAAGGCCACAGTGCTTTTGATGAGTTTGTCTATAAGAGCGTGTTGACAGTTAACAGCTGGTTTTTTTGGGCTTAGTCGGTGTTTGATTTTATCTGTTGTGAAAATTTGGTTAAACTTGCAGAACAAGGCTGTGTGACCAACATGTCATAAGATAAGGAAGGAAGGAAGTGGACTCATAGTCAAAGGGTTGTGGGTTCAAATCCTGGGCGGTCAAGGTGCCACTGGGCAGTGGTGGCCTAGCGGTTAAGGAAGCGGCCTCGTAATCAGAAGGTTGCCGGTTCGAATCCTGATCCGCCAAGGTGCCACTGAGGTGCCACTGAGCAAAAGCACCGTCCCCCCACACTGCTCCCCGGGCGCCTGTCATGGCTGCCCACTGCTCACTCAGGGTGATGGGTTAAATGCAGAGGACAAATTTCACTGTGTGCACTGTGTGCTGTGCTGCTGTGTATCACATGTGACAATCACTTCACTTTCACTTTCTGAGGCCACCTCGAGCAAGGCACTGTCCCAGCGTGCCGTTCACGGCCGCCCACTGCTCACTAAGGTGATGGGTTAAATGCAGAGACCACATTTCACAGTGTGCACGGTGTGCTGCATCATAATGACAAGCACTTTCACTTCCATGGAGATGGAGGCTCCTGCAGGTTCAAACCCTCAGACTGTCCCTGTTCCCCTGAGGTCGCATCCACTGCTCCCTAATCCAGCATAAGTGAAAATGAAGTGAAATGATTGTCAGACACTGCAGCACAGCACACGGTGACACAACGAAATGTGTCCTCTGCTTTTAACCATCACCCTTGGTGAGCAGTGGGCAGCCATGACAGGCGCCCGGGGAGCAGTGTGTGGGGACGGTGCTCAGTGGCACCTTGGCGGATCGGGATTCGAACCGGCAACCTGCCGATTACGGGGTCGCTTCCTTAACCGCTAGGCCACCACTGCCACTAACCCGTCCAGGCTGCTCCGCTCCTCTGCGCTGATCACAGACATACGGGATTTTTTTTTGTGTGTCCACTGTGTATTTACACTGACAATGAATCTTGCCCGCCATTATAAACAATATTAGAAACAATAAAAAATATGGTTACTTAACTTGACAGTTTTATGAATCTCATGTTTTGGCAAAAGAGACTTTCTTGTTTTTCCTTCCTCCATTTCCAGGAAAAATATGCGGTTTTTCATGTGGAATCATTTTTAGGATGCATTTGACAAGAGGTCAGGAGGGACCTGCTTTTTATTAGGCTACAATTACACTTATCAGTGTTCATAAGTTCTGATGTTTTCACTGCCCGGCTATATTGGTGAAGTGAAACAAACAAACCAAAAAAAAAAATTTTTTTTTTAAATGCTGATCTGAGGTTGATCTGCTTCCTGGGTCTAAAACTGGGTCACGTTTTCAGCATAATAAGCACCATTCACTGATCACGCTCTCAGAGTGAATCACAGCTACAGATGTAGCTGCATTTGACCTTTTCATAGTGAGCTGTTAGGGGGTGTGCGCTAAGAGGGTGGCTTTTGATGTCAACACAACACATCTGGTGTTAAGATAGGATGTTCGGTTGGCCCTTGTCACATCATTCATGCTCACCTCTCCAGTCATTTAGTCATTTTTTTTTCTTTTTAATTATATAAAATATGAAATTACTGTTTTGCTTGTTACACAATAAATAAAAAAAATCAATTATTCTGTGTTTCAGAGAAATAAAAAATCACCTTTTTTGCAGTGAAAACGCAGCGTATTTTAGAGGACTCCGTCTGCCAAGGTTTCCATTTGTGAAAATCTTAAATAACCTGGGCTTGGACCGGACCCTGCACAGCGCAAACAAGGGTTCCCTTTTCTTCCAATGGGCAGAACCCTGTCTGGCTTATGTATGCAGAGAGTGTGCAAGCCAAGGGTCCTGCAGTCACTCATAGCTTCAAAGTCGTAACCCGAGTCCCCCCACAACTCCACAATAAATCAAATAAACCGTGCGAAGGGGGGTCAGAGGCTGGTGGGCAGGCCAAAGCAGGGGCAGAGAAAACAAGCGAGTGTGGCGGGAGAGGGCCGAGCCGAGGCGCTTTTTAAAGGCGCAGGGTCCCATCGCGCCATTGAGCTATGCAGCTTTTGCATCTGCGGCGACGTCGCAGTCAGAGTCAAGCGCAACGCAATTCACGTCACAGATCATTTATCTGGCCACACAAGGTTAACGAAGGGCTCCTCCGCAGGAGATGGAGAGGGGAGGCAGCCTCCCGCTGAGACCTTGATGTCGGAATGTGAAATATTTCTCCTCTCACAGAACATGCAGGAATCCTACAGGAAAAAAGGGGTTGTGTCTGGCAGATAAATACCCCAGTAGCATGCTGCCTGGGTGCATACCTACAACAGAGAATGGGCAAAAAGAACTGATGAAATGCACAATTATACAGGTTACAGGTTATAGATTAACAAATTCCGGGGACGTGTTGTCATATATCCCATTGGAGTGAAGCATCATTGCGTATAGGAAGTGTATTTTGTGTTGAAGTACAATAGGCTACCTCTATTCAATGATATAGACTGGATAGCCCCTCATGTCATGGCCAGTTCCACGAGCAACGAGATACAAACTGTTCTTGTGGTGCCTAAAAATATTATCTGCATTTGTGCATGAGTGCTGAATGAGTGCATGTGTGAGTTTAAAATATTCCACAGTATTAGCCAAGTGGGTAACATTTATATTTACAGCATTTACCAGACGCCCTTATCCAGAGCGACTTACAGTCAGTAGTTACAGGGACAGTCCCCCCCCCGGGAGACACTCAGGGTTAAGTGTCTTGCTCAGGGACACGATGGTAGTAAGTGGGGTTTGAACCTGGGTCTTCTGGTTCATAGGCGAGTGTGTTACCCACTACGCAACTACCAGCTTACTACAATGATGCAGTTTCGAACCACACCTAATGCCACCAGTGATTTTAAACAGCTTCTCTGTTTAAACCTCTGCTAGATTTCCATCCTGATAGGAGAAGCGTCTTTCAGTGAAGATGGTGCCCCTGCCCATGAAAGCCTCAATGAATGACAGATGAGTAAGAACATTCTTCTGAACGTATTTAGTGGAAGAGAACGTGTGACGAGCTTGCCTGAACAGAAAACGAGTAGCAGGAATGTGATGCCTCTGGACTGGTGCCATGCAGCTAAATGACAGGGCTTACACAACAATATTGACTTGCCTTGTGAAGAATTAACATCAATCTTCATCTGGCATCTCCAATCCACAAAATAACCGGAAGAATAGTCTTCACCCCTGCAGTACAGTAACATCGACTGTTACTATTGGTGCCTAATCTTGGCAATAGAGCTTTATGGATGAAACCTTAATGTTGATGTTTTTGCCTGTGAACCACTTCTGTCCACATCACACAGTCTTTCAGAGACATATGGCCTTTTTATGAGTCCAGCACGGGCTGCAGATCTCTCAGTCAGCACTGCATCACAATGGGTGGTTAGTCCTTCCCACAGCTCCCTCGGAGTATCACTGAGCAAACAACACTTTCATCCTTAACCCTTTTGCTACCCTTTGCATGCTGACATGCACGCTCTCTTCACACCAATGAGTGTGTTCGCACCAGGCACTGAGCACTCACACCAAGACCTGTACTTTTGAGGCTGCATGATGATTTAGATCAATACATCATTTGTGTATGTGCGTCTCTGTGTGTGTACAGATCTTTCCAGCTGTGTACATTTACATTACATCTGGCCAGTAAATTCATTTAGCGATCACGGCAGATGTAATGGCCCACCCAGGACCTGAAGCCCTGTTGGCATCCACCTCCCCCTGCCCCCACCCATTTTGCACCGCCGGAGCCTCTGCAGCTCTACAGACCCTGCAACACTAATGCTCCCCGGCCCATCTTGCGTACCATTATCCACCCTCCGCTCTTCTTAATTTATGTGTATATCTCTTCAGAAACCCAACGCCGTTCATTAAAGCAAAGCACTCGTCTCGATTCACAGCCAAAGAAAAAAGCGCCGCACATAACCCGCCATCAGTGAGCACAGCTAAAACCAAATGGGAGCTTCCTGGACCTTCTCCAGTGCCACAGACATCATCGATCTCCAGCAGGCCAGTCGCCATGGATCAAGCAATCGTTCGGGCAGATGGTCCTCCGAGGAGCACATGTCCCATTTGCCCATGACACTCTTGTCAGGGCTGCCCGGTGGTCTCCGGCATCAGTTTGAGCGAATGGGGAGTCATCATAAGTTATGTCCTATTTTTAGGACTTTTTGTGCACTTTAAAAAATTAAGCTATATTTCCTGATTGGCTGGAGGCAGGGGCTAGAATGAATGGTTGGATTTTGTCCTGTCTCCACGACAAAACAGGCAGCAAAATTAGTTGTAGAGGATTTAATTATGTGGATTTGTGTTCCTTTTGATGTTTGTGGCTTCCCTTGCGGCCATGGAAAGACAGCATCCTGCTCCTACTTGTTAAGTCGTAATAATAATTACCAGACTGGTAAGATCATGGAGAAACGTCTGTTATCAGACAACATAGGTCCAGATCAGGATCAGTAACTCAGCCCATTTTTGTTCCTTTAAAATAAACCACAGGACGTTGTGAATGCATAATTTATGCGTTGGATCTCCCAATGCATCATTACACATGACAGTCCAGAGGTGCTCCAGTTATAGAGAGTTTTAGAGACGATTAAGGCATCCAGATCCCACAAGATCGTGTCCTTATGGTGATGATTCATGTATTAAAATAACAGAGAAGGTGAGCCTGAGTTTTGGTTAGCTGACACTACAGGAGCAAGGGAGATATTGGTTCAGCTTTGGCTCCCACCACAAAGACTTAGGGACAGGAGTGTTTTTTTTTTCCTGCCTTCATGGTCTGGACCTGGAATTGCCTCTGGGGTGAACAAATCACGCAGTATGAGGTTTTCTGAGGATATGAAGAGACCCATCATTAAGGTCACTGAATGCCAGCCTGTTATGTGTTCCACGTGTGAAAAGTTTCAGAAGGTGAAAGGGCATTTTCATGCAGAGCTCCGAGCTCTGGCATGATTTACCACCTGTGGTATGTAATAGACCATAGATTCTAGACCACAGACTAAAATACAAGTTTAAAAAGTTGGCTTTTTGATTGCTGTATTTTTCCGTCATTTTCATTATATGTTATTTTTCATTTTAACTTTATTGTTTCATAATCTGCAGTTGCCTTGAATAATGTGTTTAGCTTAGAGGACACTGTTTTCAGCAGTCCCTGTGAGTGTGATGGGATGAAGAGTTTTACTTTTTGGTAAAAGATATATATTCTTTAAAAATGATTCGATTTGAGTCTATTTGCACACTGGATGGAGCTGGAGATGATGCAAGCCCTGCAGTAGGCCTCTTGTGGCTGGGGGAGTGCTAGCTTGTGAATGAACCAGGCTAGCCACAGACATTTTCACATGGCACTACGACTTGTGAAAACAGCATTAACCAGAGACCACTGCAAAAGGAGTCACACCAGTGCTTTTGGCCAGCCTCGATCCTGCCGGGGGAGAATTGGCTTCGGAGGCCGGCTCTCCGCGGGCGAGACGTTCAGATGAGCATTTCGGTCTAAGGCCCCTCGTTATTTCACACAGGCAGTCAGAGAACCTTCTGCCTCCGACTGGTTCATCAAGCATGCGGCAGAAGATGACAAGTTGCAGTGGTATGTCAGAGGACCAGTAAACGCGCTTCAAAGCCACAAGCTGCTGTGGAAGGAGTTATCGTCACTGTGGCGACGACTGGCTGAATCACAACTGGTCGGGAGGGCTTTGATCAGGGACAGATACCGGGATGAGGACAGATGTAGCTCTGCTAGGAGTGGCGAGCACAGCATGTCGGGCTTGGGTCCTGCCAAAAGTAACCTGACAGAGTGGTGAAATGTGCTCCCATGGAGCTTGAAAAGAATTTCTTTGTAGTTCGGTCACTGTTCTCCTGACCCTGAGTCATCCTTTAACCGGCCAGAGGAAATGTTGAAGAGCGGACAGCTTTAAGCCAGCTTAAGCATGTAAAACATGCATGGATAATGATAACAGATTGGAGCATAACACTGCTCCACCTCCATTTGTTTAGTTATCTGACATTAATATCATTACAGCAAAAAGTATACATATATTATTACAAATAAGGGAAGTATGAGATATCGAGTATGTTGTTCAAAGGTTATTCACTTCTCAGGGAAGCTTTGGAACTATGCTGAAATAATAATGAGAAATTTTGATTATGGCAGTAATGAAGGCGAATCATGGATGAAAACGTAAGGTGAGCCTTTTAATAGCAGAGGTACAATCCATTAGGAACCTAGAACCTTGACTCCACTGTAGAGCGCAGAACGGATAAAAAAAAGTGGAAGATGGAGTTAAAAACAGGAGCTCTAGACCAATAAGTCTTTTTCGGGTGCTTCTATACACACACAGACTGCACAAGATTTAGACGTGACCCAGTACAACGTCTGACTGCTGATTATAATATACCTGCTGCCAGAATGTTCCTGTGCTCTGTCTGGGGTGGGTAAAATTGAGGAGGGGGCACGGGGAGGGGAGGAGAAGCTAATTGGTTCCTCATGTCGGGCTGTGTTTAGTTCCCTAAATAATGGGGTCCTTTATTGTGCAAAATAATGGCTTTTCCATTCACACTAATAGAGGGCGAGCTGCAGCTCCGTGCTGCACGCATTGGAAATGAGGTGATGACCAGAGGTTTAAAGCTACATCCCTGGTGATGCAACTTGAACTTCTTCTGGCTAACAAAGGCGGCTGTAAAATATCAGCCATTTGAGGCTTAGATTTTAAACAAGATATACAATGCATGCGATGATTTTAGTTATGGAAGAGCTGGAAGTATGGAGGAAGGGGGTATTTATCTCTTTAATCTTCTCTTTAATCAGGCAAATGTTTGACACAAACTTGGAGCCAAATCAAAAAAAATTGGCTTTATGAGAATTTTATACAATTGGTAATTTTTTGTTTTGTGAGTGGACTGAGCCAATTTTGCACAAACATCTTATTGTATTTCATTGAGGTGGTGATTTATTTTATTGACATTTTACTACTATTTCTACCTGTATACCTGTGTGAGTGACAGATAATCTGGAAATCCTGCCAACAGTTTGTTCTGTTATCCTCTTGATTTCAGTGGAAGGTATCTGCACAGCACCTGCTGATGGATGGAAACCACATACTGTAGATATTTGGATAATATGAAACAGCTTCTGTGTGCCTTTGAAGAGATTTGTTTCATGTCTTCACCCACACACGCTCCGTTCATCCCTCCATTTGTCCTTCCCATGTCAGTGTAAACGTACGGCAGAGAAGAAAACACGAGGAAGAACATTCCACTTTCCACCCCGCAGCACGGAGAACTTTAACAAATCGAACTCTGGATTCTGCTCTTCAAAGAGCGACAGACAATCCCCCTGACCTCACCACTCCCTGTGTGAAGGAACACTAACACGTCTGAAATGCGATTACTGACCTCACTCCCTCAATAACAAACATCTGTTGGACGCCGGGTCCTGTGCACCCCAATTGGTTGCGAAGCCTCTTGACGTTGCAGGGACCCCTCCTGAACAATCCATCTGAGGAACACCACAGCAGCGTCATTATGTGTGTCAAAGGACACGTAAGGTACGTAATCGTTCAGAGGAACGGTTTACTCGCACCACATACATTCCCTATCAACAGTCACTGTCCACTGGAGTAGAGTGGAGGTTGCCAGGCTTGTTTTATTGCATGCGATATCTGCCTCCTCTCCCTTTGCACATGCTTAGTGCACCATGCAGCTGCTTAAACCTTGAGGGAAGCAACCATTTTAAGCCCCACGTCACCGACGGCAATTAGACTGAGATAAGTGTGGATAATGGAGATATGTCTGCGTTCAAATAGCATCTTATAATTCTCTCATGGGCAATAAGGTTGTAAAATCCAACAATATGGTCCATCATTACTTTTCTTCCATGATTCACAGTCCGAAGCCATACTTGTAGCCTCCGTTTACTCGTAGAAAGATCAGCATGACTTTATGTCGCAGTACAGGCTTTTTTCACCTGGTAAACACATCAGACCCAGTCATGAGAAACAAGAGAGGATGATGCTCGGCTAATACCCTCTCCCTCAGGACCTTGACATTGGGCATATGTCCCATTAGTCCTATCTGGTGTTTAACCTCCCCTTGGCACAGACGGTTCGGAAGGTCTCCAACCTCTGAAGATCTCAGCCCCTCTTCTATTCCCATCCACCACGGCTGACCTCTGAAATGGCACTGGCACACTGCTCTGTCCCCACACTGGAGCAACTGCGTCTTACTCAATTCTGCCTGGCCTGTCTCCAGGGCATGGAGGGGCGCACTTGGAAGTGCAGCGACTCTTTCCAAATGACAAGGATGAAATCAAGGCGGGATGGAGGAAAAGGGGAACTTCAGACTGAGGCAATGCTCAAAACAATGTCAGTGTTTCAGCAATGCGGACCTAAGTGGGGTCCAATCTGGATCCAGTTGCAGGGATTGCATGAAGTACTTATTCAGAATCTCACCCCAATGGCACACTGAGTCTGAGAAATGTCTGATGCATATGTGCAAATGATGAAACAAGACCTGAAGTAAAGTGATGCATGTGCTTTCGCGCTGTAAATGAACCAAGATTCTGTAGTTTAATGACATGAAGAGGAAAACTGAGTCACAGTTCATTTTATGGGCGAACATGCATCCCTCAGTGGCTCCAAAGCCTGGTTTTATGAAACAAATGAAACCGCTTGAGTTCAGCTGGTCTTCATAGGTCATTTCTGGAAGGAGCTAAATGATGAATTCTTGTAACTGCATCTTATACTCACTCACTTACTTTCCATCACCACTTATTCCTCAGCAGGTCTGTGGCTGCCTGGAACCCGACTTTCTAGCTATATGTTGAAAATGTCTCATTTTCAGTAGTTGAGATCATTACAGACCTTCGTGCACTCTAGTCTTCTTTTGAGCTGGATAGACAATGGAAAGAAGCTGTGAAGAGGCCTGGCGAGAAATGCAGACAACGTAGATCAGTGAAAACACTGTCTCAGTATGAGCTCAACATCTTTTTTCATTTACTTAAGGACATGTTGCCTACAATAACCATAATATCACAACACTGTGGACTTTGATAGTTGATATATCGCTGGACAGTTGTCTATGATCATATTCTTCAGAAAATGAAGAAAAATGTTGTGGCTGCCAGGATCCATCCCGGGACACCGAGCTCAGGGTGGGATGCACACAGACACACACCGCTTACCCACACAGGCACGGACAATTCAGAGTCAGCAGTGCACCTACTGTACATGCCTTTGGATGGCGGGAGGAAACTGGCAAACCCGGCGAAAACCCGCGCACCACGGGGAGACAATGCAACCGCCGGGCTGGGATTCGAACTCACCACCCTGGAGGCGTGAGGCCCAATTATAATGAAAATAAAAAAAAATGGAAACACAATTTTAACTGCATTTCTGAACCAGTTGTACTAAACGTCACACCGACACCGGCCTACCGATATAACACGATATATTGCGTCCCTGCCCATATCACACACTTTTTGCCCTTTAATTCGAGCTTTTTCGCAGCTCTCTGCGCTTTAAACGTTTAAACGGCTGTCAATGTGTTTCCAATTACTGCGCGGAACAGGCCGGCGTGACGTCACCGGCGGACAGGAGCGGCGCTGTTCCGCGGCGTGGCGCGCCGCTCACTTTCCGCGCTCGGCGATCCCCACGACACCTCCGATGTCCTCCCTTCGCGGGACGTAAGATGGTCGCACGGGAAAAAGTCGCGCGACTTCCCTGAGAGCCTTTCCGACCTGGGAATTCGAGGGGATCTGGGAATTTCCTTCTGCTCCCCACTTCTCCGCCTCGTCCCCTCTTTCTCTCCGGAGGCTGTGGATTTAATACCTGCCGTCTCTACCATCACACGTGAGTATTTCACTTTTTTTTTTTTTTTTTTGCTCGTAAAGTTCGAAAAGTTGTTGTTTTATTTTCGTTTTTTTTTTTTCTACTTCTATACGTTATATTTTTGGCGCCATTTATTACGGATGAGACCGAAGGGGAACCATGGAAATGATAAATGGGAATTTCATCTCGGAACTTCAATAAGCAGTTAATTAATGAAGGGGAGGGCGGGGCAACGATACTAATAACGGTCACGGCGCGGGGTCACGTGGTTTTGCCGGCGCTTTTATCCGTCTCGTCCGGGTGTTGCTTCGCTCTCTGGATGGGTTTTCCAGACGCGCAGTGCAATCCAGGTTTCCGTTTGCCCTTCGCAGATCCCCCCCCCCCCCTCCTCCCCCCTCCTTCATCCCATCTTGACCCCCCCACCCCCTTACCAACCCCCCCCCCCCCCCGCGCGCAGGGAATGTTGGCTTATCCACTCCATTTGGGAATGGTGCTCACCGGGACGCCGCTTCACCGGCCAGTGCCACGCAGCACAGCGTATCCTGACGTTTTCTGCTGAAAGGTGTTCCGGCACGTCAAGATTAGAGGCCTGGTTTAGTCCAGCCGAGTTTTACGGTTGGGTGTGGAGCCAGGCCCGTTTTAATTTAGATCGGTTATTTAAGAGGCCTTTTCACATCTCGTACTGTACGACCTTGTAATTTTAGGGTCTCGGCGTCTGTCCCACGGAGCCGCTGTAACCGGCTGTCTGGCGTAACTGCTTCAGCACACTTTGGGTTTTCTTTTTTTTTTTTTTTTTGATCGACCCGCTGCTCTTCACAGACGACCCCCACTTACCACGGTGTTACTAATGGGGCCGTTTGACCAGTCGGAAAGCAAATGGCCTGCTGACATTCACACCTGTAGAGCAACCTGGATACTGAGAATGTTCCTAGTTTCGTTGCTGTTGTCGCGTTCGAGCGATCTCAACGCGCCGGGTCAAGGGTCAAGTCAGATGTTTCCCAGTGTGTGGAGCGGCGCCGATCCCTCAGCAGAAAGATGTTTCCTGCACGTCCACCCGTCCATTCTGGCTCTGACTGCGCAGATGTGATATACGGAATGCTGTTTTCAGGCCTGGTAGGTGGCCCAACTACAGTCCAGACAGGAAAGCTCCTCCACGTGACCCCCGGGTCAGTTCTGGGGGCAGCTGTGGAACAAGCGGCCGGTGCAGATTGGCCCCTGGCCGGTCCCGGCCCTTCCTGTGCCCAGAATGCTGCGGCTGTTTCTCTCTCATATTAAAACAATGAAATGGGCCCAGTGTTCTGTTTGTGCTCTGAAATCTTAGGCGTGGCACATTTGCCGCTCGCGGTCCCCTGTGGCCGAGTGTGCGAACGTCGAGCCGCAACAAATAAGCTCGGTGCTTTATTGTGGGGCTCGGTCCCGGCCCGTCTGGCATCGGCAGAATTTGTTTGCGCGAATAAAGCAAATGAAGTTGGATGTGGGGGCGTGGCTGTTCATTTTAATTCTGCCGCTCTCGGAGGCGCGAGTGACGAGATTATCCCGTTATCACTTTTATCACACCGAGAGACATCTGCAGCGTGCCGACAAATGGCGGTCGGAGGTGTGACACATGGCGCTCAGAGAGAGGCGTTGGATAGGTGTCGGATAGGACATCCTGAGCTCAGCCTGCTTTCGTTACCACGGACGAGCGAAAGGAAGTCGGGAGATTTTTATTTATTTCTATTTTGAAACTTCCCTTTTTTTAATGAGTCACGATCATGGAGGGAAAATGATGTGCAGCCTGATGTAAAAGTTGCATCGACTGAAAACCACCCAAATGTCGGAGGTGCTGTGGGGTAGACTGGACTGGTCTCTGGTCACAGGACTGCAGAAACTTACATCTCATAGGCAACACATGAATTTGTATAATACGCGTGTAATACGTACTGAATAAGCGGAACTCGTAAGCCTGTGTGTCTTCTTACAGCAGAAAAACTGGAGGATGTGATATTAAACCTCTGAAACGGGGCATTCCAAAAAACGCCACTGCTGCTAAAGTCCAGTGATTTCGGCAGTAAATGAGTGCGCTATCATTTTAAGACATCTGTTCAAGCAGATGATTGAATCTTCTTCCATTGTTCCCATTGTTGCCAGAAGAACGTGAAGGAAACGCTGCACCTCTTGATGGAAGCCCGGCGTGCGCCTTGCCGTTTTGTTACCTGGAGAGTGAAGGCATTTCTCCATTGCATGCATCTGTTAAAAATTTGCTTTAGTTGCCATGGTGTCAGAAGCACGACTGTGCATGGACGTGGGTATGGTGTCGCAGACAATCCATCAGTTGGCGTGTAGTGTATGGTTGCATGCGTGACCCCTGCCACACAAGCGGGCAGGCAATTGTGGTACGTTCTGAGACAGAAAGAGAGGCGCCCTGTGATGAAGATGTCCCCGTGCTGTTGGGGACTTGCAAAACCGCTTTGTGATTACAGTCTCCAGGAAACTCAGGCCACTCCTTGAGGTCGCTGTCCGTGCCTGTGTTTAGTCGCGTAGTGAAGGGAAGAAACAGGGCGTGGCTTTAGAGGCTTGTTGCGATGTACGTATTTATACAAAGGTTTGCCAAGGCAGCCATTATTGCAGCGAAAAATAAAAGCCACGTAGCCCGCGCCCGCCTGTGGTATTTCGAACGTTACCCTCCCAGCGTGCATTGATGTCTTTTTTTTTATTGTTCTGTGGTTGCAGAGTCGAGAATTTCTGAACCAGGGATTAATTTTTCTGTGAATGCCGAACAGAAGTCATTATTTGACAAATGATGAAGGTAAACGTTTCATGGGTTTTATGAAGGCACGCCGCACCACACCTCCATAAGACATGACCTGTTGCCAGTATCTGTTCTGCACATGTGCAAACCTGCACACATGAAAAATATCTGTAGAAAAAAATCAGCCATTGACGCAGAAAGAAAAATCTAAATCAAAATCAAAGTGTTTTTTTTTTTTTTTTTTTTAGTGTGACGTGGCACAACATTGGTTGTAGGGTACTGGGTTCAAATGTGGCACCCACACACTGACTCAGTTGAGGTTGTCTTCTGATGGTTGGTTGGTTACGTTGCACTTAAGGAAGCACCTCTCCCCAACAGAGGGTGGATACTCGAACCCACTCCGGTGCATTTTTTTAGGCCCATATTTATGACCAAATGCTTATTTTGCAGCACTGGTCCCAATCATTCTGCATTTAAAAAAAATCAAGTTTACACCCTCACACCTCACAACCTTTATCGACGCTTGGGAGACACTTTCTTTCAACACTTTCCTTGCATGATTAAATTAATATTGATTTTCGGTTGAGGTTGCAATTCCAGATGCAAAAGTGCCTCTCTAGATTTTCTTCTAGCTTCAGGCCTGGCCAGAAATATATTTTTAAGCAATATTTTACCATACAATTTACTCCTGTGTATTGGTTACTGTATTTCTGATGGCATCAATTAATTACAAAGGACAATAAGGGGTGTAGTAGCCTAGTGGGTAACACCCCACTTACTACCATTGTGTCCCTGAGCAAGACAGTGTCTCAAGACAGTGGGGGGACTGTCCCTGTAACTACTGATTATAAGTTTCTCTACAGAAGTAAATGTAAATAATGACTCTTAAGTGATCAACTACATGTGCATATACACAAAATGATCTTCCTGCTGAAAAGTCCTGATTTCGAAAGTTCAGACACAGGGTAATGAATTGCTTGTACTATCAGACTAATTACGTTGTAATCCGTACGGTTTTGGTTTTCGAACCTTGAAATGGTTTATTACCTCATCGTGATTGCGGCCAGAGTGGAACAATTTCTACATTGTAAAACGCATTTTGTGACAGGACGCTCGCTGAACAATGCCTGCATTGTGCCTCCTGGCAGGCAGGGCCGCAACGGCGAAGCCGATCTGGGCTTGTGCCTCCCGCTTTTTCGAGCCGTCTGAAAGGCTGGATATTTGGGGGGTGATGTTGTTGCCCTATTCATTTGGTCTGTGAAAGAAAGAGTGCATTTGGTACTTTTTTCAGTCTTTATTTCATATCCAATAACTAGAAAAGGGTGTTAAATAATGCGCATAAGTGAAACGTAAGGAAACAGTCAGGAAGGAAGCCATGTATTACATGGGACATCAGCTTTGCTTGTGTTTATGTGGCGGTGAAAGACTGGTCTTTCGTTCTGGATCATTTGGCTTTTGAGCAGTGGTGCCCGATTCGCAGTGGCGCGACTAGGGTCCAGTGCCCACAGAGGAAGGAGATAAACTTAATTTCATTGCTGCCATTACATGGGTTGAACTGCCATGTTTGAGTATAAGCAGCCAAATATCACGAAAACACACTGTACTTTATTATGCTAATCGCAGCATCTACAAGGCGAGCGGCTGTGGGCACATGGAGCCATTTTTAATTGAAAGGCTTCATTATCGTTATCCTGAGGATGCTGGAGGCTTTTATGCATCATGGGAATCAAATGAAAGTTATGTAATAGAGGATATCATGATACCATAATACCATGGATCGAATTGTTGATGGTTCCTGGATGCAGATAATCTCATTCCATCCTACACGCCTGCCTAGGCCCGGTCAATATGCCTCATTAGCCAAACTGAACTGAGCCGTGGTAACGAATGGGTTTGTTCTTCACGTCTGGCCTCCACATCCTTTCAGGGTTGTGTTATTTGGAAGGAAAATTGTCAGATTGAACTCCCCACCCTCCCCTTCACTCATCACTTTAGGTTATGTAAGTAAAGAGGTGCGACGCACATCCTGCTGAATTGATCCTACAAAATATCAGCTCAGTGAAAGGGCCGAGTCTCTGTTCATGCTGCCTGCATGGACTTTTTTATGATAATGCTGTGTGTTAGTAGCAGGGTGGTCCCGTCGGTCCACGGTATGTCAAAGAGCGGTCTTTTTGTGACGTGCCTTTCGAACCGGGAGGAAGTCTGTCGCCTCTCAGGCACAGGCAGCTTTTGTTCGGCAGACTTGTAGGGAGATCAGAGGCCTGAAGCGCTGTGATAAACCGCATGCACACAATGACAGGATCTGTCTCCATTGCTTTCCAAACATCCACGGCTCGGGATGCAGGAGAGATCTTAGGAGAGAGACTCTCACTTTCCCTCAGCCATTTATGACCAAGCAAGCAATTTTGGGCAGTGTTATTTAGCATCTGGAGGCTTTAATTCTACACTGAAGGATTATTTATTGAACTTATCATTTAAGTAAATGTGACCAGGGTAACACATCGCAATCAATTGTTATTATTTGTAATAACATTTAGATGATTTGCAATATCGCAATGCTTAAGAAATGTTCAAATTTGTTAAAATAATCTTCAGCCGGGATGACGCTGGCCGTTTGTTTTCGGCTGCCCCCAGGAGAGATGAGTACACGGGCAATTTACACACGGCACCCCTGAAATAAGCGCGGCAAACGTTTGCGTTGGCAGAAAGGCCGCTTGTGGCATGGAAACCTCCCGCGCGAGTAGAAAGGGTTAAAGTCTGAGCAGGTCTTGCCCGGAGGCCCACTTCCTGCGCTGGGTGTTTGGCAGGAGAGAATCGGCCAATTCAGATGAAACCGGCGCAGATGTGACTAATGGCATGCTGGGATGTCTGCAGCTTTTACTACACTGCGCCAGTGTGCTGCTTTGTTTATGCTAGCAGGACTGGGGTCTGCTGGCCCTTTTCTGCTTGGCAAAAGAATAAAATTAGGCGAATAAAGCAAAAAAAAGTTTCAAATTGAGTTATTAAAAATGCCTGTATTCTAATTCGGCTGCATATTGGCAGGATGTAATGGACATCGTGAGTACAGTCCTTAAGTACACGTGTACAAGAGCTTTTTGGTCTGAAGCATTCCGCTTTTGGACGGTCAAGCTCAGAACTGAAACTGGTCTCCAGTCTCCATGGAATGCAGGTCAGATGCGATCTTCTGTAGTGACGTCTTTACTTGGGTTGATATCCTGGATTTCGGGAGGTGAGGGTGGGCAGAGCCAACTGGGCCAATGGCTCTGGTCGACTGCTCCCGCAGCTTCTAATAGAACATTGTGCCCAGTTGAGGGCAGTTAGGTAATATGCATTTCAAAACACATTTTTGAATCAGCTAATGCTGGAGGCTCAAAAGCAACAATTTCTGCATGGAACATATCAATTACCACAATTATATTTAGGTGTAAGTCAGGTCAGACTAGACAATTTTGAGGTTGTCCATGGTCACGTCACCAATCCCCTGGCAGCCTATTTTTTGACCCACTTTTTGAATAAAAATAGTGAATTTGCCTTGTAGATATCTTCATATACCTTTCTTTTTCCTTTTAGACGCCTGGCCTTCACAATGGATGACTTTTCTCTGCTGAACGATGGACAGTGCTACTACAACGAAAGCATTGCCTTTTTCTACAATCGCAGTGGCAAAGAGCTGGCCACAGAGTGGAATACAGTCAGCCGGCTGGTGATGGGCCTCGGCATCACCGTGTGCATCTTCATCATGTTGGCCAACCTCCTGGTGATGGTGGCCATCTACATCAACCGCCGCTTCCACTTCCCCATTTACTATCTCATGGCCAACCTGGCGGCGGCAGACTTTTTCGCCGGGCTGGCCTACTTTTACTTGATGTTCAACACGGGTCCCAACACTCGCAGACTGACTGTTAGCACTTGGCTGCTCCGGCAAGGCCTTATAGACACCAGCCTGACTGCCTCGGTGGCCAACCTGCTGGCCATTGCCATCGAGCGCCACATAACTGTCTTCCGCATGCAGCTGCACACGCGTATGAGCAACCGGCGCGTAGTGGTCGTCATCGTCATCATCTGGACCATGTCTATCGTCATGGGTGCCATCCCAAGCGTGGGCTGGAACTGCATCTGCAGCATCGAGACCTGCTCCAACATGGCGCCCCTCTACAGCAACTCCTACCTGATCTTCTGGGCCATCTTCAACCTGGTAACGTTTGTGGTTATGGTGGTGCTCTATGCCCATATATTTGTCTACGTACGCCAGCGCACCATGAGAATGTCCCGGCATAGCTCCGGCCCCCGACGGAACAGGGACACCATGATGAGCCTTTTGAAGACAGTGGTGATTGTTCTTGGTGAGTCTAATTCTTTGATCATTAGTACCTGTTATTCAAGCTGTACACCTGTACAGCTTTGGCTGAGAGACGGTCATATAATAAAAGGTGACATACTCATTCTTGCCGCACCACAATTTGGGTTCCGTATATCGCTACCATAAAAATCTACCATACTTGACTGAACTTATACATTTTTTTATTACATATAACCAGTAGCCTAGTGAATTCGTTTGAACAAATGAAGTACGATGGGCTATAACCTACATATAACCTTCCTGTATTAGACCTATTTCTTGGTCTTTCAGCACATGAGTCTGTATGAAGCTCGCACGTTCCACCAATGCAAGACCAGAGCTGAAAAGTCCAAATTTTTATCAATTGTTGTCAGCCTCATCATTATTATTTTTTTTCCACACAATTCAGCCTGACCTTTTCATTCAAGGTCATGTGCCAGTGATAAGAACGTGTGACGCATCAAGAAGTCCTGCCTTGTTTGGGGCTGTGTTATCGGGTTTCACACTGCTACTTATTCCCAGTGAGCATGGTATTCCTGCTAGTTTTGTTTTGTCTTTAATTCACACTTTATGAAAGAACATAAGGCGTAAAGGCACGACGAACGGCGTATCATCCTGCTCATCCTCATTCACTCATCATTTCTTCCCCTAGAACCTACAAGCGAAATTGAAGCAACTATGTGATTGTGCGTTTCTGCCTTGACAGAAAAAACGTTCCTATGTCGATAAAGCAGCGGTTCTTGTCAACATATTGTACCTCATTATCAGCGAAAGTGAATGCCGTGCATTTTTGTCTCAGTCGGCTGTGAGGGGGTAAAAACAAGGTGCCCTGGCTACAGTTTCTGTGCAGTTTCAGGCCGATGCGAGACCCACAAGAACAGACAAGTATATTGGTATATCGGTACATATTTGTGTGTTTTTTTATATATATATATATAAAGTAAACAAGATGAAACAAGAAGTTGTGCTGCATGGGTTTTTTCCGGTTGCTGCACATAGGCTTTATTTATAAATCATATGAAGTGTTAATTATAAATGAGGTGTTAATATTCGGAGTTTTATTTCAGACTAGTGTAGGCAGGCATGGATAAGATATTCACTTCTCTGGTACAACGAAGAAAAGATGTGCAGTATATTTCCATAAGCCTCCCCGTCACCGTTCCCTTGAAACAATGCAGGCGCTGACCTCTGTACAGCCGAGAGCTCATCGCCGCGGCCGTTTGGCCAGGCCCAGTGTTCGCCTTGCACAGCATCAGTGTCACGCCTCCGTGGCTCTCCCAGCAAGGCCTGGCCTCAAGAATGGAGGCCAGTCACGGACGAGGGTCCCTCGGCTCCACTGTGGCACGGTAAACAGTGCTGGTTTTGTTCAGACAATCGGTGCCTGACATGAGGCACTAGGAAAACTGGAGAGCAGGGCATCTGCTAAAAAAAAAAAGATGAGTGCATAGTTCTTGGCACAAGCTGCAGCTTTCTTCTGCAGATAAGCATAATGTTGCTGCTTATCAGGGAGCCAAGGGGTGAGTGTTTATTCTTTATCTCGTCTTTTTTTTTTTCGTCCTTTCAAGACAAACTTCCTTGGTTCTGAAGACTTTCTTGTGTGAGCGAAGCACCCAAGAGTCGCATTTGAATGATGGGGATTCTAGTGTCAGTCAGAAGTCCATTCTTCTTGAAATACACAGGGTTTTCTCAAAGTTTTCTTACGATCACCCTTCTGGATGATTGTTTCCACAGCTAGAATATGATCATTCAGGTCAGTTTTCCCGTCTCAGAACTGATCAGTTTTTCCTCGTTAACATGGCAATATAATCCCATTCTGCTTTAGATCTTTTTCCCGCTGCCTTTTTAGAAGTGAGGTGATGAGCCATTCTTAATTGGAATTATTCAGAGGTGAGTTTTGGGGTGTAACATGTAATAATAAAGTCTGTTTCTCAACCATCAAGATAGCAAAATGAACATTTGCCCAATATATATTTCCGCTTTCCGCTATGTGCCATATTGTCAAAATAGGGTCAAAGACTCTTAATCACGCCTATTTACATGCCATCATGGTTCCTATTAATAGCAGATGTGAAAGGAAGCAGAAAGTTGTGGGCAATGTGATAACTTTCCGAAACACATTGAAATGTTCTCATGACAATTATAACTTGCGTGTGAAAAATGTTTGTTCCCAGGAACAAACTATTGTATAAAAGTTTGCCTATGTGGTTGCACCACAGCCAGAGAACTGATGGAAGCAGTCATGTGCTATGGCATCCCTGCCGTCTGAGCCTTGTCTTGGCAGTATATTCTGGATAACGCCTGTCAGAAGTGAGCCCTCCTCTGCCCTGTGTTGAGGTGGAACGGTTGAAGGAAGTCGTTCCAAGTCAGACATCTGTGAAGCAGATGAGGCGGGCAGGGTCCAGTCTTCAGGATGCCGTAAATCAGTTTTAAAAAAAGTATTCCTCCACGCTGCCGCGTTCGATAGATGGAAAATGGCAAGGCCTTCACGCCCAATATTATGGAGCAACATCCACACCGATGCATTTTAATAGATCCTACTGTATTTCAGACCTTACTTTCCAAATTTCTGATTATTTACATTTACAGCATTTATCAGACGCCCTTATCCAGAGCGACTTACAATCAGTAGTTACAGGGACAGTAGTTACAGGGACAGTCCCCCTCTGGAGCAGGTTAAATGTCTTAGGGTTAAATGTCTTGCTCAGGGACACGATGGTAGAAAGTGGGGTTTGAACCTGGGTCTTCTGGTTCATAGGCGAGTGTCTTACCCTAGTGGTGGCCTAGCGGTTAAGGAAGAGGCCCTGTAATCAGAAGGTTGCCGGTTCGATTCCCGATCCGCCAAGGTGCCACTGAGGTGCCACTGAGCAAAGCACCGTCCCCACACACTGCTCCCTGGGCGCCTGTCATGGCTGCCCACTGCTCACCCAGGGTGATGGGATAAAAACCGAGGACAAATTTCACTGTGACAATCACTTCACTTTAACTTTAACCACCCAGATTTATGTGTCTAGTTGCACAGACTATGCAAATGACATCACCTACAGGCACTGAACCAAAGTGGCTATATGTGTAAATCTGTTTCTGTACCTGCGTGCCAACTGGTCATTCATTTAAAAGGACTGTGACATGATTGCAATGTTCAAAACTCCAGCCTGACGGACACCATTGCTGTCGCTGGCCATAAGTCAGAGGGCAGCCCCAGGGAGGGTCGTTGTGAAGGCTGAGTTCTGTATACATTAGAGCTGAAAGCATGCAGGAAAGTTGCAACTCCGCTGTCTCAGTTTTGCAAGGCGATAACAAAGTGTAAATGTTCCTGAGACGCCCAGACAAATAAACCCGTTGCATTATGGAAGCAATAGATGACTTACGGTTGTGTTAACATTTACACTTTTGTATTCAGTGAGAATTGTACCAAAACCATCTAATGGAATCACATAAATGCAAATTTTGGAATTTCATGGTTTAGAGGGCTGGAAGTCCAAGTCAAATCAAACTGTCATCTGTTAATAATCTGTTAACACTGGGAATAAAAAAAAATTCTTGTTGGTTGCAAATATGTCTACCTTTTCATGAACAGCAAGGAGCATGGTCTTCTGTTTTGGATTAGCTTTTTTTATCCTCTTCGGGAATGTGCACAATGGGATTCTATGTCTTCTCCCTTAAGCTGGAAGCCACCAAAAAGCTGGAAAAGCAGTAATCGGCCTGTGCTCCGTAGTTATGTATTTATTTGGGGACAGCGATGCCATAGCGGGATGCAACATCGATGTTTTGGACGTACAACTGAATTCAGCTTGGGAAACACATGGCGGCCGCCTCATTCAATAAGGGTCGAAACATGTGGAGGAGCCATGTCGGGAACAGCTTGCTGTAGTTTATCTAACTCCTGAGAGTCTCCACATGACTTTCAAGTGATGTAAATGGTGCAAGAACAGCTGCAGTTGCTAAAGGAAAACACAAATGTTTCTCGTGGCCAAAAAATCCATCCACTCTTAGCTTCAGTGTTGTACTCTGTATATATATTCCATTTTTTTTTCGGTTGTAGTCACAATTACAGCTCAGTTTTGATGAATCTAAAATTACTCTGGAATGTTCCATTTTTCCCAGATCCTAAACTAGGTCACCATGAAATGTTATGAATTGAAACGTGTGATGTCTTGATGCTGTTATTTGTGCCTGGAAATAAGACCATTTTCCTCTGACTGCTTCCTACAGGTGCTTTTATAGTCTGCTGGACGCCTGGCTTAGTGCTGCTGCTGTTGGACGTCTTCTGCGCCAGTTGCAATGTGCTGACTTACGAGAAGTTCTTCCTGCTCCTAGCAGAGTTCAACTCTGCCATGAACCCAATCATTTATTCCTACCGTGACAAAGAGATGAGTGTGACCTTCAAACAGATTCTCTGCTGCCAGCGGCAGGAGATAACCAACGGTACGGCCGAGGGCTCGGACCGCTCCGCGTCCTCCATCAACCACACTGTCCTGAGCGGCGCCCACAACAACGACCACTCAGTGGTGTGATCTGCATCTGAATGCTCAGACCAGAGAAGGTCATGCTTTCCTGTGGCCAAAAGTTGAGGCATTTCAGCAGAACGAACTTTTCAACAGTGTTTTATGAACGTCTATGTGTGTGTGTGTGTGTGTGTGTGTGTGTGTGTGTGTGTGTGTGTGTGCGAGAGAGAAAGATACTGTGTTTTCATAGAGATTTTTTTTTTGATACTATGAACTATTTAAGGACTAATCTATGATGTGAAGGATAAGCCAGTAAAACCGTCTCACCTACATCTCTCCACTCGGCATGTCTGGGAAGCCACGTAGGTTAAGGGGGAAAAAAGGCTGTGACTGGAGATTTAGAACACGCCCCTCGCCCAATGAAGCATCTAAAACCATCGCCTTTTTATCAGAGTTCACTTGTTACTGCAGTGCCTGACTAACAGTTTTCCCCACTGGTACGCATACCAGAAGGGCAAAGATAGTTTGCATGAATCTCACTTAACTGTGTTAACATATACAAATTCGGTATATATTATTTTTAGTCGTGGTTGATGAATTCTTGCAATCCCAATGTTTGAAATCAAGACCGCTCATGCAACGATATACTGCCGACACACGCAAATCCACTTTCAATTTCAGTACTCTGTTGACTGGAATTATAGCTACAGAATACAAGGCAACTCAAAAACTGTTAGGTCCAAAATGGCCTTCTGATTTGAAGAGAGAAATTGTCTCATGATAATGCACTTCATTCTGCATTAGCGTATTGTTTATGGTTGCAACATGAAACGGTGTATGCATGAAACAAGGGGATCACAGATGAACTAAGAGATCGTAGAAATGTAAGGATTTGTTTCATTATGCCTTTTACTGTTTCACCAACCATAAATGTCTAATATGGTAAGATTTATATTGATTTCCATTGTGCACCCTTCATATCCACATTATCATATGGGCTGATTCTAAATTGTTCTTAATCTATTTGTCATTTAAAAAAAACAGTTTCTGAATGATCAATCAAACAATAGGCCAAATTCCCTATCCTTTTATTTCAATTAGACAATTTAGGCAAAATAAGGCAAGACACTTGGTTAAAACTTGAATCTCAGTATGTTATGCAAATTTGTGTTTTAATTTTTTTTTAAGTAAATGTTTTACAAATGTTACCCTCTAAAGGGCTGGTAATGAGGAATTTATGTACCAGCAGAAGCTTCTGATGTGTCACTGTTTGTGAGTCGTATTCACTCGTTGCTGTTGAGTCACGAGTAGCTGAATGCTTTGTGTTTTTGCACTACACTGATCAGTATTGTGTTCGCGAGACCATCGGTGAGCGGTGGCGCTCAGCTCAATTTTTTTTTTTTTTTTGATACCCAGTTTTGCACTGATAATAGGACATATTAAGATTCCTGGTTCGCCATTTCAATAGTTGATGTTGCATTGATACATTTTTCTAAAAGGCTTGTTAACAAATTTAAGAAAATATATGTTTGTGTTACAATGTTCTTCATGGAACAGTTTACTTTAATGGGTTTATGTCTTAAGTACACTGCAGAGCCACAAAAGAAAAGAATATTTGTTGAAATATTTAATTAGTGCCTTTTTATACATTACCTGATTTAAATTTTTCTGCTGCAGTGATGCAAACAGTGTAGATCCGACTTGCAGTCTTCTCATATTTCACACTTTCAGGGATACAAGCAATTCTACATTTCATTCTCAAAAAAGGGAAAATGCATATATAGGTTAAGCCTGCTAACATAATGATGTGACCATGTATCCTTCAAAAAAGCTTGTAAAATATCAACATCAAAGTCATTTCATTCATCATTTTATGACTGATTTTCTCTCCAATTTATTTCTGTAACCAGTGAAGGTAAATTTAGTCATACCAAAAAAAATTGTTTTTTTGAGATTAAACTAATTAATTTATCAACCTATGTTGGTCTATAGTTCATATATCAGTGTATGTATGTACGTATGTATATAATTTTTGTGTATATAAATATATTCCATGTTAGTCAAAAGGGAAGATTTATTGTTTGAGCAAAAGTAGGACCACATTAAAGCCATTTAAACATTACCAGAAAAACGTCAACCGAGACCACTTTTGTGTACAGTTACTAACATAAGACTATAGCTCACACATTTGAATAAAATGCTGTTTAAATGTGACACTAATTAGCTGGTGTAAATTAGCCCTCTGTAGTTGTCACAAGGTTTTTCCATTTTGTTTTTACCAAAATACTGTAAATTTTTTTTGTTTCCCCAACAAAGTTTCAAAACTGAATGATTATAAATGCAGCTTTTGACAATGTCTTATTTTTCCTCATGAAAATAAATACAGTTCTGTAGTATCAGAAAAAGGCTTGTTATTTAAATGGATTGGTTTTGCTGATTATCTAATTTTAGGAAAGTTTATACCGTATATACAGTTTAACTGCAGTTGACTTATGGGCTGCCACTTCCCCTGTAGGTGACAAAGTGACATTTCCCTCCAGACATGCAGGAAGTTCCTGTGTCCAGAGGCAGCCGGGGCTGCTGAGTGATAGGGATGTCACATTATCATTCGCTTTTTGACTTCCTTAGTTTTCCTAGAAGCTTCAGAGCTTTCCGAGGCCCCTTCAGAACCTGCTTAATCCGTGAAACACACACTATATTTCCCAAAACTGTGGTAAAATGCTTGGCATGTGAGTTATGCTATCAATGGCATTCATTTGAACAACTGGCCTACAGTCCCCCCCCCCTGAACAAGTTCAGCCCGTAACGTTCAACAGCTGTGCCTGACATTCCACAGCGTTTACTCTGCAGAATATTGAGGTTCAAACTCGAGCAACTGCAGAGCAAAATGATTCCCTCAGTATTACCGTGCGGATTTTAATGGATGACGTATGACATATTTAAAGAGAGAAGGCATAACTCTTACCACATGACAAAGTAAGAGTGTGCAGGCTGGACTGCAATGACACTGAAACCAGGATGTACAGGTATAACTGTTGAGTATTCAGAAAAATTAAATAATGGGTTTTCAAGAACAGACTAGGGTCAAAATGAACACCACCTATCCTTCATCGAGCACTTGGGGTGATCCTGAGGGCTCCATAAAGACATATTACGAGCCACTCAGGTCAGCTTCTTACATAATGAGGCAGTTATGGCCTAGCGTTTGAGGAAGCGGCCCTGGAATCAGAAGGTTGCCGGTTCGAATCCCGATCTGCCAAGCACCGTCCCCACACGCTGCTCCCGGGGCGCCTGTCATGGCCGCCCACTGCTCACCCAGGGTGATGGTTAAAAGCAGAGGACACATTTCGTTGTGTCACCGTGAGCTGTGCTGCAGTGTATCAGAATGACAATCACTTCACTTTCACTTTCTTCACATGTTGAGCAATTACCTCAAATCACTGGCAAAGGAACTACTACCAGCCACAGTTTCATAATAATTATTTTAATTCAGCAGACTATAACTAGGGTTTGTTAAGAAAAAAGATTCTCAGATATTAATCCATGCTAAAATTTAGTATCGACTTCGAGACCAACTAGCACTGGTATTGATAACTTAAATTCAGTTTTGCATCTGCAGATTACAGCAATTTCCAGCCCTCGCCATCAGTGGGCAGTTGTGGCCTAGTATATAAGTAAACCGACTTGTAATCAGAAGGTTGCTGGTTCAAATCCCAAAGTGCGACTGAGCAAAGCACTGTCCCCACACACATTTGGACATTCCAAAATAAAAATAAAACTTTAATAGCTGAGTCCTCTCCCGTTTTTAGATATGTAAATGAATTTATAGTACATTATTTTAATTTTGAACCAGCACTGTCTTACTAATGTTAATTTGACAAATTTGTTAAAAGAAAATGTATTTCTTGAATGTATTTGAGAACCAAATGTCCATTGTCTTCTATTCAAAGCAAGAGATTATTACATAGCCATATTACATATTACATATGTGGCCACTTGAAGTTTGAACCTCCTGCATTGGGAAGCATGTGCTCCAGGTCTGTGAAAGGCCATGGAGATATACTCACAACAACACACGTGACGGGTTCTTTATATATTTTTGTCCCTGGACACCATTATTCATTATAACTTGCTATTAAATAATTTAAATGCCATGAGCAACAGTAGAAACAATGACTAAAAGCTATATAGGTGTTGTTTGGCATAATTTTTAAATACTCACAATATCACTAAAACGGTCTCTGCATTTTTGTTAAACGGTTTAGATTGATGTCACATTTTCAACATAGCCTGAGATGAGCTTTTTCATTTCTTCTTTGGGCCCTTTTAACGTCTAAATGTGACATTTTACCCTCCTCTCTTGATCCTCCCTTTTTCTTCCAGTGCCGGGAAGCCCTGTGATTTTTCATGAGAAAATGCTGGCAGATAGCGGGACCCTTAAGTGGGAGTTTGACTCCACACTCCACAGTTTATATCTGCAAAGGAGGCTGAAACACTGAAGGCCAGCCTCCACGCTGTCTACTGTAAACAGTTTAGGAAACCGCTGAATTCTCAGCAACTGCAGGGCAAACGTGTCTCGGGGAGGAGGCTCCTCGCTTATCGTGGTTGGTCTATGATGTATTATGACAGGAGCAATTACGATTTCTGAAATCAGGAAGAGGAGAAGCGACTCCTCTTCACCTCCCCATGTCTCCAGGAACCTTAATGTCAAAACCATGGCATATCACAGGGGTCAGGGAGAGTTGAGGAGAGGAGGGTGAGTCCCCGTTTCACCTCCCATGTGGACTCTTCATCTTTGCAGCGGGCTGGCCGGCGTGTAGTGAGCGGCAAGTGAGACCGTGTTTGTTTTTCCTGGCCAACCAGTAGTACCTCTGTGGCCCTCGGGGGCCACTGCTCACTCTCAGCAGGCATGAAGAATTACCCCCAGCCGAACCTGAACTCACCTCACCATCTAACATGAATGAAAATGAGCCCCCAAAGCCGAGAGTGTAATGTGATTTAAATTCATTTGGAATAAAAACAATTGTACTGAGATGTCCTCACAGTCGATTTCCTTGTATGCCTCTATCTCTCTCTGTCTTCATGCTATGGTGTAATTAAATCTGATCTCAAATTTTTTCACAGATTTTATTTACACATATAATACAATTTGAATAAACTAATTCAATCATTTTTATGGTTTTAGATAGTTGGCAGGGAAGGAAAAAACTAATTCTAAGTTTGTCTCTTTATTGGTTATACAGCGCCACCTACCTTTAACAATTAGAACTGATCTAAAACATACCAGTTGTTAAAACTGGGCAATATTAACATCAATCTTGTGCATATTAATCTAAACAAAAATGAAGCAACATCACACAATAAACTGTTTTTAGAGATTAGAAATAATACAATTATTAGGGTTTTTATTTCCCAGCTAAATTGAACAATTAAACACACAGACTATGGCAATCAGTTAAGAGCTTCACATGTTGTTGGAGAATGTCTGACTGTGGCAACTATTTAATGAAACCAAAAAAAAATGTAAAATGCCCCAAATGTGGAATAGCAACTGCAGACAATAACACAAACATTATTCAAACACTATAAAGTGATTATGTGCATGATTGGAATATACTATGTCTTACCAGACTTGAGAAATGCACAATGAAGACTAAACATGACAAAAGCATTCGGATGCAAAATTATTGCACAGCAATGCTGTTGGTGTTTAAATGGACTTTGCTGAATGTGTTTACTCATGTTTAATGGTCAAACTAGTTGAGCTTTTGGATGCGCATGTCTGTCAAATTAAAAATGAGTAACTTTTCATATATTGTATTATATCGTAACTTCTCATGTACGTTGTGACAAAACAAATGTCAAGATATAGAACTATTCAATACAAGTCTTAGAAGTGTGAAATTCAAATTTCCCTTTTGGAAAAATCGTAAAATGCGAACGTTTACATGTCTGCACACGTAGGATACCTCAACTCTACCTGTAAAATCTCAGCTGTGCTGGGACACAGAATCTGAGTTCTCACCAGGTACAATCTGACAGCATGAGGAGTGATGAACCTGCCGGCCCGCTTCCTGGATCTTCTGGTTCTTCAGAACCCACTGGGGTGGAGCATTTGTTCATGCATCCGCTCCAGTATGCGGTGGATGCTGGTGAAACTGGGCCGGTCAGTGGGGTGGGTGCTCCAGCAGAGCCTCATCAGGCTGTAGAGCTCCAGCGGACAGTTCTCCGGCATGGTCAGGATGTTGCCATCCCGCACGTAGTAGATGACTTCCTCGTGGGCCATGCCATAATATGGCTGCATGCCATGAGAGAAGATCTCCCAGAGCACCACACCATACGCCCATACATCCGACTCAGTTGTGTAGCGGTTATAGAAAATTGACTCTGGAGGCATCCAGCGAATTGGGATGGCATCGTTCTCATTGGCCTTGTAGTAATCGGCTGAGTAGATGTTCCTGGACAAGCCAAAATCAGCAATCTTCACCACCATGTTCTCCCCCACCAAGCAGTTGCGGGTGGCCAGGTCGCGGTGGACAAACTTACGCTCGGAGAGATAGGCCATGCCAGCCGCAACTTGTTTGGAAACGTAAAGCTGCTCCATGCAGGTGAGAGCTCTAGGCTCCATCTCCAAGGAGAAGCTGCGTCTGGATAGGCTGGCCTGGCTCATGCTGTTGAGGTGTGTTGGAGAACGTCGGCGGAGGAACTCATTTAGATCCCCGTGGGCCATGTACTCAAACATCAGACACATGGGCTTCCCCACCGCACACACACCTACAAGGACACACACACACACACACACACACACACACACACACACACTGGCATCTCAGTTACACCAATGAAAGGGCCATTGAGACAAAAATAAAGCAGTGTTATTCCAACAGCCGGAGTGGTACACTTCCGGAATCTCAATGAAGGCATGCCCGAGGTCAGCTCTTAAAATAATATATTTACTGTATCTCTGTTGTGCCATTGAGGAAATGCTGTTTTGTAACAGATCTATCTATTTAAAATTCTACAATCTACACTTCAATTTGAAGGTGTTTATGTGCATATGTATAGGGACATTTCCCAGAGTCTTTTAAAGAAATGGTTTTGAGGAAAACGTTTTTTCAGATCAATTTGATGTACTTTGATGGTCACATGTTGCTTAAGTAGTAGCTTGGAGGGGGGGATTCACAGGACTGTCACAATAAGGTAAATGAGGTCACATGTCATTCAGAGTAGTATGTGGAAAGGATGCCATGATTTTGTCATGCAGTTTGGCATAATTTAAACTAAGGGATTCAAGCTTTGGATATTCCATTATGTGCTGAAATGAGCGCTGCCGCGTCTTCACCGTGACCTAAAGGTTGTTTTTTTGGTCTGGTTTTAAACACTTGTGTCTATGTACGTGCAGTGTTTTACCAGACGCACTTATCCAGAGCGACTTACAATCAGTAGTTACAGGGACAGTCAACGACAACCAAAACCTACTTGCTGCACGGCATAGTAGTGTATCCGGAGGAAGGGGTGGTAAAAGAGTCTCACATTCACCAGAGACGGGCCGTTATCCTTATTAGTAATTATCTGTTTAAAGTGGTAAGTTATTTGGTGCATTTTAAATGGGTAGAATTATAAGAAAATCTTTGTATGTCTAAAGGAGTCGGTGTGTACAATGATTCACTTACGTTCATGTGTAAAGCACCCCCCTGTAAACCTGAGGCATGGGATGTCCCAATTAAGGGTGGGGCTTTATGACCTTTTAAAGGAGGGTACACCTTGCAGGTGAATGACTGCTGGTCTGTGTTGCTGCTTGGTGGCCTGTAGCTGAGTAAGGATTTTTCTTTTGTTGTTTTTTTTTATTTCTTTTTGGTTCTTTATATCATTTATGACACAGTTTGTCCTTTTATGTTTGATACCAAAACACTTTTTTCACCCCACATTTCGCCTCTCTGCTGCCTCATTCCATCAACCTCCAAGACCATCGACACACTCCAGTTTTTAAACATTAGAATGTTGCATCACAGTTTCACAGTTTCCATCACAGCTTTTTGATCTCCAAATATTTGCATTCAGAAAAATACATTTAAAAAAATGTAGTTCAAGAGTGAAGGGATACCCAGTAGTCGGACGATGTTTGGGTGGTCAAATTCTGCCATCAGCGCTGCTTCTCTCTGGAAGTCATTCTGCATGTCGGCTGTGGCCTCCTCCTTCAGCATCTTCACAGCCACCATAGTGAAGGGCTCTGTGGGCAACAGGCCAGGAGCCCTGAAAGCACGAGCACCGGGTTAACTCAGGACGCAGGATGATTAAAATGCATCGTGCTCATTTGGAGCAGCTGCGTGTTGGAACTCTCTAGGGTTGATTGAGTTACTTTCTGGTCAGGTTTTATCCGTGGCAAAAGGATAGACGCTGATTGGTGTCCTTTGACATTAGAAGGACAAATAATACAACTTGGTTACATGTGCGTGCACACACACACACACCAGTCCCCTTTCATCCTTGCTGGATCATTATACAATGCAATGCCAAAGGCCAGGTCCACCGCTGAGAGCTGTAGAACCGAGCCACAGTAAAGGACACCGGGAGGTTTTCTCTTCCTGTGCTGGAAGCCGCTGGAAGGCTGTGGAGAAAGTAAACAACTCTCTCCAGGACTATAAATAGGCATCAAGCCAGTCCCTCCTGACCTGCGCAGGGAAGTTTCACGTTGAAACCAATCTGATGCCCCTTGATAGCCACATCCCAGATTCTATTTCAGGAGTTCGGCATCAGGCTTGTCTGTCCTCCGATGTCATTCCCAGGGGTCTCCGTATGCTCAGTGAATGCCTTCCCATTAAAATCCAGTTACGGAGTGTGAGAGACTTTTTCAGACTCTGTAGGTCTGCTTGCTTGGATACAGTCTATTTTTTTTCCAATTGATTACGCCATTTATCATAAAACTCAAAAAGCATCATTAAAAAGTGACAAATCAGATAATCCCTCCGCAGAAGGACACATCCTGGCAGCGCAAGGTTCACATGAGATCGCAGTGGCTCTCACCTTGCTTGAAAGACCCTGCCGAAGGCCCCCTCTCCAATGTCGCGCACATACTCAATGTTGTTCCGCGGGTACTCGAGACTCAGCAGTTTGGAGTTGAGCAGCAGTGGCAGGCGCTGGTACATGGGATTGGGGTGAAGCCTGTCTAGCAGCAGTTCGGAGGGGAGGGTGGTCAAGGTGGGCGTCGCTATGACCCTGAAGGCAAGCAAGAACAAACATCATTGAGGATGTCGAGGTAAAAATAAATAAGAATAAATAAGAAGGTTTATCAGGGTGTTGGCATTCAAAGCCAAACGTCAGTGCCGGTTTTTACTTTACTTTACTTGGCAGAGGCTTTTATCCAAAGAGGAAGACACCAGCAATTCTCATTTGGTTTCTATAGATTTTGAGTTACAAAACTAAGAGTCCTGATAAGGCCGAACTTGTCAAGAATACAACAATGATCGGAATATTTTTTTTTGTGAGTGTGTGTGCATGTGGGTGTGTAAATGTGTTAGACTCATTGGAAATACATTTTGAACAAGTGGGTTTTCAGCTGCTTCTTAAAGGTGGTGGTAGTCTCGGCTAGTCGAATGGAGCAGGACAAGTTGCTCCACCAGCCAGGGACAAGAAAGGAGAACAGAGTCGATTGGGATCGGAGGCCCCATGAAGACGGCTCATTTGCATTGGAACCATCTTTGCTTTTGGCAGTAAACTAAGAAATTTTGCTTTGTGGAAGACCCATGTGCACTGCTGTTGAGCCCACCCCCTGTCAGAAATGTACCTTTTACGGTTCTTCCACGCTTTCTTCCTCCTGTGGCACATGAGTGCTAAGACGAGGAGGAAGGCAGCGCCGGCAAATCCAGCTAGAACAAATATGATGACACTCATGGAATATGCAGTGGACAAGACTGGAGGGACGTTTTTTGGAACACGAGTCATCTTTGGGTCTGGGGGTGTCAGATTCACTGGGGGTGGAATTAAAAAAAAAAAAAAAAAAAGAGATTATGACAGTCACATTAAAGAAAAGGAGTGCTGGTTTCTGTGGTGGGCTGTACACTTACTTTCACTACATTTCTGAATGTTACAGTACTCCCATATGACATTGGGGTTGGTGGTGTAGCACCAGGGTCTGTCACTCTCACCCCCCGGGTTGCGGCAGTAATTCTCAGCGTTTCTCAACTCTGGGATGACCTCCGCTGAGAGTCTGTGGCGGTGGGGGTCCTTTGGGATGAGGGTAGCAAACAAAGAATCCTTACTTTTTCTCATGGCTCACAATGCATGCTTCAAATGAATCACCCGTTAGCAGCTTCTCGCGCCACTTCACTGGGGATGGAATGCCAGTTGCTCATATTTTGATTAGCAACCCTGGTTCAAGCTCCACAACCATTTGCTGACATGCGTCATGTCAAAGTCATTGGACACATGGTCATTGTTTGAACCAAGAACCAAGAGGGAAAAATAGAACAAATGTAGATAAAGTTCCTCAATGACAGTAAATCGGATTTCTCTCGCTAGCTTGCACTCCCTCCCACCTCTAGCTATCTTTGTGGTCTTTGTGGATATATCTGCACACACTGATCGTTTCCAGCACATAAATTGTCTAAACATTTTCCCCTCTGCCCATCCCAACAGTCCCTCCTGGGCCAATGAGTTGTGATCACAGGCAATTTTGTTTCCTTCCTCACTCAGATGTAATTTCATGATTACAGAGTGAATTCATTTTAAGCGATTTAAGCATAAAGAAATCCAGGATTTTACCTGCTGGCTCCATTTCTGGCAAGGAATGCCTGACAAAGTAACATTGACGGCTCCTTGATAAAATCGTCCTCGGTCATTGTAGCAGGCATCTGTGACATAAATGTTATAACCGCTATGATGAGTTTCACCACGCCCAACCACCCAACAACACAGCATTCTGAAGTGTATACAATATGAGAAAAAAACATATTGAATCTACACAACAAAATTAAGGTAACGATTCGCACACATTTTGTTTAGCTAATTTCATATTTTTTGGTAAACAGTACCTTACATTCAAAGTTAATAAATACTAAACAAAATAGGGTGAAATTTAACTAACATCAATCTGCATATTATTAATAAATACAAATGTACCTTATTTACAAAGTCAAGAAATACCTTAACAAATTATGTATAATCTAATTAACACTTATTAGTACGGGGCAGTGGTGGCCTAGCGGTTATGGAAGCGGCCCTGAAATCAGAAGGTTTGAATCCCGATCTGCCAAGGTGCCACTGAGATGCCACTGAGCAAAGCACCGTCCCCACACACTGCTCCCGGGGTGCCTGTCATGGCTGCCCACTGCTCACCAAGGGTGATGGTTAAAAGCAGAGAAGCAATTTCCTTCGAGATGAATAAAGTTGAAAAAAAAAATCTAAATTATGAAGCTCATTACTCAATGAAGTAATAACGTAATAATTTTTTAGCCCCCAACTATTGAACGAGTTTTAGATTTACCCCCTCTTTAATCCATAAAATGATCAAAAACACATGCATACTATGAATAGTGGACAACATTGTGCAGAACTGGATAATTAAACATTTTGTAAATTTTCAAGAAAGGATATGTGAACAGGAATATCATAAAGGAACAGGAATATCATTTTACCTTAGCTCATGCTAAGTGAAAAAAAAATCCAGCTCCACATCAAGCTCTGATGCATGTGTACATTGTGTTACAGAAGACATGAAGTTTTGGGTAAATTTCACATGGGAACTGTGCAATGGATTGCATACTTTTACAACAAAGAGTATTTAAGGTGGAACAGACAATACGAATAAGGAGCTGTGACTAATGAGCTAACTTCAGCGTCTTTGTGTACTCTAAATTCTATCACACCCATACGTGTGGGGCGTGAGGTCCTCGAAGTGCCTGCTTGTTGCTGCTGCTGCTGGGCTGAAGTCTCACACCTGTCGAAAGGGGAGCGGGGCAGAGTGCTTCCTAATAAAGCACAATTCATTCATAACATTGTCGATCCAAGCTCGTTATGTCGCAAATTTAGTTTACATTGTGGTGATCCTCAGGTTGGAGGATGGATGTTGATACTGGAATGCAATTTTAACACCAGTGGAAGATGGAAGACAAGAAAAGGTCAAAGCCCCATATATGTGTATCTGGTTAAATTCAGTATGGTTTCAAATACAGATTTTACAATAAAATAGGTTAATATATCATTCTTACTATGTTTTATGTTTCTGTGTGTGTGTGTGTGTGTGGCAGGGGGTGTTCGCCCGGGGCACCGAACAGGCTAGGACCATCCCTGTGTATGATTTAAAGGGAAAGTGATTGTCATTGTGGAGCACAGCAAGCACAGCACACGGTGCACACCCCAAAATGCATTTAACCCATTTTACCCTTGGTGTGCAGTGGGCAGCCATTAAAGGCACGCAAGGAGCATTGCTCAGTTGCACCTCAGTGGCACCTTGGCAGCTCGGGATTCAAACCAGCAACCTTCTGATTAACCTTCCTTAACCGCTATGCTACCATTAACTTCCACAATAGTTTTTTTCACAGCGTACTTACTTGTTACTAGATGTTTCTTGATTTCTGGAAACATTGAAGAGAGCATAATAAATTACAAACCAAAATTGCAAGAACAATTACAAACAAAAAAACTACATACTGCAACTATAACCACATGCAACCAAAACATGGAATGGATGTTAAGGAGTTACTTGAAATAAGAATCTCGGTGAGAGTTAAAAGTACAAAAGTATATTAAGATGCTTTAAGAAGTCATTCTTCTGGGACTTGAATGGGGTTAGAATGAAAATACACTCAGCAAAAGTGTATCATTTATTCAGCTGTTCTGTCTGTGACTGAATCCTCCTCACAGCCTTATGTAATAAAGCCCCATGATAGCCAGGTTTAAGAGCCTCTTTTCATGCTAAATTCTCTAAAAGCCTTGGACTTTACTCTAAAACAAGAATTTAATTCCTTTGTTTAAAACCATTGTGCCCTCCTCTAGCCTTTTTGTAATTCTTTTTCAGATGTCAATTATTCTTGTTGTGTTAGGCATGAATTTCTATAGGAAATCTTCTTTTTAGCCAGTGTTTTTTAATTAGATGTCATCCATACTCTGGGCATGCATTTTGCACCCTCTCTCCCTCTTCATGTACAAAAATGTACACGGACAAAATCTGCCATAAAATTCACTTTTTTTCTGATTGTTTTTCAGGATTTTAACCCCTTAAATGCCAGTTAAAACATTTGTACCATTGATTATTTATTTTAAAAATCCATAAAAAATTTTTTTCACATAATAAATAGTAGGAGGATGATGCAGTGATGCATTTGTGTCTTGGACATGTCAAAGATCAACAAAAAAATGGTTTGATTGCATTAGTAATTATTTTGTGTATTGTCACACAAAATTGGTTAAATTAGCATTTAAAGGATTAATTTATAATTTATGAAAGAATAGCAACATATACATCTCTAGCAGCCTGTTTCACACAGACCCACCCACAATATTAAAAAACGATGCATAGCTGAATTTTCTTAATTTATGCGTTTGGAAAACATGGAGCTGTGTAAATGTGAGGGATTTCTGCTACTTTATCTGTGCATTAGAATTATCTTTTTAAAAGTAATAAAAACTTAACTGTCAAAGTGCTTTAAAGTTTACCTTAAATGTACTTGTAGTTTACCTCAAAATAAAAAAAAAGAAAAAAAAATTTTTTGTGTGGTCAAAATTGTTATATTATGAGTTAGATTTTAAATTATAGTCAATTGTTGTGAATTTACATACATTTGTGTGTAATTTGAGAAAGCAGGAAAAATACAGTATATATTAAACAGATTTTTCCTTAAAAAATTACATGCTTTAAATAACAGTTGGGTTTATAATCTTTTAATTTTTAAAAACGTGTTTGCAAAACTCTTTAAAATTACTACATTTTTGTACAGTATACACTTTTGTACACGAAGAGGGGGACAGGGTAGTCCTGAGGAAGATGACACAAGGGTTAAGGCGGTATTTTTGATGTGTATTAGTATCTACAATACCGTAAACCACTTTGAATGCCGCACTAGAACCCTAGATCATGGATAAGTGCATGATTCAAACATAACTAACCAAGAAATGGCACCGCTGTGCAGGATGCCGGGTCTGCCTTCTGGCTGGGTAGGGACATGCAGTCGGGCAGGGTCAGAGTCTGGCCAGGAGAAACTAGCCCTTTTAATAACTTCTCCTCCATGGAGATCCATTCCTTATGACAGTACAACACCTTCACGGTCACACAGTGCTCCCTGTGGAGACAAGTTCCATCCACCTCAAATAACAGTGTGCGATAAACATCTCTGTTATAAAATTCTTTCTGGAAATCAGTTAACCCAGATCATATTCAGTACCTGCAAGGAGTTGCCAGAGATCTGACAAATTCACGAAGTGCTGGCTATCTCAAAAGCATGTCAGAATTAGAGACATTACCTGCATACTGGCTTGGGAGCAGGGCCGAGTCCGGAGGGGTTGCAGTCCGGGAACGCGCAGTGACAGAGGAGAGACCGAGCAGCTGGCCGACAGAATGAGCTCACACCTTCCAGCTCAGCCCAGGCAGTCTGGGCCAGGAACTCTTGGGCATCCTCAGGGTCATGCCGTGAGTAGTTGAAGAAAACCAGGGCATCCCTGCGCAGCTCTGCTCGGCACACATCTCCACGATAGGTGCTGCAATACCCAGACGGTCCTTTATAAAGCCTAGAAAGACCAGTAAAGACTTATAATAGTGTTATCGACATTGTGTCATATTAAGTGCAGTGTTACTCTCTGTAAGGCCCATTCTAGATCCATACTTGTTCGCCATCCTTTTTGGTGTGTGTATGTATGTGTGTGTGTGTGTGTGTGTATATATATATATATATATCACTGTGGCTCATAATAGGAGCTTGATAATTTATGGCTCTCATGCTTGTCATATAATCATCTAATTCTGGATTATTTAAATCCACATCCTCAAATGCATTTTATGTGCAAACATAATTAAATATTGTGTTTGTTTCTTGTTTAGCTATTTATTCATTACTTTACTATGACAATATCATTCAATTGAACCCACTTCAATTCTCCCCAGATGAGTTATAGATTAGTTCAGGCATAGCGTGGCTAGAATGGCTTTCAAATAGTTTGGTTTCTTAACTGTGATGAAAAATGTTGTTTTAATTCTCACACTGTGCAGGAGAAACTTGGCATGAACACCCTCTATTTAGAACTTAGATTATTCTCATAGTTTCTCAGAGTTCACGCCAACCTACGCCTACACTACCTACGTCTGGATTGTCCATTAAGAAATAATAATATAGACGTTCTTACCTCCACTCTATGGGAAAGTTACAGGATTCCGAAGCCAGCAGCAGTGCAGGAGCCAGGAATAAAAAGGTGAAGTTAGGACTTTTCCACACAGGACCAGAAAAGCATAATGCATCCATGCTGTCTTCCAGATCATTCTTATGTGATCTGAGGACAGTCCTGTCTGTTTGGGGCCTTCAGATGCAGCAGGTGTGATTTTTAACAGCAGTACGCACTGCAGGCCTCACACAGAGTAGGAATGGTACCCTGATTTGCTAATGGCGCTCTGTTCAAAGGCAAGCGAATGAAATAAAAGGAAACTAATGTTAGTTAACCAGCTGTTCTAGGAAAACAAAAACACCTCCGGATTTATGTGCACAGCTGATGTCACAACCAGCAGCTATAAAAGCAGTAGTCACCGTCCCTAAGCAGAATTTCAGGATCACCCGTACTAGTCTATGAAAAGAAATGTAATTTAGGTCAAAGAAAAATCTACTGCAATTATGAATCATCATAGACACAGGACTTGGGGCATACCAGCGACGGTGATCTTGGCCGTGGCCTTCACCGTGTTGTCTCCTCCACTGTGGCGGTTGGAGGCCAGGCAGGTGTAAAGAGCTGGTTTATTGACCACAACATGGAGCACAGAGACTATGACCTCCTCCACCAACGTCTCTTCCACCGATGCCCCGGAGATCTGACATTCAAAAAATATAAATGACGCGTTCTTCAAAACGCTATTTATATAGTAGTTTTATTTTACACCCTCAAGTGTCTAAATGTTTTTCTAATACCTAAAATCTTACATGATCACAGGTCAGGTTGTAGGAAGATATCTGTCTGTTAGAAGGAAATGAATGACCAGGGCGATTGACAAACGTTTGAGAACACCAGAACATGAAACAAGTAATACTCAGGGTGGGTGAGTATTGCATTTAAATACTCAGCGGTACTAGCAGTGTGGTCGTGTTGGATTGTAGACTCAGATCAACAATATTTCCTAAGAACTGAAACGTTTCAATAGTAGAGCACATTAGACTGGAAACGCTGCAGATGACGTCAGACGCTGGAGACCTTTTGAATGAATAGTGAAGACTGCTGGGAGAGTTCAGAAACCGCTCAGTAAAATCCCTTTCCGGCATCCTGAACTCAGTCGACCAGCAATTGTCCTTGCATCTCTGGATGCCTATTGCCTGGACCTCCTACATGTTGGCTTCATGTCCTGGGGGGAGCGGGGCTGTGGCTCCCCACAAACACTATTAACCACTCACATGGAGAAACCTTGTGGGCACATTCACGCACTTAGGGCTACACATAAGGGCTCACACAGGCGCACAAACACGTGCTCACAGACACAGAGTCTGGAGCAGCTGAACATGTCTTGTATCATTAGTACTGTGTGCTGTTGAATAATGTTTAACAGAAATTATTTACCGTGATTTATGTAGATGTTTCTTGTTGCTGTGTTTTTTTTCTGCTTAAGCGAGTACAGAAGAAGATGGCCTGTGTTCATTCCCTATCCTTCTACAAACCCCACCCCTTTTTTCTCCTCCTCCACCCTGTCCCTCCTCCATATGTCCACTTTCTGTACAACTTCTCTTTTTCTGTCTCCTTTTTCCTCTGTCCCCCAGTCATGTATGTTGTAGCAAGTTAAACAAGCAAGATAAAAATATTATAATTTATTAAAAATAAAGGAGCATGAATGATACTCAATACCACCATTTCCTTAGAGTCACTTGCATTAAACACTAAACGAAGTCTACCCCAGCGTACTTCCCTCACCAACATTTCCTTCAGTTTAAAGTGCATGCAAACTCCTATTGAAGTCAGTCAGAAATGAGATGCATGTTCCTTAAATAAAAAATCCATGGCATTGGGGTAAACTAATCAAATGTTCTCCAAATTAGAAATGCCCCAGCTGTTTTTAACTCTGACCTGACACCAGAGCTGCAAGGTCATTATCACTGTGGGAATCGTGTTAACGGTGTTATTGACCTGAGAAGTATATGAACCAGAGACCCCTAACAATGGTCAGAAGAAATTATAGTTACAGAAAAAATAGGAAAAAAAGAATGACACAATTTATTTAAGACATTTTATGCACTTACTGTATTTCCATTTTCCAGCCAAGTAATTGACGGTATTGGGTTTCCTGTGGCATTGCATTCCAGAGTCACCTCAGATCCGAAAGGCACTTTTTTCTCTTTTGGTACCTTCAGTATTTTAGCTGGAGCTAAATATCCAAATGAAATTACAAGAAAACTTCGTTATGACAAAAAAAAAACGAAGATTACATTACTCAAGCTTACATTGTCTTGTCTCTTTACACGTGAACGCTCATCCTTAATCTATTTAAATTTCCAGATTAATTCATTTTAAACATAATTGTTTGATGCATCCCCTAAATATTGTATAGTTGCTCTGGATAAGTTAATCTAGAGCACTTTACAATCCTTTGTTCCAAAGCCTACATTTTTAGAGGCTCCTTAAATAGTTTGTTCTGATGAGGCTTCCAACCAAAGCAGATTAATATGTGTGTTCAGCTGTTTTGTGTGTACCCAGAATACACATGATCCCACGTGTCCCATGTGTAAAAAAAACTGACAGTGCATTATTAACAAAATAAAAATATGGTGCATAATCAGCTGCATAAATATATTAGTTATATTTTAAACATGTGCGGTTCTTATGTACACGTTTCTATAACATTTTCATGGTTTTGTTTTTGCATTTCATAATTTTTTACTTTGTCTTCTTTAAACATGGTTTCACCTTGTCGATGACACATTTTAAATCAATAGCACAAAAGTCACTCGCCAAACAGCCACAAAATTGCCTAAAGTTTTTGTTCTCATTAAACGTATCTTTTTTAATTACTTGTCTAGTAGTAACCATAACTCAAAAGAGTTTGAATTCATTATTGAACCACTTAGAAACTGTATTCCAAAATTCTTTGAAAATTTACAATCATACAGTAAACTAGAAGCCAAAATTCCAGGGGAAATTTTGATGGGTCTGTCCGGGCATTGGTCACAGCTGCGGGCATGGGATTTGTAAAATGGGGCTTCTTTACTGTGGTACTGCAGTATCACTTCAAAGAAGTTTTATTTTACAAATCCGTTGTTTCTTTACGTTTGACGGTCTTCGCGTGGCGGTCTTTAACGTTCTTTAATGTTCTTTTTTGCCATTCTCAGCACAATAATAAATGGTCTGTCTTCCTGACAGACCCAATTACACAGAACATTGATGTGCAGGCAGCAAATAGACTGGCTGCATCAATTACCTGTGGGACTAATAAAAGATCATCTTATCATTTATATTTGTTCCCTGACTGTGACTGTGAGGGTATAGCCTCACACTCACAGTCAGGTCACAGTATAGCCTCACAGTTTTTGTTGCAGATTGTCAATTCTGAAATGTTCTTGAAACGTACGTAATTGCCCTCCAGTTACATCAATGTTCTTTCTTTTATGGAAGTCAAAATGCTGGAGGAGTTTTTCCTGAGTCTGTTCTATTTTTGATTCCATTTTTGCGCTGTACTTCAGAACAGCTGGTCCAGATTCCAATTTGTTTTTCAGGTTGTTTGTCCAGGAGGAAAGGAAGCAAAGAGGCCTATCAAGTTTAGGGCGGAGAAAGCGGGTTTAGCTGAGAGAAATTTCATTATTATAAAAAATCTTAAAAAAGTTATACATTTTTTGATTCGTCAAATTCAAAGTTTATATGTCCTATATGCAATGCAAAATTTTATTGAAAAAGAGGTAGCATTTCAAAACGATGCCCCATCGTTCTAGCTAAAACATTTTTCAAGGACGATGAAGTTAAAGAAGCATTTGAAAGTGTTTCACAATAACAGTCACTTGCTGTTATTGTGAAACACAGCAGCACAGCACATGGTACACACAACGAAATGTTTCCCCTTACTTTTACCATCACCATTCGTGAGCAGTGGACATACATAAAAGGCGCCCTGAGGTCAGTGTGGCCCCTGAGGTAAGTGAGGCGCCCTGTGCTCAGTGGCACCTTGGCAATTTAGGATTCGAACCCACAGCCTTCCGATTACGGGTCCGTAATGGACATGCAGTTTTTTGTGTTTGAGCACAGTTACATACCGATTGCAAGGGAATGGCAGGTGACTGCTGTTGAGAAGGAGATTATCACACGGCAAAATGACATTGAAATTAAATCCAGGGCAACAAATATATCCCAACCTCAGATTATAGAGATTTAATTGAACAGCATGAACAGCATCGTTTTACCAAGATGCTGTGATTTAGCCTTAGATTATAACTGTGTGATCATACAGTTAAATTAGTCCCAAAGTCTAAATTTTCTTAAAGGAGGTCCGATATATATAGAGATGTGCCTTCTGGCACATGTTTTGTTTGAAAGAAATTTTCATTTTGCATATCATCAGTAGGGACCAGATTGAATTTTCTTGCCAACACATTCACACATTCCACCTCAAGCCATACAGAGAACACTTAAACTTTCAACAGGTAGACAAACAGTCTCTTGTCGGCACCTTATCAGGTCATTTTTTGAGTAGTGTGCAGTGATGAAAGGCCCCCGTGTAAGATTGTAAGGGGAGGGGTACCCTGCTCAAGGGTATATGATATACCTTACATTTACATTACATTTACACCATTTATCAGACACTCTTATCCAGAGCGACTTACAATCCGTAGTCATCAGTAGGGACAGTCCCCCCTGGAGACACTCAGGTTTAAGTGTCTTGCTGATAGTAAGTTCATAGGTTACTACCACCTTGGCCATGGTCATGATGGCCCAAGTCCATTATAGTACCCAAATCCATTATAGTACCCAGGTACATAATAGTACCCAGGTCCATAATAGTACAAAAGTTCAAGGTAACCAGTTGGTATATGTGTCGTAAAAAAGACTGCTTATGCAGCTCTTTATGCTATTCAAGGTTTTTTAAAAACATGCATTTAATTTTTTTAAAGCATGTTTGGTGGACTTTTTAAGTTTTTCACACGTACTATACATCCAATACTTCAAATTCATTAAAAAAATCTTTGAAAAATATTTACATTTAAATAGTATTGCTTTCTTAGAATGACTATTATCTCTTAAAACGATTATTTTTACATAGCATGGAGCTACCTGTTTAAGGTTTGGATTTTTTTACCTGTGACACTTTTTTGATGTAACTAAGATGAAGAAATTTTATCTTGTTGTTCTTTATAATTGTAGGGGCAGTGGCGGCCTAGCGGTTAAGGAAGCGGACCCGTAATCAGAAGATTGCCGGTTTGAATCGCGATCCGCCCACTTCTCACCAAGGGTGATGGTTAAAAGCAGAGGACACATTTCGTTGTGTCACCGTGTGCTGTATTTGCAGTGTATCACAATGACAATCACTTCACTTTCACTTTAATTTTCTGTCATGCTTATGTTCTTTTAATGCTCTGATATATGTTAAAATAACAGTTCTGAGAAGAATTTTCTTCACCCTGAAGTGTGAGTACATCAAAATTTACCTGCCATCTTTCATATATATTTTTAGATGGCAAAAAACGTTTTTAAATATTCTTTAACTTCTTTAGTATTTCATTCTTTTGGTTGATTTGGCAATGATATAGAAAGTGCCATTGTTCCTGTCATTTATATTTTTGTGTATACTTAAGTTTTACTTAAGGCTAATTCAGGTGACATTAATTTCAAATGGAGCTCATACTTGGGAGCAACGTGCTTGCTACAATGCACCATGTCTTAAATGGCTTAAATCTACCAATCAGGCCTGTATGGAAAAGTAGCCAGATGGAAGCCACTCATTAATAAAAGGCAACCCGCCTGAAGTTTGCCAAAGGGGACCTGAAGGACTCAAAACAAAATTCTCTGGACTGATGAGACAAATATTGGCAGAAACCAGGCACTGCTCATCACCAGGCCAATACCATCCCTACAGTAAAGCATGGTGAGGTGATTGTGTGAAAAAATTAAGTGATTGTCATTGTGAAACACAGCACAGCACATGATGCACACAACAAAAACCTGTCTTTTAATCCACAACTCTTGGTAAGCAGTGGGCAGCCATGAAAGGCGCCCAGGAAGCAGTGTGTGGGGATGGTGCTTTGCTCAGTGCCACTTCAGTGGTTAAGGATTCACAGCCCACCACTGGCAGCATCATGCTGTGGTGCATGTTTTTCAGCTGCAGGAACTGGGAGATCAGTCAGGATAGAGGGTAAGATGATTGCAGCAATTAATAGAGACATTCTTGATGAAAACCTGCTCCTGAGCGCACTTGGGGTGACGGTTCATCATTCAGGAGGACAGCAAACCTGAGCACACAGCCAAGATTTCAAAGGAGTGGCTTCAGGGCAACTCTGTGAATGTCCTTGAGTGGCCCGGCCAGAGCTAAGACTTAAATTCAATGGAACATCTCTGGAGATGCTATGCACCCACATGTCCCATACAACCTGATGGAGCTTGAGAGGTGCTGTGAAGAGGAATGGGCCAAACTTGCCTGTTATGTTTGCTGTTGATGAATAAACACGTGGACTCTCAACACGCTTTCTGCTTCTTTCTCTCTTTATTTCTGTATACCCACAATGCCTTACAGCAACACCCACAACTTGGAACACACGCAAAACGTACACTGCCCAACACTCCCCATGTGCATGGCCAAGGATTGGTTTGTCAATTTGAGGTGTCATATTCAAAAAGCCTTGAGACTGAAACTATTTTCGTGTTGTCATTATGGGATGTTGGGTTTAGAATTCTGAGGGGAAAATTTATTTAATCCATTTTGGAATAAGGCTATAACAACTAAACATGGAAAAAATAATGCGCTGTGAATACTTTCTGGATGCAGTGTAGGCATCTTATTCATAGAGCTCTCCCACCTCTAAGAAAATTGTCAATAAATTGCGATATTTCACGTGGTGATATTGTATTGATAGAGGGACACCAAATATTGATATATTTTAAACAAATTTTGTTTAGTTATCGTGACCCATGTATTGTGATATATATTGTATATTGAGATCCTTGACAATACATATCCATAGTAGCAATAATAATAATTATAGCAGAACTAGAAGCAAAAATTCCAGGAGAAAATTTAATGAGCCTGTCCCTGCGTTTACTCACAGGAGTAAATTTGGTGACGTTTGAACCATGTTGAAAAATTCGCATGTTAGCATGCTAATGTTACCATGCTAACATAAAAATGCTAACAGGGCATGGCTACGATAAATCACATAAAATTTGGCAATGTTTGGACCATGTTGAAAAATGTAATTGTTAGTATGCTAATGCTAGCATGCAAACATCAAAAATGCTAACAGGGAATCATGTTAAATTTGGTGATTTTTAAACAATTTTTAAAAATTACAGTTTTAGCATGGTAATGCTAGCATGCCAACATCAAAAATGCTAATGGGGCGTGGCCATGATGAGTCACATAAAACTTGGTGACGTTTGGAGTATGTTGAAGACCAGGCAGTATGTTGAAATGGCTGAAGGAGCATGAAGTGGCTGGTTTAAGATTATGTTGATTTACAGTGTTGGCAATGATTCTGTAACAGTACCCCTTGTAGGACCCCCTTTTGCAATCACTTTAATCGCTAATTAAGTACAAATTTTTGATATATTGCTTGCCGGTGTGCGTGCTTTAATATGACCTTAAAGGCCGAAGAAGTGACAAATAAATAAATAAATAAAACTTATTCCCCACTAATTAACTCTTTTTTTTATTGTGTGTGATCTGTAAAAAACAGCTTTGTTTGCCTAACCATCTGGCCACAAAGTCTGTAAAAGTCCAATTTCGGACTAGAATAATAAACGATAATAAAAAAAAAATTTTCACACGTTTCCGAATTTGGTCCCAGATTTTTCCGAGCCTCGTCAGCGCAATAGTAAATGGTCTGTCATACTGTCAGGCCCAAATTATAAAAAATGCATTCCTTTGAAATGTTAAAGGAATATTTGCACATAGCAGCCAAAAGGCGTGATCTAGTCAAGACTCACCTTGTATTTCTATGGTCACTGGTTTGGAGAAGGCGATACCAACACTGTTTCTTGCCACACACCGATACTGCCCTGCATCCTCTTTCTTTATGTTATGGATTTTTAATGCACCACTTTCCAGAATGGAGATACGGTCACTGACCTGTTGGGGACAGTCATATTAGTATGATAGTACACTGAATAAAAAAACATATATATGCATTGTTACCTTAACACGATCTTCATTCTTAATCCATGTTATGTCAGGTTTGGGGTTTCCCAAAGTAACGCATGGTAACACAGCTTTGCTTTCAATAAGAAGTGTGATGTTGGTTGCATGCCTTTTAATCTGGGGCTCTGAAAAACAACAACAAAAAAAACGTCTTGTTGCTAGTAGGACTGGCTCTTGAAATCAGGATTTGTGATTTCAACTGTGGATTTTACAGTAAACCTGCTAATATATATATATTTTTTTTCAAACTGAAATTTTGTTGCACATAATGTACATAAAACTGTGACATACTCATTTTTAGCTGCAGAGCCCCACAGCTTTTGGCTGGCTCTCCAACTCCATTGTCAGCCATACAGCAGTACTCTCCGCTGTCTGAGTCTTTCACAGTGGGAATGATCAACATTTGTCCATTTTCTCTGGTAATGTACCGGGAATCATAGTACCTGCAATGAAAAGGGCAGATTCTAAACTATACAGTCAACCAATATTTAAACCTAAAAAATTAATCTTGGCCAGAGGCAGATATTTTGATATTATGTTTTGCAATGCATTCTCAATCTTGGGCTGCACACATAGCGTCACTCTTCCAAGGCTGTAAGCTCGAATCACGGCTCGGACCTTGAGTGTGCAGATTTTGCATGGTCTCCACATGTTGGCGTGAATTCCCTCTGGGTTCTCTGGTTTCCTCCCACCGCCCAGAGACATGTATACTATTTGGCGGCACTGAATTGTCTGTAGGTATGGCTGTGTGTTAATGGTGTGTGTACATGGTTGTGTCCCGCCCTGCACTCAGGATGACCTCTGGCCTCCGCAACCTTGAGTAGAAAGTAAGTGTGAGTGGTTGTATTGGATTTGGAAAACTTAGTACTTTTTTAATCAATAAGGCTGCAGGGTTTGCATAAGATTTGTCCAGAGATTGAAGGCACTGGACAATGTAGGAGTGGTGAGGTTAATGTATGGAGGACAGGTACATTGCCTTCGGATTGGGTGATGGTTATGGAAGCCGTTGGTGCTTTCAATCAACTGGCTTTCGTCAGACGAGGAAAAAGCTAGCTAAATCAGAGCGTGGATTTTGTGATGTGATGTGCCCCGGCTGAGGCTGGTTTGTTGCACAGTAAGAGTGAGTATAAGGCCGCATTCACTCCTTAGTGTGTTTGCTTTGCTCCAAATCAGTGAGTGATGGACATCTTGGTTCGGTTTCCTTTCACAGCAAAAGTAAATACAGGAAGCAGATATGCTGTTGTGGTGTGTGTTTGCGTGAAATTGGAGGGATATGAAGGAAGTAAATTTATGCGAGTTGGCTGTTGCCCTGTTGATTTTATATTATATTACATTCCTTTGGCACTTTAGGTAAAGCATGCATTTTGAAAATTTAGCACAGTTACGATCTGAAAACAATTTGCTGTCGCAGAAGACTCATTGACCTAGAGGGTCACACACTCTACTATGTGAGTCGCTCTGGATAAGGGCGTCTGATAAATACTGTATATTTAAAGTATGTGATGTAATAAAGAATTCTTACCTGATAGGGTAATTATTCCTTGTCCATGAAATGTCTGCCGGTGGATGGGAGTCAACTTCACATATGAAAGTTACATTGTGATCCAGCAGAACATCCACTGTCTCTAGTAAGGTAATGATTCTTGGTGCTGGGAATGTAAAGTCTCAATCAGAAAACGTAACACTATGGAATTTGTCATATGTATTAAAACATGCAAATGCGTACTTTTAGATGTACACTGAACAAAAACATAAATGCAACTCTTGTTTCTGTTCCCATTGTTCAAGAGCTGAAACATTTTCTACATACACATAAAACACTTAAATATTGTTCACAAATCTGATTAAATCTGTATTAGTGAAATCCTAATAGGTGTGGCATATCAAGATGCTGCTTAGTCAGCAGGAATATTGAGAGCCTTCCATCTAATTAGCCGTTAGCTGCTACTCGTCATTTTTTGATGTCAAGTTTGTATTTTTTGGTATTTTAAATTTGCAATCAGCTCCTTTAAATGAAAGAATGTCTAAGAGAAAGCTTTTCAGATTCTTGTGAGTATTTCTACACAATTTACTGTGATGCAAAATCTTTCCTATGGCTCCAAATTTGTAAGGGCCGGCCCTGTGGTAGAGTAAAGAACATTAATTTCACATTAACTCTGCTAGACATTCCAGTTAGCATGCCAAATGCATGCTCCCTCAACACCACTGTGCTGTGTAATCAGACTGCATATTTGCATGTCTGATCAGCACCTAAATATACAAATGGAATGGATTATATTGGGAAAGGAGAAGTGCTCACTAACACGGATTAAGACAGATTTGTGAACAATATTGTACAGTAATCTTTTGTGAATGTAGAAATTTTTTCAGATCTTTCAGTTCAGATCATGAAAAATTGGAACAAAAACAAAGGTGTTGCGATTATAGTTGTTCATCGTATGTATGTTAGATGCAAGGGTAATGAAAGCAGCATACATTATCAGTTCAACAGGTTCTTAGTTATGTACAGAAAAAAATATGGACCACAATGGCACAATACAGTGAACCAGGTAATGTTCTCCATACATCTTCATCACAGAGAAATCTACCAGTCTACAGGAAACACTCTCGAGAATGCTTAAGTACATTTCTGAGTGATCATCAAGAACAGGGGGAGCACTGACTGCTGAGTTTTTTTTTGACACTTGTTTTTTGGGATGTAATGGGTTTCAATGGTGAAGCAGATGCAACCAGGCCTCTTAAAAATAAAAGAAACACAAAACTAAGAAATCCTAGATCTGAATGTATGATGTATTCTTTTCAAATACTTTGTTTTTTTTTACATAGTTGAATGCTGTCACGATTGGGTGCGGCTGGAGACGCACCTGGAGCCATGGATCGAACCCTGCCCCACCACCACACCAGCACAAGCCAGGATCCAGTGCAGGAAGACCCCACGGTGGGGGATGCAGCACTGGCGTGTGGCGAGAGGTCCTGGTTGCACCTCCTAAGGAGGTCCCGGAGATCCCAGAGAGGGAGACATAAGATGCACTCTTTTGTCTGTCTCATTGTGTGTGTGCATGTGTCTGTATGTGTGTGTCCACCAGATGGCAGCGGAGCAGAACCCCAGGGAGGAAGTTCCTGACCCGACTGTGCCAGTCCAGGGTGAGGTGGACGAGTACAGAAATACCCCTTTGTCCAGCCAGGGGGGGGTCCCCCAAAGACAGAAATACCCCTTTGTCCAGCCAGGAAGGGGTCCCCCAATGACAGAGCCCGCACATACCCGGAAGGTTCCCCAGCAGAACATCAGCACAGCACCAGCACCCCTGTCTGCTGCAGAGAACGTCCACCACCCTCCACACCACATGTCCACTACCTCCTCCAGCAGGTTGGAAGGACAGAGGCCGCCATGCGGAACGACGTCAGGGAGCCAGCCAGAGGGTCCGGGTCCGCCGGTGGGAGGACACAGCAGGGCAGGAGCCCTGTGGCTGCCACCGTCCTCCCCACGATTGGGTGCGGCTGGAGACGCACCTGGCACCAATTTGCCTGACAGCAGTCTTGTTATTAGGACTTGCTGCGACACTTTATGTGGACCGTGCAACCTATGAGAAGTGTTGTTTTCAGTTCTGCCAATCGGCAAATGCCTGCGGGTTTGTTTTTGATTTGCCTTTTTGTTTCCCCGGTTCCCAGCCCTCTTGTGACATTTTATTTGTGTTTAATAAATCATTGTTTCCCGGTATGTCCTTCATTCCCCTGTCAGCTCGCGGACGTGACAAATGCAAAAATGATGGAAATAAACCCATGGAGGTCTGGATTGGAGTCACACTCAGAATTTAAGTGGGAAAAACACACTGCAGGCTGATCCAACTTTGATGTGTGTGTGGCTTCCACATGCCTGTATGACTTCCCTACAATGCCTAGGCATGCTTCATGCTGATGAGGTGGTGGATGGTCTCCTAAGGGATCTCCTCCCAGACCAGGACTAGAGTGAGACATGATGTCCCATAAGTGCTTAATTGGATTCAGGTCTGGAGAACGGGCGGGCCCGTTCAAAGCTTCAATGCCTTGCTGATACACTCCAGTCACATGAGGTCTAGCATTGTCTTGCATTGGAGGAACCCAGGGCCAACCGCATGGTCTCACAAGGAATCTGACAAACTCATCTCGGTTCCTAATGGCAGTCCGGCTACCTCTGGCGAACATATGGATGGCTGTGCTGCCCCCCAAATAAATGCCACCCCAACACCATTACTGACCCACTGCCAAACCGGTCATGCTGGAGGATACTGCAGGCAGCAGAATGTTCTCCACAGCGTCTCCAGACTCTGTCACGTGCTCAGTGTGAAGCTGTTTTCAAAAGCACAGGACGCCAGTGGCGAATTTTCCAATCTTGGTCTTCTTTGGCAAATGCCAAACATTCTGTACAGTGTTGGGCTGTAAGTATTTGGGGTTCTTGCACAAAGTTGGAAGTAGCAGTCCTGCTGCTGGGTTGATGCCCTCCTCCACGTCTACTGATGTACTGGCTCATCTCCTGGTAGTGCCTCCATGCTCTGTTCACTATGCTGACAGACTGGATGAGTTGCACCACCTGAGCCACTTGTGTGGGTTGTAGACTCCGTCTCATGCTACCACTAAAAGTTAAACAACTGCCAGCATTCAAAAGTGAACAGAACATCAGCCAGAAAGCATAGGAACTGAGAAGTGGTCTGTGGTTTGATTTCACTTAAGTGTGACTGACTTGGAGTAACACTGTGTTGTTTCCTTTATTTTTTGAGCAGTGTAATGCCAAGTGCAATGCAAAGTGTTGAATGCAGTGTTATAAAGCTCTAGAGCAGTGTAGTCGTAATCTCTTTTTTTTCAGAGGCTGGGTTTGGTCCCTGATCTCCAGTAAAAAGAAATCTGAATGCTTCAGCAACATTTTCATGCTTCTAACTTTGTGGGAATGGTTTGGGGATGGGCCTTTTCTGTTCTAACATGACTACACACCAGTACGCACAGACATAAAGATATGGTCTATGAAAACACGAATGCGTGAGGTTGGTGTGGAGGATCATGACTGGCCTGCACCTCATATAACATTAGAGTGTAGACTGTGTGCCAGACATTCATGTAAACATCAGTCTCTGATCTCTTCTGGAAGAATGTTATAGTTGCAAAAGTGAGGCCAACTCCATATTATGGATTAAGAATAGGAAGTTCATGTGTGTGTATAAACACACTATTTATTGGTTAATTAAGGCAAGGGTCAATAAAGAATGGACAGGAAATTAAGTTCTCTAAAACCAGAGGAGTATGTCTTATTAAATGTGAAATTGCTCACTTACAACCATATTCTGAACATACTCACAGACAAATGAATTCACTTAAGGGTCACATAGATATCACAAGCACGATTCCAAAAGCAGTAATCTGTTGATATTGCTAATATGCTAATTTTTCAACATGCTCTAAACATCACCAAATTTCATGTGACTCATTGTGATCACGTCCTATTAACATTTTTTAGGTTAGCATTAGCATGCTAACATGTTCATTTTACGTACATTTTTGGGGTTAATATGCCAATTAAAGCCCAAAATTAACTAATTCAACAAGATCCCACTCTCGTTTTATGGTATGTTGTGGTAAAGAGCTGGGCATAAATGTTAATGACCTGAGAAAACACAAATTATATATAAAAAAAATTCTTATGCATTTTAGCGCAGGGATGTCAATTAGAAATGTGTTTTTCTTAGGATGACACATGTGTGTACCATATTTGGTGCATGTAGGTTAAACTGTCTTTCGACAGGAAGAAAAAAAACACTATCATATGTTAAACACTGACTTAATGCCGACATTTTGAAATTCTTGAAATACTTTTCACACGATTTCGATGAACCGCGTCCGAGCACGATATGTGCTTAGCATTTTCTACTGTGTAAATGGACACCACCTTTTGATATGAAATGTCCCTGCACCTGTCATTTCTTCCCACATGGATCCCTTCTTCACAAACTTTATGCTAGTGACTCTCAGACTAGGGTCACATTGATGTGATGACTCCTACTACGTAGCTTCACATTTCACATCTTGCTTATAACAGAAAGTTAAACATTAAACTTTTCAAGCGTGGAACCTCAGCCAATGAAATCTGTTCATGCAAGTTACTTAGTGTCTGTGGCGTAGTGTTTGTGAGTCTGTGGCTTACAAAGTAGTACATAACACTGAAGTTAGCGCCTTTATTCAAATTGTCTGTTTTACCTTAAATACAATACACACATTACCCATGTAGTTCAGTTAGTCTCAAAATGATAAATGGTATCATCTGTTACCTGTCTGGCCCAACACCGTTTTCGGTGGAGCTAACTTCAGTCTTTGTGTACCCTGAATTCTGTCACACCCATATGCATGGGACGTGAGCGCAAGGTCCTCTATGTGCCTGCTTACTGGTGCTGGGCTGAAGATCATTTCATTCCGAATATTGTCAATCCAAGCTCCTTATATCACAATTAATTCTTCCTGGGATGTGCGAAATCGCAGAAAAAAAAAAATACAATAACTGAGGCGACATTTTAGAGATGAGCCATTAGACTGTCTGCTGGACTGGTAAGGGGCGGGTCGAATTAGCTGAGAGTGGTCCCTTCTGCGGTAACATTACCAAACTAGAACTACATCAAATGTACATATTTTTGGACTGTTTAAAATAAGATAACTCAAATTGCGGTTCTTATTAAGACATGTCTAGTTAATCAATAAAATGAATTTTTTGAACAGCTCTGGCTTGGGGCATGCCCCACACGTTCAGAACCACATGAGTGCAGTAAAAGATGATCTGTTTGAGCCTTTTTCTGTGACTTTGGAGGGGGAATACTGACCTGGCCCTCATCCAGGATTCACATAGCATCAACCGAAGCTTATCATACTGTTCCAACAACTTGACCTCACCCAAGAATGCGTGTCACAAGCTCATGGGTCTCTCTTGGCCATGAGGAACCTTTTTGACAAGTGAATGCCAGATTGCTCAATACGGGAGCCGGCTTATCAGGCTTATCAAACAGGGATCCATATGCATTTTAATTGCATAATTACATCCTTGGCCCACACACAACTCAGTCATGCACTTTCCACCATGTGCATCAGCGGATATGTCACCTGTTCCTCACACCGTGTGCAAACTTTACAGGTCCAAGTGCCAAGGGCTGACTGTTGCTGACATCCAACAGGATAAGATTTCCCCTACCAAGGGTCCCTCAAGCTGCTTTAACATTTTGATAAAGCCCTTGCTGAATCACAGCACAGCTTGGGCATTCAGATATTGCCTAATTGATCTTTTGTTAAAAACTAGGCAGTGGTCAACTATTAAATAACGTTGATCACTGTCAGCAAAATGGCTGTCTCACCTTCTAATACTTCAATTAAATCCACAGGACATGCTAGGGGCGGCAGTACACTTGCCACAAGGTCTCAGGTTCAAACCCACTTACTACCAGTGTGTCTCTGAGCAAGACACTTAACCCCGAGTTGCTCCAGGGGGACTGTCCCGATAACTGTCTCTGCATAACTCTGCTAAGTGCTGTAAATATAAGTCCTAAACTTCCTGCCTTGCTGTTTTGTTCCAGTCAACCTTGAACCTGGAGATTTGTGTGAATCTCATATTTTAGATCATAACGTAATCATTGGTAAGGTTGGACGCATTTTATTGTACTGTTCAATTTTATGTAAAGCTTTTAAAAGCGCTCTATAAATAAAATAGATTATTATTATATACAGTATATATGTAAAAGCCAGTTTACAACTAAAGCTGTTTAACATGATAATATGTAACTGCAGTGTTATAGAGAAAACAAAATTATTTAAAAAAGTGTTCCACGTTACCAATACTCACCCTACTTTCATCTAGGTCTTTATATTTGCTCATCTACTGTTGAGCCTTGCAAGGCATACAGGTTTTTACACAGGTATGGAGAGCAACGTGGTCTCCACATACCCATGACATGACCTCACCCCTTCAAGTGACCAAACACATGGCTAACAGTCATGCTGGGGAAAGCACTTCCTGAATGCCGAAAGGAACCAATAGCTCTGCTGCTAGCATGAATCTTTGTTCTGTGGTCCATATGTGTGAAGAAACACACTGATTGGTTACTTGGGGCTGCAAATACTGTGGCAATGTCACAACCTCATCCACTTCAACACCTAATCTATGGTGCTTACTGAGTTACCTCGAATATGAGCGGGGCTACTGTGAGATGTATCACTATGCGCGCCTATGGCCGTTCAGCTGCAGTCGTAGCCACACCGTATTCCTTCAGTTGCACGTTGCAGTAAGTGTGTCACATCGGTTACAAATGTGGCACAGTTCATTTTAAGAAAGTAAAACAGCCCCTTTCTCAGTAAAAGCGAGGCCATGCACTCCGTGCATGTACATGTACATCGTGCTGTTGAGTAAGGCACATTGTGAAAAGAGATAGAAATTATTAGTTGCTAAAGCTGAGCTGGAACCCCTACCTCTCTGGAGTGTAGAACCAGGCCAGATCAGCGCCAGGAGGAAGAGCTGTAGCAGCGGAATGTGGTCAAGCGGCTTCATACTTCTTAATAACCAGACGTCCATCAAGCCAGCTTCAGACTCCCATTTGTCTGCTTCATCCTATAGTCCCTGTGATGTGGCACAAACTTTCCTTTTCTCCCGTCTTCCCACAGATTTTCCCACAGATTGAAGTGAGAGTGCCGCAGGCCCGGCCATACAATCTGACAGTGCTGATGAGCTGATATTTTTCTCTTCTTCTTCTTCAGGGCTGGCGGTGAGATGGACGGCAGCAGCTGCTGTGTGTCCGACCACAGATATGAGGGGTCGCCTGTGAGAGGGACCCGTATGTGCTCTAGGGGAAGCAAATGTCGAAAATGTCTAATGTTAACAGTCTATTGGCCAGGCAAAATAATTCAAGATCAGAGGAAGCAACTGCAAAACAAATGTTTCCACATAAACAATATATAGCCAAGATTCACTGCAGGCATTTTTGGAATGTTTTAAGCAATACAGTGACCCAATCCAAATTCGGTCTGAGCTGCAGTAGTACCACAGTTTTGTCCCAGACGTAACCCCGTGTAGCTCCAGGAGGAGTGAACCTATTTACTGAGCACAAGTCAATCTGGGGGAAAAAAACATGAGTTGTGTAGTATTGTGTGACACAATTTTGATACCAAATGGATTGTGCGAAATGTACTTTTTTGTTAATACTTAATCAATGTAATACACTTTTAAACAATAGCTCTGCCTATGAATTTTGACTGTAATGGGAAGCTGGATCCATTTCAAAAGATGAGGAAGTGTCATTGTCACCCCCCTACTGCGTCATGGTCACACTCACAAGAACATCGTGCTTGGCATGGCCTCCACATTCATACAGACTTTGTATGCAGTCCCACCTGTTGCCCACCACAGGACACACTGACTTATTTTGAGAAGGGAATGAGAGATCCCAGTGTGTCTGTTTGGCCCTCATCGTCACCACTTCTACTATGTTTGGCTCATGTGGGCAGTGGTGACCCAGTGGGTAAGAAAACGGACCCGTAATCAGAAGGTTGCCGGTTCGAACCTCGAACTGCCAAAGTCCCACTGAGGTCCCAAAAGCACCGTCCCCACACACTGCTCCCTGTTGGTTAAAAGCAGAGGACACATTTCTTCAATTGCTTCATTTTCACTTCATTTAAAATCCGTAAAAATGACGGCATCTATTGGAAATTATTTCTACACTATAAAATGGAAGGAAACAAAAAACAATAAATGAATATTAAATTACTATAGCTGTGATGTGTGTGTGTGTATATCATCCTGATCCTATGACAAATGCCATTGTCCAAATGACAATATGCCAAATTCACTCTTCCGTTTCCCGATTTAGCCCTATAAAACATTGGTGCATTCTTCTGGGAAAATAATTCCTTCCGCACTTCCTGGGTATATTTTACCGCAATTCACAGAAGATGATGCGGTTCTCTGCAAATATTAAGAAGTATATCACAGAATGCAACTTCATGCTGCGAGTATTTGCATACCTCAGTTACGGTGCACTGACAAACAGGTTCATATGACTGTATGACTGTAATTAAACACGATAAGCATAAAGAAAAGTGTGAACATTACACTTCTGCACACTGTCATTCCGACAGTGCCACTGTGCTGCCACCTGCCTGCCACAAAAGGGACCAGCGTTTCAGTAAAAAAAAGCCCAAGGAACCCATACCAAACAGAGGGGGGCGGAAATGTCATGAATGTGTGACACTGCTGCAGACTTGCGCGTGCTGTTAGGAAAGGTCAGAGTACACAGGCTGCCTCTGTGAATGTGCTGCCATTTTAATGTGCAGCCGGTGCCACGCTGAAAAGCTTCAAGTGAAATGCATTAAATGTCTGGAGGTGACACCACAGCGATTCTCAGCAGCGTCCTGGGGTGTAAACGGTTAAGGGCTCAGTCTGGCGCTTCCGTCTCTGTCAGGTGTAGGCTTTGTACCTGTGGGTGTGTTTGTGCAGTAACCACAGGGCTGTAGCATAACAGCATGCCACCGACCAAAGGTGAGTCACGTCTGACGTCCGCCACCTTCCTGCTGTGCATTTCAGCCTGTCCTGTGAGTCCGGAGCAGACCGTAGGTTCATTTTTTTGGTGTGATTGATTTGTTTGCCTTTACTTTAACATGCACTGTGACCGAGAAATCTTCATGCTTATTATAGGCTTAACATGATTGAGATGCACATGACTTCAGAGTCCACTATAGGATCTTATTTACCCCACAGATTCGAAAGCGCTGTAATGAGGTACTGTGATTTGTGGAGGAACTTAGACGCTCCCTTTGGATGAACATTGAAGCCAAAACCCACTTCTGCTGTTTTATCACAGACACTAGTGATAATCTGCATGTCGGATTATCGTTCTCTCTTGGTTTTTGTCTATACAACGCAGCGCCCCGCTGAAAACATTTGGCCGTGCGAGTATCGTTGATTCTAGAGGTTACTGAGCGTGTTCAGGCCTGGTGGGACAGACGACTCTGTGAACATCGCTCTTCCGTTCAGAGCAAATGAGGTAGAATGCAGGTTCTCACAGGCTTCACAGAGGCCTAGGTTATGCTTCTCTTAAAGGGCACTATTGAAAATGCCTGGGATTCCACTACTCCCAGGTTGGACAAGTTCAAACAGATTGGTCTGTCATTAGTAAAATAAAAAAGGTGCTTTGGCCACACAGTCCCCTTGGAGACACTCAGGGTGTCTTGCTCAGGGTTTTCAATACAGCATGGCACACAATGAAATGTGTCCTCTGCATTTTACCCATCACCTTGCTGAGCTGTGGGCAGCCATGAAAGGCGCCCGGTTGCTTTGGTGATTGGTTGCTTTGCTCAGTGGCACTTTGGCGGTTCGGGACCTTCCGATTACGGGACCATTTCCATACCCGCTACGCCACCAATGTAGTGTGGTGTAGATGAGACCACTATGCTACTGCCCTCAAGTAGATCCTGTGGGTTTTTTTTCTTATCTTAGACTTTTGTAGTACGTTGTGTTTCACCTTAATGTTGCATTTAAATTTTTTTCACAGATTCTGCAGTTTGTATTTATGGTATTTGTTCATTTGGATTACCTGCAGAGCCTGTAGGCAAACAAGTTTAAATATGAGTAATTCAAATTCAAATTTTATTTGTCACATACATAGTCATATGTATGACTGCTACAGACCACAGTATTGCAAGTATACAATGATTAACAATATGCAAATATAACCAAATATTACACTTTTATGTCTTTAACATAAAATGTGAAAAATGTGTAACAGCAAGTTAAAAAGTGAAAAAAAATTGTGCAAGAGCATTATTATGAAAATTCATACACACTAGTTTTATTTAATGCAACCTTAGGCTTCTTTGATCCTTCTTTTGATCCTCTAATGTCTTTTATACCCCGACCTCCAGTTTTTAACATGAAAATTATCACAATTGTGCATCACAAGTTTTTAATGTACAGCAGGTATCAGATGCCCTTACAAACAGTAACTTACAAACAGTAGTTACAGGAACAGTCCCCCCTTGGAGACACTCATGTGGGGAAGTGGGGTTTGAACCTGTGACTTTGTGATCTTCTGGTTCATAGGCAAGTGTTTTACCCACTAGGCTACTACCTCCCAAGTGAAAGCGCCATGGTATTTGTGGCTGGGGAGGACCAGTGAAGTGATGCCACAATTGCGGGTCGATCATTTAATAAAATTTTCACTGTTTATGTACCGGTCGTGGTTGGTAATTAAATGACATGTCAGACAGAGTTTTTACCAGCCTGCCTCATGCCTCCAGGCCATGGTGTGGTGAGCTCTCACTGTCTACCTCCACGTCCAGAGCAACTCGACACTGTGGGGTAAACACCCTCGCTGTCAGAAATGTTCCTCCCCAGTAATAAGATCTGCTCTGTCTAGTCCTGCTACAGCTGACATGTGTCTTTGTAGCTGGCAGATAAAAATATAACCCTGTTATCCCTGCCTAATTCCTTCCTGCCTTTTTTAAAAAGCTTTTGTAGGGCAACTTATCTCAAAGCTTGTCAGTCTCCTGTGTTGAACTATTTGAAACCTGTTGCTTATGCCCACAATTTTTTTTATTGTTTTTTAACCAATCATTTACTTACTTTTAGCCAGCCACACTGTCTTATACTCTTTATTTCCCTATATGTTGCCTTTCGTTGCAGATCTAAATGGTACGGGAAATGGATTCTGGCAGGCTACCATCTGTTGTTCACATCGGAGGTGGGAGATGTTTTCCCAGGTAATTCACACACAATGTCTATATGTCTATTGGAACCAGGGACATGCATCGTGTCTCAATGACACATGTCTTTAGTAAAGATGTGACTTGAGCAGACTGTGCGACAGGAAGATTAAGTATTATATAGTCTAAGGCTTGAGCTGTTCTGACATGTGGTCAATTGCACCATGATAGATGTGTAAATTATGCATATCTAGATTGCGAACTGGTCAAAATAATCTTAGAGGTCATTTTATGTGTGCTGACTGGTGATTGCAAGGGTTTAATTTGACCAAACCTGATCTCTTCTACTTCCGGCTGCTCCCGTTAGGGGTCACCACAGCAGATCAACATTTCCCCACCTGCATGTCCTCTTTCACCACATCCATAAACCTCATAGCTCCATGCTCAGCATCCTTCTCCCTCTCCTCTGTACGTGTCCAGACAAATGTAATCTTACCTCTCTGACTTTGCCTCTGATCTATTCAACCTAACTGTTCCTCTAATGCACTCAGTATTAATCCTGTCCGTCCTTGTCACCCCAACATTAATCTCGGCATTTTTAACTTCAGCTCCAGCTCTGCTCCTGTCTTTTTGTTGACAGCCCCATCTCCAGCACATACATGTATACATGTCTTGTCTTCCTTTTCACCGCCTGTCAAAAATCACACCTGCCATTCTTCTCCAACCATTCCACCCTTCACCTTTCTTTCTCCATTGTTCTTGACTTCATCTCCCTATAACCTGACCATCCCACTGTGCTCCCTCTCAGTCAGACACATATTCAATCATCTCTAGAGTGTATCCTGACCTCTCCAGATTCTCTTCAACCTGCACCATACTCTCGCTGCAGAGCACAATGTCATCTGCAAACGTCACAGTTGTACAGTAGATATTAGAAGCCAGTACTAGTACTGGAGAGAGACTGGAGAATTTCCATTATGTGCCAGATTTCTTCAAGTACAGGAGACCTTCAGCTTTGCCCGTCTGCAATCATACACTCCCGAGATTTCACACTGACGCCTAATATGATTAATGTGTCACCCATATATGAAAAGATAGTTAAATATGATTATATGCTGGTTATACTTGTAAATAGTGGAATAAAATGTGTAAATGACAACAGTAATTGAAGGATGACACCAAATTAAATCTCTGAAATTTCTGTCTCCTACAGGGCAGAATTTCTGTCATTGTTAAACACGTATAACTGTTTCTTGAAAGATAAAGCCCACCTTCATCTTACATTCAGTGAGGTATGTTTTTTTTTATTATTTGTGCACAATATGAGCATTAATTTGTTACTAGGTCTCAGGAATCAGGTGTCCGATTTGAAAGCTTGAACATGCCGCCCTCTACTGTTTCCTCTTTGCTTCTGCATTAGGAGACCGGGCAAGTTACCGTAGAAGGCATCCTGGTCATTTCCTGGGGTGTGAAGCGACCCATCAGACTGAAAATTCAAGATGAGAAACAGATACTTCCGTGTGAAAACCCAAAGCAACTTCCTGACCCCGTCAGTCCATTTGGAGGCAAGAGGTACATTTTTCTCCTCTCTTATAATTTCTTGTAAAAAGTTTACATATGGAGGAATGTTACCAGAATAGCAGGATTTCCATGGAAGATATAACATCTCTTGTTTGCAGGGGCATGACCCGATGGGGAGAACTAGACAATCTTCATGACATTGATGAACTGGAGGAAAACCCACAAAGTTCTAGCGAAGAACAAATGTACCTCACAACAAGTTTGTGTCCCTTTGTTTTTCCTCCACAATAATAAAAGTGCTGAATTTTTAAAGGAAATCTGTCATAAATTATTGACAGTGAAGGCCAAGTATAAACATTCAAATATGGCTAAATGATGTAGCATATACAGTAGGTACTGCAAAAAACAATATTATATAATATTCAATACCAGACAGAACTTTGGTCACACCTACTCATTTATTGGAGTTTTTACAAAACTGAAGACAGGTCTATGAATAACACAAGTGAGGTTATGTGTGGGGGGTGGTAGTAGCCTAGTGAATAACACACTCGCCTATGAACCAGGAGACCCAGGTTCAAATCCCACTTACTACCATTGTGTCCCTGAGCAAGACACTTAACCCTTAGTTGCTCCAGGGGGACTGTCCCTGTAACTACTGATTGTAAGTCGCTCTGGATAAGGGCGTCTGATAAATGCTGTAAATGTAAATGTCTTAATAAAAAAAGAGAGATTTGCATCTCTATCTGTATACATATTGACAAAGGATACAAAGAAGACTCTCATCTAGACGGAGTATTTTCAAATGGGCCTTTAGACAATTCTTGGACTAACATGTAAATTCTTTCTTGTAGTCTGACTTATGTAAAATTGATTTTATTCACAGCTGGGGTCCTATTTAACCAGAACAGTTTTTTTTTTCACTGATGGTAGCATGTTGTAGATCTGCCAAATGCTGTAAATGTTGGAGGTCTTTTGTGATATATGATTAAATGAGCAAACTCTTGGATGCACACTCGGTAAACTAGGACCTGGAATGGCAGCATATTTTTTATTATATTATAATTATGTGATTTACAGAAAATACAAATTGCATTAATTGTCAATACGAGACTAATGCTGAGACCTTCTTCAGACCTTACAGAGTTTGAGAACAGCATCCTGCGGGCACACCGTCCCAAAGCCATTCTGGAGGAGAGCTCCATTCTGTTCCGCACTCGGAGTGATGCATCTCTGGTGAAGAAGCGGGTGAAGGACAAGACTGCTGAAGAGAGACAGCAGGCCAGACAACACCGCTTCTCCATTAACGGTCACTTCTACAACTACAAGGTCTGCCTAGCTGTCATCGTGCATGGTGGGTCATATTCTTGGGTTCTTATTGTTCTATAGTTTTGTAATAATTTATTTTTAGACTTCCATCTTTACACCGTCCTACGGAACAACCACGAATGTTCACATCACCAGCAGAATGACAACGCACGAAGTTATAGAACAGCTTCTACAAAAGTTCAAGGTAAAACAACCTTCAGTAGCCTACAGTATATTTTCTGCATAACATGAGGGAGATAATTCATTCGTTTTAATACAAAAATAATAAACCTGATCCATGTATTCTCTGCTGTGTCCGGGTTTGCAGATAGAGAATGATCCGAATGAATTTGCCCTCTACTCTATTCATCAAAGTGGAGGTTTGTGAACAATTCTTTCTTGTCGGGAACTGCCCGACTAAAATATTGAGTCAGGCTCAAAACAAACGAAGGAACGAAAACTTGGTATATGTACGTCTCCTCACAATGTTCCCTGCAGAGAGGAGAAAACTGGGAGACTCGGACCACCCGCTGCTGGAGCGGATTCTGCACGGGCCTTCGGAGAGCATCATGAGCGTCTTTCTGATGGACACCGATGAACAAGAAGTTAGCACTGATGTAAGAAGCAGGTTCATATCAAGACAGATCATGTGCATGTATTGAGCTTTCTGCTGGTGCTTTGGCCTAATTGGTGCAAAAAGTATCGGACGCCCTTATCCATAGCGACTTACAATCAGTAGTTACAGGGACAGTCCCCCCCTGGAGACACTCAGGGTTAAGTGTCTTGCTCAGGGACACGATGGTAGTAAGTGGGGTTTGAACCTGGGTCTTCTGGTTCATAGGCGAGTGTGTTACCCGCTAGGCTACTACCACCCTAATTGTTATGACTGGTAATTTAGTGATTTTTTTAAGCTGTAATTACGGAGAATTATAATGACACATTGGCCTTGGTACCCCACCCAGTACAATATGAGTATTAATAAAAACTATAAAGCTATAGAGCGTAGAGTTTACAACATGGACACTGACCCCTGATGCTTTTTCCTTCAGGTTGCACAGTATCTGAGTTTAGAGCTTCCCATCCTTGAGAGAGTCTTGTGGAAACTGCACGAGGACGAGGCTGAGGAAATACAAAAGGTCATCACCAAGTGGGTGACGTTACTATCCGGTATACTATACTGCCATTCGCGTTTGTACGGAGAGCTGCTGCAGCGATGGCTGCTTTGTTTCTGTGTGCAGATACAGACAGCAGCACAAACTCCTGTCTAGCTGTTTGAACTCGAAGCTCAACCAAAGAACCGAGACGACCGTGTGAAAGAAGAATCGCGAGGGCAGCGCTGCCCGAGTCTGAAGAATGTGTCGGGTCGAGGGCCCCGCGTTGGCGTAAAAATGCCACTCGTCGAGCAGCTTTAGGAAGCCGGGAAGCCTGTGTGGACTTCCAGAAGGCTGGATTCACCTGGAACATTCCAGACAGGGCTCGTTTTTTCAAGTCGTGTCAGTGGTTCAAATAAGGCTGAGATCAATTTATATATATATATATATATATATATATATATATATATATACACACACACACACACACACACACACACACACATTTTTTAACAGTATAGAAGATGCACAAATATTTGCTGATGATCTGTCTCTAAAGAAATAAGGACCATTGCTGAGTTTGCTGGTATTAGGACTGTCATGTTTAATCCTTTCGCAACGAGAACAACTGTTGTATGTATTTGAAAAATGACTCAGCGGAACCAAAAATACCATGTGGATCAGCCACATTTTTATCTCTGTCATGTGGAGAATTTCTGATACACGCAGCTGCCCTGGAATAATAAATGCGCGTACAGCTCGATAATGGAGTTCTTCTGCGTTTTACTGCTGCCTTTGGTTTCGTGATGTCAGCTCGCGACTCACCAACAAACGGAAAAAATCGGAGTACTTTGGAAAGTTAAGTGAAGTCATGTTTAAAAATGGAAAAAGTGTCATCGTGGCCCTCACCACAGCGTACTGGCCCAGTGTCTGGAACAAGGCATCTCCCTTGTTCTCTTTCTGAGCTACTTGTGTGCTGTAAAATGTAAAATGTTTTATAGATCATAAAAACCCATGAAGAAGCACATGTGCACAAACAACGACGGGCTACTGATTAAATAGACTTAATTTATTACTAATCTTTAAGAGAACTCAAATAGGATTTTCTTTTTTTGGAAACCAGGAGGCCGAGGGCCACTCGCTTTCTTCACACACTTGTTTTCTTGCAGCGACTTGCCACCACGGTGTGTTTGTCATTTCGCGGATTCAGCTGGACGTCAAACTTGCACTGCAACTGCTGTCGTAAGAAAATCGTCACATCGTGCGTGAGAAGATTCTGTTTTTCGAGAACGGTTTACATTTTTTTAAAAAGACAAAAATGAAAAAAGAATAAAACATTTACCCGTTTTTCAAGATTACAGGTTTCCACGTCCTTATTTTCGGACTTAAGGCAGCTGGTTTTGCCAATAATGGTGTCAATTTTGTAGTTGATCTTGTTAGTTACCTGCATTTATGAATAAAAACAGTACACATTATGTACAAGGCATCCCGCTTCATGCATAATTAAATTACTTAATATCTGAATTACCTGCAGCTCAGCAGATGTGACCTGGAGCAGCCTGAAGTGCTTCTTGGCTTTAGATTTAGTGTTAAAGTTCTCCACGGCTTTGGCTGCTGCTTCCTGAATTTCGGATCCCTCAGGATTAACTGTGGACCAGCCACCAAGGAGCTGAACATGAGCTGTGAGGGGACACGAGGCAAAAAGGCGAGGGGGTTTCTGTATTACAGTCCAGACCTTGATATTTAAATGATTCTGATTGCGTCATCCTAGGCGTTATAGTCATTTTAAGATTGTTAGCCGAACAAAAAGTCATTAAATACTCTAATCTATAAACTTTAAAGTGTATACCGTTAAAGTAGTAAATGCTTATCTGCCGAAAGCATCCTATTCGGTGAGTTGTTAAAGTATTCCTGCCAAGGTATAAATCCAGAAAAAGCCTCACATGCAGAGATCAAGGGTTCGTCCGCCTCTTCGATGCCATGGCTGACATGGACCAGGGCGACCAGGGCGAGCAGCGTGGACAGGAGAAGGACGCGCCGTGCCATGTTCTCCGTGATGTGAGCTGTGGAGCACGGGCGGAGCGAGTGAGACTCTCGCGCTGCCGGAATGTTTAACGCAGCCGTGCTGCCACACCCTTCCTGGCAGAGAGGGTGGAGAACGACGGGCCTTTGTGTGTTCAGGGTGTTTGACTCGGGAGGAGCTCTCGGCCTGCAGGCGGTGAGTCAGGCAGCAGCTCTTCTTTGTTCCATTAGCCACTGCTCTAACCAACACTGGGATCTGTCCAGGTCGGACAGCCATGGCTGAAACCAGGTGTGAACATTGAGCAGTTTGAATTTCTTTTGGCTGAAAAGGGAGTGAAAAGGGTGACATTCTCCCCTAAACTGCACTGACAGGGTCAGGTGTCAGTGGACACGGGGGGCCCGTTGGGGTCGTTGATTACTGCACCGGCCCCACAGACTAAAATTAATCACAATGGTCCTGGTGAACGGGTCATGAATGTAAAACAGCATCTCTGGGGAAAGAACTGGAGAGGTAGGTGTCTGCTCTCATCCACAGCCTCAAACCTCGAAGCGCAAGGCTCCCACGTTGCTCCACAGTTGAGTCAGCCAGTCTGACGAAGTTAAAGTCAACTGTACTCAATTTACCTCATAAGAAAACAATTTCTCGGTCTATTCTGGATGTATTTATACAGTAAAAAGAGCACTGTCCCATTAGTAAACTCTGCATTAATTCTATAGGATTATTCACTTCATACCATGTAATAACGCATGATATACTCCTGAGTTCATGCTGTTCATCTTAAAAACAGACACTACAAATGAGACAATCTGCCTAATTCTGTCTCTTCACTTTTAGACACCAATGAAGGTCCTGATTTGGATGATTTAGTGTGAAAAACATTTAATTTTTACAAAGAGCTGTCGAGAGCTTCAAAGAGTTCCGACTTGCAAAAAAAAAATTATTCAGCTCCCCAGAATTTGTGTTGTGTGTAATATTTAGACTTGGTAAAAAAAAAGAGATGTCTGGTTGCTAGGGTTGTGCAGATCGATCCTAAATATCGATACTATCGATACCAAGTTGGCATATCGATATTTTCACTCTTCTATTTCTGTACCACGTTCAAACTGAAAGTAAACGTGCCGGTAGAAATAAAGCTCCTCACACATAAGCGTGGCTCGGTGACGTCACTGAAAAGGGCGGTGCCCTGGGTGAACACCAACCCCGCCCCCAAGCTGCTCAGTAGCCAAGACAAACATCCGATTTCTGTCATTTTTGTATACAGTATTAGCATCGGATCGAAAGGGAAATCAGTGGTACGGCACATCCCCTACCGGTGGCATCAAGCAAAAATAAATCAGCGTGTAGACGCAAGTAGCCACAGGGGGGCGCCACTGGACGATACCGGCTGGAGGTTAGCGGTGTTTACAACGTAGTGAAGTTAACATTAATTCTGCACTCTTACTGTATCTGTTAATACTCGTAAACAAGTGTATACGTTACACTAAACGGTTACGGAATCAGTCACATGATCAGAGTCAGTTACCTTGGTGGAGGGGACGGTTGTGGTTGTCACGTGACCAAAATCTCTCGGCTCCCCAGAGACTCTCCTTTTTTTTTTTTTTTAAGAACTTCAACAACATTCCTCCGAAAGATATTGCGGACGTCACATATGTGCCAAACGTCTGTTCCGTGGGATTAGAGCAGCCACAGCTTATTTGCCACTCGCGACATGACCACGGCAGTTCGGAATGACAGCACAACCGGTTTCGTCCATTCTGCCGTCGTCACAAGGTTACTTCCGGTATTTCTGATCGACAGCTTCCTTGGCCAATGACGTTGTAGCACCTAGAGGCAAAGGGGCGTTTCCTAGGCTGCCGTCACGCTGGGCACGCACGGGCTGAGAGTTGCGTGTTGGAGGCGTGAAGAAAACACGATGGGGTGAGTGGCTGCGAATACGTGTCGGTTTATGTGACACAGTGCACACAGCACGTCGCATGATTAATATTATTATCCTTTTGGCAGTCTTACGCGGCCGCCAACGTCGGGGCTTGCCGTGACGCCCGTCTGGAATACTTGTTCCGCTAGCAGCTAGCCCATGTATGAGGCGATTCTCTTTGTTTCATTTCCTCGTCGGTCGCCGACTCTGCCCCGAAATATGACCCCGGGCCGTCGGACGAGACCCCGGGCCGGCTGCTTGTGCTGCTCTGGTGGTTATGTAACGCCTGACAGCAGCCGACAGCTCCCCAGCTACACGGCGGACTGGGGTTCGGAGAATCCCACGTCATTAAAAAAAATAACTCACGTGTCACGTGTTCTCCCCCCTCCACACCTCCGGATGCCCCTCGCCGTGTCCTGGGGCGTTTCATCTCCCGCATGATCCATCCGGCGTTTCAGCCAGCCAGGAGACACATTTACAGCATTTACCATTAACCAATCAGTACTTACAGGGACAGTCCCCCCCTGGAGACACTCAGGGTTAAGTGTCTTGCTCAGGGACACGATGGTAGTAAGTGGGGTTTGAACCTGGGTCTTCTGTTTCATAGGCGAGTGTGTTACCCACTAGGCTACTAACACCCTTTGGTTGCACTCGGTCGCTCTCTTCACCGTGGCTCCGTTTTAAACTCTGGTTTCGGGCAAAACATGTTCATGTGTGCAAAATGTCTTTTTTTACAGTATACCACAGTGCTGATCCTCCATGGAACAGGCCTACCATGCGGGGATTTCAATCCAAGTTGGACACCTCATCCTTCGGCATGGCCATGCCGCTGAACCTGGCCGTGGAGACGGAGAAGGCGCAGGCTCTCCTCCAGACCTTCAGCACTGCCTCGCTTCTGGCCAGTACAGGGCTGGGGGTGTTCTGCCTCCTGGCCGACCACTTCCTGCAGCTCCCCTTCATCCAGCACCACGTGTGGCTCAGGGCAGTCTTGGACAACAACGTTCACGGGATCGTCGGACTCTGGTCCTGGGCCATTGTTATAGGTCTGAGAAAGAAGAGTGACTTCTATGAGGTGGTCTTGGCGGGGATCCTCGCCTCGATAATCGACCTGGACCACTTCTATCTGGCTGGATCGCTGTCCCTCAAAGTAAGAGTTCTCCAGGATTCTATATAGTTGTGACAAAGTCAAACAGGACAGATGTCGAAGAGCCACACTCAGCTGACCGCCGCGAGGAACGTGTTTATGAAAATGTCGATATCTGGCACTTGCCCTCTTTTGAACACCTTTAGAAAATGGGATTGGATTTGCTGTTTATTGGCATTTGGCTGAGAGAAGACACGTCAATGTCCTTTGTTCGGCCCAGGGCTTTATTGATTTGTAAATGAAAACATCAGACAGTGACATTGACCGAAATATGCCTTCTCAATGCACAGTCATTCGTAAAGCGTGCAACTCATGCAGCAGTTGTATCATTTGAAGAAAATTCTGAATCAATGCAAATATATATATCTTATCATACTTGGTACTCAAGCTCTTAGAATAATCTTGTCTTTCTTTTCAGATTGATTGAATGCTTTAATGTTCCTGCATCGTCTCTTGCAGATTCTATCTGTGAGGAGAGGAGAGGGGGGAAAAAGGTTTATTCTTGTTCCTGTAGTGATTCTAACAAAAGACTCTCAGCCCTTCTGCATACAAGCCATCAGTCACCAATGGCCCGGGGTCCTGACTGCATCCGTAGACTCGGGATGTGGCTGTAATTATCCGGCTTGTGCAGAGGGTGCCTGTAATGCTCTCTCACAGATTCGCTCTGCACCGTTCATCCCACCAAGCCCAACTGGAAGAGTTACAGGAGCTTCCAGATGGTGTTATCCTTGTATTCGCTTTCATTTTGTGGTTTGAAAAAAGTCGCACAGCCGCCTCATTCAGATTTAGCTTGAACCGCTGACTTGAGTCCTGAAGGGCCTTACAGAATAACGTTTTTGGTGTTCTGTGCTGTTTAAATTGATCAGACGCTGATACACACTGCACTGTGATGGGCTAGTGGAATGTTGATCTCACTGGTGTGCCATGGATGTCTTGACCGAAAAGGAGAGAGAAACCCCCACCTATTTAGACTCTCTGCAAAAAAAGAAAATAATAAGATAAAAAAATCCCTAATAAAATAATAGCACGTGACCGCTGGCCGAATTATGTCGTTCAGCTCCGCCTGTTGGAATTCTGGATAATTCTACCAGGCGTTGCGTCATTAGCTCCCTGTGACGACCGTGCTCTGTGTCTCTCCCCAGGCGGCGCTGAGTCTGCCTCACCGGCCACCGCTGCACTGCTCCACCCTCATCCCTGCCCTCTGCTTCTCCCTGCGGCTGCTGATGTGGGCGTTCCGGCTCAAGGACTCGTGGTGCTCGCTGCCCTGGTTGCTGTTCATCGCGCTGACCTCGCACCACGTGCGCGACGGCGTCCGCCACGGCCTTTGGGTGTGCCCGCTGGGCAACACGGCACCCATTTCATACTGGCTTTATGTCACCATAACTGCCACCCTGCCCCACCTGTGCTCTGTGCTGATGTATCTGACAGGCACCAGGGACATGATCTCCACCAAACACGGGGTGGCCATTGATGTCTGAACCACCCTCTGCCGTCCCACAATGCCTCACTCTTTTGAACACTACCATCACCTTCTTCATGGCTATTGGGTTAAGATTCATGTTGATTCTGATGTTCATAGGTGTCCGTCACTCGACTCACTTGGGTATTTAAATAGACACTAATGAGACTGAAATGTGATCAAGTTTGGTTTTATATGCAGAATTATTTATGTTTTTGGCTTATTCATTCCACCTGAAAACTCTTTAGAAGGATCTGGAAACTAGCAAGTGCTTTCAACTGTTAATGTGAATTACGTGCTTAATGAGACCCTGCTTACAATTAGCATTTAGAGGTCACTGGACTGGATATACACATAATTATCAAGAATATTTTATTTATGGGATGTGTGACTGTAGTGTTGTAGATTTGTCATCCTCTATGTGATGCTTCCAGCTTTATTTAAACCAGGTAAACATGCAGCTAAAAATGTTTTACCCCTTTGATGATCCTGATGTAACCTTTTATCTAGAAGGGATGCTGTGATTTTGTTAGGCTGGTAAGTGCTGCGATGTCCTACAGGGGGCGCCGATGGACCACTGTTTTATCTTCTTATTGCCACCATCACTTATTTTTTAAAGTGATCTTTGTTTTATAGTTTATTTATGATGAAGGTTATTTTTAACCTTTAATGTCCATGTTGCACATTTGTTTTCTATTTATTGACATTCATGTTCCAATGTTGGCATTGAATTTTATGGAATGTGTGTATTACAGGTCGTTGTTTTTTGTAAAAATAAATTTCACCCTGAAGTGGTTTTGTGGACCATACATGCCATGGCTGGTCAATGTGCTACATTAGTGTATTTATTTAGTGAATCCCATCTCCACGGCCATTGACACTGTGGGGACTGTGAGGAGCAGCTCAGCCGGTGTGTTTATGGTTACCAGCGGCGGAAAACGCAGGAACAAGTAGCACGAACAGCTGGAGACTGAAATGTTGGCTGTTTGTTTGCTTCCTGCATCACCGTTTATCCTCAGTGGATAATCCGTGGCCTCCATCAAATATTGCTCTAATATTACTTTCCTCTCATAAGGAAAATTACACAAGAAGACAGACAAGCCGCTCAAAGAATTCTGTGACCTTGGTGATGTTAGTCTGTAACCGAAGCCGCACCCCTTCATCTCTAAAGCCTGTCGTTCACACTGAGCGAAGCGGCAACAAGTTGTGCCAATCGTGTTGTTAAACTGTATTTTTGGTATTGCACAGCCAACTTTTGTCTTATATTGGGGTTGAATTGGGCACTGAGCGTGACCATCAGTCTTTTTAGTCACTCCCACCACACATTGTATTTCTCATTTCAAAACTGAAGTGGTTATTGTCAACACATGGTGCGCACAACTAAAATGTGTCTTCTGCGTTTAACCGTCACCCTTGGGCTACCGCGACAGGAGCATGGGGACATTGTGTGGGGACAAAACTCCACGTGTTCATTCATAGTTTTGATGCCTTCAGTGAGAATCTACCAACGTAAATGGTCATGAAGATAAAGAAAACACGTTGAATGAGAAGATGTGAACTTTTGGCCTGTACTGCATGATATTGCATGATAGTTGCTAACTAGCCTAAGCATATTAATTTAACGACAGCTCCATGTTTTAATTGCTGAACTAATTGCTATTAATGTCAGTTGTTACCATGCCTAGTACACACACAAAAAATCACTTGCTACAGTTTTTTGAGTAGCCTAGTGGTTGTAGCCTAGTGGGTAACACACTCGCCTATGAACCAGAAGACCCAGGTTCAAATCCCACTTATTACCATCGTGTCCCTGAGCAAGACACTTAACCCTGAGTGTCTCCAGGGGGGGACTGTCCCTGTAACTACTGATTGTAAGTCGCTCTGGAAAAGGGCGTCTGGTAAATGCTGTAAATGTAAATGTAACTGACCGACCCTGATCACTAAATATATGCCACAGTGGGCACCTATCTGACTTCGCACTGAAAATATGGAAAGCTACTTAATTGGTGTCTGCGGTTTAATGGCTGCCGGGTGAGGAGATTTGCATTTAAGGCCGTTGGTGAGTCCATACCGAACCCCAGATCCAACCTCTCACGAAAAAGAATATAATCTCTGGTTTATCCTTGCATTTTTTTTAATCTTACAAGAATTTTCAAATTTCGCTTTGGCTGTGAAGTAGTATTTTATATGAACTCGCATGAGAAACGATTTTCAGGCACTTTGTTCTGGCACTGTTTGGAGAGAGGATGCTTAAGAACACCACTGGTGCGTTATTAAATGAACGTATACTACACATGATTACGTAATTCAGCATTCTGAGCCATTTTCAAGCAGAATAGCCTTTAGTCCCAGTATCAAAGAATTCACATATAGGACATCAAGCACAAAATGAATTATTTAATTTCAGAATCAACCTACAATCAGAAAGATAAATCAAAGATAAACGTTTGGTCCACAATAGGAAGTCATCACATAATACCTTTCATTGAAATCTAAAGAAATTATTCATTTTGTGCACCATTTAATTCTGTAATTGCAGAATGCATTTTGTGCACAGTAATAAGCACTTGATACCCTTGGCACAAAATAGAAATATAACAGAATATTTCAGATATTCTCATGAGATCATGTCTGTCTCAGGATTCCTCTGTCAAAATCTGGTAGAAGAAGCATATTCCGGCTTATCAGTTACTCGGTGTTGTACAATTCATTTTGTACATGGGCACAGCTGATTACTATAGCCGAGTACAGGCCACAATGATATTCCTGACGGCCCCATCAAGCTGTAATAATAATCAGCGGCAGGCCAATCCCACGTTTTGGAGCGGGAGCAACGTGAATGACATGGCACCTTACTCAGCACCCCTCCCTTGGAATACAAACAGAATTTCCTGTGCCCAAGCTAGTTGGTCCTGATGAGCAAATCCCATCTAACCCGGAGAGTCTGATATTTGCTCTCAGATCCTCCCCCTTTACTGTAATGGTTTTTTAATCCTCTGACCTATTAGCCACCTTGGACATTAGAAGAATGCTAATTTCTGAATTAAGGTTTTATTTAAAAAAAAAAGTTTTATATATATATATATATATATGTGTGTGTGTGTGTGTGTGTGTGTATGTATGTGTGTGTCATGTGTTAACTTGACTACTCTTAACTTGACTACTGCTATTACGTATTATGTGCATTTTTACCCTCCTCTTCTTTCAGGGAATGAGTATCTGAATCAAAAAGTAAGTTGGAACATTGGCTGCAGACTGAACAAGAAACCAAGAATGTGATAAAATATCTTTATTTCACAAAAATAACAAACATAAAAAACAGCTTATTGTGTTGTAGACCAAAGCAAAATGTGTTATGTACAGTACATTTATCACGGACTTTGCTTCCCTGCATAAAAAAAAAAAACAAAAAAACACAGTAGTCCAATGTCAGCAATATGCAAATGATAACAGCTTTGGTGCCACACCAGACAAATCAGAACCGTAATAGAAACTGTAGCTATAATAAAAGTTTATGAACAGAAATAAAAGGCACAATGCTCACTAATTTGTGCTTTTATACAACCCCCCCCCCCAATTTCAGGACAAGGCCAATCCGTAAGTGGAATGGTGGCACATGAGAATGCCCGCAGCATTACGTTTCCCTCCTGAGACGGACCGTTGTAAGAATGAAAACACATTTCTCTGCTCATTTCCCTGACTCACCTCCCTGACCCAGCAACATTCCTGAATCAATCCATGACAATGCAAGTCATCATGAAGGACTGCGCTATCTGGCACATGAATGCAGACCACTAACAATAGCAATGGTTTCAAGAGCAAATGGAGAGCTATTTTACAGTGTGTATTTCAGTAACTATGTACCAGGAAACATTTACTTATTTAGATGCACTAGGAAATGTTTTTTTCTTTCTGAATTAATCATAAAAAGACATGATTTGTGTAAGTGCCTTCCTTCAATTAGCCATAAACCTCTCCTGCACAAATACCTTCATATAAGGTTTTTTTTTTTTTTTTTTTTAAACCAGCAGTCATCCCTGGAATCAATCATTGCACAAACTCAACCGATTAACATTTACCATAGTAAGTCAGTCAGTAACAACTAAAAACAAGTCAACACATCCTGATGCACAGAAAGCATCCAAAAACATTCCCATGGACCAGCTGGGCTCACTGAGGTTGAAAAAATGTGCAAACTTTGCTGGTCAGTCTCGGTGGAGAAGATGGCAGCCTATCAGCTGGCAGTTTGAGGCCTGAAAATGTTGCAACCTCAATGGAAAACCAGAGGGAATTAACACAAGACATGTGAACTAGTTTAACCCTGGCACTGGAAAATATGCACTCTTGAGCTCAATTGCACATGAAATGTGAGCAACCGCTGCAGAAAAAAAAAAATCATCGGGTTGAAATAACTGGTATCAAGGCAAGGCTTGTCTAGAAGCTGGGAGTCAGATTGCTGTTTTAAATTTGATGCAAAAGCACAGTCACTTAAAAAACCAACTGCGCGTTCAGTTGTTAGGTGGGGTAAAAAAAAATAATAAATCTATATATTTTTGTTAAATCTAATGCTTTATTATTAGAAAAGTATTATGCTTTAAAATGTAAAAGTAATGGCATAAAATATACTGTACATACGAGCTTTACATCACTGAAGAATAACATAAGTAGTAATAAGTGTTTTATAAAGACCTTTATACAAGAATGCTATGTAGACAAAGTATATCTTATTTAAATGGTTAATATTTATTTTGAGATAAAAGCTTTTGAGATAAAAAACTAGCCGATGCTAAAACTCGTCATTAGCTTTAAGAAAATGCGACAAACTCTAGAAGTTATATACCAAGTTAGACTGCAGAATTAAAGTGAAAAACTTGCAAGTAGAAATTACATTCACCCCAATGTCTTATTGACACGGACACTGAAATCAGTTAAGTTGCTCATCGGCACGGCGTAGTGTCCAGAGAATCATGTTGAAACATCGCACGGGGCCGTAACATGAGGTATGAAATGTCTCCTGGGTAATATTACAACGACGGGTCAAAAAAAGTGACAGATGGATGGAAGATGGATGGCCATGGAGGGATTTTTTTTTTTTCTCGCTGAGTTAGAGCTCCTGTGTGAAGCCTAACATTCTTGAGGCTACAGGCACGTCTGAACAAATGCAGAAGACATTATTCTTTCAGAAAAGTGCTAGTAAATGCACACCGGTGACACCATGGACAACAACTCTCCTCCTCACATCAGACAGTAGCAGCCATAGTCCTGGAGTGCAGAAGAGAATGCCAAATTATTCATAATGCCCAAACAAATAAAACCTGCTTACGTCCAACAGGCAAGCTTCTTCACAGCATTCCAATTGTCTCAAAGAGTTTCCAAAGGTGACTGGAGTATGTGGATAGGCAGAAGATTCGAGAAGAGTTCTGTCCTTGGTTATGAAAGAGAGTAATCCTGCCTTCAGCATACCCCAGCTGCCCCTGCAACATCAGGGGGTGATGGGCTGTCAGACAGGCTCACAGCTAACAGGATTTGGGTCGGCTGCTATGAGCAGCAAGAAGAGCCTGGTGGATTGTGGGTAATGTAGTCTTGACGCTGCTGTCGCAGTGGTAATGATTCCCTCTGAAGAGAAAGCCCTATAAGGGCTGACGAGGAGATGGCCAACCTCTGAATCTGAGAAGAAAGTTAGAAACATTATTAAATGTGAGGATTACATACATTAGGCATAGTTAGTTAACACTCAATTCAATCACACCTGTTTTGTCGACCGAACAGTCCGGTAGTGCTTTGGACCTGAACGTTTCATTCAAAAGACTCTGTGATTGATCAATTTCTAGGAAAACTACAGGCTGTGCAGAGGGACATAATAATAGCACGTGCACGAGTCAATCGTGTGACAAAAGTCTTGTCGCTTATCTATTTTGTAGAAACACCTGCTTTTAACCTGACCTTTAATTAATCAATTGGTGTTAGAAATAGCTCATATGAAAAGCGAAAACCCTACCAAATGATGGCAAATTTTGTCTTGCCAAAATGTTCTCGCCTATACAGAAATTGAACAAATGAACTGCAAATACAAAAATATATGTCAGCAAATTAAGTAGTGGTGCTGTGAGATCCAAATTTAATATCTTGTATGACTTATATGAGCTTGAAGGACTGCATCCATGCGGCTTGGCAAGGATTCATGCAATTTATTGATGAAGTCATCAGGAACAGCAAAGAAAGCAGTCTTGCGTTCCTCCCAGAGTTCATCAATATTCTTTGGTTTCGTCTTCCAAGCTTCCTCTTTCATCCTACCTTGAGGAACTTTAATGTGGAGATGGAAGTGTGTGATGGATGCTGCAGAATTTGGCCTCTTTTATGGTTGGGAATATAAAAGATAGCTAAGATTTCTTGGTATTTCCACCCTGCAGATCTCTCACACACCCCCATACTGGATGTAACCCCAGACCATGATTTCTCCACCACCAAACTTCACTGTTTTCTGGGTGAATCTCGGATCCATGCGAGCTCCAGTAGGCCTCCTGCAATATTTACGGTGACTGTGGTGTAATTCAACAGAAGATTCATCTGAAAAATCCACCTTCTGCCACTTTTTTAGCATCCATCCTTTTAGCAGGCGGTGGGACTTGGCAAATGCCACACGGTTCTTCAATTGTCTTTTGTTTAGTGCTGGCTTCTGGGCACTGATTCCACCATGGAGGCCATTTCGAGACAAACTGGACTTCAGGTGACCAGGTCTGGTGGAGCTCTACTGCAGAGGAAAATGGGCTGGCCTTGGATTTTTGAGCTAACAAACAGTCCTCTCGAGCCATTGTCTTGTGGAGTCTGCCTGGCCTGGGCTTGTCAAAAACGTCTCCAGCCTCTTCAATTTTATTATCCTCTGCACTTGACGCTGAGACACATTGAAGGTGTGTGGACCTGGTGTTCAGCCTCTTGATAATCCACACTTTAGTCTCAGGGTGAATGTTGGGCATGTTTGCAGAGGTCTAGTTGCAGTTGGTGTGAAAGTCTAGTGGGGTTCTGGGGTTCTTTTATACACACCTGAGACCTCATGGATGCATTATTAGTCTCAGGTGACGCTCATATGACAAGGCGACAACACTTATCTCTTTGCAAAAATGGACTCAATGGGCTTTATGAAGCTTTGAATATTAGAATACTTTTTGCCAGTTACGTTTTGCACTGAAAAATTATTACAAAAGCTGTTGGGAATAAAATGAGCAGTTTCTTGTAAAAAAAAAAATCTTGATTAGAAATATATTTCACTCGAGGTCAATTTGTACACAAGCGACAAGACTTTTGTCAGGGACTGTATACACACACACGTTTACATTCTTCACTGCTTGCTGTCAGGGATCCGGATCAGGGACCTGTCTGTAAACTACTGCAGATTACTTATGTTCTTGGATGCACAGTTTTGGCAAGAGCCACGGTTCCTGTACATAATTTTCTGGGCTCATGATAAAATACACAAATGTTTAAATCTGTCAAGACCCATATTCATCTGAACAAAGCAACACACACGGCTTCCAAAAAGCTACGAGATGAGATGAGATGTCTGATGACTGTAAATGCCGTCTGCCTGATATACAGAGAGGTTTTATATAGGCTGTTTGGTGAGGGCTTATCCAGACATGCTTCACAGAGTTGCCTTTTAATGTCGGTAATTACCACCCAAAGGCTACGGGTTGTCTTCAAGTTACTGCAATCGCAGCACGACCCCAAAACAGCACAGCAAACTTGTACCGCTGCCATTACAACGTCAAACCACAAAGGGTTGAAAAATGGCTGTTTGAACGTGAGGAATTCACAAACACTGGATAGGTGAAGAGCGATGGGGTGGGGATGGGACGGTCCGCTCACTTTCAGATCAGCATGGACTTCATCTTCATCGTGGAGTTCAGCTCTTGCTTTGTCATGCTGTTCCGTTTCCTTTGCCTCACCCTGTCAGTCAACAACATATGGCGCACTTTGAGATAAGGCCGACTTCTGTTCAGTGCTACAATAACTAGCTTGCATTATTCTTACATTCTTCTTGTTCATTATGCATATTATTCAGCAGTGTGTGTGTGCATGCACATTATACTGATTACACATTTGCATAACTAAACACACACTTTAAAAAAAAAAAAAAAAAAAAAATCATGTGCAAACAATCAGGACACAGCTGCTGAGCTTCAAAACATTTGGCAACATCCACACACTCATGCAGCCATGTAAAGACTTTGATCTTATCCGCTTGGCCTGCGACTCGGATCCTTTGCCTTGTTTAGTCTGTGTTTTAATGTGGCATATTGCTTTAGCACCGGCCGCATCTTCCTTTTGTGCTCTTTAAATTCCATTTACAAACGTATTTAGATTCACATATTCATCTTATCCTCACCATAGAAGGCCGATTACAGTAAAAACCGCCAGCAAGATGACTGCAGCGAAAAGGCTGAGACCAACCAGCAATCCTAAACTTGCACTCTCTACAGCAACTGTCAAAAAAAGAACAGAGAGAAAGACGGTGAGATCCCAGTCTCAACAGCTCTACCTTACGTCTCATAAAACAATACATTCATTATTATGTACAGAAAATCTCAAATCATTTTACCTGATCCCTTGGCTGATGGTACAGCGTCTGCATCAACTGTTTCAGTTGTTTCAAAAATCTCTGGGACGTCTGTAGCTTCTTCTGTGTGGAGCACGTAATCTAGAGAAGTGAAGTGATTGTCACATGTGATGCACAGCAGCACAGCACATGGCGCACACAGTGAAATGTGTCCTCTGCATTTAACCCATCACCCTGAGTGAGCAGTGGGCAGCCATGACAGGCGCCCGGGGAGCAGTGTGTGGGGACGGTGCTTTGCTCAGTGGCACCTCAGTGGAACCTCGGCGGATCGGGATTCGAACCGGCAACCTTCTGGTTACGGGGCCGCTTCCTTAACTGCTAGGCCACCACTGCCCCAGTTCTGCCCCAGAGAATGTACAGAACGGTCAAAATAGGTGTGAAACGTATTTGCCTTTAAACAATTTTATACAATGAGAGTGATTTTCTTTGCCAAATTTCAAAAGTCAGCATATAATGTTGCACCTCGAAATGTCAGACATTAAACATTTCCTGTTTTTGCTTAAAATGTAAAAACCCAGCGCCACTAGAACTGTTCCTGCACACAGGAAGTGAAGAACTGCACACTAGACAATGTTTGGCATTTTGTGAGCCTTCTGTCACAGTTCACACAAAACCAGGAATGTGAGTTAGGACGGCGGGTTGGACAGGTCCCGGGATCAGCGCAGACCCTCACCGGTCCAGGGAAGCGCTTGGAAGAAACTGCTCCACTCGCTCCACTGACTGTCACGGTTCAGGCCATCCCGCGCTCGCACCTGCACATGGTGGACATGACCGGCCAGGGCGTCCATGATCATCACACTGGTCTGCGCCTCTACGTACAACTGAGCACACATAAGGTAGGAACAGGAAAGACAATTCAAAATGAGACGCAAAAAGGAGAGTTTGTATCATTTCAGTCAGAAACATTCATTCGTTTTCCAACTAGGGATCCAACGGCATTTGGCTGCAGGAAGAAGGATTTTTACTCACCTCTGACCAGTATTTAGAGCCCACAGGCTTGTATTGGAGCTGGTAGCCCAGGGGAAAAGCATCACCTTGCAACCAGGACCGGGGAGCTTTCCACTCCACCAGTAACTTGGTAGGGTGGCCTACCACCTCCACTACAGTCACCTCCTCAGGGGGGTCAGGCTTAACTGAACACAGGAAAGAAATAAAGTGAAAGCATTTTATACACTAATATAGTTAATATGCACATGTTAAATATGTGTTGTATACATTTACATAATCGGTAGTTACAGGGACAGTCCCCCTGGAGACACTCAGGGTTAAGCGTTCTGCTCAGGGATAAGTGGGGTTTGAAGCTGTGACTTCTGTTGGTTTTCTGTTTCTTAGGCGAGTTTCTTACCCACTACCACCCATTACAAATATGAATGTAATGCGGATCTATTGCAAAATTAACCATAAATTCTGTTTTGAGCTGCGCACACACGATCAGGCTGTTGACTCATTATTTATTATAAAACCAGGACAGGGACTTCAGGAATCATAATTTACTGCAGTGGTTCCCAAAAATGAATGCATTTAAACAAAACAAGGATAGATAAATGATGTGTGTGACTTCACTGTAAACATGGTTTGTCACTTGCATTTGGAGGAGTTACAATAATTAAATTCCAGTTTTAAAGCAATCTATAAAAACCTACAAAAGCACTGACCTAAAGAAAAAAGGTGCGGGAACTACGGATTTATTGAAACCAGCCATGGCTTTGCACCTAAATACTAATTCTGGATATGCAGAGTTAATATATAATGAAAAACAGCTATTTTTGCCTGTTCATTTTGAAATGAAGATGAGGACGTTTTCTTCAGAACACACAGAAAGCACATTCATCACAGAACACCACGTCCGTGAAGGGAATGTAACGACGGCCACTGAACAGACCCTCCATGATAAGGGACTCTAAACTCAAGAGACCAGCCCCGACAGCTCGGAGAGGCTGAGGCTGAGATGGTACAGACTGCAAAGTCTTGTTCTGCAGGACGATGACCTGCAGGAATTAATGCCGAAACCACAGTGGAGCCTTATAAACAAACCCCCAAAAAGGCATGGATACTGCCGGTCAACCCCTCAACCACAATCCAACTGGGAATCAGTGGCAAGAAATTACTGCTCAATAGCAGCCCTCATGCAGCTGCAAACGGCTTGCATACATGGTTCACTACGCCCTCTACCCAAACGTCTGCAGCAACCCATCATTTGTCACAACTTATTACAAATACGTCGACAGGGTCACAGTAGACGCCACCACAACATATCCAGACTATTGCACAGCGGTGCCTGAATAAATATATGCATCTAAATGCTGACGAAAAAGAACTGGTTATTCACACTGGTTAAAATCATCTCCTGGACTGAACCTCTCCTACTTGCATGGACAGCCGGGCAGGTCCGAGGTTTTAAATATCTGGCACTTGTTAAAAGCAAAAAGCTTTATTGAACAGAAATATGCACAACAAACATGCCTATATATCGTGCATCAACTCCATCTGTTGCCTGCCACCTCCCATTGTTGCTTAACACAACCATAATTCAACCCATCCTTCTGTACCGCTCCCCCAAGGTTTTTCTTCACAATGTTAACCATCTCCTGCGAAAGCATATTCTCTAGGATCACACACACTGCCGGCTAAGATAATCAGTCCCTGCTTCGCACAGATCACCCCATGAATCTGTTATTTACCCTTTTCCCACCCGGCTAAACTGGACAAAGACCCTCTTTAAGAAGACAACTTAACGATATTTAAGCGTTTAGCCCTGTCTGCATCAATCCTATTTGGTATGTGGTTTGTGTAAAACATGATTTTGTGTGGACACAGAATGTATTGCCTTGATACACACGCGAGCATTGCTAAAAACCCGTTAAAATCAGTAAAGAATAATTAATTTTCTTCTAATGAACAGACTAGGTGAATACATTATAATTTTGGTATTATTGGTAAAAGCCCAAACTGTAATGAGTTGGAAAAAAGGTGAATAAGCTCGACTAGGCAATACTGAAAATACCCGGAGTAGTTAAATAAATGCTGAAAAGACAATGGCTGGCGGCTTAGCCATTGCATAACCACTCCCAAGCCTCTGCGGTTTGTTCTGGCACTGTGTGCTAGAGATTCTGGACTGTTCTTTGCAAAACCGTACGAAAAACAAGGGGGCAGGGGGCTTTTGACACCTTGGAACAAACGTGCCTTTCAATGAATAAATGCAAAAGTGACCTTATAGGTGAATAACTTGGCCCTCAGCACCACCGGGAGTAACTGCTCGCTGTATATGTACACTGTCTGTATGATTTAGAGTACAAGGTACAAAGCTCCAATTAAAGCATCAGTCAGAACCGCAATAAAACGTACAATACAATGTTACCCACGATTCCCAAGCACTGAGAAAATGGTGGCACAAGCAGACTTACAGAGCTGCTGGAGATCGATTTTAATGGAAGACCAGTTGCTGCCCAAGGGGTTCTGCACAGAGACATTAAGGTAGTGATGGGGGAACCACATGAACTGGTTTGTGATCACACATGTGTTGACGTTGGGAGACTGTTGGATGCAGCGCTCCACTGTGTGCTCCCCATGGCTGTGAGGGTAAAAACATCAACAGGATCCTCAGTCATGGTCACACCTGAATGGGAGGGGTGGTTTTTCAGACGACTTTGAGCGCAAAACCTTACCTGCGAGACAAGTAGAAGGCATTATAGCTGGTGGGTAAGAACGTTTCCACCAGCGGGGTCCAGGAACAGTAGATCCGGTGGTGACTTGGAACCCTACAGGAGATATTGAGATATCCTGGCGCATCTAAATTTGAACAGACAGACAAACAGCTCTTCAGCGATGCAGCAAGGAGTAAAAAATACTAAACAGGTTTAGGTTAGGGCTGTCCCAACGCGTCGACATCATCAAATGTTTGGGAGCACTGGGTAACTGCAAAACCCCCAAATGATCCCTTTCATGATACTGGCCACCTGTGGTAAAATCGCCGAGACCAGGGGTCAGCAACACACAGCTCTTCTACACGTATATTCGTGCTAGAAAAGAAAAAAAAAAAAAAAAAAAAAAAACACGTGAATATTTGGGACTCCCGATATTGGGGCTTAAAGGTTGCAGCGTTAAAGGTTGCAGACCAGTGGCTTAGATGGATACATGAAAAAATGCATAAAATAAATGTAAAACGTGATTATTAATGTTACCGTTGACATTATTCAGCACCCATTTCACTCTAGCTTGAATTTTGAGTTTATTTTGTAATTTTAAGTTTAAGAGCAATAAACATGCATTGAAATGTTAAATGAAAAATCAAATGTATAAATTGCTATATTAGTCAATTTATATGGAAACAGTCAAGACTAAATAAAAAAAAGACTAAATAAAATAAATAAACAGCCCTAGTGTGCAGTTTAACCAACAAAGTCAGAAACTGGTGGAGGAACATTTTGGAGAAAGACCTTATCTTCACAGCCTGTACACTACACTAAGACCAACTAGGCACAGCAGAAACGTCCTCCAGTCTTCAGTGGTCCATTGCTGGTGTTACATGGCCCTGGCAGGCTTAATTTCTTATTCTGACATCTTAGCACTCAGTCAACAGCTTGCCCATCACGCAAGCTGTTGACTCTCCTATGTTCTCTCTTTCATCGGTAATTGCCTACCACAGCATGCACAAACACTACTTTTATGCAGATGGGGTTGTTTCCTAGCGAAGAGTCGGGACTCCTGAAGTAATTTGAAGAATCGAGTTCCATTGAACTTCATTCCAGCTTTAAGCTGATAACCTGAAACGTATAATATTTTTCAGTTTTGGGCAACCTTACCTGTGGCAGTTCACCACTATTCTTTCTACCATTCCAAGCCATTTGTTGAACTTGAACTGGACATACACACACTTTAGACCGGCAGAAGGCTTCAACGAATCTGTGGCCCAATAAGAAGTCAGCCAGTCTGACCCAAACTGTGCGCTCGACAACTAACTTCAACACGCGCCGCTATCAGCAATCTCGCCCTTCCTCCCAGGAAGTAGAGGTACAGTGGGGTAAGTAGCTTCCTGTTCAAGGAAGCATGCGGAAACCCGAGCGGGGGGCTGGATCCAATTGTGCCTTCAACTCGCTGCCTGTCTCACATGAGCTGACCAGAACTAAAAAAAAAAAAAAACTCTTCCTAATTTTGTCCCTTGCTTTGTTAAAATGACAAAAGAAACCAGCTGGAAGCAACTTCGAGAGCCCGTGTTTTATGCACAGTAAAGTTCTAGTGGGGTTGGGTCGGAGACTCACAGCCCAACCGGAGCTTGATGGCCTGGATGAGGGTCCCTCTCTGGTCGTGGCAGCTGTAGTTGCCCTCCATGGTGCCGTCAGCTCTGGGCAGCGTGAGGGAGCAGTCTGCCGTGGGCGCCGGCCTCGGCAAGACTGCGCTTCCATTCAGCCGCCACTCGAGCGGAGCCCTGGGGGACCAACAGAACCCGGTCAGTCAATAAACCCACCCCCTTTCCCCGGGCCCCGAGCCTGGCATCCAGCACCCCATACAGAGAGAGGTGTGAGCCTAGCTCTTATCACCGTGTTAGCTCAACCCCTGGGCGAGAGCCAGCAGTACGTACCCCCGGGTGGCGCCTCCACACGCCAGGGTGACACTGGAGCCCAGCCTTCCATACTGGACGTCAGGAACTGAGCAGTGAGAGGGACGAGAAGGACTAGGGTGAGCAGGGCCGGTACAGAGGTGCCAGAGGCGCACAGTTAACACAGTTAGCTTCTCTTTCTGTTTATGTTAGCGAGCTGTCTGTGCTGGCCGGTCAGGGACTGGTATTTATACCAGGGGGAGGAATAACAAGCATTAACTGCCAAGACGAGGACAAAGAGAGCCACACACACAAATACATGCATGCATGCAAGTGCGCACAGATACACACACACACAGCTGGGGAGCGCCTGGCCTCCAGAGCTACGGGTGAAGTCGTGCTCCAGAAACGGCTCAATTCAATGTCTGCTTTCAGGGAACTGGCGGCAGCGCATTATTTAAAACCCCACCGCATTTCTCACATTACAGCTCCGTGGGCCAACTGCAAGGCCGCCATCGAAAACACACGTCTCACATTAATTACACTTTGTGTGATGGGCGCATATCCAGGCTGATGCTGGTTACTGATGTAACTCGAACAACACTTCTTTGTTGGGTTCTGTCAGAGCTGTTTAAAGTTACTAAGGGCCAAGAAAAACGTGGAAGGGAAGGGAAGGGAAGGGAGAAAAAGACACCGGGGGGCTTCTTCCTTCTTACCTTCATTACTGCAAATCTCAGAGTTGATGTGGACGAAAGACAGACTAATGATCCCAATGACTATTAGACCTCCAGGGCAGGACGCTATGCCAGGCATCTGCGAAACACAAACACGGGGCAGGTAAGTGAATCGGGCTTCTGCTAATGGAGGTTTAAAGCGTGCCACTACCCGGCAACAGAGAGGCTTCCATCGATTCCTGAGAGGGTCGCCAATCTCCGACGGGCGAACGAGCAAACACACAAAAGCGCACATCGGTGGAACCGCCGTTTACTTTTCCGACTCCACCAGCACAAGAGAAGGAGCAAAAAAGATAGGGTTATTTGCGGAGCGCAGCCAAGCAGAACACGGTTTTGTTTCAGCCCTGGCTTCTTTTAGCAGCTTTCAACACCTAAATGAAAAGAAGATTTAGGAGAAAGTTTTTGGAAAAACCATCCTGTACAGGTTCGGCTTACATCCATTTTTATCCACATCTATATACGCACATATATTGAAGAGGAAAAATCAAATGAAATGTATTCATTTTTTTTTTATGTTCGGTAAGCTTATTTCTGTGAGTGTTTCACAATGTTCTGGCCATCACTCCAAACCACCCATTCTGTAAAAAACCTTCACCGTATAGGTGGTTCATCTTAAAGCCCAAGTCAAAGTTTGCACTCCACACCTAAAGAATTCCCTCAAGGTGTTTTTGAGACATTGCATTCAAAGAACAGGAAGAAACAAAACCAAAAATATAATGCCTCCAGCCAGAAGAAGAAATGTGGACTTTAGGGGGTGAGTGGGTAGCGGAGGAGGAAATGACATCGGCTCACTACCCCATATTCAACACGCACGAGAATACGCAGGAGGCGCCTGGAGTGTAACAAGGCTCAGATAGACTCTCAATGATGAGTCACGGCCCACAGCTAAAAGGTGACATTCATCATGGACCTGAAAACAATGCCCCAGAGTTGCATGGAAAAACGTTACTGCACACTGAGACAGCGGGAGAGAAACATATGTTTTTTCTGGGGTTTTTTTGTCGTCTAGACTTGGCAGAAATCAAATAAGCTAAATGCGAAACAGAGCAGATGTCCTTTAGCAAGAACAGGAGAGCACAGAGCCAGAGCCAATTCTGAACGAGGGCCCCAGAAATGGTGAAAAGTGGAAGAAGAAAGTTAGTCCAGTTACGTTATGAGCTAAGCTCCAGAACTCAATGAAGAAACAAACCTTTCCAGCACCAACATTAAATCCTGCAGTCCCCACAACCCCTTTTCTGATGGAAAAGTTACTGAAATATAATGGCCTCGTTTGTTTTACAGAATCAGAAAATTGGGCCATTCCAGAAGACGAGGTTATTGCAGAGAGAACTGGGACAAGGCCAGGAATACACACTCGTTCCCTGCGGATCTTGGCAAAGCATGGCCCAGGCTTCCTCAGAACTGCTATTCAATGGCTCCATTTAGCGATGGCAATCTTGAATGTTAATTCAAGATTCTATATAAACTAAGATGGGTCTGGAAATGACCAACCACAGCGTCCAAAGTGGTTCTAAACCGGAATTGGGGAGGGGTACTCCATACAGTAGGCAGCAGAGCAGAGAATATAAAAAAAAGTCAAGTGAGACATAATATAGACATATGTATTCCCACAAGTTTATTTAGGTCACATAACTTCCATTAGCATATTAGCTTTTCCACCATAATAAGTTAATAGATATAACTAGTTTAGTAAGCAGGAAAGGAAAACTCAGTTGGACCAAAATCACACGGGTGTTGCCATGAAGGTAACCATCCCTGAAAGCAAACATTTCAGCAGAGAATAATCAAGAGTTGCGCTCAAGCCAAGTTCATCAACTCAACACTGGTTTTTTGTTTCTATGCTATAGTATGTAGGGCTGCAACTATTGAATATTTTTGGAATAGAGTATTCTGTCGATTTTCCATCGATTAATCAGATAACTCATACTTTTGCGTTTTTTTAACAACTCTATCAATAGTGAAGACCCAGGTTCAAACCCCACTTACTACCATTGTGTCCCTGAGCAAGACACTTAACCCTAAGTTGCTCCAGGGGGACTGTCCCTGTAACTACTGATTGTAAGTCGCTCTGGATAAGGGCGTCTGATTAATGCCGTAAATGTAAAGTGTGTTATGCAACATGAAAATCCTCTTAAAATGAACAAGCAATTGGCTGTTATTCCTCACAAAAAAGTGAGGTAGGTAGGTAGAATGTTTATCTTTGTGCAATGTTATGTGCAAAATAGAGAGAAAGAGAATTTTGCTTAGTGCAGGTGTGTGCAATGCATGTGCAAGCCTGCACCGCTGTGATGTACAACAAATGCTATAAACTCGCCCAAAAGTAAATCTATATGCTGATGAATGTAGATTAGTCCATCTGTTGCATGTTATCAGTGTGTGTGTTTGGCGCGCAGGAGGGATGAATTACTATCGACTCATAACACAAATAATTACAAATAATGTCTGTTCTAAGAAGCGCTAATGTTAGCTAGCAATCATAAAAATACGATACCTTGTAGAAGCTCCGAGTCCGCTCAGAGATTCTTTCGGTTAAGGTGCTGTTGTATTTTTAAGTACTTTTATGGTAAGTCAGGTCCGTTTTACAGTGTATACACGGCACTACGTTGTCCACGTAGCATAAAATGATCCCACACTTCAGACATTTTATGCCTTTTATGCACACCGGTATCTTCATTTTCCGCCAATAAATCGCGCCTCCTTAAATCTTTGAAATGCGCGTCGTTTAAAACAGTCCGGTGCTGCGCAGCTCCGCGGGCGTGATACGGTAATAGATGGACTTTGGTGACTAATTAAACGAAGCCTCGAGGCAAAGAATTTTCCTCGAATATTTTTTGTAATCAAATCATTCGAGTTATTCGAATAATCGTTTCTGCCCCAATAGTATGCACATAAGAATACAGAAATGGAAAAAACAAAAAAAACGACATCGTCAACAATAAAGGATTAGTAACTGATTTATAGATATGAATATAGTTCTCAAAATTTGACAAAGCCATTGCAGTCAACGGTATACACATTTTTAGGCCAGAAAGAAATGTGGCAATTATCATGAAAGATAAAAGAAAAAAAGAAAACTACATTATACAGTACTCTGCATAAAAAGAAGCATGCCACCCTGCTAAACACACCAAACATGTCCTTCTCTGTGCTCAGAGCTGAAATGCAGTCTAGCGTTAATCTGATTAGGCAGGAGCCTGCTCAGGAACTGGTTAAAGACCAGTCATATGAAGAAAGTGTAACAGCTCCACGCTGAATGAAATGTTCTCGGGTTTTCAGCCATTTTTCATACTGGATCAGGTTCGCACTTTGAAACCTGGACACCCCCCACCACGGCCCTTCAATCTCACAACGTTGTCAAATTCAGCGGAGAGGTGCAGCCCGGAGCACAAAAACCCCATCCTGCAGGTCCGTTACCACGACCTCTACAACCCACAAACAGAGCCTGCATGTTCCTCGCCACAATCGTCACCATGAGATGTGGAGTAGATTAGTGCCCCTGTAAACACATTGTTTACTACTCTCGCCCTCATCGCCCGAGTCCTCTCTTGATCGCGAGATCAGGGTTTCAGACGTCGTTGGATGAAGGCCTCATTAAAGACACAGGAAAAGACCAACTACAAATATAACCTGGTAGGGGTGGTAGTAGCTTAGTGGGTAACACACTCGCCTGTGAACCAGAAGACCCAGGTACAAACCCCACTTACTACCATTGTGTCCCTGAGCAAAACACTTAACCCTGAGTGTCTCCAGGGGGGGACTGTCCCTGTAACTACTGATTGTAAGTCGCTCTGGACAAGGGCGTCTGGTAAATGCCGTAAATGTAACCTTCCTGCTTCATCCTCAGCCTGAAAGCTAGTTAAACAGCTACGTCACCTGTGTCTACGCGGCAAAGCGAGCGGGACGTAGGCGTGTTAATCCATCATGAACAATGCACTTCGGAACGCCGTGTACCACACGCTCAGGGATGGTATAAAGATCCCAGAGGATGGGTTAATCAACACCGTGGCTGCCTGGCAACACATGGAAATGCAGGAAGTGCCGGAAAAGTGCACAACAACAACAACAGAGCGGGCAGACAACAAGGTACGGAACTGGAACACCCTCAGAAATAAAAGTGCAAATCAATCAATCGAGATGTTCGGATGGACTGCACTGTAATTAAACTTTCCTATGGACTCGAGTGAAAACCATCCCCACCAAGGACCAGAACATTTGCTGTAGTCTATAATATAAATATTTTAGAATCATTACACATAATCCAGCAATAAACACTGTGAAATGTCACTTGTGGTTTAATAAATGAATGCAAGAGCACTGGCAAAATGATATAATCGTGTGGCTGCTGACTATCATATTTATTGCATGAGCACATGAGAACTTGAATCCTCAGTTCTTAATCATTCCAGTTGATTCAATATGAATGCACTCACTATGCATTATAGATGCACAATTTAAGTGAAGTGGAGCCATGTATTCTAAATGTCTGGCTTTAATTTTCAATCCTCAACTTCCCTGAAAAATTCAAAACCAAAGAAAAAAAAAGCAAAACGGCTGCAAAGCATATGTCTAACAGATGTGTGGCAGCCATCTTGGATCCATATAAGAGTGAGATGAAATTATTCATGAAATTTACGACTGAAACAAGGGAGTGTATTTTCCATGCCCATCAGTTCAGGTCCTGGGGAAATGTGCACGGCGTTGCTGCAGGTTATGAGTCACTATTCCAGTCCACATTCACTTGGCCAACAATTGCCCAATGGACCAAAAATAGCCTGCAGCACAAGGTCAGTGTCCACTGTGAAAGTTCAAACACTATATATAACACTCTGTAAGGGCTCTGGACTGTCCAGTTAAAAAATAAGAATTGTTAAACAGCGTTAAAATCAAATCAAGCTACTTTTCAATGCTTGCTGCCGCTATGAAATAGAATCAAAAACTAAACTTAAACCAAAATAAAACGTTGAAAGAAAAAGAAAATGTTTTTATTTCAATTTACCACAGCTCGTCCTTATACTTTATGGCTGCAATTAAGCCGCCGCCCCCCTTCTTTCTCATGTGCACTGCCTGAATTTTTTTTAGGTTTAATGTGTGTGGGGCTTCCCACTCAAGTATTTGAGTGACAGCGCAGTAAATTATGTAACGATGTTGGCGTATTCTAGCATATCAAAACATACGTCGAGCACAGCAGAGTCAACATATTGGATAAATCTGGATCGACAAGGTCCATGGGCACCTCCTCGTGCCTTCACCCCCAAACCCCGCGCTTCTGACATTGAACAACATCTGGGGCTGTCAAAACTCAACCAAAACATCAGCACAAATGAGAAAGAGGGCGGCGGCGTAATTGCAAAGCCAGCAATGAGAGCAAAAGTCTCACATGTGAGAGCATAAAAACGCAAACAGTGAGCAAAAAAAAAAAAAAAAAAAAAAAAGACTCATCAGGGTCGTCAACCTACATTTGTCCAAGGGTCCGAGTTTTTCCCAATGGTTTCAGATGGTATTAACAAAAATCCAAAGAAATATATGATTTATTTATTAATTGTTTTATGCAAGACTCATATTCAGACTCACATTACTTGTTCAACTCTGATATTTTCGGTTTCCACGATTCGCAGGAAAAAAAAATGATATTGTGATTAATTGGATATGTGATATGATATATGGCATTTGTTTGCTAATTAATAGAAAATAAATAAAATTTAGAATTACCAAATCCTTACATTAGTGCAAATGTTATTTCCCCAATACTGCAGCTTCAAAAAAATAAATAAATCAATGAGAATTTTTTCAGGCACATTTTCACAAAATGCTGCTTTTGCCAATAAACCAACCAATCACAGACCAGAGGAAGTTAAATATGATTGGCTGTTTTCTGTTGTGCCTGGTCTGTGATTGGTTGGTTGGTTGGTTTTGTGGCACATCTGTAAAGAGGGAGCGCCCCCTGCAATCATGAATATTCTGTATTCATTTGGCTCATAACCTGCCAGGGAAAAACAGAAGTTAGTCGTTGTTTTATATGTTAAATATGTGGTCACAATCACCTGACTACATTTGCAAATCAAATTAACATTTAATCAAAAAAAGTTTAATACATTTATTTACAACATGTGAAAAACTTTAACCAATCGCCACAACATATTTACAAGCAGCAAACCATATGGAAAGGACAGATACTATAGACTAGAAGTTCGTGTTTGCGGACCACTCAACTGCGTGAGCTCAACCTGATTGAAATCGGCAGGAACGGTGAGACCGAGCAGCCGGTTTCAGTTGGTAAACTTCAAGAGAATGACATAATATATTGTCGCTACTCATAATAATAATCATTTTGTAATTGCACAATCTTACATTGTAATTGCACTGCGCTCTACTCTACCATGAATGCAGATTACGGACAGGTTGTTTCATTTGATTTAAAAAACCTTACTACTCCTGATTCAAGATAAGATGACCCTTTATTAGTCCCACAAGTGGTGGGAAATTCAGTAATATCAGAGAGATATTTACTATAAGGAGAACTCCCGCTCTCAGAACACGTCTGCCAGCGGTTCATACGCAAAAATACAAAATACATATTAGAAATTCACCAACTTATTTAGAGGTTGCCACTAAATAAATGTATTGAGTGCTCAGTATTTTTAAGACCTTTAACTCCAGATTTAAGGAGTACTAGTCACCTTTAATTATATTTACGTCCTTAATTTTCGAAAAACATCTCATCAGGTCAAAATCATCCTCAGAATTTACATAAATCGAAAAGAAAGAAAAATAAAAGGCAACTATCAAGCGGCTCTATCTTGAACAGAAATGAACTATACTTACTTAATAAAAGTTTAAATCATTTGCGCATCAATACATCACAGCCAGAAACTTCACTGAAGAACAATTTAGTCCTGAGGACGTCTTTGACCTAAAACAAGTGAACAAGCTGTGCACAAAGTGGCAGTTTGAAAATAGTGCCCTCCATGTCAAATGTCTAATTTGGCCATTAAGTGACCATAAAGGACACAAATTCAAAAACTGCACTTTGACTCCATGACTTTGCTGTATGTAGTGAATCCTTCTCGATTAGAGCACCAGCTAAATTTATGGTCTAACTTTCTAAAGATGGTGGCTTTTAGCTACTTTGTTGAAGTAAGGTTATCACTAACATGGATTTATATCAAACAGTGGCACATTTGGCTTCCCAAACCAAACATTCGTTTTGAGAGAGAGAGAGGAAAAAAAAAAAAAAAATTACTTTTCAGGTCTCTGTTGATAACTGGAGAAGGTCACGCTGTCCCCTGGCCTTGCAGGAAGATTAATGGTACCAGAAACCTGTGATTAATTTAATGTGGTGAATAAGTCTGCACTTGGCAGAATGTCTTTAAAATGCCAAATGGCAATTTTATTAACGACCTTCGGCCGTCCTTTTTTTTTTCTTGAAACTTCACCCTGTAACCCACAACCTCACAAATGGTTTAAAACATGGCTATTCTGCGTGTGCACCTATACATTCAGGCTGTCGAAAACCGAGCCCTTCATCAAGCAACGGCTCTATTCAGGCGGTGTTGAGAGATGTTGGCAACGGCCGTTTCAGTAGTACACACAGTTCAGCACTGACTCACTCACGTACAAGCAACTGCACATCCCCTTTTTTCAATGGAATATGTAAGGAATGGCCATAAAAATTGACACTAGCCCTTATAGCCAGAGGCCAGTGGAAACTATGATTTCTTTTTCATGTGCAAATGGCAATCAATGCCTGGAATAGAGTTCAACCCTTTTCAAAACCACAGCAATGATTGACTCCATGCATATTTAAGTGCAAAACACATGTGGCATTTACAGTTAGATCATAATCTGTCCGAAAGGTCATTGTGAGAAAAGAACGATGGAGCAGCTGGTGCATCGAACAAAGGTGACATTTACCTACATTTGGCCCTGCTCAGTGAACATAAACACTGCAGACAACCATACATTAACAGCAGAGAACTTAATTAACACTGCAGGCGTAAATTAGGTTCTGCTGTAATCGTAAAGTTGTTCAAACCACATAGCTGAGTGGTAGTAGCCTAGTGGGTAACACACTGGCCTATGAACCAGAAGACCCAGGTTCAAATCCCACTTACTACCATTGTCCCTGAGCAAGACACTTAACCCTAAGTGTCTCCAGGGGGGGACTGTCCCTGTTACTACTGATTGTAAGTCGCTCTGGATCAGGGCGTCTGGTAAATGCTGTAAATGTAAAATACTTGCATACCTTGCATTTTCTTGCCTTTTTACAATGTATGACTATAAGACTATTAGTGACAAGATATATATATTACCCAGTGATGCGAGTTCAGGTTGATAAGAAGAGAAAGTATGAAAGGGAGAATGTATGACCCAAAAAAAAAAAAAAAAAAAAAAAAAAAAAAAAAAGAGCAAGAGCGAAAGAGATTTATTATTAATGAGTCCCAGATGAGGTAGATCTCCAGCCTCCAAGACACAGTGAAGCATTTCAAGAGTGTCTCCAAGAACACGAAGAGGTAAATTTTGTTTTCTTAGGCAGGGATGTCTAAACAGACCTGAACAAGGACAGATGGCGAGGCAGTGCCAATGTCTCTCTTCTTTTTTCCCCCCCTAAGACCACCCAGCACTCCATAGATATTGTGCGCAAAAGTGCCTTGATACATTAAGTGCTGACATGCGCAGCGTGGCTCTGGACCGGCTGCTGAAAGAACAGGAATATTTGCAGATCACTAAATTGCAGAGATGGGTCCTACAAATGCATTCTATTGCAGATAAGATAATGAAGTGATCCCCGCTCTTCAATGGTTAGACCGTAAAAATAAATAAATAAATAAAATAATTTATGGATCTCTGACAACCCTGACTCATCACGTAGACTCATCGCAGGATAGCACAGACTGAGAAGATAATTACATTTTAATCTCTTCCCGCCGTATCCTCCCAGCATTACAGACATTGGTTCTCTCTGGCTCGTAGTTGTTTTTTCCGAATCCAACCATGCTTAAAACAGGCCTAAAACAGGTTGTCCAACAGTGACAGACCAAGATGCGCTTTTTGACAGATATGGTCAAAATTACATTTTCCATGATGTATTTTTATACAAATGAGCTGTAAAAAAAATAAAAAATAATTCTTGTGCAAATAAATTTTTTTAAGATTTAGTGAACCTATCAACCTCATTAGCCCAGGAATTGGCCAATTCAAATTGACCTGATTAATTGGAGAACCAGTCAGATGGATCAATGATGACCATTACTCCTCACAGTTGGGTGAATCCAATAACAGCATTTTCCATTCCTCTGCCCTTTAAAAGAAATTGACATGGGTGACCACCATTTATCACTGAGGCTACAATCACTGTCACTTAATTTTTCTCGGAGATTAGCACTTTCTCCCCGATGACACTTGCCATGCTTGCTCACCAAATCCGGTGAGATTTTCATCATGCTTTTAATGAGTAGGAGACTGTGCTAGAGGGAGATCAAGGCCTTTAATCCTCGACAAACTAGCACGATTCCCCACAGTAATCTGCTGTTTAAAGTGACCACATTCTTATCTAAAAACACAGAGTTCTGTAAAAAAAAAAAGTAATACACAAGCAGCAATGCAGCGTTAAACACAACGCCAGACCGGAAGATTTCGACAAGGTTACCGTCCTTTAGAGCAGCACTGCTTATACTTCATATCAGACAAGGCTTGGCAGCGCCGGCATCCCAGAACATAGAGGAATGTTGTTGCCATAGGAACGGGCCCTACACTGAAATTATGTGGTGCACGTTACTACTCTTCCCTCAGGCGAAGAGTTAACAGCTCAACTTTCCGAGGAGTGAAAACACAGCACAGTCCGATGTTGCAGACAAGGGCGTCCGATTCTTCTCTGATTCCACTTCGGAGGAAGGAGAATAATTAATGGCACATGTGGAGAGGCCCGGTCTGGGCTGAGATGAGGGGAGATGAGGGCAGAGCAGCCAGCAGGACGCCTGAAAGATCGAGCAGAAACTGGGAGACGTCGCAACCAGGACAAAACCCCGCCAACCTGCCACGTACGGACCTGCGCCGCAAACACATCCACGGCAAAACGACCACGGGTGGCACCACACAACACGCACCACTTCCCCGCGATTACTCTGCCCGGAGAGCAGTATTTACACGCCTGACAAGAGACGAGAGCGGTGGGAAACGGCCTTGCCGCGTTATCGGCCAGTCCGAGCTCGAGTGGCCAGGCTTTGAGAGGCTCCGCTCTCCACCGCGGGACACCGTCTCCATCCCGTCCCGAGGCGGTGCGAGGTGGGGGCGGGCCGCGTTACTATCATGGCCTCTCATCCACAGAGCCTGGAATTTCCTTCAGGCACCGGCCAATGCAAGATGGCTACCAGATGCCAGCTATTCACTCGCGTTGGCTGCCTTCCCAGGATCCTTGCAGTCGGCGAGGGCCGCCTAACCTCGGCGCGTTCGGCAAAGGCCCAAAACCAGAAATGGGCCCGTAGGAAAGCTCATCTCTGACCGATTTCCCTGCTCCTGGGCGCGGGGCCTTCGTGTGCCACGTTCACCGCCGCCAACATCTCCCGCCCAGGGGCCGTTCTGACCGCTGGTAGAATTACAGGACGTCTGTCCTGCAAGGGCTCGCCAACAATGACCGTCCCCCCTCCTGGCTGCAGCCAGCGGCACGTTCCTCCGCTCGGCATTCTTCACGTGGCGTCCCGCTAGCCGCTCGGGGCGTAATTACAGAGGAGGGACCACATCACGAGAAGCAGCGAGCTCTTCGGCGGGCTCTTCCCAGGGTCTTCTGGCAAGTGGAGAGACAGGGCAGAAGCTAAAGCGGAGTGGCTTTAGTAATGCGGCTGGCATTTGAGACATGAGGCCCTTTTTTTTTACATTTTCTTCTGTTTGGCACTTCGTGAGTCATGAGGGGAACCGGTTCCGTCCACATCCTGAAGTACTTCTCCTCCTGGTGAACAGTCCTCAGGCCTCGTCATCATCCTCGAGTTACGTTCTGCCTTCAGATTCTGACAGAAACCATGGAAGTGATGCCAAGGCTATCTAGACAAAAGGCCTTCTTTTCACATCTTAAAATATGGTCTGATGTATCCAGTCCATGGTTCGAACTACACCTAATTACACGTGTAATTCCCTGATCTGGGAAATGTCCTGGTATGTCCAGACCTTGTTGTTGCTTAAAACACGGTTTCAGTGATGCATGGACAACGTGCATCCAGCACAAAAAGGGGGCGCCGCGCTACGCTCGTTCGTACGCGGGGATCCGTCAGATCCAGTTTCTCCACCCAGGAGCACCGGTCTCCGCGTACCACGAGCGGAGCCCCCGGTGACTCAGTCCTGCTGGGAAGCGGCACGCCGCGACTCTCTCGCAGCTGTTCCAGCGTGCCGGATTCAGCCCCCGGGGAGGCCGCCATCATCTCGGCGACCGGCAGTTAGCCGGGCTTCATTTTCGCTGCGTGTTATCGAAACCTCTCCGCCAGAGCGTACCCCGCCTTGAGGGATCGGCGTACCTCGGTGGGGGGAGCGAGAGATCTGAGAGATCGGCATCAAAGCGGACGCTGAGGGGTGGGAGGGCCTTACGGAACACCCCGACAGATCAGGCTGCCAAAAAGTGGGCGCGCAAAACACCTCGAGAGGAGGACGGAGGGGGGCGTTCCGCCGGTGCCAGTGGGGCTTTTATCGTTCTGGGCAGGGGGGCTATCGAGTGCAGCTCAAGACTGAAGCAATTTACGTCCCTTTAAAGAATGATTTAAGAAGACAAATGTCTAGGAAAGAACTTTCACGTCACACTTAATGGAAAGAAGGTTCCTGATTGGGAAATTCGATTTTGCTCGTATGCAATTCCATGGCTGATGTACGCTGCTGTAAACACCGAGACCGAACGGCAAGAGATCTGAAGTCATGGCAGATGTTTGGGATCAAAGGTTCTGCGTGATACTTGAAAAATCTATAATTACACAGCACACACTGCGGAGGCCATGTAAATAAGCACGACGGCAAACCAGATCAGGGATCCATGCGCCGCAGCGTGTCCACCCTTCGCGTCCCATGGCGGTGAGCCGTGACTACCAGAAGCGAGCAGAGGTCGGCCGGGCTAATTAAAACCGGATTGGGCTCGGATCGCCGCGGCCTTGCCGCATTCCGCTCCACGAGGTCCAACAAGCGCGTACGTGCGCACAAGCTTTACCTGTTGCGGGTGGCGCTTACAGCCAAGCTGCTTTCATTTAAGACGTCTTAGCAGTTAATTTTATTAAAAAAAGAGAAAACAAGACGTGATCCTGAGCACCTTAAAGAGTCCAACCAAAATAAAGGAGCAGAAAACCGAGCTTGGACCTTTCACTGCTCCGAAAGCGTGCCGCCCTGCCCCTCCGAGCGTTAACAGCAGTAAAGAAGTACATTTACATTTACATTTACAGCATTTACCAGACGCCCTTATCCAGAGCGACTTACAAGCAGTAGTTACAGGGACAGTCCCCCCCCTGGAGACACTCAGGGTTAAGTGTCTTGCTCAGGGACACAATGGTGGTAAGTGGGATTCGAACCTGGGTCTTCTGGTTCGTAGGCGAGTGTGTTAACCACTAGGATACCAGCCACACCCAAATACTGAAATCCTCTGAATAAACGGGTAAAACGCACTGAATCCCGGCATCTGCACTGACCATCCACCGAGCTGTGAGGAAAGCCTTTCCACCGGGAGCCACTTCATTCGCCACCAAGTGCCCGTTACCATCTGCATTTCAAAAAAATAAAAAGCCTGGAACTATTACGAGTTTAACCGATCATATTCGCTGGCGTATTGGTAGAATACCAAGAATAACGGCACTACGAGGACGTGGCAGTGACGATCAATCTTCACCGATCTCCCAGAAAGAGGCCAGCGGAGTTCGGAGAGGTTTTCCGCGCCGAATTTAATCCCGTCTCGGGCCTCATGCAAATTTAATGCTGGCGCTGCCGGGGCCTCGGCAGGCCGGAAACGGGCCCCGTCCCCTCTGACGGACAGCGCGCGGTGCGGCTTCGACTCGATCTGGCCGGCGGCGGTCCCGAAACCAGACACGGTTGAACAACACTGGAGCCGCCGAACAGAAGTGGACCTCCGGAGAGAAAGACGAGGACGTTTTTTACCAAGTGACACTCGGCCGTTGCGGTTGTTTCTCAGGTGCGCGGCTGAAAAACTCCGGCCCGGTGTTTGCATTCCAGGTGCCGCTATTTACAGCACGGCCGCTTCTCTAGACAGCAGGAATGAACATCTGGACCGACGGTCACGCCGGCGGCTGGATAAGGACGTCGCTGCGCTGTGAACTGAGCTGCTCCGTGACACCGTGGCTTTCGAGGCGGGCCCAACGCGCACGGAGCCAGGTATTAAAACGCTTGTGGACGCTGGTGAAGATTGGCACTAGGATGAGTCCACCAGAGAAGATGGAAGTGGGCAACGTTGAAGGTACACGAGAGCGAAGGTTTAAAGGACTGAACACGTGAAAAAAAGCCGAACTCCACAGTCAGAACATCCTGAAGTGATAATTTCGTACCTTGTGAATAAACCTGTGGTGAACAGGAGCTCGGTGGACATTTAGCACCATAGGGGTCAGTTTTGTGGTCAGATGTGACAAAGTCAACACTGAACACTGGTCAGCGTAATGTCCACGCCAAGAGACGCCAACTCTGCCCTGCCTGGCAGCTCGCCTGAGAGAACGTTCAGGTTTCTGCAAGAGGATGGCAGAATCTAAGCTGGGGTGGCTCAGAAGCAGAAAGATGGCGGTCCATCTGTACTGCATGCGATGATTATGATACATACATTCTTTGTTGTTGTATAATTTCGGCTTGTATAATTTTCGGTTCGAATCCCGATCCGCCAAGGTGCCACTGAGCGAAGCGCCGTCCCCACACACGGCTCCCCGGGCGCCTGTCATGGCCGCCCACTGCTCACCAAGGGTGACGGGTTAAATGCAGAGGACTCATTTCACTGTGTCACCATGTGCTGTGCTGCAGTGTTTCACAATGACTGTTCACTTTCAAATCGGATCACTACCAATGACTCTGCTTCAGCAAGCAACGTGATACCTGAAGTCAGAACACAAATGACAGCACGAAGACTTAATAGCTTCGTAAAGGTTGGTAGCATCATATATATGTATATGTGTATATATAGATTTTTTTCCTCTACATTTAACAGTGATGCACAGCAGTCGGTGGTATACTGCTTACAACTTGGGAAAAGTTCGTCTGAGAAATATGCTGAAGTCAAGGGCTGCTGGTGCCTTCAGCCTGACACACACACACACACACACACACACACACACATATATATACATTGTGTGTATATACAATCTCAATGAACAAACTCCGTATAACACACACGCAAACTAATTTAAAATGATTTAACAACTCATTTGTACGTTCCTTTAATCTCTGGGTTTGAAAAGCTAGGTCAAGGCAGAAGACGTAACCTTCAGCCTGTACAGCTCAATGTCACTTAAAAAAAGTTCAATGGCAAACTTGTTTTCATCTGTTAAAGCTAACTTTCATTAACAATTATTTATAGGAGAGTAATAAGCTGCCATTTTATCGTAACACACGTAATCTACACAATTCTATTATTTTATTAGTTAAAAATAAATTTAAAAAATAATACAAACATTCGTTTTAAATGCGCTACAATAGTCAACTTCTGATTTAAATCGCAGAACTATAAAAACAAGCAGATACCGAAAAAAATATGAATGTTGCTTTCATCACGTACCTGTGGAAAAGCCACAGTGTTAAGATTCTATTCTGATATCCGGATTATTATGAATATTAATACATTTTTTGAGAGGAGAGCTGAACCGCAGTCGTAAACAAGCTCGCCAGGACCCGCGGAGGTGACCCGGGGGGATCTGCGGCTCCGCTCCCGGCGGAGCCCGAAACTTTTCCACGCGTTCGCCCGCGGCGCCACGCCCGCGTCCGGCCACGAACTCCTCGACGGACGCCACCCGACGCGACCAGCACGCCTTACCTTACTCCACTCGGCGCTTTAAACGGGCATTTTGACGCGGCTACTCTCCATGGCCACGGCGGGCTCAACTTCAGCCTCGCAGGACGCGGAGCGGGAGGAACTCGCGGCGGCGCCCCGCCCCCTGCTCCTATTGGCGGGTTCGGCTGTCGGTCAAAGCAGCGGGACTCGGCGCTTCATGTCCCGGATGTTGTTGGCACGGGTTCCCTTAATAAAAACAAAAACATCCAAAAACAAAACTTCTACCCAAAGAGTTAAATAATGAATAATATATTGGTCTTAAGTTGTCCACTTTTTTACTGATGGCTGAATTCTATTTCTTTATAAAACTTACTGTATGTTATGTTAGAAAATTATTAATAAAAGAATAAACCTCTGCATTTTCAAGCCAGTCACCTTTACTGTGGAGTAGAAATTTCACAGCATAGGACATGTGCTTGTAGCAGCCTGGATCTGGACGGATTCGTCCCGCAGAGCCCTGAGGTCGAGGGGAGAGGGACTTGTTGCGTTTGATTAGAAGCAGGGGCTGGATTGTGTCCTCATACACTCAGGGTTTTGCCAGGACATCATTTTTGGTTTCTCAGTGCTGACTCTGACATTGGACACTATTGAAGTTTTTATAACCGCACCAGGCTGCTTCAATCTCAGGGTGTCATTGTGAAACGAGCGAATGTGTTCGGCCTACACTTTTGTATGTTCTTTCCATGTCGCTCGCTCCCATTTTGTTTTATGATTCGCAGTGTTTCTCTTTGGTAACATCTTCACTTCGTTACCCCATGAAGCACTTGGCTCAACTTCAAGCACACCACAAATAAATTTAAACTACAGAAAGTTGAGAGTGCGCCTTGCAAATGTGGTGGTCAGAAGTACCGCAGTACAATTCTACACACACACACATCAAGAGGTCATCACCTGAAATGCTTCTCCAACAGTCTTGAAGGAGTTCCCAGAGGTGTTTAGCACTTGTTGGTCTCACCCCAAACCATCTGGATCCAAACTTTTGGCTTGTACTGTATACATCACACAGATGCATAGACAGACATGTATCCTCAACTCTAGAATCATCTGTTCAAGCCCAACAATAGGTAAAGATCTTTAAAATAAGTGGAATCATTGTTTGCAGGACAAATTCAAGACATGTGGCAGGTTAGCCATTGCCAGGCTCAAAGCCCTGACTTGGATTGTATCTTAAATGGCTGCAGTCTGTGACACTGATGAGTGGTTCTGCCACTAGAAGATACATTTTGGAGAAGGGTTGTGCCAAGAGGTTCACTTGAAGTACTTTACACAAATGTTTTACCACCAGTTCATTTTAATTCAGGTGAAAATCTGCTCTCTAGAACACATATACACCTAAAGGTTTAATTCTATCTACATTTAATTTACTTTTACTTTTTTGCTTATCATTTTTCTTACCTTTTCTGATCACCAGTGCAAGTTTAGTACATTTAATTAAAGTCAATGTATTTCTATTTTTAGTGAACTAATTCAGTGTCACTAATTTGATCTAATGAAAGTCTGGGGACATCTTCTGGAAATGCATGGTAAAACACACAACATTCCTTTATATTCTAGCTATAGGTGCCACTTAATAATCCCCTGTGATTTTTTTCAGATTCTCTTTAACACACAAAAACAGGGGCTGGTTTAAAGATGTAGTTTTGCTGTAGAAATAAGAATACAACTCTCAGTGGTTTATTTGTCAAAAGACAAGATTTAAGATTAATAACCTCAACAGCTCTATAATAATAATTATTATTTTTATCAATGAACAACAAGGTAACAAACAAGTGTGATCAGATTCCCAATTTGATTAAAGGTCCTCCGTATGTTTTACCATTCCCCAGCAATTTATTTCACAGATTTGTGAAGATACACCACATGTTACTCCGCAAGGTGACGTTCTCTAGGTGAGCCATATATTAGTCATGTGACGAACATGTGTCATTGCTTCAGAACTATTATTAAAATAATGGATCCATTCATTTTTGTTTCCCAAAGTTTTTGTTGTCAAATAAATAAACAGTACAGGTACAACGTGAAATACTGGAACTGGAGTTTCCGTCTCGTCTTGAGCACTACAGATATTTACAGATATACCTCAATATCCTCCAATATCTACCAATATGTACCAATATTCACAAATATCTACCAATATGTACTAATATTCACTAATATGTACCAATATGTACTAATATCCACCAAAATCCACCAATATCTACCAATATCTACCAATATGTACTAATATTAGAGGTGGTCATAGATTCATTTTCTTAATCTAGATTACTCTCACTGTAATCTTGGAATTAATCTAGATTAATCTAGACTAAACAAAATGTATCTAGATTAATCTAGAGTACACAAAATTAATCTACATTAATCTAGATTCTAGATTAATCTACATGAATCTACATTAATCTAGATTAAAATGGCTCATTTGAATTCTGCCGAAGGCATTCAGAATATGTGTGCTACCAAAATAATGACTAAAAGTAAGTCTTTGAGAACGGGTTTCTCAAGCCAGGTGGCGCATTAGACCAGGGGCTCATCTCCTGTTTCCAAAATGCATCACAAACTGCTTGAGAAAGCTGTTCTACTATGATAATTGGTGATGAAAATAAATTATGTTCAATAAGATGTACTTGTGTTTACCAACTGTTTATTCAGTTAAATAGCTGCATCCATGTTACCACGTCACATTTGATGTGGTAATTTCACAGTTCGAAGACTCGTTCTCGCCCCCTACGGTGCAATTCGGCTAGGTATACATCCGCGCTAAAATATCAAGGTGAAAGTCATCATGGTTTAGCGGTTCTTCTTCTGCGTTGTGTAACTTTTTGACTTCGTTCCTTGAAGAGATTTTCTGTGCAAAGTGTACAAAAAGCAAGGTTGCGTCAGAACATCGCGTCTTTCTGCACCTCTCTCTACAATATACAGTATTAAAAGAACATAAAAAAATATTCACAAAATAACACACATGCAAAATATTCCTAATATATACATAAATTAAAATGAAGGAAATAACTTTTGGTACACAAACCCCACGCACCTCCCACAACTCATGCCATGTGTCCAAGAGACCTGAACCGGGTCTCAAAAACAAAATAAAAGTCTTTAGGAAATAAGAAACTAAAAGACACAAGAAAGAAGAAATATACTTATAAATCTAACCATTTAACTCCGGCACAATAGCTTGCGTAGTATAGACCCAGCTCCCAATCCAACTTTGTGAATAGATTAACGGCGATAATTTTTTTATCGCCGATAAGAGTCTCACATTAACGCAGCACGTTAACGCCGATAACGGCCCACCACTAACAAATATCCACCAATATCCACCAGTATCCACCAATATCTACCAATATCCACCAATATGTACTAATATCCACCAGTATCCACAAATATCTACCAATATTTACAATTACATTTACAGAACTTACCAGACTCCCTTATCCAGAGCAACTTACAGCCCCCCTGGAGCAATTTAGGGTTAAGTGTCTTGCTCAGGGAAACAATGGTAGTAAGTGGGATTTGAACCTGGGTCTTCTGGTTCATAGGCGAGTGTGTTACCCCTAGGCTACTACCCATATGGTATACTACCACCCATCAATATCTACCAATATCCACTAGTATCCAAGAATATCTACCAATATGTACTAATATCCACCTATATGAAAGTGAAAGTGAAGTGATTGCCATTGTGATACACAGGACAGCACACGGTGACACAACGAAATGTGTCCTCTGCTTTTAACCATCACCCTTGATGAGCAGTGGGCAGCCATTACAGGCGCCCGGGGACCAGTGTGTGGGGACGGTGCTTTGCTCACTGGCACCTTGACGGATCGGGATATGAACCGGCAACCTTCTGGTTGCGGGGCCGCTTTCTTAACCAGTAATATCCCCCAATATCTACCAATAACCATCAATATCCACCAGTATCAATCCATATCCACCAATTTGAAGTTGAAGTTGAGCTTTATTGTCATTTCAGGTACATACATGTTAACCAGCACCTGGTGCTACGTGTAACATTTCAACAATTAAACAGTTACAAACTGACATAAAGTTCACGTGTGTGATACAGAAAAACTGCGCTGTATAAAGAGCAAACAGGGGACACATTTAACAAAAAACATGGCACAGACAGGCAGTGCTAAAGAGGTGAACTAAATAATAAAATAGTAAAATAGTGCAAATAGTGCACAATTGAACGGTGAATGAATAGATAATATTCCAGATAGATAATATTACTCAATATTGGGGCAGTGGTGGCCAAGCGGTTAAGGAAGCGGCCCTTTAATCAGAAGGTTGCCGGTTCAAATCCCGATCCGCCAAGGTGCCACTGAGGTGCCACTGAGCAAAGCACCGTCCCCACACACTGCTCCCCGGGCGCCTGTCATGGCCGCCCACTGCTCACTCAGGGTGATGGGTTAAATGCAGAGGACAAATTTCACTGTGTGCATCATGTGCTGTGCTGCTGTGTATCACTTTAAACTTTAAAAACTTTAAAATAACAGAGGTAGTGCGAGTGTGTGTATGTTTGTGTGTTAGATCAGAGTGGAAAGTCCCTGAATGTTCAGGTGTCTGATGACCTGTGGGATGAAGCTGTTGCAGAGTCTGGGAATAATCTACCAATATCTACAAATATCTCAGGACGTAGCGCCGCTTTCCTGAAATTATTGCTTAAGTATTAAAGAAATAAAAAATGCAATTTAGGAATATTAGTCGAATTGTCACTTGACATTGTGACCGTTGAAGATATTTGAGTTTATGTGATAATCTGGTGTTCACTAATTCTGGTCCTGAAGGGACATCTACCAACCCACGTGGCTTCACAACCTGCCATACTCATCTTTAGGAGTTGGCGCAGGTTTCTTAGGGGTTCTTCGGTTTCCTCCCGCCACCCAAAGGCATATACACTTGGTGGATCGGCCAAATACGGAAGACCTTGATCGGTTTTATGCCGATTGCACATGCTCATTTTGCCGAATGATGGTGTTGAATTTTTGACCTTGAATTTCACGTGTTGAATTTGAGAACGCTAAATAATATTTATTGAAATGTTGGTACTTGAATCTTTTTTTTTCCATATCATAGGATTTCGGGAAAACCAATTAGCTGAGACAGCCATAAAAGTACACTATAAAAGTACACCAGAAAGTCTCATTAGGGTGGTAGTAGCCTAGCGGGTAACACACTCGACTACGAACCAGGAGACCCAGGTTCAAACCCCACTTACTACCATCGTGTCCCTGAGCAAGACACTTAACCCTGAGTGTCTCCAGGGGGGGACTGTCCCTGTAACTGTTGACTGTAAGTCGCTCTGGATAAGGGCGTCTGGTAAATGCTGTAAGTGTAAATGTAAATGTAAACATTAGCTTTAAAGAAGCAGTTTCTCAAGCTGACCAGCAGATGTCAGCATCTCACCTCTTGACTTTTTTTCTGTCCTTGGGGACAGAACATCAAGATACAGGATTCGCAGACTTACACACAAACATAAATATGACTATTCAGAATGATCAAGTACTTTACTGTTCAGTGTTGCTGTGCTGATTTGTGTTGGATTTCACAATAGCAGCAAATTCAGACTCTCTCCAAAAGCCTGTTTCTTTTAACAAGAATGGAAATGTGAGATATATTATACTGAATATTTCTAAATGGCACATACTTAATTTTCCAAAGGAGCCTGAATGTCAAAATGATTAGAAAAATATTTTTCTCTTTTTTTTGTCCCTTGCCATAATTTTGTCACGATGCAGTGATTTTTGGTACCAGAACAAGCCGTTTTAATCTACAACTGAAACATAGAATATAAATAATGTTTTATTTACTGTAAAATAAGCAGATGCCATTACCCAACACTGAACAAAACATACAGTGAAATGATGATGCTTCACATCTCAATGTTTCCAGAGGAGCCTACAGTAGATACAGCCCTAGGCACCTGATAATGGAGTATTGATCAAGGCTAATCATGCACTAGGTTTTGTCTGCTGAATAATTGCACAGCATGCTGGCCACCTTTCCATTAAGTGTCATCTGATAAAGTTAACAGCGTGTGCCATTGACTCCTGCCTTAACGATCTCCGCTGGTCATTACAGCGACTTCTGCCTTCCCTGCAAAGGTAATTGTGCCATGATTTCGGAACACACTGCTCCACTTGAGCTTGCGTATCTGCAGTTAAGTACGTTCCTGTTCACTTTTCAGGAGCGCGGTGAGAATTTGGGGGGAGAACAAACACCATTCATTATTCCAAATGAACAAGGCCAGGGATGCAGTCCCAGCAGACAAAAATTCCACATCCTTCCTCAATTAAAAATGCGCACAGCTGTACATTAATATTCTATCTTCACAAGTGAGGTCAAAATTTCTATTCAAAAACGATAAAGTGGAAGGCAATTAAACTCAGGCTGCAGAGCAATAAACGCGTTAATAACAACTAATAACCACTTCGATAATTATTAAACCCTAGAAGGTAAATTGTATGATAAAGTAGAATACTAACGGCATGGGTACTGGGTATTAAAAGGGAGTCTATTGTGAGGACACTGTTAGTTATGTTGACCAGTATATCAAAGAAGCACGTTAAAATATATATAAAAAATTAAATGTCCAAGCAGGACCCTGGCTGACGGCAGCTCCTGGTATTTATGTCTCCGGCCTGACACTCACTGTGAATAAGGGGCGTCTGAAAGTTTAGAGAGGAGCTCTATATCCTCTCATGACGGCATGAAAGTCATAAAAGTGCCAGTCAAATTGAGGCCGGTGGAGTCTGGGCTTTGAAGCCCTGAGATGTGCCATGAGATACCCCCGCTGCCCTTGGTGCTCGGGGAGTGTCGGGATTCGCTCCGGGGGCCAACCAACCTCGATTCTGCACTTGTCCCAAGATACAGACATCACAGGCGTGAGCCGGGCCGCTCTGTCAGGGCTGCGAATGCCGGGCGAGGCTCAGACAGATGGAGCAGACGGTAAATCAGGCCCCGTAAAACGCTTTGCTGGACATGGTGTGGAGGAAGCGCAAAAATGACCCCCCTTCCCTCCGGTCCTCGACCTCGGAGTGCCTCGTCACCACTCCACACCCCCCCACCCGTCTGCCTGTGGGCCCTTATTCCGGGGCCGGCTGGCCGGGAAGGAAACCAGCCAGCCAGCCACCCAACCGGGGCTGAAATTAATTAGCGCCTCTCCACCCTCACTCCTTCTCCCCATGTTTCTTCCCTCCAGTGGGGCTCAGGAGGCAGGCATGAAAAGGGCCGCCTCGGCCCCGTGGAGAAAGAGGGAAAAGTCCAATTCATCAAGCTGCGCTTCTGAGGATGAGGTGGTTTCTCTCAGCTGTCCGCTGCCATTTGCGGGGGCCGGGATCATCTGTCAGGTGGGCAGGCCGGGCAGGCGTGGGGCCTGTCACCCTCTGTTGCTGATTAGCAGCCATGATTCATGCATAATCCACATCAGGTGGAAGTTTATGATGGAGAGAGAAGAAAAGTTTGCACCATTCGAAGACCAATGAACTGGAGTTCCTGCTAAAAGTTGGCAGTTATGACCTGCAATGGAACTCTCCTGACTTCATTACTGAGGACACAAGAATAAGAAAAAAAACGCTTAACCTGACCCTCATATTTGAAAGTGAAACAGCATATGAAATGAGCCTCAGCGTCCATATACAACTATTTAAACTTAATTATCTGCCGCTTCTGTTTGTCACCCTGAAATAATTGACATAACTTCATAAAGTAAGCACAGAAAAGGGCAGGACCCCAAAACGTCGCAGAGAGGGGTTCAAGGCTTTCTTTTTAAGCACGCCGTTTCCTTCATTAATTCTGGGGCACTTCTTCTTTTTTTTCGTCAGGAAAGCCATTCAGTGAGCTGATATGAACTCAGAAATGCCAACTGGCAAAGGTCACTAATGCCCTTTCTCGCTACGCTCTTTATTTCCATAACCGCACGCCTGACAGTTTGACCAAATAGCCATTCAAGCTTCACCCGGTTCTCTGCATGCATTTAGTCTGCACACTTCAATTAGCATTTATTACTTCACATTGTTGAGAGGCATTTTGCAGAAGTGAATGGAACTGGCGATCCATTTTCAATACCTAACACACAAGTCAACGCCATTAACACAGCCGTTTATTAATTACGTGAAGGAGATTAAGGCGCATCAGATCATCTTTTTGATGTGCATTTTTATATTTTTCATACTTCATATCCACACTGCTGCCATGGTTAAACATTGTGTCTGAGATGAGCCTGCATCAGTTGTGGAGATCAGTGGCCAGTTCAAAATAACATAAATAGATGATGGTTCATCATTTGAATCAAAACAACCCAATGTAAATTTCAATTCAATTTTACTTAAAACAGGGTGTTTTATTAAAAAAAAAAAGTTTAATCTCCTGATGAGCCTCTTTTCCCAAGATTGAATAATTATCAGTTGTGATTAGTCACGATAAATTGTGAATGATCGTGATTAATTGTGAATTTTCATTGTCAGAAAATTCATTCAACCCCAATTATTTCATTGCAATATGTGTGAGTAATAGGTGTTTAAGGGATTGACATTTTCCTACAGCAAATGTGTATTCTTCACCCAAAGCCAGCATTCATTTGATGTCCTCTGCAAAAACTCCATCAGTTTTAGGTGAACGTTTGACTTTCATCTCACATTGTACGTGTTCATCTCCTTCTCAGCTATTCAAAAGCAGCGATCGGAAGAGAACAATGTTTCACTCCCTGATAATACTGTGACTGACCGGGCTGTGGTTTAATGAGGCCGTGGCTAAATGTGTTTAAATCAAAAGAAGGAGCCGCAGTTACGCTGAACTGCTCAGGATCCCTCAGGACATCTGCCCTACGGGGTGAAAACAAATAGGATGAATTTGCCCTGAAGGCACAAGGTGTCATTCATGCAGTTAGCGCCTCTAAAAGGTCAAGGTTGTCATTAGGCAGGTCTGAGGCAGACAGCCATGCGATGGCGCATTGATTTTTTCTGAACCTACTGTCAGGGATTTAAAGTCTGCGTCTAAAGAAGAATGTCAAAATGCCAAGCTGTTTTTGGCCTGGGAACTCACACCATCTGACAAAAAAGAAGTGAACCGTGGCGAGAAATAGCGTAACGAAGTACATTGTTCAACCACTTCCCCGTACAATTCAGGATAATTACGTGCTTTGGAGGAAATGTGCCGTTCTAAATCGGTTCTAACTCTGCATACTCAGTGGCTTAAATGGACGTGTTGCACACACGAACACACCTCAGTGCATTCAAAACTTCAACAGCGTGTGTGATTTTCCTTTGGTGTAGGAAGATGTGGACGAGGAAAGTGGTCAGAAGTTTACACTGGTTCACATGCTCATCCAGACATGTCTCTTGTCAGTGTGGTTTTGTCTGGTCATAATGGCTTCTGGCTTGTCTATGTGGACGACTGTGAATTTCACTTGAGCTATAAGGTGTTGATTTTACAACCCCCCAAAAATATCACTTTGAGTCTTGATGGTTCATAACCAATTTTCTTCTTCTAGACCTTGAAAATTTGAGAAACTGCTACAAGAGACCTTCATGATTCTCTTTCTTAGATCTTCACTGAGCTCCTTGGACTATCCAATTATTCTGAGTGTTGGCCAGTCCAATCCGAACCTTTTTAATATAAACCACCAATCATGATCACTAACAGGAAGATTATAGGCCTTGACTTTGTCAAATTAAAGACAATGTAGACTCTTCAGCACCTTTCCTTTAACAAATTAATTCGATGCATGTACAGTATTGCATTGTTCTGACCCTAATGGACTCAACCTAAATGAATTGTGACACATGCATTTAATGACATTCACGTCCACGATGAGTTTATGTAAACATCTGACCACAGCCATGGTTGGCCACTGATGATTTACATGGGCCAGAGCATCCATCCTAAACTATTCTATCCTTAAGTTCAAGGAGGGTCATCAGTGTAAATATGTAGTTACACAATGCAGGACTAATTTAAGAGTTGCTAGTTTACCAAACCAGGACAATAAACATATATAACGTCAAGGTACCAACTATAGTACCAACATGTGACCTTAGCATCAGACTTAATAGTTCCAACAAATTTATAATTCACTGTTTATCCTGCAGCCTGTTAGCAACTTTGCACACTGCATTTTACACAAAGCATGAGTACACTGCTTACGTATGTGTGATATTCAGTGTGGGAGACGTAACTTTTGCACATTTATCTTAGCCGCACATTCCCCGTATATCTCCTAATGTTATCTCGCCCGCCACATTTTTATCTTTAGGCATTATGAGTCTTACAGTGCAATACTACACCTTTGTAACAAAAAAAATGCAAGTGAGGACATCTTCACTGTCCAATCATGACCAGCCAATCCATTACAGACAAGCTCTGGGAGACTTTGCAGGCTAGGTCTGTCATCTGAATGCTCCGATATCCTCTGTGAGCCCACAGATGTCTGGCCAGTGTTCTGAGCCATTGATTTCCTGCAAACTTTTCTTCTCCTGTCAACTTACGAGGGTCATGTGTCTTGGCTTTGGCAGACAGTTAGAGGACCAACTGAGGCACAGCTCCAAAGCTTTAGGTAGAAGGAGCAGAGAAGATTGATGCACTGGCCAGAGATACGTTTGGTAGGTTCTCTTCTTTTGGGGAACTTCAGGAAAGAACGTCAATTACGGAACCCACAGATGTAATTCATTATAACAAGAGCATAAATACTGAAGGAAGATCCCTTTGCTCTCAAATCTACAGCTTTCCTTGTCTCTTGACTGAACTTTTTAAAAGGGTTCCTGAACAATGAATAATTTTGTAACAGTAAATTATTGTAGACGCCGCAGTCCAAAATGCATAAAACATTTTAAGAAGATTTACAAATCATGTCGCTTTGCATTTGCAAAAAATAATGAAATATCCTGCTCATTGTGAAATGGTCACATTTAATGAACAACCTTTCATTTTGTATACATCTATAAAAGGACCCAGATACAGGTTACAAGAATCTAAAGCTAATACATACATTATTAAATAATAAACTTCTTCGTGTTAAAGATAGATATCATAGTTTACAAAATATGATCAGGGAGAATTTAGCAATTATGAATGTCTGGAGAAAAAAAACAAAAAACAACTAAGAATCAATATGTATATTTTGCTCAGGAATAAAAAAAGAAATTAAAGCACAACAATTTCCTCGCATAACATAATATTAAGTTTGTGATATTGGCTATTAAAACATAAGCTGCAAATAAAAAAAAAACAAAAAAAAAACAACATTGTAAAGGCAGTAAAAGAAGAAAGCAAACAGCATGGTGCAGCACAGAGCTTATTCCTACGTAGCTCTTTTATTTAGGAGTACATTTTTCCAAAAAAAGTGCAGTCCCAGACAGGCGATGGCGTCGAATTGCTTTCAGATTAAACACGTTTTTTACAGCGAGCACTTATCCGTGACCACTGGACACAAGATGGGGCGAGGAGGAGATAAAAGAAAGTGGGCATGAGTTATGCTCATCACTTCAGAAAGTAAGTTCTCTGTCTCTGCAGCTACAGTCTGGTCGGGTGTAGATTCTGGACTCTGGGTTTTATCCTTCTTCAAACACAGGCTTCGGGAAGCTAGGGATTGCAGGAAAACTTTATTTCCCCCCAGGACAAGTCTTTGGCTTGATGAGTTAGCTGTATGTTGTGGAGAAAAAAGAAAAATGAGACGAAAAAAAAAAAAAAAGTGTACAAATATTTTCCGGAAGTGTGATGAGTCAAAAAGGGATTTTTGAAACCAATAATAAAAAAAAGAAAGAGAAGAAGAAATGAGAGTCGTTCTTGTGCTGCCGAGCAAATGTCTTTTAAGTCACATGTCCCCAAATCTTTTGCTTCCCTGGGGTTAATGTCCTGTGTCTGAGCAGATCTTCTTGTTAGTTCCTGTTGCGGATGCCGGTGTTTTCTTTTTGTACATTTTATTTCATCATTTATTAATCTTCCTATTTTAATTTGTGAGAAACTTGAATTAAATTATCAATGCACGATATCCATTAACATGTGCAAAATAGAAATATAAGGTTTTTCCTTGATTTCTTCCACAGGAATGGAGAATATACATCTGAAAAGAAGGGGAAAAAAAGAAAAAGCAATTTCAGTGAAAATGACCTTTTGCAACAAGAGATCTTTGTCCATATTTATCTGGGTTTGACTTCATCTAAATCTGCTAATGATGCACAATTGATCTTTGTGTCAATGTTAGCGAAAGCCTGCTAATGATTTGACATTTAAAAATCCCCACATGGAGGCTCCGACTCAGCCGAAGCTCTATAATTACCCAACAGACAGTCTCCGGCTGTAAGACACTGCGTACCGCAGGGCTGTGCCTGTTGTCACTTTCTCCAGCTTTCCTCCGTATCACATAACAGATCTGCCTGCACATCGCAATACAGCCCAAAAGATCACATGAACTCACCCGTGACACGTACAAAAGCCACTGCCCTTTCGGCGACACTCGCCGTGGGATCATTTTCAAACGTATATTGTCAATTAATGTGGCGGCGAGACCGAGCGCTGTTTTGAAGTAATCCAGTTTCGTAACTTTTCGAACTTTTTGCGAGATTAAAGATGCCGTATCTGCATAGTTCCCAGCTGCGAGGTGTAATTGGCAGCTAACCAGACTTAACGCCAGCTGGCAACTTCCCTCCAACCATCTTCAGACCAATTAAATTTCAGTCCCAGTGGACTATGGCCGAGGTCACAATCCTGACCATGGATGTGCCTTACTGGGAAATACGTGTGGGCTTTGGGCACCGAGAGAAAAGTCATTTTTTAATGGAACTCCCCCCCCCGGAAAACTCATTTCTGCCAACTGACTGCACGCCGTAACTACGGGCTCTTTCCATGACTCTCGAGATTCGTGCCTTCGCCTCTCTTGCACCCACCCCGACCAACACCCTTGCATTAATGTCTTCTAATGAGTCCTCTCTCGCTGTGATGGAGAGGTGCTACAGTTGACATGTCTCCAGATTTATCTAACCTCCCTGTTTCTCTTGCCGTTATTGGGGACCGGTTTGTTGGACACAGAAGACTTGTCTAGAGGGTTCTAATGAGCTGGGGCTGCATCACCTCACCACATGATGGACAGCAGTACGGAGGCTATCAGCAAATGGGAGGACAGGAGCAGGGTGGAGCTGCCGCCACTGGGCTCTCTCAGTTTGGACGCGGGGCCGGCTGAATGCAACGCTGGGGTGGGTGTGGTATCTGTTGAGGAGAGAGGGAACATCATAATGCACCACCAAGGAGAGGTCACAGCCTGATCAATGAAGGCCAGAATCATCAACGGCTGGCAAAATGCATAGACTGAAAGACTGAATACAGAATAAAGATCTGATATTTCCTACTGACATCGCATTAATGTTGCAGACAGAGATAGATAGATAGACAGACATTCACACAATACACATCAGTCTGGTGTCCAGACAATGGAACTATAAATGGCACAATAATGGAGGCAGTGAAGACAATGCAAGAGCAGAAGTACTGAACGACTGGAAAAACATATATTTAAAGAGCTCTAGTTTTGTCTAGTGGACAAAATGTCAAAATGGAAGTCTAGTCCCTCTGAAAACACTCCTCTGCCAGTTGATGATGGCCCTATGCAGCGGGTGGAGGGCATTGTCCATGCAGGTATTTCTTCCACCAGACTCTATCCACACCACATAAAAAGACATTTTATCATGCACGGTGGATGAAAAGTGATCCCATCATTTCAGATGCAAGCCACACACTTGGGAAAGCTATTTATTTTCCACAGTGGTGGAGAAATGGCTCAATGGTTAAAGGAAAGAAAGCAGTAATTATTTTTGGTAAAAAAACGAATGCATCATATGGTCATGCTATATCAGCGATTATGGGTTCCCTATGCTACAATGGCCCTTGGCCAACAAAGCTATAACACGAACATACTGTATGTTTTTCACTCTGGAATTAGAACAAATACAAATGTATTTAGTTATCTGAATTAGTTATTTTATGAATGAATTATTTGCTAGTTTAATGTTTTTACTTGCGGGATGAAGTGAGGTGCGAAATGACGCCTCGTATCAAACCCTGTCGTTCTCCTGTTGCAAGACACTGAATCGCAAATGAATACAGACCAAGTGGATGTCTTCGAGAAATCCGAATGACAAAATAAATCCCAAGAATAAAATGCTGAGAGAAAAATAGAAATTGAATATCTGCAGTCATGCGCAAAATAAACCGAATGAGCTGGATGTAAACACATTAACAGGCGTTGATACAAGGTGAAAGGCTGCTGGCAAAGAAAGGTGTGAATAGACCTGGAGCCACGCTAGAATATAAATCAGCACTAAACGACAGGACACCACTGGGAAAGACATTTCTGGGAAAAAAAAAAAAAAGTTTAATCTTTATAATGCACAGCTTTTCAGACCCACGTAAAACGAATCTGAGATCTGAGATCTTCCATTTCTTATTTTCTTACCGTTCACTGGTTCTTTTCTGACTTTTATATGAAAGGCCATGCATAGCATCATCTTTCCTTTCTTGTCCATTCGAGATCACAGTTCATTGTTCTTGTGATAGCAGCATCAGCCAAAGCAGATTTTCTTTCTTTTTAAGCTAACAAGTTAATTAAAACTCAAAAAGTCTAAAGATGGCAATGAATTTGTCTCAAAAAACAATTTTTTTTTTCTTGAACTGAATACTTGTGTGAATGGAGCTGGCTGGTAAAAAGAAATTGAACCCATTCGCAGACGGCTCTTTCTCCGGTGAACTAATGAAACTAATATAAAACAGTCACTGACAGACAAACCACTCTTTCCGCCTGTGTTGGAAGTGATCAGAGTAAAAGCGAATGATCCATGATGCAGCCTAGATTCATGTACCAAATACATTCAAGCAGACTATTCGTTTCACAGGATTCTTTTTTTTACTCTGTGATCTTGAGATCATAGAAAAAGTAAGTGTGTTTTTAAGTGTGAAAACTACATTTTCATTCATTTCCATTGTAAATTATAAGTCCAACAGTCATCAGCTAACATTATACTTAAAAATATCTACAGAAAGTCTTCAGTAAGCTGTATAAAAGTGAATCTAGTGCCCGAACAGCTGTGGCAATTCTTCACATTTTAACACCATAGGGAGGCAGTGGTGGCCCCCCGAGGAAGGTTAAGGAAGCGGCCCATAATCAGAAGGTCGCCGGTTCGAATCCAGATCCTGAGCAAAGCACCGTCCTCACACACTGCTCACCGGGCGCCTGTCATGGCTACCAAGGGTGATGGTTAAATGCAGAGGACACACTTCTTTGTGTCACCGTGTGCTGTGCTGTGTCTCATAATCACTTCTTCACTTCTTCACTTTCACAATAGCTGATGGTCACAGATGATCACACTGTCTTCAGCACCGGATGCAGTTAGGATGTGTGATGTCACTTGTGTTAAATGAAGTGCTTATCTGTCCAACGTTAGGCCTGTGTTCCGAGCCTGTAGAATCTGCACTTTCATTATTTTTATGGCACATTAAACAAGAAACAGCAGCAGTGAGAGCTTGATTGTGCTGACTTTTTTGATTTCCCCCACTAAGAATAGCAAGAATTAAATACGCTATGGGGCTGGGTTGGAGGGAGGGTAGAAATTGTGTAGAAATACTGTGTAGAAGATAAAAAAGAGCAGGGCGGCAGTCACAAGATATTACTTCTAATAACAGTCATCAGATTGTCAATGCTATTTATAAAACAGGGTCCACGTCGCTCCGATTGAGGCTTTCGGGTCCTGTGAGATTCACCCCTCCGCCCGAGAGGAAAATGCATCACTAGGCTCACACACCAAGACACAGACGTGTAGGACAAAGGAGAAGTGGTGGGAGCAGGGAGGGGCAAAAACGGTCACCTCTGGCGGTGTCTACTCGGGACGTCCAGCAGGGGGCAGTGTGAGGTTTACCGCCGCAGACTACTGTCATCCTTCACTGGGAGTCCGGGGGATCCAGAACGCCGGAGAACAAACGGGCAGTTAGATGAGGAGGACGTACCTATAATGACCTCTGCCTCGGTGGTGGACGTGATTGGCTTGGGCACGTCCATCCAGGGGGTGGCATGGACGGCCACGCTCCAGTCGCTCCAGGTGCCCACGTCTGTGTCCTTGGCTGCTAGCTGGAGGATGTACTCCTTCCCGGCGTAGGCGTCCGTAATGGTGTGGGATGTGGTGTCTGACAGCTCCACCTGCAGGAATCAATCAATGGGCAGCCAATCATGAATATGGATTTGGGACAGGTGCCGTAAAGAACCGATGCACCCCTGTTAGTGTTCAGGCAAGTGTGATAGCCAAGCTGAGTGCTTCTGCCACTCAAAGATCTATACGAAGCGTCCTGAATAAATGAATAATATCAGACTTAAAAAAAAAATCAGGATGTAGTTTTAAAGTGTGTTTTTCACAGTCTTTTTCTCATTTTATAGTGTTTTCCCAGCCTTTAACCCTCCTCAAACACCCACAGAGCTTTTTTTTTAATCATTTTTCTTCTAAAGCAGACTCCTCACACCTGACAGACATGTGTGTGCATGTGTAGCTGTGGGTAATGAGGTTGAAGGTCAGTGCAATGCGTGGCGGGGGCGTTGGGAGGCTCAAAGAGGACAGGAAGTCCCTGCGAGGGCCTGGACCTGGTTGGTCGGAGGGGAAATGTAGTTAATGCGCTGCAGCTGAGTCCCGGCCGTGAGGGGGAGAGCGATGGCGACGGCGGCCCAGAGCCCATGACTCATCCCCAGCATCCATCAGCGCCCCGTCCCACACTCTCCTTCCCCCTGCCTCTCTTCCTTACGCTCCTCGCCTGTTTGTCTGGCCCTCTTTCTTTTCTGCCGGTCCGCCTGGCTGTTTTTCAGCCGCTTCCGTGTCTCCCACTGTCTGTCTGTCTGTCTGTCAGCCTGTCTTCAGTCTCATGTGATGGTTTGGAAAGCCTTTTTACTTTGGCATGGTTCAAATATTTTTTATTATGTTCCAACATTTTAACAACCGCATCTTTTAGGAAAACCCCTTTCATCACATCTCAGTCTATTTATTTGTCTCTGTCTATACATTCTGTCTGTTCGGGTTTTCTAACAATCAATTAAGCTTTTAAGGTGGCAGACTTTTTTTTTATTGGCATTCTGATAAACTTCCTCTCTTCATGTATGACGATACTCTACCTTTAATAGCCATTTCCAGCTACCAGAGTTGCCGGTGCTGGAAACAACATTGGTCTGTGTGGAACACAGTTACATCAGTAAATGTGCCATTTTGATCCACCATGTTGCGTTTGGTGCAAATCCTTCTGTGGATGATGCAACATAGACTGTAATAGTTCTGCACAAAACCTGTCGAAAGTGCAGGCTGGTTTGGTGGAGCTACTTCCCTGACAGTCTGTCTTCTTCAACCATTCCTTTCTCTTGCTATCGCTTTCCTTCATTCTCTAATTTCTGTCTCTCTCTTTATCCATCCATGTCTGGTCTCTTCTGCTCCAATGCCAGCAGGAGCAGCTCACTAAATGCACGGCAAAGGAGGAAAAGAGAAGTCAGATCATCTGACACAGATCACCCCGCTCTGCGTCTTTCTACTGACCCGGGACCTGCTTGCCTTCTCCCAGGAGGCCACATACCTCTTGGAGGCACCTGAGGATCATTTCCTCGAAGAAGAGAGAAAAAGGGAAGAACAAACAGCCTCCCCTTTTGATGTCTAGAGGCCGAGTTCTGGGAGCAGCACTATATTGTGCCTATGTGTTCAAGAGGGGGCAGGACATCTCACAGGCGATACCTTGCTCCCCCATTTCCATTTAAAATGAGCCTTTTTATTCATAATTGGAAGCAACTGTCATTCGGTCCCCCCCGGCTTCCTCAGAATCCATAAGAAGCCACAGCACGAGGCTTCGCTTTTGAATGAAATCACGCGGCGCCCGGTTTTCCCTCTTCCCATGGAGCATCTGGCCTGCCGAGTGGCCAACGACTGTCGGTTCTAGCCCATCTGCGGTGATATCTACCGGGTTCAAAGGGCGTGATGCAGTCCAGAACTGGGGTGGGTGCTTTGTGGTCCCCCGGCAGACGTTAAAACCCTTTTATTCACTGAGCTGCTGTAAAACTGAAGCAGCCCCTGAACGTTTGCCAATGAATCTTGGATGGGAGTTTTGCGGCCCATTGAAACCTGGTTAACACCGAAACCAGAGTTGAGCCGGAGCCCCGAAATCCTGCGGGCAGGACGGACGTTTCCCTTCCGGATTTTCCTTCCCACAAACGACCTCCCAATTACCGCGCCCATACGAATCAGCCGATGGCAAGACCGTGATGGCAGTCAACAGAGCAGTTATCTTAACCACTTACGAAACACACACACACACACACACACACACACACAAATCACACACATATACAAACAAGCGATGCTTTAGAAGATCTGTGGGAGCTGGTGTCTGCGGTCGCCCTTGTAGGTGGTTAAAGCCGAACTCCAGTCCAGGGCCACGGTGGCCAGACGGATGCAGGGAGAGGGTGTGGACGTGACACTGACCATGGGACACCGCAGTCCTAAAAAAAAAAAAAAAAAAAATGGCCTCCTGTCCCTACGCGCTTAATGACAGCCCTTCACGAATTAGGGGTGGTGAAGGGCCATTATTTAAAACCCAGACCTTGAGGCTGCGCCCGCGACGTGAAGAACCGCCGGCATGCCGCACTGATGAACGCCGCCGTGCGCGGCTCCGAATTGGTATGCTGCTGGCTGAGGCGCTGATCTGATACGGGCCTGGCGAAACAGCTCATCCGTCTGATTCCGGAGCAGCCAGGAACAGAGCTATTTATACCTCCATATCATTATGTGCAGAGCACACGCCGAACCTTATGTGAAGACCACACCCAGTCCATGCCGGATCACACACCCCAGAAATGAGACAAGAAGTTCCTGCAACCGGACAAATCTGATATGACCGCCATGCCCCGCCGTCAGCTTAAATCATGTGAGATTAAAAATGGCTGAGCGCTGTGCTGCACTTAAATCCTGTACAGATAACCCATGTTGGAAAAAAAAAGCCCATATGTTGTAAGCTGCTTTCCTCGTTTCCAGATTTCTAGTCATAGGTAATTGCATTTGAAGGGCAAGTGAGCCCTGGAACACTATCCAGTAACCGGATCTTCAGATGGGAGCTGATTGGTGCGGAAATCAGGCCGTGGGCCCACAACCCTGGCTGAGCACTCGAGTCGTGCTGTGAAATTTCCTCAATTCTGACACCCACCCCTTTATCTCAACCCCCAAGCACCCCGCTGCCCTACCCAGCTGGGCCTGCAGACGTTTTTTTGTTTGTGGGAGGGTGGTGGTGGTGGTGAGCTGGCTAACTGGCATGCTGGCTGCAGGTTCCAGTGCCAACATGAGAGGGTGGTACAATCCCCCCCCAACAAGGACTCTAAACATTTGGCTCATTAACAAACGAGCTCTGTGTTTGGTCTCGAAAGAAAAGACTTGAAAGGGTATTTTCATAAAAACATTCCAATTACCACTCTGTAAGCTTGTAGAGCTAATAATGTGTGTGTGTGTTTTAGATACAGTGCAGGCCAAAAGTCTGGACACCTTCTCATTCAATGTGTTTTCTTTATTTTCATGACCATTTACGTTGGCAGATTCTCACTGAAGGCATCAAAACTATGAATGAACACATGTGGAGTTATGTACTTAACAAAAAAAGGTGAAATAAGTGAAAACATGTTTTATATTCTAGTTTCTTTGCTCTGATTACTGCTTTACACTCTCTTGGCATTCTCTCGATGAGCTTCAAGAGGTCGTCACCTGAAATGCTTCTCCAACAGTCTTGAAGGAGTTCCCAGAGGTGTTTAGCACTTGTTGGTCCAGCTCACCCCAAACCATCTGGATTGGGTTCAGGTCCGGTGACTGTGGAGGTCAGGTCTCCACTTTATGTTAAGTACATAACCTCACATGTGTTCATTCATAGTTTTGATGCCTTCAGTGAGAATCTACCAACGTAAATGCTCATGAAAATGAAGAAAACACGTTGAATGAGAAGGTGTCCAGACTTTTGAATGATACATATATAAATCTAAGTTTTTTTAGCAGTACACAGTATATATATACAGTGGCATTTTGGTCTGTGTAATACTATTTAAAATAGTGTTTATGTGCAGTATACAGGTGTCACTGTTCGATTTTTTTTTATTGTATTACGGAATCCTTCAACTATTCTCTTGAGAGGAAAAATTGAGAGCACATTTTATTTATTTATTTGTAATTTATTGTTCTTGTTTTCTCTTCCCTGCAGCAGCAGCATTGGGATTTCATTTCCTTCTGTCAGAATCCCTGATTTACTGCAGCTCCTGATGCCTTCTGTCAATGGGCCCAGCCAGTCAGCGCTAACAGCGCGAGCGGCTCGCTCATCCCCACTGTCGGGGCGCGATGTGGGTGAAAGACGAATTATTCCACACTTTTATTTCCCCTCATTATCTTCAAACACACACACACACACACACACGGGCTCCCCGGCGGATACATGTGTGTTTATCTCCACGCACACGCATTACATCGACACAGCTTACTTCATTAAAGGCCACGGACAAAACAAACCAGCAAACAAAGATGAGTCCCTTCGGTTCGCTTTCATTGCTCACAAGTTCTCAGGAGCGCAGAAAAGGAGGAGGCGGTTTTTGCACCTACTGAAACCAGCGATGATGGCGGTTGTGCAGATGTGCTCAAAGGGTTTTTATTGGGCAGTTTATCTTGCCCTGGTTCGCCACTTTAGTGGTCGTGGAGCATATGAATGAACTGGGCTGAAACGCATCCTTGAGGGAACAGCGTGGCTTACTTAGCTCCAAAAAACACAATCAAATCCATCTTATCCGAGGGAGTCTGACGATAGGGAGATAAACAAGTAGCCTGTTTCACACTAACTGGATATTTTCCCACTTTCCAGTGCCGCGGCATAGCGGCCTAAATCATCCTCCAAACACTTGCACTGGCTACTCTGGAAAAAAAAATGAGGCGTAAAAAAATAAATGGGGCAGTGGTGGCCTAGCGGTTAAGGAAGCGGTCCCATCATCAGAAGGTTGCCGGTTCGAATCCCGATCCACCAAGGTGCCACTGAGGTGCCACTGAGCAAAGCACCGTCCCCACACACTGCTCCCCCGGGCGCCTGTCACGGTGCCCACTGCTCACTCAGGGGGATGGGTTAAATGCAGAGGACAAATTTCACTGTGTGCACCGTGTGCTGTGATGCTGTGTATCACATGTGACAATCACTTCACTTTTTTTATTTAAAAAAAGCAAAATCCCACGGTTTACTGATGAATTATTGAACTTTACTGTAACGTGCACTTTGACATTTACTTCGTCTTAACAGAGTGGCACGGGAAAAAATTATTAATGCATTTAACGATACCTATCTGCATAAGAAACAGTACGTAAAATGATCATTACTTACCATGGTGACAGTTGCTGGGTCCCAAAGTGTCTCCTTGCATTAGAACGCTTACAGAGCGGTAGGGGTGTCCATGTCTGAGAGGATCTCAGGAGCCTGGACAGGACTGCTGAACTACCAGAGGCCTTCACTGATTGGCCAGCCTTGTATAGTCACTCTGTCGACAGATCTAGCTGTCTTGAAGACAATTAGCAAGTCTTCATAGCCTCATGTCAGTTTTGTGCTGTGGTCCATGAGCGACCTTTCATATTTGCATTCTATTTTAATTTATGAAAGACACCCACTGAGACATGCTTTTTATACATATGGGCGCAAATGACATGGATTAAAAATCTTTTGGGCGTCAAAAATATTAACCAAAACTGCTGGGTGGGCAGTTCGTTTTTCCTCTCCAAGATACAGTTCTTGTTTGTATGATGCTTGTTTCTGTAAATCCCGAAGACGTGCTTGATTGTCACGGCGGCAGGACAGGGCCAGGAAGGCCCACAAAACAGAGGATTTACGCGAAGCGAAGCACAGCAGACAGGACAGAGTTCAGAGTTCATGAGTATCCAGCCGAAAGACCTTCCAGTTCCCCTCCAGACACAGACCCATCACAGCAACCGAAGCCAGGAGCTGGCAGACGGGCAGGCAGAGTCACTCCACAAACATCTCATCTTATCAGCCATGAATTCCCTCTGTGAGGGCTTATGAAATATGCACTACAACTGAATAGCCTCGCAATTAATAAATAATTCATTCGTCCCATTGAACAAAGGGAGACGGGTAGAAAAGGAGGAATAGGGAACCGCTGGAAAAGTCTGCTGTTTAATAACGCCCACGCCCATCCGTGTTCGTTTCATGTTCTGGGTGCTAATTTTGAACACATACCAAACACTACAATGCGAACTGGATTAAAAAAAAAAAAAAATGCAAATATCATCCGGTTGGTCATCTGCCAGTGTGCTCACGTTTTTTGCTTTTTTCCCAATTTCCTGGAGGTCGGTGGAATGTAATTTGCCCAAATGAGGGCGGTCTAATGCTAATATAAAAAAAGAATCATCTGATATGGCCCTATTGATGGTGGGCGAAGGCCTTTGCTTTCCACAGCCCTTCAGAAGTCAGCACTTCACAAGAACACTCATTTGCTATGAAGCCGCTTCAGCGTCGGCGTAATGAATTTGTGTTTTTTTCTCTTTCCTTTTGCCGTATTATTATTCCGCTCTCCTTTTGCTCCAAGGTGTGAATGGGGGCTGTCGGCGGAGCAGCCCTAAGATCTGCCAGTCATTGCGCATTTATCTCACGGCTGCGTCTGCGGAGGCTGCTTAAAAAAAGGGGGCTCTTAGCCATACAGTGGAAGAGGAAGCGGCTGGAAAAGAGAGATTTGTACATTCCACAGAGATTACATAAAGGAAAAGGGGGATAGTGACCCCTTCTCCCCCTCACCATCTCCTCCAATTTAGCTATAGCGCCCTTTTCCTGACTTCAGGCTTTTGGTATGCAAATCGCAGCTTTGAGGGACCACGGCGCCTTTATCTCAAACCCAAATTCTTGGGCTGCCTGCATCGGCCCGGCGTATCCAGGACCGATTCAATACGAGCTCGGGGGAACGGCTGGTCGCAGGTTCAGATGGATATCCTGCTGTTCTGATACATTGTCGCTTTAATCACACACACACACACACACACACACACGTCTGGGCCACCTTTTTTCCGGCGGGGATTGTGTACACACCAAACTCAGGCAGGTGAGAAAACCCGGAGACCGGCTCGCAGCTTTAACCTTTACTTCCTCCCGTCCCCGCCCGCCGTCGGTTACTGTAAAATAATTTTGACACGCTGGCCATGCAGAACGTTTTTAATTGGCTCAAGTCCCCCATGTGAAGGAGGGGGGGGGTGTGAGCATAGTGCCTCACACACACACACACACACACACACGAACACACCGAAGGAAATGTAAATACGATTGGCCAGCCAAAGACAGAGAGGGAGAGAGGGAGAGAGGGAGAGAGGGAGAGAGGGGAGAGAGGGAGAGAGAGAGTCTGTTGTTGTGGAAAGAAAAAGCAATTATGTGGCAGTTCCAACATTCACGTCTGACTTTCCACTGATGGGATGAAAGTGCTTGGGCAAAACGGGGCCTGTCAGTCAAGCTAATGAGACCAATTCTCTGAGCCCCCTCTCGGCTGCACACTGCCGCAGACCAACAGGTTTAATGGGTAATTGTCCGTCCTGCCGGCCCCCTTTGACGCAGAGCCACCATTGGCGCAATTAATATCAAAAGGGCGAGTAATACCTTTCCAATTATCACAGACAATTACTGCGTAGCACGTCGCTGACTCTGGCGTCGTATTTAGCATTAACTATGTTACGTGATCGGTGGTGAACGTAGGTGTGTGAGACAGGCACTTACACCATATGGGACAGACGCACACTGCCGAGTGCATGTGAATACACAATGCTGCACCCTGCGTCGTCTCAAGGATGGCCCTGTTGATCCGGAAATCAATGAAGGGAGCCCTCGCCCACACCGCCAGGCCTGCCCCCGGAGGAATCGGCCATTCCGTTCAACTCGGCGTAACAGGGGAACCGTAACTCGCGGAGGAGGAGCACTGCTCTCTGCCGCAGGAGGCTCGCAAGGTGACCGAAAAGCAGCTCTCTCTCCCGCTGCTCTCTGGGGGACAACTTCGATTTGGCTAGAGGCATTTTTGGGCGCTCCGCCTGTTGTCTTATTGATTTCCATCAGGCCGATGAATCGCACCTTGAAGACAAAGTGAATGATGCATGGCCATGACCCTTTTCTGGTGGGTACAGAGCAGGGTGACTGACAGGGGACGGTAAATACATATCGAAACTAAATACACACTTAGAAACCCCTAAAGTAGCATTCTGAGCATCCGCAAGATTAACGGGATTCAAATTTGCCAGGAGGGCAGTAAAGTTGAAGACTGTTAATGTTGAGGCAGCTTGTTAAAAGGCGGCAGATGATATTACAAAATGTGTAAAAAAAAAAAAAAAAAAAAAAAGTCATTTATGGCTCCCCATTTAGTTTGTGAACACAAACATTAGAGTTGCTGTTCAAGCCAGCCCGATCATATGCTGATGAATTAAAGTGGAAGTGAAGTGAGTGTCACTGAGAAACAAGATGTGTCCTCTGCTTTTAACACATCACCCTTGGTGAGCAGTGGGCAGCCATGACAGGCGCCCGGGGGGCAGTGTGTGGGGACGGTGCTTTGCTCAGTGGCACCCCAGTGGCACCCTGGCGAATCGGGATTTGAACCGGCAACCTTCTGATTACGATTGTAATTACAGCGTTAACAGGATCTAGTTATTGAATAATAAAAAGGAGCTGTCTGTGGTGCTGATGGCTGAGGTGACAGCGGTTAAACAGTATTGAGGTGGGCTCAATCTTAAGATCTCTTCCATACTTTTTGCTTAAAGTCCTAAACTCCATCTGAATGCTGAGAGTTTAACAATAGACGACTAAGAATGGAAACTACCTGAAGGGGGGGCCCTAAAAGTGGGGGTCCAGTACCAGCAGTACACTACACAGGTACAAAAACACCTATTCATTTTCTATGCAGTGAAAAAAATATTTTAATTTACACACAGCTTAGTTTTCAATGTTTAAGGCTCTTCAAACTTTTGCTGTGATGACAACCGTTCAAGCTCCGGCACCTTCAGTTAGACAATGGGAAAGTCCTGAAAGAGGTCCTGTGCCGAGAACTTGCTTTCCCTTCACTCTTGTGTCTAGACAGGTTCTAGACAGGTATATATAAGTGGGCAGACAGAAAAACATTTAGTTATGTGCACCGTGCGCTGTGTTTCACAATGACAATCGCTTCAGTTCCAAATGTGAAGGGGCGCACATGGTGGCAATGGAGACAGGAATGGTTTGAGGTGGGGGTGCTCTGGATAACTGGTTTTGTCATGTGACTGGATGTCCCCTAAGACCTGTCCAACTTGAGTGTCCTGCCTTAAGGCTGAGCTTAGGGTCACCGAGGCACAGAGTCACTGACCGAAACAAAAACAAATAAAACAAAATATTCCTAATTAGATTACTAAAGAACTAAAAAGATAAAAGTTCCCTTAATTGGATAGCCTGTATGAAATATATTCATACCCAACAATAACACTTCTCACATTGCCAATATTAATATAGTTGAAGGATGCCTCTCACAGCATTAATTTCCCCTTTGTGAGCTGCTGAGGTGGAAAGTGAATAAGCTTTACTTTGTGTCTGGGTCCTCCAGTTGGCTTTATGCACAGACGGGCAGACAGTGGTGCTTGCGGGATCGAGAAACACTCGATCCCACTGAAACTGTGGGAAGACACTGAAACTGCTTGTTTAGTTGGTAATTATCTCACCAGTTGCTAAGACTTTGAAGACAAAGATTTGCTGTTTCCATTGTGCTTTTCCCTGCTTAAGCTGGGCGTTCACTGTGCGATTTTTGACACAACGAACGGTGTCCTCTGCATTTAACCCATCACCCTTGGTGAGCAGTGGGCAGCCATGACAGGAGCTTTGCTCAGTGGCGGATTGGGATTCGAACCTGCAACCTTCTGATGATTACGGGGCTGCTTTTTTGACCGCTAGGCCACCACTGGCCCAACCAACAGAACAAATCGAAATGCGCTGCTTTGGGTAATTTATTATTTGCTTTCTCAACTTCTAAAAGTTTGTATAAGGGGCAGGACTCTTGTGCTTTTATCTCTTTTTGAGCCATGGGCTCTCTGATAAACCACCAAATTCCTCTTCCCCAGGGAAGGACACGTCACTGCTAGAGCAGGTTTCCATGGTTCCATGGAGTACCGCCGTCATGCAGTAATATGCTGCTTTATTAGAAATGTACATTTCACAAAAAAAAAGTTTCACACTTTTCACATTTTTATTTATAGCTTCTAATGCACAAAAAATTGCTTATACAGGAGAAAGACCTTTAACGTTATAAAGATTTTCCAGGAGACAGAAACTGGCCTTTTGAAATAAATACAATATACCTGATGTTACACGGCTCGTACGTGGAGTCCAAAGTAAGCACTTCTGAGGGCTGACGGTTGAACAGAAGGCGGGTGGGGTGGGGTGGGGTGAAGTGAGGGCGAGGAGGAGCTGCACACCGTCTATAAATTTACAGCACGAGCCAAGATGAAAGATTTCACCACGATATCTGAATGATCTGCTAGGCTGTGTGATTTGAAATAAAAAAGGTTGATGTGGATAACATTCAGAAGGCATTTGAAGAGAGAGAGATAGAGAGAGAGAGAGAGAGAGAGAGAGAGAGAGAGAGAGAGAGAGACGACATCTGGCTAGTGAGAGCCCAGTCCAGTGATGACCCTGATGATGGATAATGATGAATAAAATCCAGTTGCCTCGGACATAATCAAAAGTCCAGCCCTGCCGATGACAGAAAGGCCATTGTGTAATTACACAAATAATTCTTATGTGTGTGTGTACCAGTGAGAAGAATCCAGAGAGAGATATACAAATGTTTTGTCTGCACAGCCAAAGAGGACAGCAGCAAGGATATGGTGGGGGGTGCTAGACGTCCATAAGCTAGATGTCAAAGCAGACAGCTGAATAACCCTTTCCCCCTTTCATTTCCTTTTCCATGCTAATGGTACTGCAATGCCGGGACTATTGATTAATCTAAGTGCTGGTTGGAAGATGAGAGTGACTTTTGGCAGATGCACAAAAGACCATTAAAAAAACCGGGAGGGGGAGGGAGAGAGAATAGGCCGAGAGACAGAGAAAGTGAGGAAGAGAGGGAAAAAGAAATGAATAATAAATAAATAGGGAAAGACAAATGAAAGAGTTACGGATGATCTTTGTGTCTGTCTGCATTGCCCTGCTCAATTTGCATAAGAGACAGCTGTCAATCTATCAATCTATCTGTCTACTATACTGTACCCACTATGGACGAGCTGGGCATTATTGACCTATTTTTCTGGGGTATACAGTGCAGCCAGGTGGGTGGAGTCAGGAAACGGGAGACCAGGCAGCAGTTCTCACGTCACCCCTGCATCTGTGAGCGTGACGGTGACTCAGGCGCGCTGATGTCACACGCGCCGAGTCCCCGCGCTTCCAGTAAACGCTGCTGTCGGGCGTTCCATAAATCAGCGACCCCAGCGCGTGGTTGCTGTAGGAGGGCGGTGTTCATCAGTTACGGGGTCGCAGACGGTAGGGGTCAGCCGTGGGGGCAGAGGGGAGCAGCTTGCGGCACAGATTGACTCGTAAATGAACTGGAGTGATTAACCATTAACTCCAGTAATCCGCACAGAAGCGATTCTGATGGAATTTGGGATCACAACTTGTATGCGGCTTTGCTACCGATCAGAAATATTGGGATTTTTTTGTGAGTAAAGGATTAAGTAGGATTAAGGGAGGACTGTAAACGGGAGTGCATCGTGCGGGCACAGTTAATAATTGAAGGCTACTGACGGGAGCTGCCGATGCTCTGGAGCCCGTTCACGGCCCACTCCGCCGCCCTCAGCTGCACCCTGTTCACCGCGCCAGGACTGGTGTGAGGGCCAACAACCACCCCAGAGGACCCTCGGACTTTGAGGAGTGATTTGTTCTGCCTGACAGTCGCACGACAGGGCCCGTCCGGCAATCTCTCGTTCGGATGCGAGGCACCACTGTGGCTTGTTAAAAGGCGGATCAGGTCGCAAGTGAAAAATGGCTTCTTTACTTCACGTTTACTCATTTTATTGCTCTTTCCTCTTTATCAGTGGCAGGCCTGGTCTTAAACACATTCACTCTCTCTGTCTCCAGCCAACCTTTATTTATCTATTGTTAGGAGTCATCAGAGTCATCTAAACGTATTACTGTGTAGGTGAGAAATATACGAATCTTCAATTTTCAAGGGAAAACAGCTGTTTGTGGGTTACATTAATAGGCATAACACCCAGAAGATTTATTATTTACATTTTTTTACCTTTATTTCTTTCATATTACCGGACTCAAGGGGGTCTTTGATGTTCATGGGGGAGAGAGTGAGCGTCAGCTTTTTTCATGACAATGCACAGTGATGAGATTTGAATACAGGATCACCGATTCGGTGCAATTAAACTGGTAACTCAGAAACATCAGGCTCCTGGTGCCAATCTCTGGACTATCAGTGTCCCCGAGGAGCGGAAAACGAACATGTTGCCATTTCCACATCCAAAATGGTGTTTCGAAAAATAAATAATTCGTGGACACACTCACACTACATGACAGGGGTACATCGGAGAAGGGAAAATAGGACACCGTCCGTTCTTCAACATCTACTGCACACATTACTGTGGACGTAAAATGCCTGTGGTGCAATTAACTCAGTCAAAAACCGGGACAAGCGCTTTGCTCAGCGCCGGGGTCTGCAAAAGCCAGCAAGCAGCAGCAGGAGGAGACAAAGAGGAAAGTTGGATGATACGCTGAGACTCTGGAATGTGAGGAAGCGTTTAACAACTGACCAGCAGAATTGTGGCAGTGGTGGCCAAGTGGTGGCAGTGGTGGCCAAGCAGATAAGGAAGCGGCCCCGTAATCAGAAGGTTGCTGAGGTGCCACTGAGCAAAGCACCGTCCCCACACACTGCTCCCCGGGCGCCTGTCATGGCTGCCCACTGCTCACTCAGGGTGATGGGTTAAATGCAGAGGACAAATTTCACTGTGTGCACCATGTGCTGTGCTGCTGTGTATCACATGTGACAATCACTTCACTTTGAGACTTTGAATGTGGCATCACATGAATGAAAAAAAAAAACGGACGGGCCGCAGCCATCCGTCTGCATGGTGCATTCATAGCTGCTCTGAAACGTGGGTGTTTTCCGCTCTGAAGTACATTTACATTTACAGCGTTTACCAGGCGCCCTTATCCAGAGCGACTTACAATCAGTAGTTACAGGGACAGTCCCCCCCTGGAGACACTCAGTGTTAAGTGTCTTGCTCAGGGACACAATGGTAGTAAGTGGGATTTGAACCAGGGTCTTCTGGTTCACAGGTGAGTGTGTTACCCGCTAGGCTACCACCACCCAAGTCTTAGAAATGTAACGTTGTTGTTTTTTTTCCAGATCCCACCATAGATAATTAAAATCCGAAAGACCTGCAGTTTCCGACCTCACAAATCGTCTCGGTCAGAAATCATGAACACCGGAGGCACCAGGCACAGTGGAGCGACCTTCTCGAGAGCGAAATCTGCGGCTCTGCCAGGGACGACACTGACCTTGGAAGAAGATTCATCTTCCACGGAGACGCAGATCTGAAACGCGCAGTGAGGCGCACACTAGAGTGGCTTACAAACCAAAACACGCTGTCCCGCGGCGGCTTAGTCCACACTCAGACCTCCGTCCGGCTGAAAATCTCCAGCAGGCGCTGAGGACGGCTCGTATGGCTTGTTTGCCGGTGAAGGCTTACCCAAAAAGATTCACAGTTAACACTGCTGCCAAATATTTATCTTCCACCAGTGGTGTGTGTTGAAGGGATATGTGGCCAAGTGTGTGTGTGTGTGTGTGTGTGTGTGGCCCAGGAAAATGTGAGTGACTACACACGCGCATCCTGACGGCACGTTTTTGTACATTTTACTGTACGCATGGCAGAGGAGCACGTCCCAGTGCCTCACGCTCCAGCTGTGTGCTCTGCAGTCGGACATTTCCCCACATTCCTCCCCAAAATGGATGACTTCCTAAACCACGGCACCCCGGCTCGGACGGACGCCTTGTTTCTCGGGGCGATGCTTCGCCCCGTGAGGCGCAGCTGACGTCGCAGGGCCGCAGGAAACGCCGCGCTCTGACTGGGGCTCGAGAGGCCCGATGACGTGGCAACGCTCTGTGAGCTCAGTGGTGCTACACTGACCTTCTACCTCGCTTGTCTTCACTATCAACCCTTAACTTTAAGCCAGCTATCTGGTTAATAAAAAAACGATTTGTTACGTAGTGACTACATGGAATCATGAGAAGGAATTGGTGTCTGGATTCTTTTAGAGCTCAGTAGAGTGAAACTTTGACCAGCTATGAACATGCCACACGTGTGCATAAGCTTATATAAAACCAAACAAGAGATAGTTGAGATGCTGATTAGTGGACCAAGTCACTGTACCAAGTGAGGTCAAAATGAATGAAACGCTTCATGGAATATACATAGACATAGACTCACATGTTGCCACTGGTCTCGGATGAGCGGCCTGTAGCGCAGGAAGTACTTGAGAGGGAAGTTCTCCACATCGGGCCACGTGGATGGGCTGTTCCAGGTCACCTCCAAGCGCCTCGCATTGTTGGGAACTGGGATGGCCACCACCTTCTCAGGGGGGTCGGGTTTCACTGCAGCCCAGGGAGACAGGGGCGTGGTGGTTCAGAATAAAAAACGAGCACAGTACAACAGGATGAGTTGAGAAATGAACACCAGGGATTAGAGCAGACAGAGATAAAGCATTTTTAGTGTGAAATTAGAGCAGACACAGTTAATGAATGAATAGTACAAGTAACGCCACCACTTGATCTCTGCTGGATGTTACACTTCACTCAAGAAACTCAAGTACTGCAGGGGTCTCAAACTCAAATTAGCTTGGGACCTGGGTGAGGTTGGGCCACATCAGACATACCACAAAAAAAGTAATCTTCTCAAACCTCATTAATAACAGTTCTTCAACTTCAGTGAGTTCTTCTGAGCATAAACTGTCCTGAATATGAATGAAGCACTGAACAACTGAACAAACGGATCTTCTGAACATGGTTTTCTGAGGTCAAACACCTTGGCAAGTAGTATAATAAGTAGAAAAAGTGTAGAAAAAAGCTTGATGAGTTGATAGAGATGTGTGGTGTAGGGTATACTCGCCTGTATTTGCCACCTGTCATAACTTGTAATTCAGATGTGTGCACAGCATAGCCTTTTCTGGGCGGCCCATTGTGCAAAGTGCAACCGTGTGGTCTTTCTCCAACTCTCTGCAGTAGTCATGGGATCAGTGTGTTTGCTCTGCGGTTTAGCTTCTTGTGCAGCTTTTTGCACGAGGACAAAGGGATTCCCTAAGCGCATGGAAGAGCCCTCCTCATCCCTTCCCCTAAAAGCGTCTTTACTATTCATGGTGGGGACACCCAACACACACATCCAGCCACGAAACAAACGCACGTTGGAATGTTTCAGGCAAGCTTGCAACATATAGCACAAACATCTATAAAGATGCACAGCTTGACATAGCAGTAGAGACATATCAGATTTGTATTTATATTGTACACATTTGTATCAATATAAATTTGGTTCAAATTAAAGTTAGCCAACATTTAAATTTTCTTATTCAGTCAGTTGGCCTTTCATTTAACTAGAAAAATAGGGTTTGTGGCAAATAGGTGCGGGTGACCTTGGGCCTATAGATTATATAGTCCCTCTGATGGTGCTTTCTTATATGACACTAAATACCTATACATTTTAGCAAATTAAAAGTTGTCTATTTAATAAATATTTTAATAAATAATCTTCTGAACATGGCTTTTCTTGTCTACTTCTTTTTCATCATTTCCACTTTTGCAACAACTTTTTGAACAGCTTGGTAACAATTTTTTTGTGCTGAGTAGGACTGGGCTGTGGATAAAGTTTAATAAGTGTAGCTTGATGAGTTGATAATTTTTTTTAAATAGAGATTTCTCCAATATTTTTATATTAGGCAGGTTTTGAGGTCAGAAAACAGTAGTTAAACACCTTGGCAAGGTGTTGTATTGTGTACAAGAATATGTTTAATGTGTTTGATTTCAGTGTATTGTTTCATTGTGTCAGAAAATGAATGCTAGCTAAAGCAAAGGCCTCTCCATATATATCCATCCATATAAAATTAACGTTATCACTTGGAGGCAAGTATTTCAACAGTTAATCCAATAATCCTGATAACATTAGCATTTTTATTACGATCAAGCACGCATGTAGCCATGCATGTAAACACTTCATTTAGTTGCTGTGAGCCATGCAGCAGTTTTCTTTACACCATTTCTCCCCCCATCCAAACTGGGCTGAGATATGATTTGCAGCCACAGAAGCCTCCCTAATAGCATTCTGGGAATGATCTGGCTGAGTGTCATTTCTACAACGAGCTGAGATTGCTGGGGTTCCCAGATGTCTCTGTGTCTGACAATGAGAGCCAGATGTTTAGGACACTTACAGTTCCCCGCCCAGGACACTAATCGCTGATCCACTCACATGCCAACCGTCATTTGGGTATGTGAAAAATTCACACTCCTTCTGCAGACACTGCTGTGGCTGTATGAACCGTATTTTATTTTATATGACATTCATTTTATTGGATCAAATATGAAAATAGCCCGATAAATGCACTGGTCACGTAAGTGTGAAAGTAGAAGGGGTGTTTGTACCTATTGATGTCTCCTCAAATGTGACTGTGGTAAATGCTGCGCCAAGGGCGTTTATTGCTGTCACGTTAACTCGGTATGGGGTGGTGGAAAAGACCTCCGGAAACTTGACATGACACCGGTTCTTGTGGACTTCGTCCCTCTGCACTTCCAGCGTCTTCCCGTGGTGTCTGAAAGGCATGCAAGGCGTAGGTTTAAAATGAAGAAGAACAAAACAAAAAAATAAAGGAATAAAGTGAGAGAATCAGCTAATTTTTCACCAGCTGCACGTTTCGACTGAGGGTCATCTACGACAGGGATGAAATTGCCGATGGGCTCACCCACAGGGGGTGCCATCTGGGCAGCAGAAAGCAGGCCTGGCCCTCCTCCGCACTGAAAATCGAATATCAGCCCCTGAAGCGAGAGGCTCGGGAACATTTCGGCTAGAGCCCTGTCCCTTGCGTTGTCGCCGCCGGTGTTAATGGCGGTGAGCGTGGTCGCAGTCATGTATCAGCGGACGGACAGGATCGTGCCGCTGGAGGAGGGGCAGCTTATTTAACGGACTGGAATTCGGCTCCACACCTCCACTGACAACCCATTAATGCCATGTAAAGAGCTTTAATAAGGGTTAATAAAGGGCACTGTTATCTCATTAAAACCCTTATTTCTCAGATATTCATTTCAGAGAGAAACTGAGGAGCAGTGTGAATATTTCATAATTATTATTTAAATGTGGCATATTGGGTTGTGGTAAATTTATGCAGAGCCACCTGCTGAGTAGTCGTTTAGTCACATTTGCGTGTGTCATTTTTTAAACATGCCTTAAAAATAAACAAATTATTAAATAAAACCAAACGACTTGGTGTAGCTTCTTTCGTTAGGGATGTGTTATTTTTGAGGTAGGAGCCACGGAGTTGAAGGAAAGAGTTTGAGGAGAGTCTTGAGCCTTTTCCTCAGGGGGGCTGAGCTCCAGTCCACTCTCTCACAACCAGACAGCCCTAATCAGTCTAGGAGAGTGTCTGAGTCTATACATCACTGAGTCCACCCGTTCACTGTCTCGCCACAGCTCCCCCTCTTCTAAATGAAAAAATTACATGACAACTCTGAGAGAAGGAGAGAGAGAGAGAGAGAGAGCATGAAAGAGATCTTACTGGACTTTGACTTCGAACTCTGTTGGGATGTAGGTGGGATGCTGGATGTGCCAGCTGCAGTAGAAGCCCTTGGGGTAGGTGTTTGATCGGCAGCTCACCGTAGGTTCCTTTGGAGGGACTGGGATGGAGGAAAAGAGAGAGAGAGAGAACAGGGTAAAATAAGAACTTCTTGATCAGCTCGGCACAGCCTTGGGGATCCATCACTGGGCCCTAAGATCAATCGCAGAGGCCTTTCAGATCTTGTAGCTCTTGTTAAAAGCACCTCGCGCTCCATGAGCTCTCCGCATGGCTCGCAGGAAGTGGGGGGAAATGTAAGCACCGCCCAGCACTCCTCCTAGATTAGACCCCCTTTCTTACGCCACCGCTGGACCGTGCCCGTCGCTACCAGACTGATGACTTGAACCAGTTGCCCGGGAGATACATAATATTATGTTCATGTTTTTCTTTTCTCTGCTGTGCTCAGTGCTGTGCAAGGCGCGAGGGGGCTCCTCATGAGTCTCGACCAACTGGTACCTGTAGAAACAAAGCCTGACCCCGCAATCTGAGCTTTGATTATACTAAACGCAGCAGTCATCCCTTCTCCCTGCCACAGAAAGAAAGGATGAAAAAAAGGAACTTTCTTTAACTTTGTTCTTATAAAAACAAGTATATTTTAATATGGCACTAGTATACTACAGCATAGTGTACCATAAGGGATTTAAGACTAAGGGAACTAATATAGACTAATATAAGACTAATATAAGACTAAGGGAACAATAATAATGTTTATTAAACTGTTTACTGCTGTGACCAGATGCCACCTGAATGATCGTACTTAGGAATCGCTGAATCAGCGGTGGCATGTTTTCATTGTGAATGATAAATCGAAAGTTTCTCAGTAAGTTGGTGAGTCGTGAATAAATGCCAGATTGTGGAAGAATCACAATAATACACTGAGGGTCATGTCCTTCTGTGAGAACCTGACACCCGTCAGCCTTCAGTATCATACAAGCGCCGTATCTCACAGTATAGGACTTCCTCCCATGTATAATTCCTTTTTTTAAACATGCTATAGCAGTCTGGTTTATTATTTTATTTTGGAACGGTGCCCAAGGAGTAGAGGAAGAGTCCAATATTCATATATACTACACATGCAATGTCTATTTGTATTATAATATGTATATTTTATTTTCATAGCTACTTATTTATTGTAATAGCTAATTACATAGTTACATACATAGTTAATTAGGGAACTTCAACCTAAAAGGTTACCCAGGCGACATATTGGGTTTGGCGATTTCATCTGGTGAGTCAGGTGTCTGTCCCGTTTACCCTTCGCATTTACACGAAGCACAAGTTCGCCCTTGAAATCAATTAATACAAATAAACCCCACAAACAACACTCATTACAGGCTACTCAGTAGGCATCTTAATCATTGCCTTAAATCAGGTCCCCGCCAGAAAATGCGCTTAATCAATTGATTAATCTAATTAAATTAGACCTGAATCACTCTGGGCACTAATCACTCTCATCTTGGCTAACCTTTTATGTCTAACCTTGATGAATTCACATATTAGCAGGCCACAATTGTACATCATTTTTCCTACAATGACAAAGATGGACGAAATGACACGGCAGATGCATTCTTCATGCCCCAGGTCGGGGTATTTCAGTTGAGCCTGTAAGTATTTATGCTGTGCGGCCTTCTCAATTCATTAGTCACTATTGAACGACTGATTACCAATTATGCTGTGCCCTTTATTCCAGGGATGGGCAAATAAAGTGTCATCACCTCATGAGGAACAGCAGGGTCCTTGATTCTGTCCTCTGTTTAGAATGGATAGCAGAGTGTCCCGAGGTGAAGCCCCTTGATAAACATCATTAAACATCTGTGCGTGAGACTGAGGCGGAGGGACAGGGTGTTAGGCCGAGGACGAATGGAAGGAAGAAGCAAAATAGGCAGAGAAGGGAGAGGAAATGGGGGACGGTGGAGTGGAGTGACCCTGCATTCCACCCATGGGCATCTCCCTCTTTAGCCTCTCCTCGGGAGGTGCATTCCTCCATAGAGCCCCGACCGCAGGAGTCCTTCCTTCCTCGGAGGCCGAGCGGGCATGCTGACAGCTCACAGATACGGTCGCTGGCAGAGTCCCCCCCACCCCTGGCCGCTGACAAGACGGGGACGGCGACAAGAGGGAACATCTAAAAGAAACATTTTCAAAAGCGAGAGAAAAAAAGGCAAAAGCCCCAAAACACAACAAGATTGCTTTTGCTCAAGCCCCCGCAGCCTAGCAACCATACCATTGTGCCCTTTATATTTTCAGAGGGCAGAATGTTCTAGTGATGACAACAAAGAAATATCTCCGGCCTCCTCCCTGGACCAGGCTGGTGATTCCATCTCTGTTTCATTTGAAACGGCAGTAACTATGGACCCAAAGGCTCCATGGAACTACTTTTGATTTCTCGTCAATAGTCTAATTCCCGAACAGGAAACTCATTGTTTCCAATGTGTTTCAAAGGCTCATCAATGGCCATATGAATGCGCAACACAGTGGGAAAAAAATGCTCAGGATGGGATAAATGGTCTCCTGTCAAGTTGAGAATGGTGTTAAAAATAGATCTGGCTTCTTCTATGTGTTTATGAGTAGGACGTGAATGAGAAGGGATTCTTTGCTTTGAAAGAGAGGGTTATGGGTATGTGGACTTTTGTCCGGCATTTCTTAGGCTCCTCTTTGTGCTCTTTTGAATGCAGGAATGTGGATGGAGAAATCAGGCCGACCCGCTGCGGCTCTTTCCCATCTCCGATCACCGCAATATGGCAGGCAAGAGGCTCCCGGCCCAGGACCGGCGTCAAAATTTAGACAGGAAGGAGGTAAGCGATACTCCTGGAATACGTCAGGCATGAAGTTTATCATCAGAAATATGACAGAGGAAAACAAGTGCAGTGCTATTTGTAATAAAAGCCCATAATTGCATGTTTCTGCGTGAGAGCGCTATTTAAGCTGTCAGAGCTGCCACAGGGCCCGGCGCGTAGCTCCTGCCGGTCTCCAGAGTGCTGTTAGGATTTTTCTCCTTGGCTTTTTGAATTTTTTAAAAAAAGCACGAGAGGCTCGTCCCTGACCTCAGCAAATTATTCTTCAACCCCACTTTGGGCAGCCACCGAAAGGGCGGGGTGACAGCTTCATTTGCGATTCCGCTTGTGCGCGTAACTTGAACTGCGGGTTGGGGAGATCCAGACGCGGGCGCTTGCTGCGGTGGAGCATATGGGTCTCACCTGGGCCACAACCCTTGCCGAGCCCCTCTCATCTCCAGCCATTAAAAGGCGGTGGGGCAGCTGAGAGAGAGTGAAATCAGGTCAGATGGCCTAATCGTTGCATGTCTGCCCGAATGCCAAGTGCCTGATTGGACTGGTATCCTGGTATCAATTGCAACCCGAAGCAGAGGAAGGACAGGAGAAGGACAAGCTGGAGTTCAAGTGTTTGAGGAATCTGGGAAGTGAAGATGACTCTTCTGGCTTGGCAATAATCTGGTAGCCCAGTTACCCTCCACTGCCCATAAAAGATATGAGCCGGATGGTGGTTTAAACCAGTAACGGTTTCTGTTGAACCTTCCAAAGACTCGCTTGGGAAGAGGGAAAAACCCTAATGAGCTGCGATGCAAAATAAACCGAGCGGCGTATGTTCTGGAAATGCCTGCCTTGCACTTGGCTTGGGGAGCCGACTGGTCCGGCGGGCCAGGCTGGGGAATTCGCGGTCCGCTCCGGATCGTGATGGACGGGGCTCGTTGTCTAATATCAGGAGGGTGCCATAAATCCAGCCCAGGAGTATCCTACTGGAAGAGGTAGCAGGAAGGGCTCTGAGACAGTGATGTGGCCGGGCTAAATGAAATGTTCCCACGGACATGCCAATAAATCATCGATTCCCATTCAGTCCCGGCTCGGGCTACAAGGAGAGACTGCTTCTTTCTGCGCTGAGCCAATGGGCGGTGCCGTATTCACCGCCTTCATCTCAGCCTACGATTTTTTTTGAAGCATTTTACTGATCTAATTCATTAATTTTCACAAACAGGAAGGACCGACTATGAAAAAAAAAGGATGCCAGCAAACTCAGCAAAATGAGCCCAACACTTCCCCCTGGCAAACATCGCAGTCTTCTGCAGTGAGGTGACAATAAATCATCAGTTAATATACTGTGCAGTTAATATGGGGTGCCTAAAAGCATAAAAGCCAACGAAAAAGGCGCTTGCCTCGGAAATCATTATTGTATCAGTGCATTGAGAATTTCAGAATCTGACAACCTTTTTATTTTTGCCTGGTCTCTTTCAGTGTGGGCTTTTAACACAGACTCGGTGCCTATATGTGATAGCAAACGGTACAATGGGACTGGTTGTTAGTGTCACTGAATGGATGACATCAAACTGCAGCCTGAGGTTTGAAAGTCTCCAGATGAAAAGCGAACCACGTGCCCTAACAACATCGGCTGTTAAAAATGAATCAACCTCAAAATGCTGTAATATGAATATCGTGTTTAGGCCCATATTTGTCTGCTCCGTTAAAACACAACTGGCACTAGGCCAAGTGATTACCAAAAGCAGCGTGCACTAATTGTGAGAAATGACACAGAATTACACAATTAAGTGCACTTCTCTCCGCTTTGCACATAGCCACTTGTTCCTAAGGCTCCCCATTGAAAGCTCAAAGCCAGTATTGTGGCAGCTGGCAGCTGATTGACACGGCGGGGATCGCACAGGGCCAATCTCTCCAGACCAATCAACAGAGTTCTCAGGACGTCCTCTGACAAACACCGCGCTTTTGTACTTGCCCTTGAGTTGTCAACCCTTTCAGTCATCTGCCATCAGGTCAGCCGAAGTCAAACCTCAACCTGCCTCTTTAAGGGCAGCTCTGCTCATTTTTGATATATTTGTATATGGGGAAACTCAAAATGTTGCAGTAATTAGCAGCTGTGCAAAAGACCAAACTTGGGGTGAAATACATGAATGAACCTCCAGGCTCATATTCTACACTGAGGCTATTATGGGCCAGTAAAAAAAATCTCCGTTCCTTTTCCGGACCCTTCTCTCCCTACGTCCCTCAGCCACTAATATTTCAAGAAAAGACAAAGGATAGTTATGCCGTGTCTGAGGACAACGTAAGGTCTCCGCGTTCCAGAGGCAGCCCCCCTGGTGGGTGCTGGTTCTACAACCCAGGTTTTCCTCTGGATGGGTCCTTATATGAAAAAACACACATCACTCCGAAGAAGTCGGCAACCCTGTTACATTCTTTTCCCTCCAAACTCACATCTCCTTTTAACTCCACTTTAAATCACATAATTGCAAACACACTCCTCTCAGCATTTTTAAGAGCCTACAATGTGCAGCTAAGATAAGACATTATTAGACCTGTTTTTTTTTTTTAAACTGTTGTTTTTAATCTGGTTTTATGTGGGCATGGAAATGGATAGTACGTCATCTCCGCATCACACGAACGACATGAGCACAACTGCCTCATAAAACATGAAACATTCATTTTACACATTCTTATCTGTATTGGTGGCCGTGCTGCTGCCTCTATAGAATTCTCCCACCTTGATTGTTTCATTTACTTGCATTTTGTCGCCTTCCATTTCACTTTTGTGAGAAATAAGAAGCCTCTGCAGACAAATGAATTCGCAGAAAGTTGCAGGATGTTGTTATTGATGTGTGTGTGTGTGTGTGTGTGTTGGGGAGGGGGGCTGGATTATCAGGGGAGGTTCTCTCAGAAAAAAAAAGGGACATCATGAGGAGTTAATCTGACAGAAATGCGGGGAGGAAGATGGATGGCTGCAGGGCATGTGGCAGAAAAACAAAAGCCAGGCGGAGGGAGGGCCTGACAGATGAAGGAGGCTGCAGGGCAGTAAATGAGGGCGCTGAGTGGGCCGGTGAGAGCTCTGGAGGTTTGGGTGGTCTGAGGGGGTTACTGTCCGGCGTCCCCCCACCAAGTGCCATCCATAGATCCCTTCCCTCCTCTGCCTATGTCATCGCCCTTTGGAACAAAAGAAAGCACTTTCGTAATCGTTACCTTACACATCTGCTCTGTAGTAAAAATTGTTGTTCGTCAGGGACATGTGTTTGTGAGTGTGTGCATCTTACAGGGAGACAATCAAACCTTTTAGAAGGTAATGTATTAACAAATGCTTAAGGAATGCATGCCAACTGGTACAGAATGTAAAATGTAATGCATTTTCCCATATCCCTCCAAATAAATAAATAAATAAGATCCGTCAGCACCCTGATATTTTCCAACAGACGGGTATTAGACTCCTCCGAAATTAGTGTCAGAGGTGCACTCGCATAAATATGTCATGCGGGCCTAATAAATTCCCACTTAGCCTTTGAAGAAGGAAGAAAGCAGCATCGAGTTTCAGCTTTCAGGGCCATGCTAGGCCCGCATGTCTCATAGCCTCCCAATTAGAGTAACATTACAGAGAAGTGAGGAGGGACTTATGGGGTATTAATGAAATACGGACTATGCGTATTACCTGTTGTGCCCCCCCTCTACATTTTTTTATGGGGGACTGGGAACCACTCTCTAGCCTACAGTACAGCATTGGTCGGCGAGCCTCTAATATTACACAGAATAGCAGGGGATAAATGGCGGCCATTGTGAGTCGAGGCTCCCTGTCATTCCACAGTAATGCTAATCGTCCTAATCTGACAGAGGGCTCTGGCGGGCGGCTCAGCGCACCCCACCTCGCCCGGCCCTGCATTCCTGTCCCCCGTGTCATCCAGAAGTAACTGCGGCATTACATGCCTGTTTGTTCCCATTGTGATGCAGCCTTCTAGGCTATTAGGAGCAAAGCAGAGGGATCTGGGGGGGGTAGGGTGCCTGGGGAGGAGCAGCTTTCTGATTTCTTTCTTCCTCCTCCTCCTCTTCGTCTCTGGTTATGGACCCGGCCTTCACCTAGTGAGGAAGTGGGTTTCCTGAAACACCCATGCTATGGGCCGAGTTAGATCCAAGTTGGAGCAGATTTCATCTCGGACCAAGTCAGGAAAAGAAACCAGCCTCAGGCGAGACGGCACAATTCACAATTCTGGCTGCTCACACTTGCGGAGATGAACACTGCATGGCCACCTCCCTTATTATGCCAGCAGCAGAGGTAATTGAGCTGAAAAGGGTGATGAGGGTGCACAGCAGCCCGGAATGCCGGGGTAACCCAGTCGGCCGAGCCCCAGATGCATGACTTACAGCAATGCATGCAAATGTGTGATTGTTTCCGGCCCGGTGGTGGTCAGTGGCGGAACAGGCCTCGTTTTAAGGGTCCGAATATGGTTAGGCCATGATTGCACGGAGGGAAATGCACTCTAATTACCTGGTGAGGAAGAGCCATCGGAAGTAAGATAACTACCAGAAGTTTGTTGACACTGGCAATTTAATTATGTGCTTCTTCAAGGCACCAATTAATCTGGCCCGAAGTCCCATCCCCCCGTTTGCACCCCATTAGTGACTGGTGAGGATCCTTGCACGAATCAAAGGAATCGAGTTTTTCCGCGATATCGGAAACATCAGTCAATGCGCTGTCAGAGGGGAGACCGTGCTGAAAGTTCACAGAAAGT